>NC_142137.1:0-608722 GCF_024610735.1 Ursus americanus
GATTCTCTCTATAGTTTGGCTACTGTGGACATTTCTGCTATAAACATCATGGTGCATGTACCCATTTCGAATCCACATTTTTGTATCCTTTGGGTAAATACCTAGAAGAGCAATTGCTGGATCATGGGGTTGTTCAATTTTTAACTTTTTGAGGAACCCCCACACTGTTTCCCAGACTGGCTGCACCACTTTGCATTCCCACCAACAGGATGGGAGGCTTCCCCTTTAAGCAGAACATTATCTGCCAGCAATTTCATAAGAGGAAACAAAACCTCTAGGAGATGCACCTAGGGTCAGACAAGCAGTTGCAGAGTTCACCCCAAGGCTCCTGACGCCAAGCCCCTTGAAGCCACCAGCATGCCACTATCCAAAAGAATTCCCAGACTCTCCTTCTGACTCCACCACCAAAGAAACTACAGAGAGAATATGGCACCTCAAAATATCGAGATAATACATTTAGTAAAACTAGAAAGTCAAGCTCAACTTTTAAACAGGAACAGGCCGCTTTGGAAAATTTTCAATTTTCCCTCCACCCTAATTTTAACTCTTCTGATGAATAAATTAATCAATGATGAAACATCACCTTTGTCAAATGACATCATCCAAGTCTGTATCAGATGAAAAAAGTCACCTAACTCTAGATGTTGGCCACTCAACCATATCTTAGGCCCAATTGAATAAACACTGTTAGATGAAGGAACAAATTAGATGTTACAAACAGGCACAGAGTGAATCTCACCTTCCCTTTCTAATAAAAGAGGGTTCCTAGGAAACAGATGGTCAAAATACATTTGTAAGCAATAAATGGACAGAGAAATTGTGATCCCCTGCAATGTTCTACCTCCAGGGAAACTAAGTAATTCCTGCCCCAAACCCAGAATGCTGACAGCTACTTCAATTTTACTTTGTGGCTCAACTAGAGAAAAGAGAAAAGCCCAGGAGGTTTTGGGATAATGAGAGGTTTTACCTCCAGCCCTGACATAGATAGGACATTTTGCCAAACATACCTGTGCTTTCTCTGAACACTGGCGTCCTGTGACAAGCTGCCTCGCTGACTCTGATGCTGACGTTCAAAACCTCGGGTTTCTTGGAGCCAGAGCAGAGAATTGCTGTCAGGTGGGGAGAAGAAGGCACCTCTGACCTAAAGCCTGCACACCTGCTTCGGTTTCTGTGCAAAGGGGCAACACATACTTCTTGTTTAGCAGTAATTATCTTCATTCTCAATAGACCAATGACCTTGCCTTTTCTGGAAAGCAGACTTACTCTTCTAAAGAAACCCTCAATTCGTCTATTCCCAATGCAACTAGAGTGGGGTCTGGTTTACGCACGCCTCCAGGCCCCCACCTGGAGGATATTCCTGCATGATTCTAATAGCCAATACCACTACCCAGGTGCACACGGGGCATAATGCTGAAGTTGGGGGATGGCCCTGGGGCTTGCTACTGCCACATCTGTGCCTGGGGGACCAGGACACACCCTGCTGAACTCAGGGTACTGCTCAAGATGCATCACCTGCACTGTGTCAGAGAACTGAAAGTGGGGATTGTGTGAGGTCGTTACCCGCACTCTTCCAGGGGAACAGGGGAAACGCTGAAATTCTGCAACCCATCCCACAAAAGCTCAGGTGAGTGGGTGCCCTGGAGCTCCCGGGTATGGGGAATAAGGTCAGTTGAGGACATGGGGCAGAAGAGACTTTAAAGGGAAAAAGAAAACTCACCTGAGTACCCACAATGAACCCTCTCCACGTGCCCTTCCAAAACCTTGCCTCCCACCTGGGGCACACCCTACCCCCAGACCCCCACCCCAGTGCAAGCTGCTCACTCACCAGCAGGGATCTCCACAGGGCAACTCTCTCTCTCTCAGTGCCCCTTCTTCTGCCCCAATTCTGCAACCCACTGCAAATCTGGGACTGCCCACAGAGACATCTCCACCCCCAAGCAGTGAATGGTTGGGGAGGTTGGTGCCTGAGCCCCTTGGATGCTGGGCAACCCGCCCTCAAGCCCTTGGAACCCTGAAAGTGCAGGGGCCCCAAGAGGCTCCTCCTCTACCCAACACCCGGCACAGGAATGGGTGGGGTCGTGGGCCAGGGCACCCACACACACCTGGCCCCTTCTAGGGACCCCTCTAGCTGCAGACCACCCTCAGAGTCCTGCCCCTTCCCTTTCTGCACCAGCCCTCCCTGCTGGGGTGTGCCTGGTTCTGGGCAAGGTCAGTGGCTCTCAGACCCTCCAAGGCTTTGGCTTTAGGAAATGCAATGGTTTCATGCATTTTCAGTATGTACATGTCAGTATGACTTTAATCTTATGGGAGCCAAAGAGGTTCTTTATTTTTTCTTATCTTCATGTTGGCATTTTTGGTTGTTTTCTTCTCAAAGCAGATGTACAACATGTGTTTGGGGCAGAAATAGGGCCCATGCTTTGAGTTTTTGCCCAATCATTTTGAGCCAGTTAAAATGTTAAAGGATAGCTTCCCTGGGAGCCCAGGATCAGGGCCCACAGATGATATAAGATAAAAATTACTTTCATCATTATAATGACTACTAAATGGAGGAATTTGAGACAAATGCACCTTTCACAAGAGTACCAAGAAATCAAAATGATGCCCACAGAAGGCTACCTGCTCCATGGTCAGCACAGGTAACAGAAGTGTTCACAGTCTCTGGACTCCTGCCCTTCTCCTGCCCAAATCTCTGAAGCACACAGACCACTTAAAATCAGAATTGTAGAACTGCTAGACACCTTAGAGATGTCTGGCACCATTCCCTTGGACTGCAGAATAAAACACAGTAGCTCGTTGTCACAAACTAATTTCAACATGAAGTGCCCCCTGGATGCACTAAGTTCTTTCTCTGCAAATGTTGACTAATGTAAGTCACAGTCACACCATTTAAACACTAGGATGGCTGGGAAGTCAACGTAGGTAAGGCAATATTTTAGCCAGGTTTATAAGCATTGGCTCACTTTGTAGAAGAGGCTGAGCTGAGTGTTTTTAAATACTATTTCAGGTACAAGAGAGGAGTTAAGATGGTGGAGGAGTAGGGGACTCCTTTTTCCGCAGATCCCCTGAGTCCTGCTGGATAGGTAGCAGGCCAGCCTAAACAACCACGGAATCAGCCTGAGAGGCAGGAAGATATATCTGGATCTCTACAAATGAACATCTCCAGCGCTGCGTATTGAGGTAGGAAGCGGGGAGTCCTGAAACCTGGCACAGATACTGGAAGATAAAAGGAAGGGGGAGGGAGCCACCGCATTTGGGCGCCAGGAAGTAGCAGCCACCTGCACAGGGGAGCTGGCAGATTCACAGAAGGCACCCCTAGAGAGAGGACTGAGACTGGTGAGCCCAGAGAGCACACCACTAGGCATCTCCCAGAACACAGGAATCCCAGTGTGCTCATGGGATCCAGAATGAGAATGAGAGCTCCTGGAGCGCGTGTGGGTCCACTGGAGGCTGGCAGGCCACCTGCACAGGGGAGAGGGCAGATTCATGGTCAGAACCCAGGAAACAGCAGACTGAGACCCTGAACCAGGTGCGCCCACCACCAGGCTTCTCACGGAACTCCGGAATCCCAGTGTGCTCACCGGGAATAGACAGACCCAGAGACCCGGGAGCACGCGGGGCGGCTGGCGGCTGGTGGGCCACCTGAATGGGGCAGCGGGCGAACTCGTGGTTGGCACCCAGGAAACAGCAGACTGAGACCCTGAAGGAGGTGGTATGCCACCAGGCTTCTCAGGAAACTCCGTAATCCTGGTGTGCTCACAGGATCCAGACTGAGACCTGGAGATCTGGGAGCTCCAGGGGGCGGCTGGTGGCTGGTGGCCTTAGAAACACAAAGGACAGAGATGCACCTGCCCTGGAAGTGAGGGCAGGGACACCAGGTGTGGAGCACACATCCAGGGACGCTATGGGGTTGAGCAGCACCAACAGTAACGGAGTTAAAGTGGCCAGAACATCCGTGAAGAACATGCCGCAATCCCTCTGTTCTGTGACAATTCAGCCTCTGCTGCTCTGACTCTCAGAAGAGGCACAGCAGACCGCCAGAGAAAGATGCCAGGGAACAAAAGCCTGGAAATACTGGCTCACAGCGTTCCCACACCAATCCCCCCTCGCAGGGGACAGGGCAACTCTACCCAAACAGGGTTGCCTGAGTATGGGTGTGGCAAAATACAAACTCTTAACAATAGAGAACAAACGGATGGATACCAGAGAGGAGGTGGATAGAGGGATGAGTCAAATAGATGAAGCGGATTAAGAGGACACTTTTCTTGATGACCACTGAGTAATATATAGAATTACTGAATCACTCTATTGTACACCTGAAACGAATGTAACACTGTAGGTTAGCTCTACTGGAATTAAAATAAATTTTTAAAAAAGATTTTTCTTTCAGAAACCTCTTTGAAAAAGCTTTTCCTGTGCATTGTTCATAAGCCCTACTTGGGAGGATTCACTCTACAATAATTATTCACTCTATGCCTTGAATTCAGATTTCACTGAGTTCTTACTGTGGATCCCAGCCCACGGGAGCCATGGTCCTTTTCAGTCCAGGCTCAGCACCTATGCATTTAAGATTAGAAGTAGAGACACATGTCACTTCACACTCCAGAAAGCTATTATTGTTTCTGTTTCAGTGTGAGAGAGTCACAGACTTTGGGACAAGTTTCCGAGCAGGTTTATTATGGATCCTGGATCTCTACTTCAATGTTCTTTGCCTGGATCCATTTGGCTAATAGGTTCCCTGTGGATGGGCTTGCTTCCAAGCACTTACATGGAAGATGCAAAGGTGGGTGGGCTTGGTGTGGGACAGGAAGAAGATCAAAAGCAGACAAGAGTCCCACCACTCCCCTGATCCAGGAACTGCTACAGGAGAGGGTATGGGAGGTAGAATCAATGCAAAACTCCAAGGTCACCAGCTGAACACAGGAGGCACAGGTCAAAGGATCTGGAGATGCAGGGGTTGAAGGCTGCTCTGAGCTATATCTGCGAAGAAGGGAGGGAAGGAATGAGGAGACACTGCCTGCCCCTGGCCCATGCCGCTGCCCACCACTCTGACACGCATCCGTCTACACAGCTGACAGAGCCTGGGCTCAGGATGAGCTGGCTCGGGTCCCTCAATCCTCAGTGGCACAGTTGGCCCCAGGGCTCAGAGACATGCTGAGGGAGATGAGAGGGAAAGCTGCCCCACCCGGGTCATCCCCTCCTTGAGCAGACAGCCCTTCAGAACTGCTAAAGAAAAACCCCACTAACGGGGTTGAAAGACATGCCATGGATGAACTAAGGCATAGAGATATGTAAAATAACATTCATTTTTAAGTTCAGAGCTGTCATCTCAGGAAGTGGGGAGAGCTTCCCTGAAGAAGACTGAGGGGAGGGCAGGCCATGCTGAAAAGGGAGACATGGCTCTCCTGATTGGGGACCTGCAGCCCCCTTCCAGGGCAGGGCTTCATCCTTGCATCACACGAGATCCATGGAAGTGTTCCATCAGGGCCAGATGATTGTCTCGAGAAGGCTATCCTGGCATCGGACTGCACAGGGCAACAGGGACGAGGGCCAGATGGAGGATGGACAATACCCCGGAGGCCATGGGGCAAGAGCAGAGGCACATGACTTTGAAGATGATGATGAAAAGCAGGAGGTGGCAGCATGGAGCCGGCCCGAAAGTACCATGGGAGCAGTGCCCACAGCTACACTGACTGGGGGCCTTCTGTGCCCAGTGTGGCTGACTTCAGTGGGCTCCAGACTAGTCCTGACCACAACTCTAGGAAGTGTGCACCACCCCCGGCAGCCTCTCCCCTTGCAGCTGCTAGAAATCACGGTCAAAGACCCTGGTCAGCTTTCGTGGAAAGCAAGCAGTGGCTCCCGCACACGCTGCACCTCTGGTGGTGGTCCAGTGCGACCCTTGTGCCTGGCCAAACACTGATGTCTACCTGTCTCCACACAAATCCACAGACAGGAGGGTGTCCCTGAATTCCACAGCACCTGATGAGACAGATCCACAGAACCCAACACCCAGTGGGTCACTCGGGACCTCACCTATGGTCATGGAGCTCACCATAAACTATTTCTGTCACTTCCCACAGAAAGCCTGTTTCTCATCCCCCACAATACCATACATCCTGGTTGCTGACCTGGGGTCATGCCATGAACCCACATGGCACCTTTCTTTAAGAGAAGGCTATGCCTACACCTCCTAGAAAATATTCCTAATGAAGTACAAGTCCATCAGGACTACGGTGTGAACAGTAGCACACAGCCTGCATGGTAGTAGTCAGTAATTCTAACAAGGGTTAACCCCACCCCCGTCTCACAAAACCTTCCTCCGTCCCCACAGAACTCATGGTCTGCCCTCAGAAATCCCTCCAGGAAACAAACTTTTAATCTGAATGCTCTTCACCTTATGCTTCAAATCTTGTCCAACCACAAAGATATGAAACTAGAAATCAATCTCAAGAAAAAAATGGGACAGTCAAAAATAGGTGGAGATTGGGGAGCCTGGGTGGATCAGTTGTTAAGGATCTGCCTTCAGCTCAGGTCCCGATCCCAGGATCCTGGGATTTAGGTTGGAATCAGGCTCCTTGCTCAGTGGGAAGCCCGCTTCTCCCTCTCTCACCCCCCCTGCTTGCGTTCCCTCTCTCACTGTCTCACTCTCTGTCAGATACTTAAATAATCTCAAAAAAATATGTGGAGAATTAAAAACATGCTACCGAACAACCAACAGTCAAAGAAGAAATCAAAAAAGATTTTAGAAGTACCTTGACACTGATGAAAAAGACAACTTACAAAAACTTATGGGATGCAGCAAAAGTAGCTCTATGGGGGACATTCATAGAAACTCAAGTCTTCATCAATCCATGAGAAGGGTCTCCAATAAACAACCTGATTTATGTGGTAAAGAAGTAAAAAATAAAACAACAAAGACCCAATATAGTAGAAATAAGGAAATAACAAAAAGGAATGCATAAATAAATCCAACAGAGACTAAAAAGACCAAAAAAAAAAAACAAAAACAAAAACAATGAAATTGAAAGGTGCCTTTTTTGGAAAGATAAATAAAACTGACAAACTTAGCTAGACTCACCAAGAAAGACAGAGGAATCGAATACATTCAGGAAAGAAAGATAATGGATTCCTGTATCATATCCAAATCAAAAGATCTCTTCAACCTTGGACACAACAACTTCTTGCAAGCCATGTCTCTAAAGGCAAAGGAAATAAAAGCAAAAATGAACTATTGGCACTTCATCAAGATAAAAACCTTCTGCACAGCAAAGCAAACGATCAACAAAACACAAAGGCAACCTATGGAAAAGAAGAAGATATCTGCAAATGATATTACAGATAAAGGGCTGGTATCCAAGATCTATAAAGAACTCCTCAAACTCGACACCCAAAAAATGGGCAGAAGACACAAAGAGATACTTCTAGAGAAGACATACAAATGGCCAACAGACA
Source organism: Ursus americanus (assembly GCF_024610735.1). NCBI lineage: Eukaryota > Metazoa > Chordata > Mammalia > Carnivora > Ursidae > Ursus > Ursus americanus. The sequence continues at coordinate 7,450 of NC_142137.1, forward strand.
CATGAAAAAATGCTCCACATCACTTGCCATCAGGCAAATACAAATCAAAACGACAATGAGATACCACCTTACACCAGTTAGAATGGTTAAAATTAACAAGGCAGGGGGCACCTGGGTGGCACAGAGGTTAAGGATCTGCCTTCGGCTAAGGGCGTGATCCTGGCATTATGGGATCGAGCCCCACATCAGGCTCCTCCGCTATGAGCCTGCTTCTTCCTCTCCCACTCCCCCTGCTTGTGTTCCCTCTCTCGCTGGCTGTCTCTATCTCTATCAAATAAATAAATAAAATCTTGAGAAAAAAATTAACAAGACAGGAAATTACAAAAAGTCAGAGATGATGTGGAGAAAGGGGAGCCCTCTTACACTACTCGTGAGAATTCAACTGGTATAACCACTTTTGAACAATATGGATGTTCCGCAAGACATTAAACACAGAGCTATCCTATGACCCAACAATTGCACTACTGGGTATTTACCCCATAGACACAGAGTAATGAAAAGAAGGGGCACCTGTATCTCAATGTTCATAGCAGCAATGTCCATAATAGCCAAACTGTATACGGAGCCAAGATGTCCTTCAGCAGATGAATGGACAAAGAAGATGTGGTTCATCTATACAATGGAATATTACTCAGTCATCAGAAAGGATGAATACCCACCATTTGCACCAAGGTGAATTGACCAGGAGGGGATTATGCTAAGTGAAATTAAGGCAAGCACAGAAAGAGAATTATCATAAGGTTTGACTCCTATGTGGAATGGAAGGAATAGCATGGAGGACATTAGAAGAAGGAAGGGAAAAGTGAAGGGGGGGAATGAGAGGGGGAGAGGAACCATGAGAGACTGTTGACACTGGGAAACAAACTGAAGGTTGCAGTAAGGGAGGGGTAGGGGAATGGGTTATCCTGGTGATGGGTATTAAGGAGGGCACGTGTCATAAGGAGCACTAGGTGTTATATACAAACAATGAATCATGGAACACTTCATCAAAAACAAATGAAGTACTGTAGGGTGACTAACATCATTTTAAAAAAAGAGAAAGATATGAAATCCATACAGGAAAACTGTCACTATTTGCAAATGACATGAAATCCCGAAAGATTACACACACACACACAAAAAAAAACAGTTAGTTTAAACAAATGCAAGAAAGCTGCAGGATATAAAGTCAATATACAGAGACCTGTTGTCTTTATTTTTTTTCAGATTTTATTTATTTATTTGAGAGGAAGAGAAAAAGCACATGCAGGGGGAGTGTAGGAAAGAGGGAGAAGCAGACCCTCGCTAAGCGGGGAGCCCAAAATGGGGCTCGATCCAGGACTCTGGGATCATGACCTGAGCTGAAGGCACACGCTTCACCTATGGGGCCACCCAGATGACCCAACTTCTTGCATTTCTGTATACTGATGACACACGTTCGCAAAGAGAAATTAAAAAAGCAATGCCATTTACAATTGCATCAAAAAAAAATCTAGGAATAAAAGTAACCAAAAATGAGAAAGACATAGTACACTCAACACATGGCAGAAAAGAAATGAAAAACATGTGTGTCGAGGGGGGCAGAATGTATGGGTCAAAGATTTGGAAGGCAACACAAACAAATGGAAGCATACGCCATGCTCCTTAACTGGAAGATTTAATTATGTGAACATGTCCATCGTACCCAAAGCAATCGACAGATGTGATGAAATCCCTATCTGAATTCCACTGGCATTATTCGAGCAAATAGAAAACAGTCCTCAAACTTGTATGGAATCACAAAAGACCCCAAATACCCAAAGCAACCTGGAGAAAGAAAGGTGCAGTCAACACACTCCTGGATTTCAAGCTAGATTATAGAGCTGTTGTCATCAAAACAGGATGGTACTGGCATAAACACAGACACCAGTTCAGTGGAACAGAACAGAAAGCTCAGAAACTTACCCACACGTAGATGATCCTAACTTACGACAGAGCAGCAGAAGATATGCCATGAGGGAAGGACTGTCTCTTCAGTGAGCGGTAACATGCAAACTGGACAGTAAATGCAGAAGAATATAACTGGGCCACTTTCTTACACCACACACAAAATTTTTAATGGATGAATGATTTGAACATAAGACCTGAATCCATAAACCTCCAAGAAGACACAGGTACTAAGTCTCTCGACATTGGTTTTGGCAAAGAGTCTTCAGATCGGACACCAAATGCAAAGGCAACAAAAGCAAAAATAAACAAGTGGAACAATATCAAACTGAAATCTTCCACACGGCAAAAGAAACCAGCAAAAACTTAAAAGGCCACTGACCCAATAAGAAAAAAATATCTGCGAATCATATGTGTGAGAAGAGGCTAATATAAAAAATACACACAACACTCATACAAATCAAAAGAAACAAAAAAAAAACTGTATAAAAAAACGTGGGGAATATGTGAATAGATACTTTCCAAAGATGGCACACAGGTGCCAACAGACAGAGAAAGTTGTTAGACATCACTAAAAATCGTCAGGGAAACATCAGTCAAACCCACAATCGGCTATCCCCTCACAACAGTTGGATCACCAATTGTCCAGAGACAGACACCAGTTGGGGTCAAGGGTTTGCAGAGGAGACACTGTGCACTGTTGGTGGGAATGGAAATTGGTGCAGCCACTGTGACAAATGGTATGGAGGTTCCTGAAAAAATAAATGCAACTACCACATGGCACAGTAATGGCTCTACTCAGTATTTATTCGGAGAACACAAAAATACTGCCTCAAAAAGACAGATGCACTCCCACGTTCACTGCAGCCTTATTCACAAGAATCAGACCTGGAAACACAGACCTTGGGGACCTTATTCCAAGTAACTCAGACACAGAAAGACCAATCCCAGATGCTCTCATGTACATTCCACGTGGAATAAACAAATACTGAATGCATAGATACTGATAGCAGATTGGTAGGTGCCAGATTCGGGGATGGGGTGGTAGAAATGGGTGAAGGTGGTCAAAGTCTCAATGTTTGAGTGAGAAAATCTGACAGTCATGAAATGTTCTGTCCAGCATGGAGACTAAAACTAACCCCGCAGCATGGGGTATAGGTTTCCCTGCTCTTTGAAAGTGCAGGGCTTCTGAGAAACCTTGCACAGCAGAAATGGTGTCAAGAAGGAATGGCCATTAATTTACACGGAACAATTAGACAGTGTGCTCAGACCCCAAAATTCCTTCTTTTGGCTTTTCTTAGGCCTCAGGACACAAGTACCTAACGGAGGCCCAGCATAAATGAAGATAAAGCACAATAGAGGCTCACAGACACCATTCAAAGTGCTGGTGGCTGGATGCGGAGAGCGGTTCCCAACGGAAGGAGCTTCTCCCCAAAACAGATGATGAACGCGATTCTCACAGTTCACCTTTTTTCATAAGAGGAAAATCCTCTTCAGGTCTCTTCCTCTTACTGAAGATGGGTAATTACGTAGTTATTTCAAGAAAACCAAGTGACTTACTGTGAACGTTTAAAAAGTGGGGGATACTTGTACTTGAGCATTGCTGAGGGAGGAGAAGTGAAAGGTTCTCTCAGACACAAACCTCAGCAGATCCACTGGGAAAGGCACCTTCCTCAGCATGCAGAACACGGACTACCTCCTACCACCCGAAAAACCCACTCCTTCCCCTCGATCAGGACAACCCACAACAGCTGGGAGTTACCCCAATTCCTCTGTTCTCCTGCTCCTAATAGCTAACCCATCAGCAAATCCTGTGAGCTCCATCTTCAAAATGGACCCAGAATAGGTCTAACCACTCCATCCAAGGCCACCTGTCTGGACCACAGTGCCTGAGTTCCTGGAAAAGCTTCGTCATTGACCTGCCTTGCCATCTTCAACCCTCTGTCATCTGTTCTCAACACTGTAGCCACGATGGCCCAGTGAAACAGGGTCTCATGGGGTTATAGCCCTGGAATGGCTTTCTGTCACCCTCTGTCACCTCTCTGAGCTCATGTCCTAAGCTGTCTCCTGTGGCCACAGGGCCTTCTTGCTGCTCCTGGACATACCTGGAATTCTCCTGCCCCAGAGCCTTTCCACATGCTTTCCCTTCTGTTTCGAATGCTCTTGATGTGTTCTCACTCACCTTCGGAGAAGTCTGAATTGGAGTGAAAGGGACAGAAGATGAAGCTGTGTGTTGGGTGAGGCTGGTGGCCCAGAAGAAAGTTCTCTGCCAGCTCTCCACCTGTGCCTCACTTGTCCTCAGCCAGGAACTTGCACACAGCCCTCACCTGTTACAACTCTCACCCAGGAGACCCACAGCCACCCCTGGAGCCCACCCCGCCCACACCCTGCTGCAGAATGCATTCAGCTCTCCTCTGGGACCCTTGTCAGCTTTACCCAGATCTGGAACTCCCCCGTCTCCTGCAAATTTCCCGGATTCCCCTCTGCTTCCATAATCACATTGGCGCAAGGCTTTCATGAGAAAGCTATAACGCTAACTAATGAAAGGTTCACACCTACTTTCCCCTTCTGTTGCCTTTCTCTCCACCTTCTTTCCTACCTGTGCAAACTGTAACATATCAGTGGAACATGAACATACTCTGACACCTGAATCTTTCATTGCAGCTTTCTGAAGACTCCTTATGTGATAAGCAACTAGTGTATCCTACAACAGGGTGTTTAACAACTCTCATCTATAGAATAGTACAGCCCAAATTACTACAAGTTTACCTCACTCTTCATGAAGCAGAACACTTTTTCCTTTCTTCTCTTACTTAAATTCCAGTTAGTCACATGCCATGGAACATTTGCTTCAGGGGTAGGATTTAGCGATTCCTCACCTGCATACAGTACCCGATGCTCATCACAAACACCCTCCTTAATACCTCTCACCCATTTAACTCTTCCCCCCATGCCCCTGTCCTGCAGTAACACTCAGTTTGTTCTCCAAGGTTGAGTCTATTTCCTTGTTTGCCTCTCTCATCGCCCCTCCACTCTGTTCATCTGTTTTCTTTCCGAAGTTCCACAAGCGTATGAGCATAGGATATTTGTCTTTCCTCACTGATTTTGCTTAGCTTAATACACTCTAGATCCATCCGCATCCTTGCAAATGGTAAGATTTCATTCTTTTTGAAGCTGGGTCATATTCCATTATATATATGTATCCCACATCTGCTTTATCCATTCATCAGTGCATGGATGTTGGGATTCTCTCCATAGTGTGGCTACTGTGGACATTTCTGCTATAAACATCATGGTTCAGGTTCCCCCTTTAAATCTGCATTTTTGTATCCTTTGGGTAAATACCTAGGAGAGCAATTGCTAGATCATGGGGTTGTTCAATGTTTAACTTTTTGAGGAACCCCCACACTGTTTCCCAGACTGGCTGCACCACTTTGCATTCCCACCAACAGGATGGGAGGGTTCCCCTTTAATCAGAACATTATCTGCCGGCAATTTCATAAGAGGAAACAAAACCTCTGGGAGATGCTCCTAGGGTCAGACAAGCAGTTGCAGACTTCACCCAAGGCTCCTGACGCCAAGCCCCTTGAAGCCACCAGCATGCCACTATCCAAAAGAATTCCCAGACTCTCCTTCTGATTCCACCACCAAAGAAACTACAGAGAGAATATGGCACCTCAAAATATCGAGATAATACATTTAGTAAAACTAGAAAGTCAAGCTCAACTTTTAAACAGGAACAGGCCGCTTTGGAAAATTTTCAATTTTCCCTCCACCCTAATTTTAACTCTTTTGATGAATAAACTAATCAATGATGAAACATCACCTTTGTCAAATGACATCATCCAAGTCTGTATCAGATGAAAAAAGCCACCTAACTCTAGATGCTGGCCACTCAAACATGTCTTAGGCCCAATTGAATAAACATTGTTAGATGAAGGAACAAATTAGATGTTACAAACAGGCACAGAGTGAATCTCACCTTCCCTTTCTAATAAAAGAGGGTTCCTAGGAAACAGATGGTCAAAATACATTTGTAAGCAATAAATGGACAGAGAAATTGTGATCCCCTGCAATGTTCTACCAGCAGGGAAAATTGTAATTCTTGCACCAAACCCAGAATGCTGACAGTTACTTCAATTTTACTTTGTGGCTCAACTAGAGAAAAGAGAAAAGCCCAGGAGGTTTTGGGATAATGAGAGGTTTTACCTAAAGCCCTGACATAGTTAGGACATTTTGCCAAACATACCTGTGCTTTCTCTGAACACTGGCGTCCAGTGACAAGCTGCCTCGCTGACTCCGATACTGACGTTCAAAACCTCGGGTGTCTTGGAGTCAGAGCAGAGAAGTGCTGTCAGCTGTGGAGAAGAAGGCACCTCTGACCTAAAGCCTGCACACCTGCTTCGGTTTCTGGGCAAAGGGGCAACACATACTTCTTGTTTAGCAGTAATTATCTTCATTCTCAATAGACCAATGACCTTGCCTTTTCTGGAAAGCAGACTTACTCTTCTAAGGAAACCCTCAATTTGTCTATTCCCAGTGCAACTAGAGTGGGGTCTGGTTTACACCCGCTTCCAGGCCCCCACCTGGAGAATTTTCCTGCATGATTCCAACAGCCAATGACCACTAACCTGGGGGCACACGGGGCATAATGCTGAAGTTGGGTATGGCTCTGGGGCTTGCTACTGCCACACCTGTGCCTGGGGGACCAGGGCACACCCTGCTGAACTCGGGGTACTGCTCAAGATGCATCACCTGCACTGTGTCAGAGAACAGGGGGACACATCACTGAAGGTGGGGACTCTGTGAGGTCCTTACCCACACTTTTCCAGGGAACAGGGGAAACCCTGAAATTCTGCAACCCATCCCACAAAAGCTCAGGTGATTGGGCGCCCTGGAGTTCACGGGTATGGGGAATAAGGCCAGTTGAGGACATGGGGCAGAAGAGACTTTAAAGAGGAAAAGAAAACTCACCTGAGTCCCCACAATGAACCCTCTCCAAGTGCCCTTCGAGAACCCTGCCTCCCACCTGGGTTGCACCCTACCCCCGAACTCCCCCGCCCCTGGTGCATTCTGCTCACTCAGCAGCTGGGACCTCCACAGGGCAACTCTCTCTCTCCCAGTGCCCCTTCTTCTGCCCCAGGTCTGCACCCCACTGCAACTCTGGAACAGCCCACAGAGACGTAGCTCCACCCCCAAGGGGTGATTGGTCAGGGAGGGTGGTGCCCCAGCCCCTGGGATGCCAGGCAACCCTCCCTCAAGCCCCTGGAACCCTGAAAGTGCAGGGAGTCCAAGAGGCGCCTCCTCTACCCAACACCCAGCACAGGCATGGTTGGGGTCCTGGGCCGGGCTCCCCACACACACCTGGCCCCTTCCAGGGACCCCTCTAGCTGCAGACCTCCCTCAGAGTCCTGCCCCTTCCCTTTCTGCACCACCCCTCCCTGCTGAGGTGTGCCTGGTTCTGGGCAATGTCAGTGGTTCTCAGACCCTCCAAGGCTTGGGCTTTAGGAAATGCAATGATTTCATGCATTTTCAGTATGTACATGTCAGTATGACTTTAATCTTATGGGAGCCAAAGAGGTTCTCTTTTTTTTCTTATTTTCATGTTGTCATTTTTGGTTATTGTTTTATTCTTGAAGCAGATGTACAACATGTACTTGGGGCAGAAATAGGGCTCATGCTTTGAGTTTTTGCCCAATCATTTTGAGCCAGTTAAAATGTTAAAGGATAGCTTCCCTGGGAGCCCAGGATCAGGGCCCACAGATGATATAAGATAAAAATTACTTTCATCATTATAATTACTCCTAAAAAGGAGGAATTTGAGACAAAAGCACCTTTCACAAGAGTACCAAGAAATCAAAATGATGCCCACAGAAGGCTACCTGCTCCATGGTCAGCACAGGTAACAGAAGTGTTCACAGTCTCTGGACTCCTGCCCTTCTCCTGCCCAAATCGCTGAAGCACACAGACCACTTAAAATCAGAATTGTAAAACTGCTAGACACCTTAGAGATGTCTGGCACCATTCCCTTGGACTGCAGAATAAAACACAGTAGCTCGTTGTCACAAACTAATTTCAACATGAAGTGCCCCCTGGATGCACTAAGTTCTTTCTCTGCAAATGTTGACTAATGTAAGTCACAGTCATACCATATAAACACTATGATGGCTGGGAGGTCATCGTAGGTAAGGCAATATTTTAGCCATGTTTATAAGCATTGGCTCACTTTGTAGAAGAGGCTGAGCTGAGTGTTTTTAAATACTATTTCAGACCTGTTTTACAGCACCCTCTGAACATACCAGAGCCTGAATCGACTAAAAAAGATAGTTGGTTTCAGGAACTTTAATACCAGAAAAATATTATACTGTCTGTATCCCTAAGGATCTTTGAATATCTTACCCAGAGGTCCTCCACTGAGATAATGATCTTAATGATCACCATGGGCAGAGGTGAAAAGGCCCGCTGAATTCGTTCCAGTTGTCCACATGACAAGAAAATCCTGATACTTGATTGGTTTCCAGATCGAGAAGACCAGAGATAAGAGGGAAATAGTACCCTCTATGGAACAACAAGGGATTTGGAGTCAATTTGGGGATCCCACTTAGGTTTCTGACACTAAAATCCTCTGTGACTCATATCATCCGAGTCCCTGTCTAACCACCTGAAAATGTGCCTACAAATATCTACACCCTAGTTGAGAAGTTTAAGAGGCAGAATGCTACAAAGAGCCAGTATGATGTCTCTCAAGAACAGGTGCTCAGGAAGCCATAATTGCTATTGGGTCTATTTCTTTTCCAGAAGAAAGAACACATGTTGAATCCTATTTCTAATAGATGACTCACCAGATGATTTTCAAACCTGAAGGAAGGCCAAGAAGTCGCTCTTGTGTCATAGTTCACTCAGAAATCATGTTGTTGGACTGGTGAGGATGATAAGATAGCAACGTCATCACTAAGAGTGGGGAGCTTCTAATTTCCATACGGCCATGTTGACCCCCTTAGCTCAGAGCCACCAGAAAGGGCAGCTGGGGAGGGGGCACTGCCATCACTATGAGTGGGGAGCTTCCCATTTCCATATGGCCATGTTGACCCCCTTAGCTCAGGGCCACCAGAAAGGACAGCTGAGGGGGACCACAGGCCAAGGCTGCCAGGTGTGGCTGGGGCAGGCAGAACTCTGACTTAAGGCTCAACTCCTGTCTAGGTTATTATTATGCTCTTCACAAAGAAAGTGCCATTGTGTGTGAGCCCTCATGTATAAAAGGTTCAGAATTTCCAATGAGATTCCTTCTCTGACCTTTAGGATATGTAGCAAAGTTCCATTTAATTTTTAAACATTGAAGGACTTCCTAGTTTTCTTTTCGCTATGACTGTGACTCAATTCCCCTCTGGTCTAAGAATAGAATCCAGTTAATTTCAGGGTTTAACATTTGTAGCCTTGATTCGTGGCCCCACCTATCATCTATTTGGGTAAAGAGTCTATGATCACTTGAAAATAACGTATTCTGCACTTATTATGGAATGTTCCCTATATGTCAATTTGGTCACATTTGTTACCAATGTTTTGTCTGCTTTTTCTGTCAGATATTGAGAAAGGTATATGAAAATCTTTAAACAATGCTGCTCTATTCAACGTGGCATCGGAGAATCTACCAGTGTTTTAAGGCAAGAGAAACAAAAAGGATAAGAATTGAGGGGATAATAGTGACTATTCACAGATAACACGATTGTGTACATAGAAAATTCAAAACAGTCTATAAATACCCTTTTAGAATTAAAAATGCAATTTAAAATAATAATAATAATAATAATAATAATAATAATAATAATAATAATAACAAAAGAGGTTTCCTAGGAAACAGATGGTCAAAATACATTTGTAAGCAATAAATGGACAGAGAAATTGGATTGTAGCTTCCCATTGGACAGTTTCTGAAAGAAAACGTAGAACCTGTCAATCTTGGGGTAGGACATAGGGTGCACTAACCATTTAAAAGAATTCAGTGGGACTTCATAAAAATGTGAAATTTGTAAGCAATAAATGGACAGAGAAAATGGATTGTAGCTTCCCATTGGACAGTTTCTGAACGAAAACATAGAACCTGTCAGTCTTGGGGTAAGACATAGGGTGCACAAACCATTTAAAAGAATTCAGTGGGACTTCATAAAAATGTGACATTTCTCCTTATCTTATGACCATAAGAAAATGAAAAAGTGAACCGCAGGCTGGGAAGTAAAGATTTGCAATACACACACTGACAAAGACTTGTCAATAAAGAATTCCTGCTCATCAACCATAGAAAGTCTATTTATAAACGAATACTTCACAAAAGATTGACTGATGGCCAATAAGAACAGGAAAGGGTGCTCTACAGTATTATTTTCAGGCACAGCAAGGCCTTTCCTAAAATGAAAACATACACACAAACCAGTATTCCCTAGATGGATGACGTCCTTATTTCTGAGGACAGCTTGAAGAACAGACTAGCATCAAAGTAAAGTGATGGAATTCCTGACACTCAGAGGATGGACAATTGACCTCAAACTACAGTACAATTTCTAGGCATCATTTGGTCCTCTGAAGGCAGACAACTACCACACCCCTTCCTACACCACACAGGTTGCTTCCCAACCCCTACCATAAAAGAACAAGATGAGAAACAGATAGGACTAGTAGGAAATAGCAAAAATCACATGTGGGGATTATCCTGAAACACACTGATCACATAACTAGTGTAAGGAAGTGTAGGGAACTGACAAGAACAGAGACTCAAGAGGTACTTCTTTGGGAAATGCTGTCTGAAATCGTCACACGTTGGTACCAGCTAATGAGGGCTCTGAGCATACCTAGGGTTTGCTCACAAGGGTCTGCAACACCATCGCTGAGGACTGAAACTCTTCAAGACCTCAAAGCTTGCCTGATTGACTATTGGACTAAGAGATTCCCATGTTCTGAAAACAGATACCAACTCATTGAAAGGTTCACCTGGGCTCTCTCGGAGGCCCTGCAAGTAGCTGAACCATTCACTGAAAATCAATTACACACACACACACACACACACACACACACACACACACACACACACCTGTCATTTCAGCAATTACTTAAACATTCAAGGTTCTTCCTACCTTTTCTTTTTCACATTGATATTTATACTCACATGAAATGTCATCATTTCTAATGAACACTGATGGCAAAATAGAGATCCATTGACACAATATTCACAAAATGGAACTTCCCTGCTATAATTTTCAATATAGCATTTTTTAAAGTTCATACATATTTTAGGTTTTTAGTAACTTATACAGGAGAAGATCAGCATTGAAAAACTCTGAATACTGACAATGAGTTTTAAGCCTAGAGAACAAAAATTGTCCAATTTCATAGATAACAAGGAACCAAAGGGAAAGCATGGAAGCCGTAGTCGAATAATTTTACACATGTGCATTCTCTATTATTCTACTACTGTGGGGCGTGTTTTATTACCAGTATACATTCATCAGTTATCTTTCACGTGCACCTGCACAGGTATAATCAATTACTAGAGTAGAATGAAATGTCTGGGAACTACTTGGCGGCATCTATAATGAACAATGAAATTTCGATCTTATATTTGGTGAACTTCCACTGTCTGTCCCTTTAGACAATGGACCCTAAACAGAAGGGGGAATGAGCCACGAGAGACTATGGACTCTGGGAAACAAACTGAGGGCTTCAGAGGGGAGAGGGGTGGGGGATTGGGATGGGCCAGTGATGGGTATTAAGGAAGGTACATATTGCATGGAGCACTGGGTGTTATATGCAAATAATGAATCACGGAACACTACATCAAAAACTAAGGAAATACTGTATAGTGACTAACATATAATAATAAAAAATTGTTACTAGAAAAAAATTAAAGGTAAAAAAAAAACAATACAGCTGTTCTGTTTCAAGAACAATCACAATTGAGAAAAAACTAACTTCCAATCCCTAAAGCAAAACACAGACCAAGTTCCATTTCACTCCCCTTTATTCACATTCTCTGTGGGTTCTAAGCTATTTCCCTACTCCTTTCCTGCTGAGCAGGGACCCTCGGCTCGATTCCAGAACCCTGGGATCATAACCTGAGCCAAAGGCACATGCTTAACTGGCTGAGCCAGCCAGGAGCCCTAGCCATGTTTTTCTTAAGCAAAAGGACACTTTCTCACAAAGCCTTCACATGACTTCACATGGTACCAGAGATCTGCATTTGCCTCTGGAGGTTGCAGGTGAAGGCAATTGCAAACTCTCACAGTGGTTTATCAAATACAATGACCTGCCTGGTGACAGTGAAACTCTTATGAGCCCACGAGAGGGTGCTGTGACACTCAGCTGTGGCTGGGCTGGCACAGAGAACCAAATCCATTTCCCTGCCTGATGTCTGTGAGGAACAGATGCCCCCATTGTGAATGAGACTCTGACACTGAGCTGTCCAGAGATGGCCATCCTCACGGAGGATGAGGATAAAGGACAATGCCTGAGGAGACCTCATCTGTCTCTTTTATCTTTTCATATTTTTGACAGTGGACAAATCACTGCCTAGGAGTCCCCAACTACCTTAGTCTCATCTGTGAATGACCAAGAGGTTTTACAAAACACTTCAGATTTTGACCTCACAAATGCCCACAACCACTTACCATAGGGATTCAACATTAAGCAAAGATAATGTTCGTTGGAAGAGAGGTCCTGCCCACTGTTGTTTCTCACTTATATGCTCATCTTCCTTACCTCATGGTAACATAACCAGCTTGATTCCTGCTTCCGTCTTCAGGAAGGCTGAGGTGACTTGAAGGGCATTACCCTGACATCGTTCTTTCTTAGCAATAAGATGTGGACAGTTCCCTAGTCCTACACACCAAAAGTTGAATCGGAATCAGGATTGAGGAGGCTGATGAGAGTTGAAGGTGTTTTCCCGTACACGGTGGTTTATTACCAATAAGGATGGGTCAGAGTCCTCGAAATTCCAGAACCTTCCATTCATGCTTCCTACTCGTGAATGATGATGTACATTGCTCTTTCCCTGTACAGTGTGGTGACTCAGAGAAAAGTGCTTAGCCCTTTCGTCAGACTTCCACGACCACTTTGGGGCTGGCTTCCATATTCACAAAGGATGATGTTAGGGCTAAGAGGGTTCCTGTACACTGTTATTTCTTTCAGATAAGTGTATGGCATTTTTGTTACATTGTCAGAGCCACTTAGCGCCGGGCTTGCCGGCCTCCTGTGGAAGAACCCTAACCCGAGGTCGGCCCCCGAGGGGCCCCTCCCAAGGAGCCTGGCACCACAATGCTGGGGATTTGGGACCCCCGAGCCCCAGTGCTGTACTCACTATGCCACCCCGCAAGCACCCAGGGCGCTACGGGCGTTGCCAGTCATTCAAGAAGGGAGAACGGGCAAGGCCCTCCGATCCCCCTTCGACCTTCAAAGGCCCCCCGCGCAAAAACTCTGGCTCCCTCGCTCCTGCTCCCCAGCGCCCTAACCTCGGCCCACCCCTCCTCTCGCTGCAGAGCTGGCGGATCGGGCCTGCTGGCTTCCTGGGGGCTAACCCTATGCCTAGGTCGCACCCGAGGGGCCCCTCCCAAGTGGCCTGGCGCCGCATGCCAGGGATTGGGGACCCCCGAGTCCCACCACCGGATGCACCCTGCCGCCCTGCCGCCACATGGGGCACTAGGGGCATCACCAGTCCTTCAGGGCGACAGAACGGGCAGGACCCTCTAAGCCTCCTGCAACCTTCGAAGGCACCCCAAGCCAAAGCGTAAATGCTCTGGCCCATGCCCCCACTCGCCAGCTACCTCACCTCAACCCACACCTCCATTCACCGCACATGGGCGGAACTAGCCTGCCAGCCTCCTGGGGGCTAACCCTAACCCTAGGTCGGCCTCCGAGGGTCCCATCCCAAGGGACCTGAGGCCACAACGCCGGGTATTAAGGAGCCCCGATCCCCAGCGCCGGAGTCTCCCTGCCACCCCATCACCACCCGGGCCGCTAGGGGTGCCGCTGGTCATTCAGGGCGGGAGAATGGGCAGGGCCCTCCGAGCCCCTGGCGAACTTCGAAGGCCCCCGCATCCAAAACACTTGAGACCACGCTCCTGCTCCTCAGTGCCCTCACTTCGGCCCGCCCCTCCGCTCGCCACAGAGCCAGCAGATGAGGCCTGCACTCCTCCAGAACCCTAGGTTGTCCCCTGAGATGCCCCTCTGAAGGGGCCTGGCACCGCAATGCCTGGGATTGGGGACTCCCGAGCCCCAGTGCCGGACTCACCCTCCTGCCCTACCGCCACCTGGGCCGCTAGGGGCGCCGCCATTCATTCAGGGAGGGAGAACGGGCAGGGCCCTCCGAGCGACCGGTGACCTTCGAAGGCCCCCCGCACCAAAACGCTTGGCCCCACGCTCCCGCTGGCCAGCGCCCTTACCTCGGCCCTCTCCTCCGCTTGCCTCACAGCTGGCGGATCGGGCCTGTGGGCCTTCTGGGGGCTAACCCTAAACCTAGGTCGGCCCTAGTGGCCCCTCCCAAGGGGCCTGGTGCCACAACGACGGGGAAAGGGGACTCCCGAGCCCCAGCGCCGGACTCACCATGCCCCCCGCCGCCACCCGGGCCACTAGGGGCACTGCCGGTCATTCAGTGCGGGAGAATGGGCAGGGCCCTCTGAGCCCCCAACGACCTTCGAAGGCCCCCTGCACCAAAGCACTAGGGCCCATGGTCCCGCTTGCCATCGCCCTTACCTCAGCCTGCCCCTCCGCTCGCCGCACAGCCGGCAGATCAGGCATCCTAGCCTCCTGGCGGCTAACCCTACCCTAGGTAGGCCCCCTAGGGGCCCATCCCAAAGGGCCTGGCGCTGCAACGCCGGGGATTGGGGACCCCCGAGCCCCAGCACCAGACTCTCCCTGCCGCCCCGCTGCTAAACGGGCCACGAAGGGCGCCGTCAGTCATTCAGGTCAGGAGAACAGGCAGGGCCCTCCGAGCCCCTGGCAACCTTTGAAGGCCCCTCGCGCCAAAATGCTTGGCCCCACCTTCCCGCTCGCCAGTGCCCTCATCTCATCCCACCCCTCTGCTCCTGCACAGCTGGAGGATTGGGCCTGCCGGCCTCCTGGGGGCTAACCCTAACCCTAGGTCAGACCCGAGGGGCCCCTGCCAAGGGGCCTGGCGCTGCAACGCCGGGGATTGGGGACCAAGCTGCAGCGCCGGAGTCACCCTGCCGCCCCGCTGCCATTCGGGCCGCTAGGGGTGCAGCCGGTCATTCAGGGCGGGAGAACAGGCAGGGCCCTCCTAGCCCCCGGCGACATCAAAGGCCCCCTGCGCCAAAACGTTTGGGCCCAGGCTCCCGGGCCTGCCGGCCTCCTGGGGGCTGACCCTAACCCTAGGTCAGCCCCCGAGGGGCCCCTTCCAAGGGGCCTGGTGGCACAATGCTGGGGATTGGGAACCCCCGACCCCCAGCACCGGACTCAACCTGTAGCCCCGCCGCCACCAGGGCCGCTGCAGGTGACGCCGGTCATTCAGGGAGGGAGAACAGGCAGGGACCTCCCAGGCCCCTGCGGCCTTCGTAGCCCTCCCGTGCCAAAACGCGTGGGCCCACGCTCCCGCTCACCAGCGCCCTCACCTCGGCCCGCCCATCTGCTTTACGCACAGCTGGCGTTTCAGGCCTGCCGGCCTTCTGAGGTCTAACCCTAACCCTAGGTCAGCCCCCGAGTCATTCCTGCCAAGGGGCTTGGCGCTGCAACGTCGGAAATTGGTGACCCCTGAGCCGCAGCGCCAGACTCACATTGCCACCCCACCGCCACCCGGGCCTCTAGGGCCGCTTCCGGTCAGTCAGGGCAGGAGAACGGGGAGGGCCCTCCGAGCCACGGCGACCATTAGAGGCCCCCTGCGCCAAAATGCTTGGGCCCATGTTCCTGCTCACCAGCGCCCTCGCCAAGTCCCGCCCCTCCGCTCGCTGCACAGCCGGCATATGGGCCTGCCGGATTCCTAGGAGCTAACCCTAACCCTAGGTCGGCCCCCGAGGGGCCTCTCCCAAGGGGCCTGGCGCCACAAGCCAGGGATTCTGGACCCGCAAGCCTCAGCGCCGGACTCACACTTCCGCTCCGCCACCACCCGTGCCGCTAGGAGCGCTGTAGGTCATTCAGGCCGGAACAAAGGACAGGGCCCTCTGAGCCACTGGCGACCTTCGAAGGCCCCCTGCGCCACAATGCTTGCGCCCACGCTCCCACTAGTCAGCGCCCTCACCTCGGCCGGCCCCTCCGCTCCTCACACAGCTGGCAGATCGGGCCTCCCGGCCTCCAGGGGGCTAACCCTAACCCTAGGTCGGCCGCTGAGGGGCCCCTCCCAAGGGGCCTGGGACCGCAACGCCGGGTTGGGGACCCCCGAGCCCCAGCGCCGGACTCACCCTGCTGCCCCTCCACCACCCGGGCCGCTAGGGGTGTCGCTGGTCATTCAGTGTGGGAGAACAGGCAGGGCCCTCCGAGCCCACGGCGACCTTCCAAGGCCCCCCCATCCAAAATGCTTGAGCCCATGCTCCTGCTCCTCAGTGCCCTCACCTCGGCCCGTCCCTCCGCTTGCTGCAGAGCTGGTGGATGAGGCCTGCCCGACTCCTGGGGCTACCCATAACCCTAGGTTGGCCCCTGAGGGGCCCTTCCAAAGGGGCCTGGCACCGCAATGCCTGGGATTGGGGACCCCCGAACCCCAGCGCCGGACTCACCGTGTTGCTCCGCCACCACCCAGGCCACTAGGAACACCGTCGGTCATTCAGGGAGGGAGTACGGGCAGATCCCTCCAAGCCCCTGGCGACCTTCAAAGGCCCCCTGTGCCAAAATGCTTTGGCCCATGCTCCCACTCGCCTGCGCCCTCACCTCGTTCCGCCCCTCTGCTCGCTGCACACCCGGTGGATCAGGACTGCCAGCCTCCTGGGTGTTAACCTAACCTTTGGTGGGCCCCCGAGGGGCCCATCCCAGGTTCCTATTGCCTCAACACTGGGGACTGGGGACTCCTGAGCCCCAGCGCCCAGCTGACCCTCCCGCCCTACCGCCACCTGGGCCGCTAGGGGCGCCGCAGTTCATTCAGGGAGGGAGAATGGCCAGGGCCCTCCAAGCCACCGGCGACCTTCGAAGGCCCCCTGCACCAAAACGCTTGGGCCCACGCTACTGCTCGCCAGCGCCCTTACCTCGGCCCTCCCCTCCGCTCGCCGCACAGATGGTGAATCGGGCCTGTGGGCCTTCTGGAGGCTAACCCAAACCCTAGGTCGGCCCCCTAGTGGCCCCTCCCAAGGGGCCTGGAGCCGCAACGACGGGGATTGGGGACTCCTGAGCCCCAGCACCAGACTCACCATGCTCCCCCGCCGGCAACTGAGCCGCTAGAGGCACCGCCGGACATTCAGTGCGGGAGAACGGGCAGGGCTTCTTGAGCGCCAGCGACCTTCGAAGGCCCCCCACGCCAAAACTCATGGGCCTACGCTACCGCTCGACAGAGCCCTCACCTCGGCCCTCCCCTCTGCTCACCGCACAGCCGGTGGATTGGGCCTGCGGCCTCCTGGGGGCTAACCATAACCCTAGGTCAGCCTCCGAGGGGCCCCTGCAAAGGGGCCTGGTGCCGCAACACCGGGGATTGGGAACCCCCCAACCCCAGCGACGGACTCACCCTGTCGCCCTGCCGCCACCCAGGCCCCAGGGGCGCCGCAGGTCATTCAGGGCGGGAAAACGGGCAGGGTCCTCCGATCCCCCGGCGACCTTCGAAGGCTTCCCGCGCCAAAACGCTTCAGCCAAGCTCCCGCTCGCCCGCACCCTCACCTCGGCCCTCCCCTCCGCTCGCCGCACAGCTGGCACATCGGGCCTGCCGGCCTCCTGGGGGCTAACTGTAACCTTAGGTCGGCCCCCGAGGGGCCACTACCAAGGGTCTGCCCCCGCAACGCCGGGGATTGGGGACCCCCAAGCCCCAGTGCTGGGCTCACCCTGCCGCTCCGCCCCCCCGGGCCGCTAGTAGCGCCGCTGGTCATTCAGGGCAGGAGGACGGGTTGGGCCCTCCGAACCCCCGATGACCTTCGAAGGCCCCCCGTGCCAAAACGCTTGGGTCCACATTCTTGCTCTCAAGCGCCCTCACCTGGGTCCACCCCTCCGCTCGCCTCACAGCCGGCGGATCTGGCCTGCTGGCCCCCTGGGGGCTAACAATAACCCTTGGTCGGCCCCCTAGAGCCCTTCCAAAGGGGCCTGGCGCCCCAACGCCGAGGATTGGGGACCCCCAAGCCCCAGCGCCCAAGTCACCCTAACACCCCTCCTCCACCCGGGCCGCTAGGGGAGCCGCCGGTCATTCAGGGCAGAAGAACGTACAGGGCCCTCCAAGCCCCCAGCGACTTTCGAAGGACCCCCGCGCCAAAACGCCTGAGCCCACGCTCCCGCTCGCCAGCGGCCTCACCTCCGCCGGCCTCTCCGCTTGCCGCAGAGTTGGCGGATCGGGCTTCCGGCCTCCTGGGGGCTAAATCTAACCATAGGTCGGTCCCCTAGGGGCCCCAGCAAGGGGCCTAGAGCCGCAACACCGGGGATTGGAGAACCCCGAGCTCCAGCGCTGGACACAACCGGCTGCCCCGCTGCCACATGGGCCACTAGGGGCGCTGCCGGTCATTCAGGGCGGGACAAGGGGCAGGGCCCTCAGAGCCTCTGGTGACATTCGAAGGCCCCCCGCGCCAAAACGCTTGGGCTCACGCTCCCGCTCGCCAGCGCCCTCACCTCGCCCCGCCCCTCCGTTCTCTGCACAGCCGGCGGATCGGGCCCCGGCCTCCTTTGGGCTAACCTCAACCCTAGGTCGGCCCCCGAGGGACCCCTCCCAAGGGGCCAGGCGCCGCCTCGCCGGGGCATTTGGACCCCTGAGCCCTACTCCAGACTCACCCTGCCGCCCCGCCGCCACCCGGGACGCTAGGGGCGCCACCGGTCATTCAGGGAGGGAGTACTGGCAGGGCCCTCCGAGCCCCCGATGACCTTCGAAGGCCCCCCGCACCAAAACGCTTGGGCCTAAGCTCCCGCTCGCCAGCGCCCTCACCTCGGCTCACCCCTCCCCTCGCCGCACAGCCGGCCAATCGGGCCTGCTGGCCTCCTTTGGGCTAACAATAACCCTAGCTCGGCCCCCGAGGGACCCCTCCCAAGCGGCCTGGCAATGCCATGCCGGGTATTGGGGACCCCCGAGCCCGAGCTCCGGACTCACCCTGCCTCCCCGCCGCCACCCTGGCCGCTAGGGAGCCGCCGGGCATTCAGGGCGGGAGAACTTGCTGGGCCCTCCGAGCCCCCGGTGAGCTTCGAAGGCCCCCCATGCCAAAACGCTTGGGCCCACGCTCCCATTTGCCAGCGCATTAACGTCGGCCCACCCCTCCGCTCGCTGCACAGCCGGCAGATTGGGCCCGCCGGCCTCCTTTGGGCTAACACTCACCATATGTCGGCCCCCGAGGGACCCCTCCCAAGTGCCTGGAGCCACCGCGCCGGGGATCGGGGACCACTGAGCCCCAGCTCCAGACTCATCCTGCCGACACGCCGCCACCCTGGCCGACAGGGGCGCCACCGGTCATTTAGTGTGTGAGAATGGGCAGGGCCCTCCAAGCCCCCAGTGACAATCCAAGGCCCCCTGTGCCAAAACCCTGGGCCCACGCTCCCCCTCACCAGCGCCCTCACCTCGGCCCGCCCCTCTGCTCGCCGCACAGCCGGCGGTTCGGGCCTGCCGGCCTCCTTTGGGCTAACCCTAAACCTAGGTCGGCCCCAGAGGAGCCCCTCCCAAGGGGCCTGGCGCCGCCACGCTGGGGATTGGGGACACCCGAACCCCACCGCCGGACGCACTCTGCCGCTCCTCACCACCCGGCCCGCTAGGGGCGCCGTCCTCATTCAGGGCGTTAGAACGGGCAGGGCCCCCCGGGCCCCCGGCGACCTTCGAAGGTCCCCCGCGACAAAACGCTTGGGGCCATGCTCCCGCTCGCCAGCGCCCTCACCTCGGCTAGCCCCTCCGCATGTGGCAGAGCCGGCGGATAGGGCCTGCCAGCCTCCTGGGGGCTAACCCGAACCCTAGGTCGGCCCCCAAGGGGCCCCTCCCAAGGGGCCTATCGCTGCAATGCCTGGGATTGGTGACCCCCGAGTCCCAGCGCCGGACGCACTGTGCCGCCCCGCCGCCACCCCGGGCCGGTAGGAGAGCTGTCGGTCATTCAGCGCGGAACAACGGACAGGACCCTCAGAGCCCCCAGCGCCGTTTGAAGGCCCTCCGCGCCAAAACCCTTGGGCCCACGCTCCCGCTCGCCAGCACCATCACTTCAGCCCACCCTCCGCTCCCTGCACAACCGGCGGATTGGGCCTGACGGTCCCCTGGGGGCTAAACCTAACCCTAGTTCGATCCCTCGAGGGGCCCCTCCCAAGGGGCCTGGTGCCGCAATGCCCGGGATTCCGGACCCACAAGCCCCAGCTCCAGACTCACCCTCCCGCCCCGCTGGCACCCGGGCCTCTAGGGGCACCGCCGGTCATCCAGGGCGGGAGAACGGGCAGGGTCCTCCGAGCCCCTGGTGACCTTCAAAGGCCCCCCGCGCCAAAACTCATGGGCCTACGCTACCGCTCGACAGAGCCCTCACCTCGGCCCTCCCCTCTGCTCACCGCACAGCCGGTGGATTGGGCCTGCGGCCTCCTGGGGGCTAACCATAACCCTAGGTCAGCCTCCGAGGGGCCCCTGCAAAGGGGCCTGGTGCCGCAACACCGGGGATTGGGAACCCCCCAACCCCAGCGACGGACTCACCCTGTCGCCCTGCCGCCACCCAGGCCCCAGGGGCGCCGCAGGTCATTCAGGGCGGGAAAACGGGCAGGGTCCTCCGATCCCCCGGCGACCTTCGAAGGCTTCCCGCGCCAAAACGCTTCGGCCAAGCTCCCGCTCGCCCGCACCCTCACCTCGGCCCTCTCCTCCGCTCGCCACACAGCTGGCACATCGGGCCTGCCGGCCTCCTGGGGGCTAACTGTAACCTTAGGTCGGCCCCCGAGGGGCCACTACCAAGGGTCTGCCCCCGCAACGCCGGGGATTGGGGACCCCCAAGCCCCAGTGCTGGGCTCACCCTGCCGCTCCGCCCCCCCGGGCCGCTAGTAGCGCCGCTGGTCATTCAGGGCAGGAGGACGGGTTGGGCCCTCCGAACCCCCGATGACCTTCGAAGGCCCCCCGTGCCAAAACGCTTGGGTCCACATTCTTGCTCTCAAGCGCCCTCACCTGGGTCCACCCCTCCGCTCACCTCACAGCCGGCGGATCTGGCCTGCTGGCCCCCTGGGGGCTAACAATAACCCTTGGTCGGCCCCCTAGAGCCCTTCCAAAGGGGCCTGGCGCCCCAACGCCGAGGATTGGGGACCCCCAAGCCCCGGCGCCCAAGTCACCCTAACACCCCTCCTCCACCCGGGCCGCTAGGGGAGCCGCCGGTCATTCAGGGCAGAAGAACGTACAGGGCCCTCCAAGCCCCCAGCGACTTTCGAAGGACCCCCGCGCCAAAACGCCTGAGCCCACGCTCCCGCTCGCCAGCGGCCTCACCTCCGCCGGCCTCTCCGCTTGCCGCAGAGTTGGCGGATCGGGCTTCCGGCCTCCTGGGGGCTAAATCTAACCATAGGTCGGTCCCCTAGGGGCCCCAGCAAGGGGCCTAGAGCCGCAACACCGGGGATTGGAGAACCCCGAGCTCCAGCGCTGGACACAACCTGCTGCCCCGCTGCCACATGGGCCACTAGGGGCGCTGCCGGTCATTCAGGGCGGGACAAGGGGCAGGGCCCTCAGAGCCTCTGGCGACATTCGAAGGCCCCCCGCGCCAAAACGCTTGGGCTCACGCTCCCGCTCGCCAGCGCCCTCACCTCGCCCCGCCCCTCCGTTCTCTGCACAGCCGGCGGATCGGGCCCCGGCCTCCTTTGGGCTAACCTCAACCCTAGGTCGGCCCCCGAGGGACCCCTCCCAAGGGGCCAGGCGCCGCCTCGCCGGGGCATTTGGACCCCTGAGCCCTACTCCAGACTCACCCTGCCGCCCCGCCGCCACCCGGGACGCTAGGGGCGCCACCGGTCATTCAGGGAGGGAGTACTGGCAGGGCCCTCCGAGCCCCCGATGACCTTCGAAGGCCCCCCGCACCAAAACGCTTGGGCCTAAGCTCCCGCTCGCCAGCGCCCTCACCTCGGCTCACCCCTCCCCTCGCCGCACAGCCGGCCAATCGGGCCTGCTGGCCTCCTTTGGGCTAACGATAACCCTAGCTCGGCCCCCGAGGGACCCCTCCCAAGCGGCCTGGCAATGCCATGCCGGGTATTGGGGACCCCCGAGCCCGAGCTCCGGACTCACCCTGCCTCCCCGCCGCCACCCTGGCCGCTAGGGAGCCGCCGGGCATTCAGGGCGGGAGAACTTGCTGGGCCCTCCGAGCCCCCGGTGAGCTTCGAAGGCCCCCCATGCCAAAACGCTTGGGCCCACGCTCCCATTTGCCAGCGCATTAACGTCGGCCCACCCCTCCGCTCGCTGCACAGCCGGCGGATTGGGCCCGCCGGCCTCCTTTGGGCTAACACTCACCATATGTCGGCCCCCGAGGGACCCCTCCCAAGTGCCTGGAGCCACCGCGCCGGGGATCGGGGACCACTGAGCCCCAGCTCCAGACTCATCCTGCCGACACGCCGCCACCCTGGCCGACAGGGGCGCCACCGGTCATTTAGTGTGTGAGAATGGGCAGGGCCCTCCAAGCCCCCAGTGACAATCCAAGGCCCCCTGTGCCAAAACCCTGGGCCCACGCTCCCCCTCGCCAGCGCCCTCACCTCGGCCCGCCCCTCTGCTCGCCGCACAGCCGGCGGTTCGGGCCTGCCGGCCTCCTTTGGGCTAACCCTAAACCTAGGTCGGCCCCAGAGGAGCCCCTCCCAAGGGGCCTGGCGCCGCCACGCTGGGGATTGGGGACACCCGAACCCCACCGCCGGACGCACTCTGCCGCTCCTCACCACCCGGCCCGCTAGGGGCGCCGTCCTCATTCAGGGCGTTAGAACGGGCAGGGCCCCCCGGGCCCCCGGCGACCTTCGAAGGTCCCCCGCGACAAAACGCTTGGGGCCATGCTCCCGCTCGCCAGCGCCCTCACCTCGGCTAGCCCCTCCGCATGTGGCAGAGCCGGCGGATAGGGCCTGCCAGCCTCCTGGGGGCTAACCCGAACCCTAGGTCGGCCCCCAAGGGGCCCCTCCCAAGGGGCCTATCGCTGCAATGCCTGGGATTGGTGACCCCCGAGTCCCAGCGCCGGACGCACTGTGCCGCCCCGCCGCCACCCGGGCCGGTAGGAGAGCTGTCGGTCATTCAGCGCGGAACAACGGACAGGACCCTCAGAGCCCCCAGCGCCGTTTGAAGGCCCTCCGCGCCAAAACCCTTGGGCCCACGCTCCCGCTCGCCAGCACCATCACTTCAGCCCACCCTCCGCTCCCTGCACAACCGGCGGATTGGGCCTGACGGTCCCCTGGGGGCTAAACCTAACCCTAGTTCGATCCCTCGAGGGGCCCCTCCCAAGGGGCCTGGTGCCGCAATGCCCGGGATTCCGGACCCACAAGCCCCAGCTCCAGACTCACCCTCCCGCCCCGCTGGCACCCGGGCCTCTAGGGGCACCGCCGGTCATCCAGGGCGGGAGAACGGGCAGGGTCCTCCGAGCCCCTGGTGACCTTCAAAGGCCCCCCGCGCCAAAACTCATGGGCCTACGCTACCGCTCGACAGAGCCCTCACCTCGGCCCTCCCCTCTGCTCACCGCACAGCCGGTGGATTGGGCCTGCGGCCTCCTGGGGGCTAACCATAACCCTAGGTCAGCCTCCGAGGGGCCCCTGCAAAGGGGCCTGGTGCCGCAACACCGGGGATTGGGAACCCCCCAACCCCAGCGACGGACTCACCCTGTCGCCCTGCCGCCACCCAGGCCCCAGGGGCGCCGCAGGTCATTCAGGGCGGGAAAACGGGCAGGGTCCTCCGATCCCCCGGCGACCTTCGAAGGCTTCCCGCGCCAAAACGCTTCGGCCAAGCTCCCGCTCGCCCGCACCCTCACCTCGGCCCTCCCCTCCGCTCGCCACACAGCTGGCACATCGGGCCTGCCGGCCTCCTGGGGGCTAACTGTAACCTTAGGTCGGCCCCCGAGGGGCCACTACCAAGGGTCTGCCCCCGCAACGCCGGGGATTGGGGACCCCCAAGCCCCAGTGCTGGGCTCACCCTGCCGCTCCGCCCCCCCGGGCCGCTAGTAGCGCCGCTGGTCATTCAGGGCAGGAGGACGGGTTGGGCCCTCCGAACCCCCGATGACCTTCGAAGGCCCCCCGTGCCAAAACGCTTGGGTCCACATTCTTGCTCTCAAGCGCCCTCACCTGGGTCCACCCCTCCGCTCACCTCACAGCCGGCGGATCTGGCCTGCTGGCCCCCTGGGGGCTAACAATAACCCTTGGTCGGCCCCCTAGAGCCCTTCCAAAGGGGCCTGGCGCCCCAACGCCGAGGATTGGGGACCCCCAAGCCCCGGCGCCCAAGTCACCCTAACACCCCTCCTCCACCCGGGCCGCTAGGGGAGCCGCCGGTCATTCAGGGCAGAAGAACGTACAGGGCCCTCCAAGCCCCCAGCGACTTTCGAAGGACCCCCGCGCCAAAACGCCTGAGCCCACGCTCCCGCTCGCCAGCGGCCTCACCTCCGCCGGCCTCTCCGCTTGCCGCAGAGTTGGCGGATCGGGCTTCCGGCCTCCTGGGGGCTAAATCTAACCATAGGTCGGTCCCCTAGGGGCCCCAGCAAGGGGCCTAGAGCCGCAACACCGGGGATTGGAGAACCCCGAGCTCCAGCGCTGGACACAACCGGCTGCCCCGCTGCCACATGGGCCACTAGGGGCGCTGCCGGTCATTCAGGGCGGGACAAGGGGCAGGGCCCTCAGAGCCTCTGGCGACATTCGAAGGCCCCCCCGCGCCAAAACGCTTGGGCTCACGCTCCCGCTCGCCAGCGCCCTCACCTCGCCCCGCCCCTCCGTTCTCTGCACAGCCGGCGGATCGGGCCCCGGCCTCCTTTGGGCTAACCTCAACCCTAGGTCGGCCCCCGAGGGACCCCTCCCAAGGGGCCAGGCGCCGCCTCGCCGGGGCATTTGGACCCCTGAGCCCTACTCCAGACTCACCCTGCCGCCCCGCCGCCACCCGGGACGCTAGGGGCGCCACCGGTCATTCAGGGAGGGAGTACTGGCAGGGCCCTCCGAGCCCCCGATGACCTTCGAAGGCCCCCCGCACCAAAACGCTTGGGCCTAAGCTCCCGCTCGCCAGCGCCCTCACCTCGGCTCACCCCTCCCCTCGCCGCACAGCCGGCCAATCGGGCCTGCTGGCCTCCTTTGGGCTAACGATAACCCTAGCTCGGCCCCCGAGGGACCCCTCCCAAGCGGCCTGGCAATGCCATGCCGGGTATTGGGGACCCCCGAGCCCGAGCTCCGGACTCACCCTGCCTCCCCGCCGCCACCCTGGCCGCTAGGGAGCCGCCGGGCATTCAGGGCGGGAGAACTTGCTGGGCCCTCCGAGCCCCCGGTGAGCTTCGAAGGCCCCCCATGCCAAAACGCTTGGGCCCACGCTCCCATTTGCCAGCGCATTAACGTCGGCCCACCCCTCCGCTCGCTGCACAGCCGGCGGATTGGGCCCGCCGGCCTCCTTTGGGCTAACACTCACCATATGTCGGCCCCCGAGGGACCCCTCCCAAGTGCCTGGAGCCACCGCGCCGGGGATCGGGGACCACTGAGCCCCAGCTCCAGACTCATCCTGCCGACACGCCGCCACCCTGGCCGACAGGGGCGCCACCGGTCATTTAGTGTGTGAGAATGGGCAGGGCCCTCCAAGCCCCCAGTGACAATCCAAGGCCCCCTGTGCCAAAACCCTGGGCCCACGCTCCCCCTCGCCAGCGCCCTCACCTCGGCCCGCCCCTCTGCTCGCCGCACAGCCGGCGGTTCGGGCCTGCCGGCCTCCTTTGGGCTAACCCTAAACCTAGGTCGGCCCCAGAGGAGCCCCTCCCAAGGGGCCTGGCGCCGCCACGCTGGGGATTGGGGACACCCGAACCCCACCGCCGGACGCACTCTGCCACTCCTCACCACCCGGCCCGCTAGGGGCGCCGTCCTCATTCAGGGCGTTAGAACGGGCAGGGCCCCCCGGGCCCCCGGCGACCTTCGAAGGTCCCCCGCGACAAAACGCTTGGGGCCATGCTCCCGCTCGCCAGCGCCCTCACCTCGGCTAGCCCCTCCGCATGTGGCAGAGCCGGCGGATAGGGCCTGCCAGCCTCCTGGGGGCTAACCCGAACCCTAGGTCGGCCCCCAAGGGGCCCCCTCCCAAGGGGCCTATCGCTGCAATGCCTGGGATTGGTGACCCCCGAGTCCCAGCGCCGGACGCACTGTGCCGCCCCGCCGCCACCCGGGCCGGTAGGAGAGCTGTCGGTCATTCAGCGCGGAACAACGGACAGGACCCTCAGAGCCCCCAGCGCCGTTTGAAGGCCCTCCGCGCCAAAACCCTTGGGCCCACGCTCCCGCTCGCCAGCACCATCACTTCAGCCCACCCTCCGCTCCCTGCACAACCGGCGGATTGGGCCTGACGGTCCCCTGGGGGCTAAACCTAACCCTAGTTCGATCCCTCGAGGGGCCCCTCCCAAGGGGCCTGGTGCCGCAATGCCCGGGATTCCGGACCCACAAGCCCCAGCTCCAGACTCACCCTCCCGCCCCGCTGGCACCCCGGGCCTCTAGGGGCACCGCCGGTCATCCAGGGCGGGAGAACGGGCAGGGTCCTCCGAGCCCCTGGTGACCTTCAAAGGCCCCCCGCGCCAAAACTCATGGGCCTACGCTACCGCTCGACAGAGCCCTCACCTCGGCCCTCCCCTCTGCTCACCGCACAGCCGGTGGATTGGGCCTGCGGCCTCCTGGGGGCTAACCATAACCCTAGGTCAGCCTCCGAGGGGCCCCTGCAAAGGGGCCTGGTGCCGCAACACCGGGGATTGGGAACCCCCCAACCCCAGCGACGGACTCACCCTGTCGCCCTGCCGCCACCCAGGCCCCAGGGGCGCCGCAGGTCATTCAGGGCGGGGAAAACGGGCAGGGTCCTCCGATCCCCCGGCGACCTTCGAAGGCTTCCCGCGCCAAAACGCTTCGGCCAAGCTCCCGCTCGCCCCGCACCCTCACCTCGGCCCTCCCCTCCGCTCGCCACACAGCTGGCACATCGGGCCTGCCGGCCTCCTGGGGGCTAACTGTAACCTTAGGTCGGCCCCCGAGGGGCCACTACCAAGGGTCTGCCCCCGCAACGCCGGGGATTGGGGACCCCCAAGCCCCAGTGCTGGGCTCACCCTGCCGCTCCGCCCCCCCGGGCCGCTAGTAGCGCCGCTGGTCATTCAGGGCAGGAGGACGGGTTGGGCCCTCCGAACCCCCGATGACCTTCGAAGGCCCCCCGTGCCAAAACGCTTGGGTCCACATTCTTGCTCTCAAGCGCCCTCACCTGGGTCCACCCCTCCGCTCACCTCACAGCCGGCGGATCTGGCCTGCTGGCCCCCTGGGGGCTAACAATAACCCTTGGTCGGCCCCCTAGAGCCCTTCCAAAGGGGCCTGGCGCCCCAACGCCGAGGATTGGGGACCCCCAAGCCCCGGCGCCCAAGTCACCCTAACACCCCTCCTCCACCCGGGCCGCTAGGGGAGCCGCCGGTCATTCAGGGCAGAAGAACGTACAGGGCCCTCCAAGCCCCCAGCGACTTTCGAAGGACCCCCGCGCCAAAACGCCTGAGCCCACGCTCCCGCTCGCCAGCGGCCTCACCTCCGCCGGCCTCTCCGCTTGCCGCAGAGTTGGCGGATCGGGCTTCCGGCCTCCTGGGGGCTAAATCTAACCATAGGTCGGTCCCCTAGGGGCCCCAGCAAGGGGCCTAGAGCCGCAACACCGGGGATTGGAGAACCCCGAGCTCCAGCGCTGGACACAACCGGCTGCCCCGCTGCCACATGGGCCACTAGGGGCGCTGCCGGTCATTCAGGGCGGGACAAGGGGCAGGGCCCTCAGAGCCTCTGGCGACATTCGAAGGCCCCCCGCGCCAAAACGCTTGGGCTCACGCTCCCGCTCGCCAGCGCCCTCACCTCGCCCCGCCCCTCCGTTCTCTGCACAGCCGGCGGATCGGGCCCCGGCCTCCTTTGGGCTAACCTCAACCCTAGGTCGGCCCCCGAGGGACCCCTCCCAAGGGGCCAGGCGCCGCCTCGCCGGGGCATTTGGACCCCTGAGCCCTACTCCAGACTCACCCTGCCGCCCCGCCGCCACCCGGGACGCTAGGGGCGCCACCGGTCATTCAGGGAGGGAGTACTGGCAGGGCCCTCCGAGCCCCCGATGACCTTCGAAGGCCCCCCGCACCAAAACGCTTGGGCCTAAGCTCCCGCTCGCCAGCGCCCTCACCTCGGCTCACCCCTCCCCTCGCCGCACAGCCAGCCAATCGGGCCTGCTGGCCTCCTTTGGGCTAACGATAACCCTAGCTCGGCCCCCGAGGGACCCCTCCCAAGCGGCCTGGCAATGCCATGCCGGGTATTGGGGACCCCCGAGCCCGAGCTCCGGACTCACCCTGCCTCCCCGCCGCCACCCTGGCCGCTAGGGAGCCGCCGGGCATTCAGGGCGGGAGAACTTGCTGGGCCCTCCGAGCCCCCGGTGAGCTTCGAAGGCCCCCCATGCCAAAACGCTTGGGCCCACGCTCCCATTTGCCAGCGCATTAACGTCGGCCCACCCCTCCGCTCGCTGCACAGCCGGCGGATTGGGCCCGCCGGCCTCCTTTGGGCTAACACTCACCATATGTCGGCCCCCGAGGGACCCCTCCCAAGTGCCTGGAGCCACCGCGCCGGGGATCGGGGACCACTGAGCCCCAGCTCCAGACTCATCCTGCCGACACGCCGCCACCCTGGCCGACAGGGGCGCCACCGGTCATTTAGTGTGTGAGAATGGGCAGGGCCCTCCAAGCCCCCAGTGACAATCCAAGGCCCCCTGTGCCAAAACCCTGGGCCCACGCTCCCCCTCGCCAGCGCCCTCACCTCGGCCCGCCCCTCTGCTCGCCGCACAGCCGGCGGTTCGGGCCTGCCGGCCTCCTTTGGGCTAACCCTAAACCTAGGTCGGCCCCAGAGGAGCCCCTCCCAAGGGGCCTGGCGCCGCCACGCTGGGGATTGGGGACACCCGAACCCCACCGCCGGACGCACTCTGCCGCTCCTCACCACCCGGCCCGCTAGGGGCGCCGTCCTCATTCAGGGCGTTAGAACGGGCAGGGCCCCCCGGGCCCCCGGCGACCTTCGAAGGTCCCCCGCGACAAAACGCTTGGGGCCATGCTCCCGCTCGCCAGCGCCCTCACCTCGGCTAGCCCCTCCGCATGTGGCAGAGCCGGCGGATAGGGCCTGCCAGCCTCCTGGGGGCTAACCCGAACCCTAGGTCGGCCCCCAAGGGGCCCCTCCCAAGGGGCCTATCGCTGCAATGCCTGGGATTGGTGACCCCCGAGTCCCAGCGCCGGACGCACTGTGCCGCCCCGCCGCCACCCGGGCCGGTAGGAGAGCTGTCGGTCATTCAGCGCGGAACAACGGACAGGACCCTCAGAGCCCCCAGCGCCGTTTGAAGGCCCTCCGCGCCAAAACCCTTGGGCCCACGCTCCCGCTCGCCAGCACCATCACTTCAGCCCACCCTCCGCTCCCTGCACAACCGGCGGATTGGGCCTGACGGTCCCCTGGGGGCTAAACCTAACCCTAGTTCGATCCCTCGAGGGGCCCCTCCCAAGGGGCCTGGTGCCGCAATGCCCGGGATTCCGGACCCACAAGCCCCAGCTCCAGACTCACCCTCCCGCCCCGCTGGCACCCGGGCCTCTAGGGGCACCGCCGGTCATCCAGGGCGGGAGAACGGGCAGGGTCCTCCGAGCCCCTGGTGACCTTCAAAGGCCCCCCGCGCCAAAACTCATGGGCCTACGCTACCGCTCGACAGAGCCCTCACCTCGGCCCTCCCCTCTGCTCACCGCACAGCCGGTGGATTGGGCCTGCGGCCTCCTGGGGGCTAACCATAACCCTAGGTCAGCCTCCGAGGGGCCCCTGCAAAGGGGCCTGGTGCCGCAACACCGGGGATTGGGAACCCCCCAACCCCAGCGACGGACTCACCCTGTCGCCCTGCCGCCACCCAGGCCCCAGGGGCGCCGCAGGTCATTCAGGGCGGGAAAACGGGCAGGGTCCTCCGATCCCCCGGCGACCTTCGAAGGCTTCCCGCGCCAAAACGCTTCGGCCAAGCTCCCGCTCGCCCGCACCCTCACCTCGGCCCTCCCCTCCGCTCGCCACACAGCTGGCACATCGGGCCTGCCGGCCTCCTGGGGGCTAACTGTAACCTTAGGTCGGCCCCCGAGGGGCCACTACCAAGGGTCTGCCCCCGCAACGCCGGGGATTGGGGACCCCCAAGCCCCAGTGCTGGGCTCACCCTGCCGCTCCGCCCCCCCGGGCCGTTAGTAGCGCCGCTGGTCATTCAGGGCAGGAGGACGGGTTGGGCCCTCCGAACCCCCGATGACCTTCGAAGGCCCCCCGTGCCAAAACGCTTGGGTCCACATTCTTGCTCTCAAGCGCCCTCACCTGGGTCCACCCCTCCGCTCACCTCACAGCCGGCGGATCTGGCCTGCTGGCCCCCTGGGGGCTAACAATAACCCTTGGTCGGCCCCCTAGAGCCCTTCCAAAGGGGCCTGGCGCCCCAACGCCGAGGATTGGGGACCCCCAAGCCCCGGCGCCCAAGTCACCCTAACACCCCTCCTCCACCCGGGCCGCTAGGGGAGCCGCCGGTCATTCAGGGCAGAAGAACGTACAGGGCCCTCCAAGCCCCCAGCGACTTTCGAAGGACCCCCGCGCCAAAACGCCTGAGCCCACGCTCCCGCTCGCCAGCGGCCTCACCTCCGCCGGCCTCTCCGCTTGCCGCAGAGTTGGCGGATCGGGCTTCCGGCCTCCTGGGGGCTAAATCTAACCATAGGTCGGTCCCCTAGGGGCCCCAGCAAGGGGCCTAGAGCCGCAACACCGGGGATTGGAGAACCCCGAGCTCCAGCGCTGGACACAACCGGCTGCCCCGCTGCCACATGGGCCACTAGGGGCGCTGCCGGTCATTCAGGGCGGGACAAGGGGCAGGGCCCTCAGAGCCTCTGGCGACATTCGAAGGCCCCCCGCGCCAAAACGCTTGGGCTCACGCTCCCGCTCGCCAGCGCCCTCACCTCGCCCCGCCCCTCCGTTCTCTGCACAGCCGGCGGATCGGGCCCCGGCCTCCTTTGGGCTAACCTCAACCCTAGGTCGGCCCCCGAGGGACCCCTCCCAAGGGGCCAGGCGCCGCCTCGCCGGGGCATTTGGACCCCTGAGCCCTACTCCAGACTCACCCTGCCGCCCCGCCGCCACCCGGGACGCTAGGGGCGCCACCGGTCATTCAGGGAGGGAGTACTGGCAGGGCCCTCCGAGCCCCCGATGACCTTCGAAGGCCCCCCGCACCAAAACGCTTGGGCCTAAGCTCCCGCTCGCCAGCGCCCTCACCTCGGCTCACCCCTCCCCTCGCCGCACAGCCGGCCAATCGGGCCTGCTGGCCTCCTTTGGGCTAACGATAACCCTAGCTCGGCCCCCGAGGGACCCCTCCCAAGCGGCCTGGCAATGCCATGCCGGGTATTGGGGACCCCCGAGCCCGAGCTCCGGACTCACCCTGCCTCCCCGCCGCCACCCTGGCCGCTAGGGAGCCGCCGGGCATTCAGGGCGGGAGAACTTGCTGGGCCCTCCGAGCCCCCGGTGAGCTTCGAAGGCCCCCCATGCCAAAACGCTTGGGCCCACGCTCCCATTTGCCAGCGCATTAACGTCGGCCCACCCCTCCGCTCGCTGCACAGCCGGCGGATTGGGCCCGCCGGCCTCCTTTGGGCTAACACTCACCATATGTCGGCCCCCGAGGGACCCCTCCCAAGTGCCTGGAGCCACCGCGCCGGGGATCGGGGACCACTGAGCCCCAGCTCCAGACTCATCCTGCCGACACGCCGCCACCCTGGCCGACAGGGGCGCCACCGGTCATTTAGTGTGTGAGAATGGGCAGGGCCCTCCAAGCCCCCAGTGACAATCCAAGGCCCCCTGTGCCAAAACCCTGGGCCCACGCTCCCCCTCGCCAGCGCCCTCACCTCGGCCCGCCCCTCTGCTCGCCGCACAGCCGGCGGTTCGGGCCTGCCGGCCTCCTTTGGGCTAACCCTAAACCTAGGTCGGCCCCAGAGGAGCCCCTCCCAAGGGGCCTGGCGCCGCCACGCTGGGGATTGGGGACACCCGAACCCCACCGCCGGACGCACTCTGCCGCTCCTCACCACCCGGCCCGCTAGGGGCGCCGTCCTCATTCAGGGCGTTAGAACGGGCAGGGCCCCCCGGGCCCCCGGCGACCTTCGAAGGTCCCCCGCGACAAAACGCTTGGGGCCATGCTCCCGCTCGCCAGCGCCCTCACCTCGGCTAGCCCCTCCGCATGTGGCAGAGCCGGCGGATAGGGCCTGCCAGCCTCCTGGGGGCTAACCCGAACCCTAGGTCGGCCCCCAAGGGGCCCCTCCCAAGGGGCCTATCGCTGCAATGCCTGGGATTGGTGACCCCCGAGTCCCAGCGCCGGACGCACTGTGCCGCCCCGCCGCCACCCGGGCCGGTAGGAGAGCTGTCGGTCATTCAGCGCGGAACAACGGACAGGACCCTCAGAGCCCCCAGCGCCGTTTGAAGGCCCTCCGCGCCAAAACCCTTGGGCCCACGCTCCCGCTCGCCAGCACCATCACTTCAGCCCACCCTCCGCTCCCTGCACAACCGGCGGATTGGGCCTGACGGTCCCCTGGGGGCTAAACCTAACCCTAGTTCGATCCCTCGAGGGGCCCCTCCCAAGGGGCCTGGTGCCGCAATGCCCGGGATTCCGGACCCACAAGCCCCAGCTCCAGACTCACCCTCCCGCCCCGCTGGCACCCGGGCCTCTAGGGGCACCGCCGGTCATCCAGGGCGGGAGAACGGGCAGGGTCCTCCGAGCCCCTGGTGACCTTCAAAGGCCCCCCGCGCCAAAACTCATGGGCCTACGCTACCGCTCGACAGAGCCCTCACCTCGGCCCTCCCCTCTGCTCACCGCACAGCCGGTGGATTGGGCCTGCGGCCTCCTGGGGGCTAACCATAACCCTAGGTCAGCCTCCGAGGGGCCCCTGCAAAGGGGCCTGGTGCCGCAACACCGGGGATTGGGAACCCCCCAACCCCAGCGACGGACTCACCCTGTCGCCCTGCCGCCACCCAGGCCCCAGGGGCGCCGCAGGTCATTCAGGGCGGGGAAAACGGGCAGGGTCCTCCGATCCCCCGGCGACCTTCGAAGGCTTCCCGCGCCAAAACGCTTCGGCCAAGCTCCCGCTCGCCCGCACCCTCACCTCGGCCCTCCCCTCCGCTCGCCACACAGCTGGCACATCGGGCCTGCCGGCCTCCTGGGGGCTAACTGTAACCTTAGGTCGGCCCCCGAGGGGCCACTACCAAGGGTCTGCCCCCGCAACGCCGGGGATTGGGGACCCCCAAGCCCCAGTGCTGGGCTCACCCTGCCGCTCCGCCCCCCCGGGCCGCTAGTAGCGCCGCTGGTCATTCAGGGCAGGAGGACGGGTTGGGCCCTCCGAACCCCCGATGACCTTCGAAGGCCCCCCGTGCCAAAACGCTTGGGTCCACATTCTTGCTCTCAAGCGCCCTCACCTGGGTCCACCCCTCCGCTCACCTCACAGCCGGCGGATCTGGCCTGCTGGCCCCCTGGGGGCTAACAATAACCCTTGGTCGGCCCCCTAGAGCCCTTCCAAAGGGGCCTGGCGCCCCAACGCCGAGGATTGGGGACCCCCAAGCCCCGGCGCCCAAGTCACCCTAACACCCCTCCTCCACCCGGGCCGCTAGGGGAGCCGCCGGTCATTCAGGGCAGAAGAACGTACAGGGCCCTCCAAGCCCCCAGCGACTTTCGAAGGACCCCCGCGCCAAAACGCCTGAGCCCACGCTCCCGCTCGCCAGCGGCCTCACCTCCGCCGGCCTCTCCGCTTGCCGCAGAGTTGGCGGATCGGGCTTCCGGCCTCCTGGGGGCTAAATCTAACCATAGGTCGGTCCCCTAGGGGCCCCAGCAAGGGGCCTAGAGCCGCAACACCGGGGATTGGAGAACCCCGAGCTCCAGCGCTGGACACAACCGGCTGCCCCGCTGCCACATGGGCCACTAGGGGCGCTGCCGGTCATTCAGGGCGGGACAAGGGGCAGGGCCCTCAGAGCCTCTGGCGACATTCGAAGGCCCCCCGCGCCAAAACGCTTGGGCTCACGCTCCCGCTCGCCAGCGCCCTCACCTCGCCCCGCCCCTCCGTTCTCTGCACAGCCGGCGGATCGGGCCCCGGCCTCCTTTGGGCTAACCTCAACCCTAGGTCGGCCCCCGAGGGACCCCTCCCAAGGGGCCAGGCGCCGCCTCGCCGGGGCATTTGGACCCCTGAGCCCTACTCCAGACTCACCCTGCCGCCCCGCCGCCACCCGGGACGCTAGGGGCGCCACCGGTCATTCAGGGAGGGAGTACTGGCAGGGCCCTCCGAGCCCCCGATGACCTTCGAAGGCCCCCCGCACCAAAACGCTTGGGCCTAAGCTCCCGCTCGCCAGCGCCCTCACCTCGGCTCACCCCTCCCCTCGCCGCACAGCCGGCCAATCGGGCCTGCTGGCCTCCTTTGGGCTAACGATAACCCTAGCTCGGCCCCCGAGGGACCCCTCCCAAGCGGCCTGGCAATGCCATGCCGGGTATTGGGGACCCCCGAGCCCGAGCTCCGGACTCACCCTGCCTCCCCGCCGCCACCCTGGCCGCTAGGGAGCCGCCGGGCATTCAGGGCGGGAGAACTTGCTGGGCCCTCCGAGCCCCCGGTGAGCTTCGAAGGCCCCCCATGCCAAAACGCTTGGGCCCACGCTCCCATTTGCCAGCGCATTAACGTCGGCCCACCCCTCCGCTCGCTGCACAGCCGGCGGATTGGGCCCGCCGGCCTCCTTTGGGCTAACACTCACCATATGTCGGCCCCCGAGGGACCCCTCCCAAGTGCCTGGAGCCACCGCGCCGGGGATCGGGGACCACTGAGCCCCAGCTCCAGACTCATCCTGCCGACACGCCGCCACCCTGGCCGACAGGGGCGCCACCGGTCATTTAGTGTGTGAGAATGGGCAGGGCCCTCCAAGCCCCCAGTGACAATCCAAGGCCCCCTGTGCCAAAACCCTGGGCCCACGC
This sequence comes from Ursus americanus, assembly GCF_024610735.1. Lineage (NCBI taxonomy): Eukaryota > Metazoa > Chordata > Mammalia > Carnivora > Ursidae > Ursus > Ursus americanus. The sequence goes on from NC_142137.1 coordinate 42,560, forward strand.
TCCCCCTCGCCAGCGCCCTCACCTCGGCCCGCCCCTCTGCTCGCCGCACAGCCGGCGGTTCGGGCCTGCCGGCCTCCTTTGGGCTAACCCTAAACCTAGGTCGGCCCCAGAGGAGCCCCTCCCAAGGGGCCTGGCGCCGCCACGCTGGGGATTGGGGACACCCGAACCCCACCGCCGGACGCACTCTGCCGCTCCTCACCACCCGGCCCGCTAGGGGCGCCGTCCTCATTCAGGGCGTTAGAACGGGCAGGGCCCCCCGGGCCCCCGGCGACCTTCGAAGGTCCCCCGCGACAAAACGCTTGGGGCCATGCTCCCGCTCGCCAGCGCCCTCACCTCGGCTAGCCCCTCCGCATGTGGCAGAGCCGGCGGATAGGGCCTGCCAGCCTCCTGGGGGCTAACCCGAACCCTAGGTCGGCCCCCAAGGGGCCCCTCCCAAGGGGCCTATCGCTGCAATGCCTGGGATTGGTGACCCCCGAGTCCCAGCGCCGGACGCACTGTGCCGCCCCGCCGCCACCCGGGCCGGTAGGAGAGCTGTCGGTCATTCAGGGCAGAACAACGGACAGGGCCCTCGGAGCCCCCAGCGCCGTTTGAAGGCCCTCCGCGCCAAAACCCTTGGGCCCACGCTCCCGCTCGCCAGCACCATCACTTCAGCCCACCCTCCGCTCCCTGCACAACCGGCGGATTGGGCCTGACGGTCCCCTGGGGGCTAAACCTAACCCTAGCTCGATCCCTCGAGGGGCCCCTCCCAAGGGGCCTGGTGCCGCAATGCCCGGGATTCCGGACCCACAAGCCCCAGCGCCAGACTCACCCTCCCGCCCCGCTGCCACCCGGGCCTCTAGGGGCACCGCCGGTCATCCAGGGCGGGAGAACGGGCAGGGTCCTCCGAGCCCCTGCTGACCTTCAAAGGCCCCCCGCGCCAAAACTCATGGGCCTACGCTACCGCTCGCCAGCGCCCTCACCTCGGCCCTCCCCTCTGCTCACCGCACAGCCGGTGGATTGGGCCTGCGGCCTCCTGGGGGCTAACCATAACCCTAGGTCAGCCTCCGAGGGGCCCCTGCAAAGGGGCCTGGTGCCGCAACACCGGGGATTGGGAACCCCCCAACCCCAGCGACGGACTCACCCTGTCGCCCTGCCGCCACCCAGGCCCCAGGGGCGCCGCAGGTCATTCAGGGCGGGAGAACGGGCAGGGTCCTCCGAGCCCCTGGTGACCTTCAAAGGCCCCCGCACCAAAACGCTTGGGCCCACGCTCCTGCTCTTCAGCGCCCTCACCTCGGCCTGCCCCTCCGCTCGCCACACAGCTGGCAGATCGGGCCTGCCGGCCTCCTGGGGGCTAACCCTAACCCTAGCTCACCCTCGGAGGGGCTCATCCCAAGGTGCCTGGAGCGGCAATGCCGGGCATTGGAGACCCACGAGCCACAGTGCTGGACTCACCGTGCTGCCCCGCCGCCACACAGGCCGCTAGTGGCACCACCGGTCATTCAGGGCGGGAGAACGGGAAGGGCCCTTGGAGCCCCCGGCCTCTTTCGAAGGCCCCCCGCGCCAGAAAGCTTGCGCCCACTCTCCCGGTAGCCAGTGCCCTCACCTCGGCCCGCCCCTCCGCTCGCCGCACAGCCGGCGGATAGGGCCCGCCAGCCTCCTGGGGGCTAACCCTATCCCTTCGTCGGCCCCCGAGAGGCCCCTCCCAACGGGCCTGGCACCGCAACACCTGGGTTTGCGGACCGCTAGCCCCAGCATCCGACTCACCATGCTCCCCCGCCGGCAACTGAGCCGCTAGGGGCACCGCCGGACATTCACTGCGGGAGAACGGGCAGGGCTTCTAGAGCCCCGGCGACCTTCGAAGGCCCCCCCGCGCCAAAACTCATGGGCCTACGCTACCGCTCGCCAGCGCCCTCACCTCGGCCCTCCCCTCTGCTCACCGCACAGCCAGTGGATTGGGCCTGCGGCCTCCTGGGGGCTAACCATAACCCTAGGTCAGCCTCCGAGGGGCCCCTGCAAAGGGGCCTGGTGCCGCAACACCGGGGATTGGGAACCCCCCAACCCCAGCGACGGACTCACCCTGTCGCCCTACCGCCACCCGGGCCCCAGGGGCGCCGCAGGTCATTCAGGGCGTTAAAACGGGCAGGGTCCTCCGATCCCCCGGCGACCTTCGAAGGCTTCCCGCGCCAAAACGCTTCGGCCTAGCTCCCGCTCGCCCACGCCCTCACCTCGGCCCTCCCCTCCGCTCGCTGCACAGCTGGCACATCGGGCCTGCTGGCCTCCTGGGGGCTAACTGTAACCTTAGGTCGGCCCCCGAGGGGCCACTACCAAGGGTCTGCCCCCGCAACGCCGGGAATTGGGGACCCCCAAGCCCCAGTGCCGGGCTCACCCTGCCGCCCCGCCCCCCCGGGCCGCTAGTAGCGCCGCTGGTCATTCAGGGCAGGAGGACGGGTTGGGCCCTCCGAACCCCTGATGACCTTCGAAGGCCCCCCGTGCCAAAACGCTTGGGTCCACATTCTTGCTCTCAAGCGCCCTCACCTGGGTCCACCCCTCCGCTCGCCTCACAGCCGGCGGATCTGGCCTGCTGGCCCCCTGGGGGCTAACAATAACCCTTGGTCGGCCCCCTAGAGCCCTTCCAAAGGGGCCTGGCGCCCCAACGCCGAGAATTGGGGACCCCCAAGCCCCAGCGCCCAAGTCACCCTAACACCCCTCCTCCACCCGGGCCGCTAGGGGAGCCGCCGGTCATTCAGGGCAGAAGAACGTACAGGGCCCTCCAAGCCTCCAGCGACTTTCGAAGGACCCCCGCCCCAAAACGCCTGAGCCCACGCTCCCGCTCGCCAGCGGCCTCACCTCCGCCGGCCTCTCCGCTTGCCGCAGAGCTGGCGGATCGGGCTTCCGGCCTCCTGGGGGCTAAATCTAACCATAGGTCGGTCCCCTAGGGGCCCCAGCAAGGGGCCTAGAGCTGCAACACCGGGGATTGGAGAACCCCGAGCTCCAGCGCTGGACACAACCGGCTGCCCCGCTGCCACATGGGCCACTAGGGGCGCTGCCGGTCATTCAGGGCGGGACAAGGGGCAGGGCCCTCAGAGCCTCTGGCGACATTCGAAGGCCCCCCGCGCCAAAACGCTTGGGCCCACGCTCCTGCTCACAAGCGCCCTCACCTCGGCCTGCCCCTCTGCTCACCACACAGCCGGCGGATCGAGCCTGCCGGCCTCCTCGGAGCTAACCCTAACCCTAGGTGGGTCCCCGAGGGGCCCCTCCCAAGGGTCCTGGTGCCACTACGCCGGGGATCTGGTACCCCAAGCCCCAGAGCCAGACTCAACCTCCCACATCGCTGCCACCTGGGCCGCTAGGGGCGCCGCCGGTCATTCAGGGTGGGAGAACAGACAGGGCCCTGGAGAAACTGGCGACATTTGAAGCCTCCCGCGCCAAAATGCAGGGGCCCACCATCCCGCTCCCCAGCACCTTTACCTCGGCCCACCCACCTCTAGCCGCCTAGCCAGAGGATCATGCCTGCCGGCCTAATGGGGTCTAAATCTAACCCTAGGTTGGCTCACGAGGAGCCCTTCCCAAGGGGCCTGGCACTGCAACACCGGGGATTGGGATTACCCGAGCCGCAGCGTGGGACTCACTCTGCTGCCCCACCGCCAACGGAGCCGCTAGGGGCACACCGGTTATTCAGGGTGTTAGAACGGGCAGGGCCTTCTGAGCCTCTAGCGACGTTCAAAGGCCCCTGCGCCAAAACGCTGGATACCATACTCCCGCTAGCCAGCGCCCTCACCTCGGCCCACTCCTCTGCTCGCCGCACAGCCGGCACATTGGTCCTGCTGGCCTACTGAGGTCTAACCCTAACTCTAAACCCTAACCCCTAACCTTAAACCCTAAACCTTAACCCCTAACCCTACCCAAAATCTAACCATAACCCCTAATCCTTAAACCCTAAACCCTAACATTAACACTAAACCCTAAACCCTAACCCTAATCCCGAAGCCCTAAACAATAAACCCTAACCTTAACCACTAACCCCAAACCCTAACCCTACCCTTAACGCTACCCCTTCAGCTAACCCTACCCCTAACCCGTAAACTAACCCTAAACCTAATCCTAACCCGTACCCTAACCTGTACCCTAACCTTAACCCTAAACCCTAAACCCTGACCCTAACCCATACCCTAAATCGTACCATAACCTGTACCCTAACCCAACCCATAACCTAACCCTAACCCGTACCCTAACTGTAACCCTAAACCCTAAACCGTAACCCGTACCCTACCCTAACCAGTACCCTACCTTAACCTTAACCCATACCCTAACCCGTACACTATCCCAAACCCGGACCCTAACCCATACCCTAACCCATACCTAACCCTAAACCGTACCCTATACCTATCCCTAACCCGTTCCCTAACCCGTACCCTAACCCTAACCCTAAACCGTAACCTAACCTGTACCATAACCCTAAACTGTAACCTAACCCTAACCCGTACCCTAACCCTAACCCATACCCTAAACCGTACCCAAATCCGTACGACAACACTTACCCTAAACCGTACCCTAACACGTACCCTAAACTATACCCTAATGCGTACCCTAACTCGTACCCTAACCCTAACCCATACCCTAAACCTAACCCGTACTCCAACCCTAACCCCAACCCTAACCCCAAACCCTAAACCCTAACCCGTACCCTAAACCCTAATCTGTACCCTAACCCATAACCTCTAACCTGTAACCCCTAAACCCAACCCTAACCCGTACCCTCTCCTTCCCCTAACTCTAACCTCTACCCTCACCCATACCCTAACCGTAACCCATACCCTAACCTGAACCCATACCCTAATCCATACCCTAACCCCGGGGATTGGGTACACCTGAGCACCACCACGGGACTCAACCTGCCAGCCCTCAGGAAACCATGCCCCTTGGGGCGCCACAGAGCATCCCATGCAGGAGAACTGGTAGTGCCCCCCTGAGCCCCCAGCGATCCTCGGCGGCCCCATACACCCCAACCCTGAGGCCCACACTCATCCCACCCCATGCCTTCCCTTCAGCTTGCCACCGAGCTCATCGCAGAGCCGGCAGATCAGGCCTGCCGGGTTCCTGGGGCCTACACCTGACCCTAGGTCAGCTGGGTAGGGCCCCTCCCCTGGGGCCCGGTGCCGTAGCCCCAGGGACTGGGGACACCTGAGCCCCACTGCAGGACAAAGCCTGCCAGCCCACAGGAAACCGTGCCCCTTGGGAGGCTATAGAGCATTCAGGGCGGGAGAACCAGGAGGGCCCCCAGAGCCCCCGGCGAACTTTGGTGATCCCTAAACCCAACCTTGAAGTCCATGCTCACCCCAGCCCGCACCCTCACCTCAGCCCATGGCAGAGATCGCCACATAGTGGGCAGATCTGGCCTGCGGGGTTCCTGGGCGCCAACCCTAACCCTAGTTCATCTGTGGAGGGGCCCCTCCCCAGGAGCCTGGAGCCGCAGCCACGGGGATTCGGGACACCTGAGCCCCACAGCAGGACTCAGTCTGCCACCCCACAGGAAACCATGCGCCTTGGGAGGCCATAGAGCATTCAGGGCGGGAGAACCAGGAGGGCACTCCTGAGCCACCAGCAAACTTTGGCGGCCTCCCACACCCCAACCCTGAGTCCCACGCTCACCCTCCCCACACCCTCACCTCAGCCCGTGTAGCTAGCCATACAGCCAGCAGATCGGGCCTGCGGGGCTCCTGGGGCCTAACCCTAGCCCTAGGTCGGCCACAGGTGTGGGGGCCTCCCCAGGAGCCTTACACCGCAGCCCCAGGGAATTGGGATACCTGTACCCCACCAGAGGACTCAGCTTGCCACCTGACAGGAAACATTGCCCCTTGGGGCTCTATGGAGCCTACAGGGCATGAGAACTTGGGGAGGCCCTCAGAGCCCATCCCCACATTTGGCAGCCCCCCGTGCCCCAACCTTGAGGCCCATGCTCACCCTCCCCCATGGCCTCCTCTCAGCCCTCCACAAAGCTCACCTCACAGCCTGCAGATTGTCCCTGCCGGGCTCCGGGACCCTAACCCTTACCCTAGGTTGGCCACAGAGGGGCCCCTCCCCAGGGTCCTGGCACCACAGTCCGGGGGATTGGGGACACCCAAGCCCCACCGTAGGACTCAGCCTGCAGCCCACAGTAAACTGTACCATTTTGGTGCACAACAGAGCAGTCAGGGCAAGAGAATTGGGGCACCCCCTGAGAGCCCCTTCTGGTGAACCCCGACCTTTGTGGGCCCTTCCGGATGAAACCCCAAGGCTCACACTCACCTGCCCTTGTGCCCTCATCTCACTCGGCCTGGGAGCTCTCTGAGCACTGGGCAGTTCAGACCTGCTGTCCTTGAGGCCTAACCTAACCCTGGGTCTTCTGCTGAGGGTCCCTCCCCGTTTGCCTGCCTCCAAGGCACCAGGCATTGGGCTCACCTCTGCACGACTAGAAGACTCAGCCTGCCCCACAGCAGGAAACTGTCCATTTGGGGCTGCAGCAAGGATTCATAGGAAAATCAGAGGGTCCCCCTCAGCCCATCCCAGGCAACCCCACTTTCAGAGATGTCCCCAGATCCAATTAGTAGCTTCACACTGAACTTGCTCTCCACGGAGATCTTTTGAAATTCTCCAAAATTCCAACTGATGGCATTATCCAGCTTCAGTGCTTTACCCAGCTTTAGCTCTTGAGATGGATTAAAATGGGAAGTCACTTCACTGATGACGACGTACTGGTGACCAAAAGATACATGCATAAATGCTTCATATCACTTGGCTTCAGGGAAATGCAAATCTAAACCCCTATACATGCCATATCACACGAGGCCAAATATCTAAAAATAAGAAGACATGAAACTATACATGTTGGAGAGGATGTGGAGAAACGGGAAACCTCTTACACTCCTATACGAATGCAGTCCGGTACAGCCACTCCTGAAAATGGTACGGAGTTTCCTCAAGAAGTTATAAATAAAGCTACCCTATGTCCCAGCAATTGCACTACTGGGTATTTACCCCAAAGCGACAGGTACTGAAGATGGGACACATGCACCACAGTGTTCATAGCAGCAATATCCATAATAGACAAGCTGTGGAAGGAGTGCAGATGACCATGGATAGATGAATGGATAAAGAAGATGTGGATCATATATATAATGGAATATTACTCAGCCATCAGAAAGGATGAATACTTACCATCACACTGACCTGGGTGGAGCTGGAGGGTATTATGCTGAGTGGAATAAGTCAATGAAAGAAAGACAATGATCATATGCTTTCACTCCTATGTGGAATATCAGAAACAAGGAAGAAGACCATAGGGGGAGGAAGGGAAAATAGAATGGGAAGTCATCAGAGTGGGGGAAAACCCATGATGGACTCTTAACTATCACAAGAAACTGATGATTGTTGGAGGAGAAGTTGGGGGGGGGGTAACTGGGTGAGTAGCATTAAGGAGGTCACACGATACAATGAGCACTGGGTGTTACACACAACTGAAAATTGATTGAAGACTACATCTGAAACTAATGATGTACTGTAAGTTGGCTAATTGAATTTAAATTAAAGAACAAAAGACCTTGAATAAACAATCCTACACATTTGTATGGAACCACTAAAGATTCCGAACAGCCAGTGCAATGTGGAAAAGAAAAACAAAGCTGGAGGACTCACAATTTCAGATTTCAGGTTATACTACAAAGCTGCAGTCATCCTAACAAGACAGTATGGCACAGAAATAGACACAGCGACCAAAGGAACAGGATACAAGTTCAGACAGAAACCCACAATTATGTGGTCCATGAATCTTCCACAAAGCAAGCAACGATATCAAAAGGGAAAAGGACAGTCTCTACAACAAATGGTGTTGGGAAAACTAGACAGCTACGCACAAAAGAATGAAATTAAACTGCTTTCTTACACAATACAGACAAACACAAAACAGTTTCAAGACCTCAATATGAGACCTGAATCCATAAAAATCCTACAGGAGGGAAGACAGTAACTTCTTGACATGGACCATACCAACGTTTTTCTGGACTGTGTCCTGACAAAGGAAATGAAAGCAAAAATAAACTATTGGGAATACAGTAAAATAAAAAGTTTCCACACGGCAGAAGAACAATGAAAACGTAAAAATAATAAGACAACCTACTCAAAGGGAGAAGATATTTGCAAAGATCATATGCAATGAAGGGATAGTGTCCAAAACATATAGAACTGATCCTACTCGACCCCCAAAAAAACAAATAATCCAGTTAAAAAATAGGCAGAAGACATGGACAGACATTTCTCCAAAGAAGAAATACAAATGGCCAACAGTCCCGTGAAAAGATGTTCACCATCACCCATCATCAGGAAAATGTAAATCCAAAGGACAATGAGGTAATACCTCAAACCTGTCAGAATGGCTAACATCAAAAGCACAACAAAGAGCAGGTGTTGGGAGGATGTGGATAAAGGGGAATCCTCGCGAACTGTGGGTGGGAATGCAAACTGTGGTGGCCACCATGGAAAACAGTACGAAGGTTCCTCAAAAAATTAAATATAGAACTACCCTATGATCCAACAATCACACTACTCCTATTTACACAAAAATAGGAAAACAGTAACGTAAAAGGATACGTGCACCCCTATGTTTCTTGCACCATTATTTACAATATCACAATATGGAAGCAACCCAAGTGTCTGTAGAAAAATTGACAAATGAGATGATAGATGTGTGTATTCACACACACACACACACACGGACACACACACACACACACACACATACACACACACAATGGAGTATTACTCGGCTTGAAAAAGAATGAAACCTTGCCATTTGCAGACACATGGATGGAGCTAGAGAGTATTATCCTAACTAAAATCAGGCAGAGAAAGAAAAATCCCATACGATGTCACTCTAATGGGGAACTTAAGAAACAAACAAAAATAAATAACTAAAAGAGAAAAAGGAGATACACCAAAATACAAACTCTTAACAATAGAGAACAAACGGATGGTTACCAGAGAGGAGGTGGATAGAGGGATGAGTGAAATAGATGAAGGGGATTAAGAGGACGCTTTTCTTGATGACCACTAGTAATATATAATTACTGAATCATTCTATTGTACACCTGAAACAAATGTAACACTGTATGTTAGCTCTACTGGAATTAAAATAAATTTTTGTAAAAGATTTTTCTTTCAGGAACCTCTTTGAAAAATCTTTTCCTGTGCAATGTGCATAAGCCCTACATGGGAGGATTCACTCTACAATAATTATTCACTTCATGCCTCAAATTCAGATTTCACTGAGTTCTTATCGTGGATCCCAGCCCGTGGGAGCCATGGTCCTTTTCAGTCCAGGCTCAGCACCTATGCATTCAAGATTGGAAGTAGAGACACATGTCACTTCACAGTCCAGAAAGCTATTATTGTTTCTGTTTCAGTGTGAGAGAGTCACAGACTTTGGGACAGGTTTCAGAGCAAGTTTATTATGGATCCTGGATCTCTACTTCAATGTTCATTGCCTGGATCCCTTTGGCTAATAGGTTTCCTGTGGATGGGCTTGCTTCCAAGCACATACATGGAAGATGCAAAGGTGGGTGGGCTTGCTGCGGGACAGGAAGAAGACCAAAATCAGACAAGGGTCAGACCCCTTCCCTGATCCAGGAACTGCTACGGGAAAGGGTACAGGTGGGAGAATTCATGCGAAACTCCAAGGTCACCAGCTGAACACAGGAGGCACAGGTCAAGGGATCTGGAGATGCAGCGGTTGAAGGCTGCTCTGAGCTACCTCTGGGAGGAAGGGAGGGATGGAATGAGAAGGAGACACTGCCTGCTCCTGGCCCATGCCAGCTGCCCACCGCTCCGACACGCATCAGTCTACACAGCTGACACAGCTTGGGCTCAGGATGGGCTGTCTCGGGTCCCTCAATCCTCAGTGGGACAGCTGGCCCCAGGGCTCAGAGACATGCTGAGGGAGATGAGAGGGAAAGCTGCCCCACCCAGGTCATCCCCTCCTTGAGCAGACTGCCCTTCAGAACTGCTAAAAAAAAAACCACTAACGGGGTTGAAAGACATGCCATGGATGAACTAAGGCATAGAGATATGTAAAATAACATTCATTTTTAAGTTCAGAGCTGTCATCTCAGGAAGTGGGGAGAGTTTCCCTGAAGAAGACTGAGGGGAGGGGAGGCCATGCTGAAAAGGGAGACATGGCTCTCCTGATTGGGGACCTGCAGCCCCCTTCCAGGGCAGGGTATCAACCTCGCATCACACGAGATCCATGGAAGTGTTCCATCAGGGCCAGATGTTTGTCTCGAGAAGGCTACCCTGTCATCGGACTGCACAGGGCACCAGGGACGAGGGCCAGATGGAGGACGGACAATACTCCAGAGGCCATGGGGCAAGAACAGAGGCACATGACCTTGAAGATGATGATGAAAAGCAGGAGGTGGCAGCACGGAGCCAGCCTGAAAGTAACATGGGAGCAGTGCCCACAGCTACACTAACTGGGTGCCTTCTGTGTCAGGTGTGGCTGACTTCAGTGGGCTCCAGACTAGTCCTGACCACAAGTCTAGGAAGTGTGCACCACCCCGGCCTCCTCTCCCCTTGCAGCTGCTAGGAATCACGGTCACAGACCCTGGTCAGCTTTCATGGAAACCAAGCAGTGGCTCCCCCGCACGCTGCACCTCTGGTGGCGGTCCAGTGCGACCCTCATGCCAGGCCAGACACTGATGTCTACCTGTTTCCACACAAATCCACAGACAGGAGGGTGTCCCTGAATTCCACAGCACCTGATGAGACAGATCCACAGAACCCAACACCCAGTGGGTCACTCGGGACCTCACCTATGGTCATGGAGCTCACCATACCCCATTTCTGTCACTTCCCACAGAAAGCCTGGTTCTGATCCCCCACAATACCATACATCCTGGTTGCTGACCTGGGGTCATGCCATAAACCCACATGGTACCTTTCTTTTAGAGAAGGCTATGCCTACACCTCCTAGAAAATATTTCTAATGAAGTACAAGTCCATCAGGACTATGGTGTGAACAGTAGCACACAGCCTGCATGGTAGTAGTCAGTAATTCTAACAAGGGTTAACCCCAACCCCCGTCTCACAAAACCTTCCTCCATCCCCACTGAACTCATGGTATGCCTCAAAAAACCCTCCAGGAAACAAACTTTTCATCTGAATGCGCTCTTCACCTTCTGCTTCAAATCTTGTCCAACCACAATGATATGAAACTAGAAATCAGTCTCAAGAAAAAAATGGGACAGTCAAAAATAGGTGGAGATTGGGGGGCCTGGGTGGCTCAGTCGTTAAGGATCTGCTTTCAGCTCAGGTCGTGATCCCAGGATCCTGGGATCTAGCCCCAATCAGGCTCCTTGCTCAGTGGGAAGCCCGCTTCTCCCTCTCCCACCCCCCTGCTTGCGTTCCCTCTCTCGCAGTCTCACTCTCTGTCAGATACTCAAATAATCTTAAAAAAATATGTGGAGACTTAACAACATGCTACTGAACAACCAACAGTCAAAGAAGAAAACAAAAAAATTTTAGAAGTACCTTGACACTGATGCAAAAGACAACCTACAAAAACTTATGGGATGCAGCAAAAGTAGCTTTATGGGGGACATTCGTAGAAATTCAAGTCTTCATCAATCCATGAGAATGCTCTCCAATAAACAACCTGATTTATGTGGTAAAGAAGTAGAAAAAAAAACAACAAACAAAGCCCCAAATTAGTAGAAATAAGGAAATAACAAAAAGGAATGCATAAATAAATCCAAAGGAGACTAAAAAGACAAAAAAAAAAAACAACGAAAATGAGAGCTGCCTTTTTTGGAAAGATAAACAAAACTGACAAACTTAGCTAGACTCACCAAGAAAGACAGGACTCCAATACAATCAGGAAAGGAAGATAATGGATTCCTGTCTCATATCAAAATCAAAAGAACTCTTCAACCTTGGACACAACAACTTCTTGCAAGCCACATCTCTAAAGGCAAAGGAAATAAAAGCAAAAATGAACTATTGGCACTTCATCAGGATACAAAGCTTCTGCTCGGCAAAGCAAACGATCAACAAAACAAAAAGGCAATCTATGGAATCGAAGAAGATATCTGCAAATGATATTACAGATAAAGGGCTGGTATTTAAGATCTATAAAGAACTCCTCTAACTCGACACCCAAAAAATGGGCAGAAGACACAAAGAGATACTTCTCCAGAGGGGAAACACAAATGGCCAACAGACACATGAAAAAATGCTCCACATCACTTGCCATCAGGCAAATACAAATCAAAACGACAATGAGATACCACCTTTCACCAGATAGAACGGTTAAAATTAACAAGGCAGGGGGCACCTGGGTGGCACAGCAGTTAAGTGTCTGCCTTCGGCTAGGGGCGTGATCCTGGCATTATGGGATCGAGCCCCACATCAGGCTCCTCCATTATGAGCCTGCTTCTTCCTTTCCCACTCCCCCTGCTTGTGTTCCCTCTCTCGCTGGCTGTCTCTATCTCTGTGGAATAAATAAATAAAATCTTGAAAAAAATTAACAAGACAGGAAATAAAAAAAGTCAGAGAGGATGTGGAGAAAGGGGAACCCTCTTACACTACTCGTGAGAATTCAAGCTGGTACAGCCACTTTTGAAAACAATATGGAGGCTCCTCAAGACGTTAAACACAGAGATATCCTACGACCCACCAATTGTACTACTGGGTATTTACCCCATAGACACAGAGTAATGAAAAGAAGGGGCACCAGTATCCCAATGTTCATAGCAGCAATGTCCATAACAGCCAAACTGTGGAAGGAGCCATGATGTCCTTCAGCAGATGAATGGACAAAGATGATGTGGTCATCTGTACAATGGAATATTACTCAGTCATCAGAAAGGATGAATACCCACCATTTGCACCAATGTGGATGGACCAGGAGGGGATTATGCTAAGTGAAATTAAGTCAAGCAGAGAAAGACAATTATCATATGGTTTCACTCCTATGTGGAATGGAAGGAATAGCATGGAGGACATTAGGAGAAGGAAGGGAAAAGTGAAGAGGGGGAATGAGAGGGGGAGATGAACCATGAGAGACTATTGACACTGGGAAACAAACTGAAGGTTGCAGAAAGGGAGGGGTAGGGGAATGGGTTCTCCTGGTGATGGGTATTAAGGAGGGCACGTGTCATAATGAGCACTAGGTGTTATATGCAAACAATGAATCATGGAACACTACATCAAAAACAAATGAAGTACTGTAGGGTGACTAACATCATTTTAAAGAAAGAGAAAGATATGAAATCCATACAGGAAAACTGTCACTATTTGCAAATGACATGAAATCCCGAAAGATTCCACACACACAAAAAAAAACTGTTAGAATAAAAAAATTCAAGAAAGCTGCAGGATATAATGTCAATATACAGAGACCTGTTGTCTTTATTTTTTTTCAGATTTTATTTATTTATTTGACAGGAAGAGAAAAACCACGAGCAGGGGGAGTGTCAGAAAGAGGGAGAAGCAGACCCTTGCTAAGCGGGGGCCCAGCACGGGGCTCAATCCCAGAACTCTGGGATCATGACCTGAGCTGAAGGCAGATGCCTCACCTATGGGGCCACCCAGATGACCCAACTTCTTGCATTTCTGTATACTGATGACACATATCGTAAAGAGAAATTAAAAAAGCAATGCCATTTACAATTGCATCAAAAAAATCTAGGAATAAAAGTAACCAAAAATGAGAAAGACATAGTACACTCAACACATGGCAGAAAAGAAATGAAAAACATATCTGTCGAGGGGGGCGGAATGTATGGGTCAAAGATTTGGAAGGCAACACAAACAAATGGAAGCATACGCCATGCTCCTTAACTGGAAGAGTTAATTATGTGAACATGTCCATCGTACCCAAAGCAATCGACAGATGTGATGAAATCCCTATCTGAATTCCAGTGGCATTATTCGAGGAAATAGAAAACAGTCCTCAAACTTGGATGGAGTCACTAAAGACCCCAAATACCCAAAGGAACCTGGAGAAAGAAAGGTGCAGTCAACACACTCCTGGATTTCAAGGTAGATTACAAAGCTGTTGTCATCAAAACAGGATGGTACTGGCAGAAACACAGACACCAGGTCAGTGGAACAGAACAGAAAGCTCAGAAACTTACCCACACGTAGATGATCCTAACTTATGACACAGCAGCAGAAGATATGCCATGAGGGAAGGACTGTTTCTTCAGTGAGCGGTAACAGGCAAACTGGACACTAAATGCAGAAGAATATAGCTGGGTCACTTTCTTACACCACACACAAAATTTTTAATGGATGAATGATTTGAACATAAGATCTGAATCCATAAACCTCCAAGAAGACACAGGTACTAAGTCTCTCGACATTGGTTTTGGCAAAGAGTCTTCAGATCGGACACCAAATGCAAAGACAACAAAAGCAAAAATAAACCAGTGGAACAACATCAAACTGAAATCTTCCACACGGCAAAAGAAACCAGCAAAAACTTAAAAGGCCACTGACCGAATAAGAAAAAAATATCTGTGAATCATATGTGTGAGAAGAGGCTAATATCCAAAATACACACAACACTCATACAAATCAAAACAAACAAACAAAAAAAGGTATAAAAATGGGGGGTATATGTGAATACATACTTTCCAAAGATGGCACACAGGTGCCAACAGACAGAAAAAGTTGTTCGACATCACTAATCATCGTCAGGGAAACATCAGTCAAACCCACAATCGGCTATCCCCTCACAACTGTTGGAACAGCAATTGTCCCAGAGACAGACAAAAAGTGGGGTCATGGGTGTGCAGACGAGGAGACACTGTGCACTGTTGGTGGGAATGGAAATTGGTGCAGCCACTGTGACAACCGGTATGGAGGTTCCTGAAAAAATAAATACAACTACCCCATGACCCAGTAATGGCTCTAATGAGTATTGATTCAGAGAACACAAAAATACTGCCTCAAAAAGACAGATGCACTCCCACATTCACTGCAGCATTATTCACAAGAACCAGACATGGAAACACAGACCTTGGGGGCCTTATGCCAAGTAACTCAGACACAGGAAGACCAATACCAGATGCTCTCATGTACATTCCACGTGGAATAAACAAATACTGAACGCATAGATACTGAGAGCAGATTGGTAGGTGCCAGATTCGGAGATGGGGTGCTAGAAACGGGTGAAGGTGGTCCAAGTCTCAATGTTTGAGTGAGAAAATCCGACAGTCATGAAATGTTCTGTCCAGCATGGAGACTAAAACTAACCCCACAGCATGGGGTATAGGTTTCCCTGCTCTTCAAAAGTACAGGACTTCTGAGAAACCTTGCACAGCAGAAATGGTGTCAAGAAGGAATGGCCATTAATTTACACGGAACATTTAGTGTGCTCAGACTCCAAAATTCCTTCTCTTTGATTTTCTTAGGCCTCAGGACACAAGTTTCTAACGGAGGCCCAGCATAAATGAAGATAAAGCACAGCAGAGGCTCACAGACACCATTCAAAGTGCTGGTGGCTGGATGCGGAGAGCGGTTCCCAGCAGAAGGAGCTGGTTAGGGTGCATGCCACCTCTGTTGTGCTTTTCCCCAAAACAGATGCTGAACGCGATTCTCACTGTTCACCTTTTTTCATAAGAGGAAAATCCTCTTCAGGTATCTTCCTCTTACTGAAGCTGGGTAATAAACGTAGTTCTTTCAAGAATGCCCAGTGTCTTACTGTGAACGTTCAAAAAGTGGGGGATAATTGTACTTAAGCAATGCTGAGGGAGGAGATGTGAAAGGTTCTTCCAGACACAAACCTCAGCAGATCCACTGGGAAAGGCACCTTCCTCAGCATGCAGAACACGGACTACCTCCTACCCCCAGAAACCCTCTCCTTCCCCTCAATCAGGACAACCCACAACAGCTGGGAGTTACCCCAATTCCTCCATTCTCCTGCTTCTAATAGCTAACCCATCAGCAAATCCTGTGAGCTCCATCTTCAAAATAGACCCAGAATAGGTCTAACCACTCCATCCAAGGACACTTGTCTGGTCCACAGTGGCTGAGTAACTGGAAAAGCTTCGTCATTGACCTGCCTTGCCATCTTCAACCCTCTGTCATCTGTTCTCAACACTGTAGCCACGATGGCCCAGTGAAACAGGGTCTCATGGGGTTATAGCCCTGGAATGGCTTTCTGTCACCCTCTGTCACCTCTATGAGCTCATGTCCTAAGCTGTCTCCTGTGGCCACAGGGCCTTCTTGCTGCTCCTGGACATACCTGGAATTCTCCTGCCCCAGAGCCATTGCACATGCTTTCCCTTTTGTTCAGAATGCTCTTGATGTGTTCTCACTCACCTTCGGAGAAGTCTGAATTGGAGTGACAGGGACAGAAGATGAGGCTGTGTGTGTTGGGTGAGGCTGGTGGCCCAGAAGAAGGTTCTCTGCCAGCTCTCCGCCTGTGCCTCCCTTGTCCTCAGCCAGGAACTTGCACACAGCCCTCACCTGTCACAACTCTCACTCAGGAGACCCACAGCCACCCCTGGAGCCCACCCTGAACACACCCTGCTGCAGAATGCATTCAGCTCTCCTCTGGGACCCCTGTCAGCTTTACCCAGACCTGCAACTCCCCCATCTCCTGCAAAGCTCCCGGATTACCTCTCTGCTTCCAAAATCACACTGGCGCAAGGCTTTAATGAGAAAGCTATAACGCTAACTAATGAAAGGTTCACACCTACTTTCCCCTTCTGTTGCCTTTCTCTCCACCTTCTTTCCTACCTGTGCAAACTGTAACATATCAGTGGAACATGAACATGCTCTGAGACCTGAATCTTTCATTGCAGCTTTCTGAGGACTCCTTATGTGATAAGCAACTAGTGTATCCTACAACAGGGTGTTTTACAAATATCATCTATAGAAGACTACAGCTCAAATCACTACAATTTTACCTCACTCTTCATGAAGCAGAACACTTTTTCCTTTCTTCTTTTATTAAATTCCAGTTAGTTCACATGCCATGGAATATTCGCTTCAGGGGTAGGATTTAGTGATTCCTCACCTGCAAGGAGTACCCGGTGCTCATCACAAGTGCCCTCCTTAATACCCCTCACCGATTTGACTCTTCCCCCCATGCCCCTGTCCTGCAGCAACACTCAGTTTGTTCTCCAAGGTTGAGTCTATTTCCTTGTTTGCCACTCTCACCACCCCTCAACTCTGTTCCTCTGTTTTCTTTCTGAAATTCCACAAGCGTGAGAGCATAGGATATTTGTCTTTCCTCACTGATTTTGCTTAGCTTAATACACTCTAGGTCCATCCACATCCTTGCAAACGGTAAGATTTCATTCTTTTTGAAGCTGGGTCATATTCCGTTATATATATGTATCCCACATCTGCTTTATCCATTCATCAGTGCATGGACTTTGGGATTCTCTCCATAGTTTGTCTACTCTGGACAATGCTGCTATAAACATCATGGTGCATGTTCCCCCTTCGAATCCGCATTTTTGTATCCTTTGGGTAAATACCTAGGAGAGCAATTGCTGGATCATGGGGTTGTTCAATGTTTAACTTTTTGAGGAACCCCCACACTGGTTCCCAGACTGGTTGCACCACTTTGCATTCCCACCAACAGGATGGGAGAGTTCCCCTTCAAGCAGAACATTATCTGCGGGCAATTTCATAAGAGGAAACAAAACCTCTGGGAGATGCACCCAGGTTTAGGCAAGCAGTTGCAGACTTCACCCCAAGGCTCCTGACGCCAAGCCCCTTGAAGCCACCACATGCCACTATCCAAAAGAATTCCCAGACTCTCCTTCTGACTCCACCACCAAAGAAACTACAGAGAGAATATGGCACCTCAAAATATCGAGATAATACATTTAGTAAAACTAGAAAGTCAAGCTCAACTTTTAAACAGGAACAGGCCGCTTTGGATAATTTTGAATTTTCCCTCCACCCTAATTTTAACTCTTCTGATGAATAAACTAATCAATGATGAAACATCACCTTTGTCAAATGACATCACCCAAGTCTGTATCAGATGAATAAAGCCACCTAACTCTAGATGCTGGCCACTCAACCATATCGTAGGCCCAATTGAATAAACACTGTTAGATGAAGGAACAAATTAGATGTTACAAACAGGCACAGAGTGAATCTCACCTTCCCTTTCTAATAAAAGAGGGTTCCTAGGAAACAGATGGTCAAAATACATTTGTCAGCAATAAATGGACAGAGAAATTGTGATCCCCTGCAAAGTTCTACCTGCAGGGAAACTAAGTAATTCTTGCACCAAACCCAGAATGCTGACAGCTACTTCAATTTTACTTTGTGGCTCAACTAGAGAAAAGAGAAAAGCCCAGGAGGTTTTGGGATAATGAGAGGTTTTACCTCCAGCCCTGACATAGATAGGACATTTTGCCAAACATACCTGTGCTTTCTCTGAACACTGGCGTCCTGTGACAAGCTTCCTCGCTGACTCAGATACTGACGTTCAAAACCTCGGGTTTCTTGGAGCCAGAGCAGAGAAGTGCTGTCAGCTGGGGAGAAGAAGGCACCTCTAACCTAAAGCCTGCACATCTGCTTCGGTTTCTGGGCGAAGGGACAACACATACTTGTTGTTTAGCAGTAATTATCTTCATTCTCAATAGACCAATGACCTTGCCTTTTCTGGAAAGCAGACTTACTCTTCTAAAGAAACCCTCAATTCATCTATTCCCAATGCAACTAGAGTGGAACATTTATTTCTCACTTAAATAGAAAACACTGTTATTGTCGACATTGCATGAATGAACTTTTAAAAACATTTTAGAGAGAAAGGAAGAGACCTTTATTCAAACCCAAGTCAGGACAGCTGCCTGGGAGACACAATCTTCACCAAGAAGGGAGTGCTCCGGGGAAGGAACTTTTGGGGCAGGCTTATGTATTTTTTTCTGTTTTGTTTTACATACAGAGTTACACACCACAATGAGGATCTTCTTAGATTCCAGAAAGTGACAGACTCTTTCTTATGTTTTCAGTATGTACATGTCAGTATGACTTTAATCTTATGGGAGCCAAAGAGGTTCTTTATTTTTTCTTATCTTTATGTTGGCATTTTTGGTTATTGTTTTCTTCTCAAAGCAGATGTACAACATGTGCTTGGGGCAGAAACAAGGCCCATGCTTTGAGGTTTTGCCTAGTCATTTTGAGCCGGGTAAAATGTAAAGGGATAACTTCCCTGGGAGCCCAGGATCAGCGCCCACAGATGATATAAGATAAAATTACTTTCATCATTATAATTACTTCTAAAATGGAGGAATTTGAGACAAAAGCACCTTTCACAAGAGTACCAAGAAATCAAAATGATGCCCACAGAAGGCTACCTGCTCCATGGTCAGCACAGGTAACAGAAGTGTTCACAGTCTCTGGGCTCCTGCCCTTCTCCTGCCCAAATCTCTGAAGCACACAGACCACTTAAAATCAGAATTGTAGAACTGCTAGACACCTTAGAGTTGTCTGGCACTATTCATTTGTACTGCAGAATAAAACACAGTAGCTCGTTGTCACAAACTAATTTCAACATGAAGTGCCCACTGGATGCACTAAGTTCTTTCTCTGCAAATGTTGACTAATGTAAGTCACAGTCATACCATATAAACACTACGATGGCTGGGAAGTCATCGTAGGTAAGGGAATGTTTTAGCCATGTTTATAAGCATTGGCTCACTTTGTAGAAGAGGCTGAGCTGAGTGTTTTTAAATACTATTTCAGACCTGTTTTACAGCACCCTCTGAACATACCAGAGCCTGAATGGACTAAAAATGATAGTTGGTTTCAGTAACTTTAATACCAGAAAAATATTATACTGTCTCTGTTCCTAAGGATCTTTGAGTATCTTACCCAGAGGTCCTCCACTGAGATAATGATCTTAATAATCACCATGGGCAGAGGTGAAAGGCCCGCTGAATTCGTTCCAGTTGTCCACATGACAAGAAAATCCTGATACTTGATAGGTTTCCAGATCGAGAAGACCAGAGATAAGAGGGAAATAGTACCCTGTATGGAACAACAAGGGATTTGGAGTCAATTTGGGGATCCCACTTAGGTTTCTGACACTAAAATCCGCTGTGACTCATATCATCCGAGTCCCTGTCTAACCACCTGAAAATGTGCCTACAAATATCTACACCCTAGTTGAGAAGTTTAAGAGGCAGAATGCTACAAAGAGCCAGTATGATGTCTCTCAAGTACAGGTGCTCAGGAAGCCCTAATTGCTATTGGTTCTATTTCTTTTCCAGAAGAAAGAACACATGTTGAATCCATATTTCTAATAGATGACTCACCAGATGATTTTCAAACCTGAAGGAAGGCCAAGAAGTCACGCTTGTGTCATAGTTCACTCAGAAATCATGTTGTTGGACTGGTGAGGACGATACGATAGCAACGTCATCAATAAGAGTGGGGAGCTTCTAATTTCCATACGGCCATGTTGACCCCCTTAGCTCAGAGCCACCAGAAAGGTTAGCTGGGGAGGGGGAACCGCCATCACTATGAGTGGGGAGCTTCCCATTTCCATATGGCCATGTTGACCCCCTTAGCTCAGGGCCACCAGAAAGCACAGCTGAGGCGGACCACAGGCCAAGGCTGCCAGGTGTGGCTGGGGCAGGCAGAACTCTGACTTAAGGCTCAACTCCTGGCTAGGTTATTATTATGCTCTTCACAAAGAAAGTGCCATTGTGTGTGAGCCCTCACGTAGAAAAGGTTCAGAATTTCCATTGAGATTCCCTCTCTCACCTTTAGGATATGTAGCAAAGTTCCATTTAATTTTTAAACATTGAAGGACTTCCTGGTTTTCTTTTCGCTATGACTGTGGCTCAATTCGCCTGTGGTCTAAGAATAGAATCTAGTTAATTTCAGGGTTTAACATTTGTAGACTTCATTCGTGGCCCCACCTATCATCTATTTGGGTAAAGAGTCTATGACCACTTGAAAATAATGTATTCTGCACTTATTATGGAATGTTCCCTATATGTCAATTAGGTCACATTTGTTACCAATGTTTTGTCTGCTTTTTCTGTCAGATATTGAGAAAGGTATATTAAAATCTTCAACAATGCTGCTCTATTCAACGTGGCATCGGAGAGTCTACCAGTGTTAGAAGGCAAGAGAAACAAAAAGTATAAGAATTGAGGGGATAATTGTGACTATTCACAGATAATACGATTGTGTACATAGAAAATCCAAAACAGTCTATAAATACCCTTAGAATTAAAAATGCAATTTATAAATTTGAGATGGATTGTAGCTTCCCATTGGACAGTTTCTGAAAGAAACCATAGAACCTGTCAATCTTGGGGTAGGACATAGGGTGCACTAACCATTTAAAAGAATTCAGTGGGACTTCATAAAAATGTGACATTTCTCCTTATCTTATGACCATATGAAAATGAAAAAGTGAACCGCAGGCTGGGAAGTACAGATTTGCAATACACACACTGACAAAGACTTGTCAATAAAGAATTCCTGCTCATCAACCATTAAAAGTCTATTTATAAACAAATACTTCACAAAAGATTGACTGATGGCCAATAAGAACAGGAAAGGGTGCTCTACAGTATTATTTTCAGGAGCAGCAAGGCCTTTCCTAAAATGAAAACATACACACAAACCAGTATTCCCTAGATGGATGACGTCCTTATTTCTGAGGAAAGCTTGAAGAACAGACTAGCATCAAAGTAAAGTGATGGAATTCCTGACACTCAGAGGATGGACAATTGACCTCAAACTACAGTACAATTTCTAGGCAGCATTCGGTCCTCTGAAGGCAGACAACTACCACACACCTTCCTACACCACACAGGTTGCTTCCCAACCCCTACCATAAAAGAAGAAGATGAGAATCAGATAGGACTAGTAGGAAATAGCAAAAATCACATGTGGGGATTATCCTGAAACACACTGAACACATAACTAGTGTAAGGAAGTGTAGGGAACTGACAAGGACAGAGACTCAAGAGGTACTTCTTTGGGAAATGTTGTCTGAAATCGTCACACGTTGGTACCAGCTAATGAGGGCTCTGAGCATACCTAGGGTTTGCTCACAAGGGTCTGCAACACCATCGCTGAGGACTGAAACTCTTCAGGACCTCAAAGCTTGCCTGATTGACTATTGGACTAAGAGATTCCCATGTTCTGAAAACAGATACCAACTCATTGAAAGGTTCACCTGGGCTCTCTCGGAGGCCCTACAAGAAGCTGAACCATTCACTGAAAATCAATTACACACACACACACACACACACACACACACACACACACACACACACCTGTCAAGGTTCTTCCTACCTTTTCTTTTTCACATTGATATTTATACTCACATGAAATGTCATCATTTCTAATGAACACTGATGTCAAAATAGAGATCTATTGACACAATATTCACAAAATGGAACTTCCCTGCTGTCATTTTCAATATAGCGTTTTTTAAAGTTCATACATATTTTAGGTTTTTGGTAACTTATACAGGAGAAGATCAGCATTGAAAAACTCTGAATACTGACAATGAGTTTTAAGCCTAGAGAACAAAAATTGTCCAATTTCATAGATAATAAGGAACCAAAGGCAAAGCATGGAAGCTGCAGTCGAATAATTTTACACATGTGCATCCTCTACTATTTTACTACTGAGGGGCGTGTTTTATTACCACTAAACATGCATCAGTTATCTTCCACATGCACCTGCAGAGGTATAATGAATTACTACAGTAGAATGAAATGTCTGGGAACTACTTGGCAGCATCTATAATGAACAATGAAATTTCGATCTTATATTCGGTGAACTTCCACTGTCTGTCCCTTTAGACAATGGACCCTAAACAGAAGGGGGAATGAACCACGAGAGACTATGGACTCTGGGAAACAAACTGAGGGCTTCAGAGGGGAGAGGGGTGGGGGATTGGGATGGGCCAGTGATGGGTATTAAGGAAGGTACATATTGCATGGAGCACTGGGTGTTATATGCAAATAATGAATCACGGAACACTACATCAAAATCTAAGGAAATACTGTATAGTGACTAACATATCATAATAAAAAATTGTTATTAGAAAAAAAGGTAAAAAAAAAAAACAATACAGCTTTTCTGTTTCAAGAACAATCACAATTGAGAAAAAACTAACTTCCAATCCCTAAAGCAAAACAGAGACCAAGTTCCATTTCACTCCCCTTTATTCACATACTCTGTGGGTTCTAAGCTATTTCCCTACCTCCTTTCCAGCTGAGCAGGGAGCCCGGGCTCGATCCCAGAACCCTGGGATCATAACCTGAACCAAAGGCACATGCTTAACTGGCTGAGCCAGCCAGGAGCCCCAGCCATGTTTTTCTTAAGCAAAAGGACACTTTCTCACAATGCCTTCACATGACTTCACATGGTACCAGACACCTGCATTTGCCTCTAGGAGGTTGTAGATGAAGGCAATTGCAAACTCTCACAGTGGTTTATCAAATACAATGACCTGCCTGGTGACAGTGAAACTCTTATGAGCCCACGAGAGGGTGCTGTGACACTCAGCTGTGGCTGGGCTGGCACAGAGAACCAAATCCATTTCCCTGCCTGATGTCTGTGAGGAACAGATGTCCCCATTGTGAATGGGACGCTGCCACTGAGCTGTCCAGAGATGGCCATCCTCACGGAGGATGAGGATAAAGGACAATGCCTGAGGAGACCTCATCTGTCTCTTTTATCTTTTCATATTTTTGACAGTGGACAAATCACTGCCTAGGAGTCCCCAACTACCTTAGTCTCATCTGTGAATGGCCAAGAGGTTTTACAAAACACTCAAGATTTTGACCTCACAAATGCCCACAACCACTTACCATAGGGATTCAATATTAAGCAAAGATACTGTTCCTTGGAAGAGAGGTCCTGCCCACTGTTGTTTCTCACTTATATGCTCATCTTCCTTACCTCATGGTAACATAACCACCTTGATTCCTGCTTCCGTCTTCAGGAAGGCTGATGTGACTTGAAGGGCATTACCCTGACATCGTTCTTTCTTAGCAATAAGATGTGGACATTTCCCTAGTCCTACACACCCAAAGTTGAATCGGAATCAGGATTGAGGAGGCTGATGAGAGTTGAAGGTGTTTTCCTGTACACGGTGGTTTATTACCAATAAGGATGGGTCAGAGTCCTCGAAATTCTAGAACCTTTTCATTAATGCTTCCTACTCGTGAAAGATGATGTACATTGGTCTTTCCCTGTATAGTGTGGTGACTCAGAGAAAAGTGCTTAGCCTTTTCGTCAGACTTCCACGACCACTTTGGGGCTGGCTTCCATATTCACAAAGGATGATGTTAGGGCTAAGAGCGTTCCTGTACACTGTTATTTCTTACAGATAAGTGTATGGCATTTTTGTTACATTGCCAGAGCCACTTAGCGCTGGGCTTGCCGGCCTCCTGGGGACGAACCCTAACCCTAGGTCAGCCCCCGAGGGGCCCCTCCCAAGGGGCCTGGCGCCACAACGCCGGGGATTGTGGACACCCAAGCCCAGCGCCGGAGTCACCCTGCCACCCCCCAGCAACCCGGGCTGCTAGGGGCGCCGCCAGTCTTTCAGGGCGAGAGAACAGGCAGGGCCCTCCAAGCCCCCGGCGACCTTTGAAGCCCCCCGCGCCAAAACGCTTGGGCCTACACTCCCTCTCGCTAGTGCGCTCACCTCGGCCTGCCCCTCTGCCTGCCGCAGAGCTGGCGGAAGGGGCCTGCTGGAATCCTGGAGGCTAACACTTACCCTAGGTCGGCCCCCGAGAGGCCCCTCCCAAGGAGCCTGGCACCGCAATGCCAGGGGTTTGGGACCCCCGAGCCCCAATGCTGGACTCACTCTGCCACCCCGCAATCACCCAGGGCGCTAGGGGCGTGGGCAGTCATTCAGGAAGGGAGAACGGGCAGGGCCCTCTGATCCCCCTGCGACCTTCGAAGGCCCCCCGCACAAAAACTCTGGCTTCCTCGCTCCTGCTCGCCAGCGCCCTATCCTCGGCTCACCCCTCCGCTCACTGCAGAGCTGGCGGATCGGGCCTGCTGGCTTCCTGGGGGCTAACCCTATCCCTAGGTCACCCCCAAGGGGCCCCTCCCAAGTGGCCTGGCGCCACATGCCAGGGATTGGGGACCCCAAGTCCCAGCGCCGGACGCACCCTGCCGCCCCGCTGCCACATGGGGTGCTAGGGGTGTCGCCAGTCCTTCAGGGCGACAGAACGGGCAGCACCCTCTGAGCCACCTACGACCTTCGAAGGCACCCCGAGCCAAAGCCAAATGCTCTGGCCCACGCTCTCGCTCGCCAGCTACCTCACCTGGACCCACACCTCCATTCTCTGCACATGGGTGGAACGAGCCTTCCAGTCTCCTGGGGGCTAACCCTAACCCTAGGTCAGCCCCCGAGGGGCCCGTCCCAAGGGGCCTGGCGCCGCAACGCCGGGTATTAGGGACCCCCGAGCCCCAGCGCTGGAATCACCGTGCTGCCCCGCCACCACCCGGGCCGCTAGGGGTGCCGCTGGTCATTCAGTGCAGGAGAATGGGCAGGGCCCTCCGAGCCCACGGCGACCTTCGAAGGACCCCCGCACCAAAACGCTTGGGCCCAAGCTCCGGCTCGCCAGCGCCCTTACCTCGGCCCTCCCCCCCCGCTCGCCACACAGCTGGCGGATCAGGCCTGGGGGCCTTCTGGGGGCTAACCCAAACCCTAGGTCTGCCCCCTAGTGGCCCCTCCCAAGGGGCCTGGCGCTGCAACGAGGGGGATTGGGGACTCCTGAGCCCCAGCGCCGGACTCACCATGCCCCCCACCGCCACCCGGGCCACAAGGGGCACCCCCGGTCATTCAGGGCAGGAGAACGGGCAGGACCCTCTGAGCCCCTGGTGACCTTCGAAGGCCCCTCGCTCCAAAACTTTGGGCCCACGTTCCCGCTCGCCAACGCCGTCATCTCAACCCGCCCCTCTGCTCACTGCACAGCTGGCAGATCGGGCCTACTGGCCTCCTGGGGTAACCCTAACCCTAGGCCGGCACCCAAGGGGGCCCTCTCAAGGGGTCTGGGGCCACAACGCTGGTAATTGGGGACCCCAGAGCCCTAGCGTCGGACTCAACCTGCCGCTCCGCCACCATCTGGGCTTCTAGGGGCGCCGCCGGTCATACAGGGTATGAGAACGGGCAGGGCCCTCCTAGCCCACGGTGACATTTGAAGGCGCCCCGCGCCAAAACGCTTGGGCCCATGCTCCCGCTCGCCAGCGCCCTCACCTAGGCCTGCCCCTTCGCTCGCCCGACAGAGGGCGGATCAGGCCTGCCCGACTCCTGGGGGCTAACTCAAACACTAGGTCGGCCCCCCAGGGACCCGTCCGATGGGTCCTGGCGCCTCAACGCCTGGGACTGCTGAACCATGAGCTCCAGCGCCGGACTGACAGTGCTGCCCCGCTGACACCCGGGCCTCTAGAGGCGCCGCTGGTCATTCAGGGCGTGAGCACGGGCAGGGGCCTCCGAGCCCCCCTTGTCCTTCGAAGGCCCACCGCACCAAAACGCTTGGGTCCAGGCTCGCACTCGTCAGCACCCTCACTTCATCCCGCCCCTCCGCTCGCCACCCAATGGGTGGATCAGGACTGCCGGCCTCCTGAGGGTTAACCCTAACCCTAGGTCGACCACCGAGGGGCCCTTCCCAAGGGGCCTGGCACCGCAATGCAGGGATTGGGGACCCCCGAACCCCAGCACCAGACTAACCTTACCACTCTGCCAGCAGCCGAGCCGCTAGGGGCGCCGCCGGTCATTCAGGGCAGGAGAACGTGTAGGGCCCTCCGAGCCCCCGGCGACCTACGAAGGCCCCCCGCGCCAAAACGGTTGGGCCCACCCTCCTGTTCGCCAGCATCCTCACCTCGGCCCGCACCTCCGCTCGTAGTACAGCCCGCGGATCAGGCCTGCCTGCCTCCTGGGGGCAAATTCTAACCCTAGGTCGACCACCGAGGGGCCCTTCCCAAGCGGCGTGGCGCTGCAACGCCGGGGATTGGGGATACCTGAGCTGCAGCACGGGAATCACCCTGCCACCCCACCGCCAACGGAGCCACAAAGCGCGCCGCTGGTTATTCAGGGCAGGAGAACAGGCAGGGTCCTTCGAGACATGGCAACATTCTAAGGCCCAGGGCGCCAAAACGCTGGGGATCACGCTCCCGCTCTGCATCACCCTCAACTCGGCCCACACCTCCACTCTTCGCAGAGCCAGCGACACGGGCCTGCCGGCCTCCTGGGCACTAACACTAACCCTAGGACAGCCCCTGAAGGTCCCTTCCTAAGGGGCCAGACGCCGCAACGCCAGGGATTGGGGACCCCCAAGCCCCAGCGCCGGATTCACGCTGCCGCCCCACCCCACATGGGCCGCTAGGGGCGCCGCCATTCATTCAGGGTGGGAGAACTGGCAGGGCCCTCCGAACCCCTGCCGACATTCGAAGGCACACCGAACCAAAACGCTTGGGCCCAGGCTCATGTTCACCAGGACCCTCATCTCGGCCCAACTCTCCGCTCGACCCACAGGTGGTGTATCGGGCCTGCAGCGCTCCTGGAGGCTAACCCTAACCATAGGTCGGCCCCCGAGGGGCCCTTCCCAAGGGGCCTGGCGTCGCAACGCTGGGGATGGGGAACCCGAGCCCATGTGCCGGACTCACCCTGCTGCCCTTCAGCCACCCGAGCCACTAGAGGCCCCGCCGGTCAATCAGGGCAGGAGATCGGGCAGGGCCCTCCGAGCCCACGCTGACCATTGAAGGCTCCCCGTGCAAAACCGTTGGCTCCCAGGATCCTGCTCGCCAGTGCCCTCACCTCGGCCCGCCCCTCCGCTTGCTTCAGAGCTGGTGGATAGGGCCTGCCGGGCTCCTGGCAGCTAACCAAAACCTAGGTCGGCCCTGTGGGGACATCCCAAGAAGCCTGGCTCTGCAATGCTGGGGATTGGTGACTCAGAGCCCCAGAGCCAGACTCACCCTGCCGCACTGTACCCACCCGGGCCGCTAGGGGCGCAGCCGGTCATAGAGAGCGAGAGAAGGGCAGGGCCTTCTGAGCCACCGGTGACCTTCAAAGGCTCCCCATGCCAAAACGCTGGTTCCCACGCTCCTGCTCCCCAGCGCCCTCACCTGGGCCCGCACCTCAGCTCGCCGCACAGTGTGGGGATTGGGCCTGACGGTCTCCTTGGGGCTAACCCTAATCCTAGGGCCCCTCCCAAGGGTCCTGGTGCCACTTAGCCTGGGATCTGGGACTCCAAGCCCCAGAGCCAGACTCACCCTTCCACAACACTGCCACACGGGCCGCTAGGGGCGCCGCCGGTCATTCAGGGCGGTAGAAGGGACAGGGCCCTGGAGAAACAAGCGTCATTTGAAGCCTCCAGCGCCAAAATGCAGGGGCCCACAATCCCGCTCCCCAGCACCCTCACCTCGGCCCACCCCTCCGCTCGCCCCACAGCCATCGTATCCGGACTGCCGGCCTCCTGGGGGCTAACCCTAACCCTAGGTCGGCCCCCGAAGGGCACTCCCAAAGGGCCTGGCACCGCGACGCCGGACATTGGGGACCCACAAGCCCCAGCGATGTACTCAACCTGCCCCTCTGCCGCCACCCGGGGCACTTGGGGCACTGCCGGTCAATCAGGGTGGGGGAACGGGCACGGCCCTCCGAGCCCCCGGCGACATTCGTAGGTCCCCCATGCCAAAACGCTGAGGCCCATGCTCCCGCTCTACAGCGCCCTCACCTCGGCCTGCCCCCCCTCTAGCCACACAGCTGGCAGATCCTGCCTCCCGGGCTCCTCGGGGCTAACCGTAACCCTAGGTGGGCCCCAGAGTGGCCCCTCCCAAGAGGCTTGGTGCCGCAAAGGCAGGGATTGGGGACCTGCAAGCCCCAGCGCCAGGCTCACCCTGCCGCCCCGCCGCCACGTGGGCCGCTAGGGGTGCCGCCGGGCATTCAGGGCGGGATAACCGGCAGGGCCCTCCGAGCCTCCGGTAAAATAAGAAGGCCCCCACGCCAAAACGCTGGGTACCACGCTACCGCTCGACTGCGCCCTACCACGGTCAATCCCTCCGCTCACTGCACAGCCGGCGGATCTGGACTGCGGCCTCCTGGGGGTTAACCTAACCCTAGGACAGTCCCAGAGGGGCCCCTCCCAAGGGGCCTGGCGCCGCAACGCTGGGGATTGGGGAAACCCAAGCACCAGTGCAGGACTGACCCTGCCACCCCGCTGCCACCCAGGGAGCTAAGGGCGTCGCCGTTCCTTCATGGCGGGAGAACGAGCAGGGCCCTCCGAGCCCCCTGCGACATTCGAAGGCCCACCGAGCCAAAATGTTGGGGCCCACGCTTCCGCTCGCCAGCGACCTCACCTTGGCCCACCCCTCCATTTGCCACGGAGCCGGTGGATCGAGCCTGCCAGCCTCCTGGGGGCTAACCCTAACCCTAGGTCGGCCTCCAAGGGGCCCCTCCCAAAGGGACTGCCGCCGAACGCCAGGGATTGGGGACCCCTGAGTCACAACGCTGGACTCACCGTTCCGCCCCGCCCACACCCGGGCCACTAGGGTACCGCCGATCATTCAGGGCTGGAGGATGGGCAGGGCCCTCCCTGCCCCAGTGACCTTCGAAGGCCCGCAGCGCCAAAAGGCTGGGGCCCAGTCTCCTGCTCGCCAGCGCCCTGATCTTCGACCGCGTCTCCATTCGCCCCAGACTGCGGATTGTGCCTACGGCCTCCAGGAGCTAACCTTTACCCTAGGTCGGCCCCCAAGGGGCCTCTCCCAAGGGGCCTCGTGCTGCAACGTCTGGCATTGGAGACCCCCGAGCCTCAGCGCCAGACCCACCCTGCCGCCCCGCCACCACTCGGGCTGCTAGTGGAGCCGCCACTCATTCGGGGCAGGAGAATGGGCAGGGCCCTCTGAGTCCCCGGCGACATTCGAGGGCCCCCGGCGCCAAAACTTTGGGTACCACCTTCCAGCTCGCCAGTCCCTCACCATGGCCCGCCCCTCCACGCACCGCACAGCTGGCATATGGGGCCTGCTGGCCTCCTGGGGGCTAACCCTAACACTAGATTGGCCCCAGAGGGGGCCCTCACAAGGGGACCGGTGACCAAAGCCGGGGATTGGGGACACCCGAGCTGCAGTGCCGGACTCACCCTGCCGCCCCGTCGACATCGGCCCGCTGGGGCGTCACTAGTCATTTAGGGCGGGAGAACGGGCAGGGCCCTCCGAGCCTCTAGCAATGTTCAAAGGCCTCCTGCGCCAAAACGCTGGATACCATACTCCTGCTCGCCAGCGCCCTCACCTCGTCCCACTCCTCCGCTCCCCGCACAGCAGGCGCATCGGTCCTGCTGGCCTACTGGGGTCTAACCCTAAGCCTAAACCCTAACACCTAACCTTAAACCCTAAAACTTAACCCCTAACCCTAACCCCTAACCCTACCCCTTCAGCTAAACCTACCCATAACCCGTAACCTAACCCTAAACCTAACCCTAACCCGTACCCTAACCCTAACCCTACCCGTACCCTAACCCTAAACCTAACCTGTACCCTAACCCTAACCGTAACCCTAAAACGTACTCTAACTCATACCCTAACCCTAAACTGTACCCTAACCCGTAACTTAAACCGTACCCTAAACCTAACCGTAACCCTAACAAGTACCCTAACCCATACCCTAACTTTAACCCTAAACCTTAAAACCTGACACTAACCCATGTCCTAACTCATACCATAACCCGTACCCTAACCCTACCCATAACCTAACCCTAACCCATACCCTAACCGTAACCCTAAACACTAAACTGTAAACCCTTACCCTAACCCTAACCAGTACCCTTACCTTAACTTTAACCCATACCCTAACCCGTACCCTAACCCATAAACTAACCCGTACCCTATCACTAACCTGGACCCTAACCCATACCCTAACCCATACCTAACCTTAATCTGTACCATAACCCGTACCCTAACCCATACCCTAACCCTAAACCGTACCCAATCCCAATCCCTAACGTGTTTCCTAACCCGTACCCTAACCCTAATCCGTACCCTATGCCGTACCCAAATCCATACGCCAACACTTACTCTAAACCGTCCCCTAACCTGTACCCTAAACCGTACCCTAATGCGTACCCTAACCCATACCCTAAACCTAACCCATACCCTAAACCTAACCCGTACTCCAACCCTAACCCTAACCCTAAACCCGAACCCTAAACCCTAACCCGTACCCTAAACCCTAATCTGTACCCTAACCCATAACCTCTAACCTGTAACCCCAAAACCCAACCCTAACCCGTACCCTCTCCTTACCCTAACCCTAACCCCTACCCTCACCCATACCCTAACCGTAACCCATACCCTAACCTTAACCCATACCCTAACCTCAACCCATACCCTAATCTGTACCCTAACCCCAGGGATTGGGTACACCTGAGCCCCACCACGGGACTCATCCTGCCACCCCTCAGGAAACCATGCCCATTGGGGCGCCACAGAACATCCCATGCAAGAGAACTGGTAGGGCCCCCCTGAGCCCCCAGGGATCCTCGGTGGCCCCTACACCCCAACCCTGAGGCCCACACTCATCCCGCCCCACGCCTTCCCTTCAGGTTGCCACCGAACTCATCGCAGAGCCGGCAGATCAGGCCTGCCGGGTTCCTGGGGCCTACACCTGACCCTAGGTCGGCTGGGTAGGGCCCCTCCCCTGGGGCCCGGTGCCGCAGCCCCAGGGACTGGGGACACTTGAGCCCCACTGAAGGATAAAGCCTGCCAGCCCGCGGGAAACTGTGCCCCTTGGGAGGCTGTAGAGCATTCAGGGCGGAAGAACCAGGAGGGCCCCCAGAGCCCCCGGCGAACTTCGGCGATCCCTAAACTCAACCGTGAAGCCCATGCTCACCCCACCCCGCACCTTCAACTCAGCCCAGGGCGGAGCTTGCCACATAGTGGGCAGATCTGGCCTGCGGGATTCCTGGGCCCCAACCCTAACCATAGTTCATCTGTGGAGGGGCCCCTCCCCAGGAGCCTGGAGCCGCAGCCGCGGGGATTCGGGACACCTGAGCCCCACAGCAGGACTCAGTTTGCCACCCTGCAGGAAACCGTGTGCCTTGGGAGGCCATAGAGCATTCAGGGCGGGAGAACCAGGAGGGCCCTCCTGAGCCACCAGCGAACTTCGGTGGCCTCCCGCACCCCAACCCTGAGGCCCATGCTCACTCTCCCCACATCCTCACCTCAGCCCGTGTAGCTCGCCATACAGCCAACAGATCGGGCCTGCGGGGCTCCTGGGCCTATCCCTAGCCCTAGGTCTTCCGTGGGTTTGGGGGCCTCCCCAGGAGCCTTACACCACAGACCCGGGTAATTGGGATACCTGTGCCCCACCGCAGGACTCAGCTTGCCACCCGACAGGAAACCGTGCCCCTTGGGGCTCTATAGAGCCTACAGGGCACGAGAACTTGGGGAGGCCCCCGGAGCCCATCCCCATCCTTTGGCAGCCCCCCGTGCCCCAACCCTGAGGCCCATGCTCACCCTCCCCAATGGCCTCCTCTCAGCCCTCCACAGAGCTCGCCGCACAGCCTGCAGATTGTCCCTGCCGGGCTCCTGAACACTAACCCTTACCCAAGGTTGGCCACAGAGGGGCCCCTCCCCGGGGTCCTGGCACCCCACTCCAGCGGATTGGGGACACCCAAGACCCACCGTAGGACTCAGCCTGCAACCCACAGTAAACTGTACCATTTTGGGGCACAACAGAGCATTCAGGGCAAGAGAATTGGGGCACCCCCTGAGAGCTCCTTCTGCTGAACCCCGACCTTTGTGGGCCCTTCCGGATGGAACCTCAGGCTCACACTCACCCGCCCTTGTGCCCTCATCTCACTCGGCCTGGGAGTTCTCTGAGCACTGGGCAGTTCGGACCTGCTGTCTCTTGAGGCCTAACCTAACTCTGGGTCTTCTGCTGAGGGTCCCTCCCCGTTTGCCTGCCTCCAAGGCACCAGGCATTGGGCTCACCTCTGTACGACTAGAGGACTCACCCTGCCCCACAGGAGGAAACTGTCCATTTGGGGCTGAAGCAAGGATTCATAGGAAAATCGGAGGGCCCCCTCAGCCCATCCCAGGCAACCCCCACTTTCAGAGATCTCCCCGGATCCAATTAGTAGTTCACACTGACCTTTAAACTTGCTCTCCACGGAGATCTTTTGAAATTCTCCACACTTCCAACCGATGGCATCATCCAGCTTCAGTGCCTTACCCAGCTTTAGGTCTTGAGATGGATTAAAATGGGAAGTCATTTCAATGATGACGACATACTGGTGACCAAAAGATACATGCATAAATGCTTCATATCACTTGGCTTCAGGGAAATGGAAATCTAAACCTCTATAGATGCCCTACCACAGGAGGCCGAATATCTAAAAATAAGAAGACATGAAACTACACATCTTGGAGAGGATGTGGAGAAACGGGAACCCTCTTACACCCCTGTAAGAATGCAGTGCGGTACAGCCACTCTTGAAAATGGTACAGAGTTTCCTCAAGAAGTTATAAATAAAGCTACCCTATGTCCCAGCAATTGCACTACGGGGTATCGACCCCAAAGAGACAGATGTAGTGAAGACGGGACACATGCACCCCAGTGTTCATAGCAGCAATGTCCATAATAGACAAACTGTGGAAGGAGTGCAGATGATCATGGACAGATGAATGGATAAAGAAGATGTGGATCATATATATATATATATATATATAATGGAATATTACTCAGCCATCAGAAAGGATGAATACTTACCATCACACCGACATGGGTGGAGCTGGAGGGTATTATGCTGAGTGGAATAAGTCAATGAAAGAAAGACAATGATCATATGCTTTCACTCCTATGTGGAATATCAGAAACAAGGAAGAAGACCATAGGGGAAGGAAGAGAAAATAGAATGGGAAGTCATCAGAGAGGGAGAAAACCCATGATGGACTCTTAACTATCGCAAGAAACTGATGATTGTTGGAGAAGTTGGGGGGGGGTAACTGGGTGAGTAGCATTAAGGAGGCCACATGATACAATGAGCACTGGGTGTTACACACGACTGAAAATTTATTTAAGACTACATCTGAAACTAATGGTGTACTGTAAGTTGGCTAATTGAATTTAAATTAAAGAACAAAAGACCTCGAATAAACAATCCTAAACATTTGTATGGATCCACTAAAGATTTCGAACAGACAGTGCAATGTGGAAAAGAAAAACAAAGCTGGAGGACTCACTATTTCAGATTTCAGGTTATACTACAAAGCTGCAGTCATCCTAACAAGAGAGTACGGCACAAAAATAGAAACAGCGACCAAAGGAACACGATACAAGTTCAGACAGAAACCCATAATTATGTGGTCCATGAATCTTCCACAAAGCAAGCAACGATATCAAAAGGGAAAAGGACAGTCTCTACAGCAAATGGTGTTGGGAAAACTAGACAGCTACGCACAAAAGAATGAAATTAGACTGCTTTCTTACACAATACAGACAAACACAAAACAGTTTCAAGACCTCAATATGAGACCTGAATCCATAAAAATCCTACAGGAGGGAAGACAGTAACTTCTTGACATGGACCATACCAACGTTTTTCTAGACTGTGTCCTGAGGCAAAGGAAATGAAAGCAAAAATAAACTATTGGGAATACAGCAAAATAAAAAGTTTCCACACAGCAGAAGAACAATGAAAACGTAAAAATCATAAGACAACCTACTCAAAGGGAGATGATATTTGCAAAGATCATATGCAATAAAGGAATAGTGTCCAAAACATATACAACTGATACTACTCGACCCCCCAAAAAACAAATAATCCAGTTAAAAAATAGGCAGAAGACATGGACAGACATTTCTCCAAAGAAGAAATACAAATGGCCAACAGTCCTGTGAAAAGATGTTCACCATCACCCATCATCAGGAAAATGTAAATCCAAAGGACAATGAGGTATTACATCAAACCTGTCAAAATGGCTAACATCAAAAGCACAACAAAGAGCAGGTGTTGGGAGGATGTGGATGAAGGGGAATCCTCGTGAACTGTGGGTGGGAATGCAAACTGTGGTGGCCACCGTGGAAAACAGTATGAAGGTTCCTCAAAAAATTAAATATAGAACTACCCTACGATCCAACAATCACACTACTCGTATTTACCCAAAGAATAGGAAAACAGTAAGTAAAAAGGATACGTGCACCCCTATGTTTCTTGCACTATTATTTACAATATCACAATATGGAAGCAACCCAAGTGTCTGTAGAAAAATTGACAAATGAGATGATAGATGTGTGTATTCACACACACATGCACACACACACACACACACACACACACACACAATGGAGTATTACTCGGCTTGAAAAAGAATGAAACCTTGCCATTTGCAGCCACATGGATGGAGCTAGAGAGTATTATCCAAACTAAAATCTGTCAGTCAGAGAAAGACAAATCCCATATGATGTCACTCTAATGGGGAATTTAAAAAACAAACAAAAGTAAATAACTAAAAGAGAAAAAGGAGACACACCAAAATACAAACTCTTTTCAATAGAGAACGGATGGTTACCAGAGAGGAGGTGGATAGAGGGATGAGTGAAATAGATGAAGGGGATTAAGAGGACACTTTTCTTGATGACCACTTTGTAATATATAGAATTACTGAATCACTCTACTGTACACCTGAAACGAATGTAACACTGTATGTTAGCTCTAATGGAATTAAAATAAATTTTAAAAAAAGATTTTTCTTTCAGAAACCTCTTTGAAAAAGCTTTTCCTGTGCAATGTGCAAAAGCCCTACTTGGGATTCACTCTACAATAATTATTCACTTAATGCCTAAAATTCAGATTTCACTGCGTTCTTACTGTGGATCCCAGCCCACGGGAGCCATGGTCCCTTTCTGTCCAGGTTCAGCACCTATGCATTCAAGATTGGAAGTAGAGACACATATCACTTCACAGTCCAGAAAGCTATTATTGTTTCTGTTTCAGTGTGAGAGAGTCACAGACTTTGGGACAGGTTTCAGAGCAGGTTTATTATGGATTCTGGATCTCTACTTCAATGTTCATTGCCTGGATCCATTTGGCTAATAGGTTCCCTGTGGATGGGCTTGCTTCCAAGCACATACATGGAAGATGAAACGGTCGGTGGGCTCGGTGCGGGACAGGAAGAAGACCAAAAGCAGACAAGGGTCCGACCCCTCCCCTGATCCAGGAACTGCTATGGGAGAGGGTACGGGAGGTAGAATCCATGCGAAACTCCAAGGTCACCAGCTGAACACAGGAGGCACAGGTCAAGGGATCTGGAGATGCAGGGGTTGAAGGCTGCTCTGAGCTACTTCTGGGAGGAAGGGAGGGAAGGAATGAGAAGGAGACACTGCCTGCCCCTGGCCTAGGCCATCTGCCCACCGCTCCGACACGCATCAGTCTATGAGCTGACACAGCCTGGGCTCAGGATGGGCTGGCTCGGGTCCCTCAATCCTCAGTGGGACAGCTGGCCCCAGGGCTCAGAGACATGCTGAGGGAGATGAGAGGGAAAGCTGCCCTTCCCAGGTCATCCCCTCCTTGAGCAGACAGCCCTTCAGAACTGCTAAAAAAAAAAAACCCACTAACGGGGTTGAAAGACATGCCATGGATGAACTAAAGATTAGAGATATGTAAAATAACATTCATTTTTAAGTTCAGAGCTGTCAGCTCAGGAAGTGGGGAGAGCTTCCCTGAAGAAGACTGAGGGGAGTGCAGGCCATGCTGAAAAGGGAGACATGGCTCTCCTGATTTTGGACCTGCAGCCCCCTTCCAGGGCAGGGCATCATCCTCGCATCACAAGAGATCCATGGAAGTTTTCCATCAGGGCCAGATGTTTGTCTCGAGAAGGCTACCCTGTCATCGGACTGCACAGGGCACCAGGGACGAGGGCCAGATGGAGGACGGACAATACCCCGGAGGCCATGGGGCAAGAGCAGAGGCACATGACCTTGAAGATGATGATGAAATGCAGGAGGTGGCAGCATGGAGCCGGCCCAAAAGTGCCATGGGAGCAGTGCCCACAGCTACACTGACTGGGTGCCTTCTGTGCCAGGTGTGGCTGACTTCAGTGGGCTCCAGACTAGTCCTGAGCACAAGTCTAGGAAGTGTGCACCACCCCGGCCTCCTCTTCCCTTGCAGCTGCTAGGAATCACGGTCACAGACCCTGGTCAGCTTTCGGGGAAACCAAGCAGTGGCTCCCCCGCACGCTGCACCTCTGGTGGTGGTCCATTGCGACCCTCGTGCCTGGCCAGACACTGATGTCTACCTGTCTCCACACAAATCCACAGACAGGAGGGTGTCCCTGAATTCCACAGCACCTGATGAGACAGATCCACAGAACCCAACACCCAGTGGGTCACTAGGGACCTCACCTATGGTCATGGAGCTCACCATACCCTATTTCTGTCGCTTCCCACAGAAAGCCTGCTTCTGATCCCCCACAATACCATACATCCTGGTTGCTGACCTGGGGTAATGCCATGAACCCACATGGCACCTTTCTTTAAGTAAAGGCTATGCCTACACCTCCTAGAAAATATTTAATGAAGTACAAGTCCATCAGGACTATGGTGTGAACGGTAGCATACAGCCTGCATGGTAGTAGTCAGTAATTCTAACGAGGGTTAACCCCACCCCCCGTCTCACAAAACCTTCCTCCATCCCCACTGAACTCATGGTATGCCTCAAAAAACCCTCCAGGAAACAAACCTTTCATCTGAATGCGCTCTTCACCTTCTGCTTCAAATCTTGTCCAACCACAATGATATGAAACTAGAAATCAGTCTCAAGAAAAAAATGGGACAGTCAAAAATAGGTGGAGATTTTTGGGGCCTGGGTGGCTCAATCGTTAAGGATGTGCTTTCAGCTCAGGTCTTGACCCCGGATCCTGGGATCTAGCCCCAAATCAGGCTCCTTGCTCAGTGGGAAGCCTGCTTCTCCCTCTCGCACCCCCCTGCTTGCGTTCTCTCTCTCGCTGTCTCACTCTCTGTCAGATACTAAAATAATCTTAAAAAATATGTGGAGATTTAACAACATGCTACTGAACATCCAACAGTCAAAGAAGAAATCAAAAAACTTTTAGAAGTACCTGGTCACTGATGAAAAAGACAACCTACAAAACTTATGGGATGCAGCAAAAGTAGCTTTATGGGGGACATTCATAGAAATTAAAGTCTTCATCAGTCCATGAAAATGCTCTCCAATAAACAACCTGCTTTATGTGGTAAATAAGTAGAAAAAAAAAAAAACAAACAAAGCCCCAAATTAGTAGAAATAAGGAAATAACAAA
Source organism: Ursus americanus (assembly GCF_024610735.1). NCBI lineage: Eukaryota > Metazoa > Chordata > Mammalia > Carnivora > Ursidae > Ursus > Ursus americanus. The sequence goes on from NC_142137.1 coordinate 80,843, forward strand.
AAGGAATGCATTAATAAATCCAACGGAGACTAAAAAGACAAAAAAAAAAAAAAACAATGAAAATGAGAGCAGCCTTTTTTGGAAAGATAAACAAAACTGACAAACTTAGCTAGACTCACCAAGAAAGACAGAGGACTCGAATACAATCAGGAAAATAAGATAATGGATTCCTGTCTCATATCAAAATCAAAAGAACTCTTCAACCTTGGACACAACAACTTCTTGCAAGCCACGTCTCTAAAGGCAAAGGAAATAAAAGCAAAAAATGAACTATTGGCACTTCATCAGGATAAAAGGCTTCTGCTTGGCAAAGCAAATGATCAAAAAACAAAAAGGCAACCTATGGAATTGAAGAAGATATCTGCAAATGATATTACAGATAAAGGGTTGGTATCCAAGATCTATAAAGAACTCCTCAAACTCGACATCAAAAAAATGGGCAGAAGACACAAAGAGATACTTCTCCAGAGAAGACATACAAATGGCCAACAGACACATGAAAAAATGCTCCACATCACTTGCCATCAGGCAAATACAAATCAAAATGACAATGAGATACCACCTTACACCAGTTAGAAATGTTAAAATTAACAAGGCAGGGGGCACCTGGGTGGCACAGAGGTTAAGCCTCTGCCTTCGGCTAAGGGCGTGATCCTGGCATTATGGGATCAAACCCCACATCAGGCTCCTCCGTTATGAGCCTGCTTCTTCCTCTCCCACTCCCCTGTTTGTGTTCCCTCTCTCGCTGGATGTCTCTATCTCTGTGGAATGAATAAATAAAATCTTGAAAAAAAATTAACAAGACAGAAATAAAAAAAAGTCAGAGAGTATGTGAAGAAAGGGGAGCCCTCTTACACTACTCGTGAGAATTCAAGCTGGTACAGCCACTTTTGAAAACAATATGGAGGTTCCTCAAGACGTTAAAAACAGAGCTATCCTAAGACCCACCAATTGAACTACTGGGTATTTACCCCATAGACACAGAGTAATGAAAAGAAGGGGCACCTGTATCCCAATGTACATAGCAGCAATGTCCATAATAGCCTAACTGTGGAAGGAGCCAAGATGTCCTTCAGCAGATGATTGGACAAAGAAGATGTGGTTCATCTATACAATGGAATATTACTCAGTCATCAGAAAGGATGAATACCCCCCATTTGCACCAACGTTGATGGACCAGGAGGGGATTATGCTAAGTGAAATTAAGTCAAGCAGAGAAAGACAATTATCATATGGTTTCACTCCTATGTGGAACGGAAGGAGTAGCATGGAGGACATTAGAAGAAGGAAGGGAAAAGTGAATGGGGGGGAATGAGAGGGGGAGATGAACCATGAGAGACTATTGACACTGGGAAACAAACTGAAGGTTGCAGAAAGGGAGGGGTAGGGTAATGGGTTAACCTGGTGATGGGTATTAAGGAGGGCACCTGTTGGGGCCCCTGGGTGGCACAGCGGTTAAGCGTCTGACTTTGGCTCAGGGTGTGATCCCGGCATTATGGGATCGAGCCCCACAACAGGCTCCTCCGCTGTGAGCCTGCTTCTTCCTCTCCCACTCCCCCTGCTTGTGTTCCCTCTCTCGCTGGCAGTCTCTATATCTGTTGAATAAATAAATAAATTCTTTTTTTAAAAAAGGAGGGCATGTGTCATAATGAGCACTTGGTGTTATATGCAAACAATGAATCATGGAACACTACATCAAAAACAAATGAAGTACTGTAGGGTGACATCATTTTAAAAAAAGAAAGATATGAAATCCATACAGGAAAACTGTCACTATTTGCAAATGACATGAAATCCCGAATGAATCCACAAAAAAAAAAAAACTGTTAGAATAAACAAATTCAAGAAAGCTGCAGGATATAAAGTCAATATACAGAGACCTGTTGTCTTTATGTATTTTCAAATTTTATTTATTTATTTGACAGGAAGAGAAAAAGCACGAGTAGGGGGAGTGTGAGAAAGAGGGAGAAACAGACCCTCTGTAAGCGGGGAGCCCAACACGGGGCTCGAACCCAGAACTCTGGGTTCATGACCTGAGCTGAAGGCAGACGCTTCACCTATGGGGCCACCCAGATGACCCAACTTCTTGCATTTCTGTATACTGATGACACACTTTCGCAAAGAGAAATTAAAAAACAATGCCATTTACAATTGCATCAAAAAAAATTTAGGAATAAAAGCAACCAAGAATGAGAAAGACATAGTACACTCAACACATGGCAGAAAAGAAATGAAAAACATGTGTGTCGAGGGGGGCAGGATGTATGGGTCAAAGATTTGGAAGGCAACACAAACAAATGGAAGCATACGCCATGCTCCTTAACTGGAAGAGTTAATTATGTGAACATGTCCATCGTACCCAAAGCAATTGACACATGTGATGAAATCCCTATCTGAATTCCAGTGGCATTATTCGAGCAAATAGAAAACAGTCCTCAAACTTGTATGGAATCATAAAACACCCCAAATACCCAAAGCAACGTGAAGAAAGAAAGGTGCAGACAACACACTGTTGGATTTCAAGCTAGATTACAAAGCTGTTGTCATCAAAACAGGATGGTACTGGCATAAACACAGACACCAGGTCAGTGGAACAGAACAGAAAGCTCAGAAACTTACCCACACGTAGATGATCCTAACTTACAACACAGCAGCAGAAGACATGCCATGAGGGAAGGACTGTGTCTTCAGTGAGCGGTAACAGGCAAACTGGACACTAAATGCAGAAGAATATAACTGGGTCACTTTCTTACACCACACACAAAATTTTTAATGGATGAATGATATGAACGTAAGACCTGAATCCATAAACCTCCAAGAAGACACAGGTACTAAGTCTCTCGACATTGGTTTTGGCAAAGAGTCTTCAGATTGGACACCAAATGCAAAGGCAACCAAAGCAAAAATAAACAGGTGGAACAACTTCAACTGAAATCTTCCACACGGAAAAAGAAACCAGCAAAAACTTACAAGGCCACAGACCCAATAAGAAAAAAAAATATCTGCGAATCATATGTGTGAGAAGAGGCTAACATCCAAAATACACACAACACTCATACAAATCAAAACAAACAAACAAAAAAAACTGTATAAAAAATGTGGGGAATATGTGAATAGATACTTTCCAAAGACAGCTCACAGGTGCCAACAGACAGAAAAAGTTGTTCGACATCACTAAATATCGTCAGGGAAACATCAGTCAAACCCACAACTGGCTATTCCCTCACAAGTGTTGGAACACCTATTGTCCCAGAGACAGACACCAGGTGGGGTCAAGGGTGTGAAGACGAGAGGACTCTGAGCATTGTTGGTGGGAATGGAAATTGGTGCAGCCACTGTGACAAACGGTATGGAGGTTCCTGAAAAAATTAATGCAACTACCCCATGACCCAGTAATGGCTCTACTGAGTATTGATTCGGAGAACACAAAAATACTGCCTCAAAAAGACAGATGCACTCCCACGTTCACTGCAGCATTATTCACAAGAACCAGACATGGAAACACAGACCTTGGGGGCCTTATGCCAAGTAACTCCGACACAGAAAGACCAATACCAGATGCTCTCATGTACATTCCACGAGGAATAAACAAATACTGAACACATAGACACTGAGAGCAGATTGGTAGGTGCCAGATTCGGGGATGGGGTGGTAGAAACGGGTGAAGGTGGTCAAAGTCTCAATGTTGAAGTGAGAAAATCCGACAGTCATGAAATGTTCTGTCCAGCATGGAGACTAAAACTAACCCTGAAGCATCGGGTATAGGTTTCCCTGCTCTTTGAAAGTACAGGGCTTCTGAGAAACCTTGCACAGCAGAAATGGTGTCAAGAAGGAATGGCCATTAATTTACACGGAACAATTAGACAGTGTGCTCAGACTCCAAAATTCCTTCTCTTTGGCTTTTCTTAGGCCTCAGGACACAAGTTTCTAAGGGAGGCCCAGCATAAATGAAGATAAAGCACAGCAGAGGCTCACAGACACCATTCAAAGTGCTGGTGGCTGGATGTGGATAGCTGTTCCCAGAGGAAGGAGCTGGTTGGGGTGCACGCTGCCTCTGTTGTGCTTCTCCCCAAAACAGATGCTGAACGCGATTCTCACTGTTCACATTTTTGCATAAGAGGGAAAGCCTCTTCAGGTCTCTTCCTCTTACTGAAGATGGGTAATAACATAGTTCTTTCAAGAAAGCCCAGTGTCTTACTGTGAACGCTTAAAAAGTGGGGGATACTTGTACTTGAGCATTTCTGAGGGAGGAGATGTGAAAGGTTCTCCCAGACACAAATATCAGCAGTCCCACCGGGAAAGGCACCTTCCTCAGGATGCGGAACACAGACTACCTCCTATCCCCAGAAACACTCTCCTTCCCCTCGATCATGACAACCCACAACAGCTGGGAGTTACCCCAACGCCTCCGTTCTCCTGCTCCTAATAGCTAACCCATCAGCAAATCCTGTGAGCTCCATCTTCAAAATGGACCCAGAATAGGTCTAACCACTCCATCCAAGGCCACCTGTCTGGTCCACAGTGCCTGAGTTCCTGGAAAAGCCTCGTCATTGACCTGCCTTGCCGTCTTCAACCCTCTGTCATCTGTTCTCAACACTGTAGCCAGGATGGCCCAGTGAAACAGGGTCTCATGGGGTTATAGCCCTGGAATGGCTTTCTGTCACCTCTCTGAGCTCATGTCCTAAGCTGTCTCCTGTGGCCACAGGGCCTTCTTGCTGCTCCTGGACATACCTGGAAATCTCCTGCCCCAGAGCCATTGCACATGCTTTCCCTTTTGTTCAGAATGCTCTTGATGTGTTCTCACTCACCTTCGGAGAATTCTGAATTGGAGTGACAGGGACAGAAGATGAGGCTGTGTGTGTTGGGTGAGGCTGGTGGCCCAGAAGAAGGTTCTCTGCCAGCTCTCCGCCTGTGCCTCACTTGTCCTCAGCCAGGAACTTGCACACAGCCCTCACCTGTCACAACTCTCACCCAGGAGACCCACAGCCACCCCTGGAGCCCACCCTGCCCACACCCTGCTGCAGAATGCATTCAGCTCTCATCTGGGACCCCTGTCAGCTTTACCCAGACCTGGAACTCCCCTGTCTCCTCCAATGCTCCCGGATTCCCCCTCTTCTTCCAAAATCACACTGGCGCAAGGCTTTCATGAGAAAGATATAATGCTAACTAATGAAAGGTTCACACCTACTTTCCCCTTCTGTTGCCTTTCTCTCCACCTTCTTTCCTACCTGTGCAAACTGTAACATATCAGTGGAACATGAACATGCTCTGAGATCTGAATCTTTCATTGCAGCTCTCTGAGGACTCCTTATGTGATAAGAAACTAGTGTATCCTACAACAGGGTGTTTTACATCTATCCTCTATAGAATAGTACAGCCCAAATCACTACAATTTTACCTCACTCTTCATGAAGCAGAACACTTTTTCCTTTCTTCTTTTACTTAAATTCCAGTTAGTTCACATGCCATGGAATATTCGCTTCAGGGGTAGGATTTAGTGATTCTTCACCTGCATACAGTACCTGGTGCTCATCACAAGTACCCTCCTTAATACCCCTCACCCATTTAACTCTTCCCCCCACACCCCTGTCCTGCAGCAACACTCAGTTTGTTCTCCAAGGTTGAGTCTATTTCCTTGTTTGCCTCTCTCATCACCCCAACACTCTGTTCATCTGTTTTCTTTCTGAAATTCCACAAGTGTGAGAGGATAGGATATTAGTCTTTCCTCACTGATTTTGCTTAGCTTAATACACTCTATGTCCATCCACATCCTTGCAAGTGGTAAGATTTCATTCTTTTTGAAGCTGGGTCATATTCCATTATATATAGGTATCCCACATCTGCTTGATCCATTCATCAGTGCATGGACTTTGGGATTCTCTCCATAATTTGGCTACTGTGGACATTGCTGCTCTAAACATCATGGTGCATGGACCCCCTTTGAATCCACATTTTTGTATCCTTTGGGTAAATACCTAGGAGAGCAATAGCTGGATCATGGGGTTGTTCAATGTTTAACTTTTTGAGGAACCCCCACACTGTTTCCTAGACTGGCTGCACCACTTTGCATTCCCACCAACAGGATGGGAGGGTTCCCCTTCAAGCAGAACATTATCTGCCGGCAATTTCATAAGAGGAAACAAAACCTCTGGGAGATGCACCCAGGGTCAGACAAGCAGTTGCAGAATTCACCCCAAGGCTCCTGATGCCAAGCCCCTTGAAGCCACCAGCATGCCACTCTCCGAAAGAATTCCCAGACTCTCCTTCTGACTCCACCACCAAAGAAACTACAGAGAGAATATGGCACCTCAAAATATCGAGATAATACTTTTAGTAAAACTAGAAAGTCAAGCTCAACTTTTAAACAGGAACAGGCCGCTTTGGATAATTTTGAATTTTCCCTCCACCCTAATTTTAACTCTTCTGATGAATAAACTAATCAATGATGAAACATCACCTTTGTAAAATGACATCATCCAAGTCTGTATCAGATGATAAAAGCCACCTAACTCTAGATGCTGACCACTCAACCATATCTAAGGCATAATTGAATAAACAGTGTTACAGGAAGGAACAAATTAGATGTTACAAACAGGCACAGAGTGAATCTCACCTTCCCTTTCTAATAAAAGAGGGTTCCTAGGAAACAGATGGTCAAAATACATTTGTAAGCAATAAATGGACAGAGAAATTGTGATCCCCTGCAAAGTTCTATCTGCAGGGAAACTAAGTAATTCTTGTACCAAACCCAGAATGCTGACAGCTACTTCAATTTTACTTTGTGGCTCAACTAGAGAAAAGACAAAAGCCCAGGAGGTTTAGTATAATGAGAGGTTTTACCTCCAGCCCTGACATAGATAGGACATTTTGCCAAACATACCTGTGCTTTCTCTGAACACTGGCGTCCTGTGACAATCTGCCTCGCTGACTCTGATGCTGACGTTCAAAACCTCGGGTGTCTTGGAGCCAGAGCAGAGAAGTGTTCTCAGCTGTGGAGAAGAAGGCACCTCTGACCTAAAGCCTGCACACCTGCTTCGGTTTCTGGGCGAAGGGGCAACACATACTTGTTGTTTAGCAGTAATTATCTTCATTCTCAACAGACCAATGACCTTGCCTTTTCTGGAAAGCAGACTTACTCTTCTAAAGAAACCCTCAATTCATCTATTCCCAATGCAACTAGAGTGGGGTCTGGTTTACGCCCGCCTCCAGGCCCCCACCTGGAGGATTTTCCTGCATGCTTCTAATAGCCAATTACCACTAACCTGGGGGCACAGGGGGCATAATGCTAAGTTGGGGGACGGCTCTGGGGCTTGCTACTGCCACACCTGTGCCTGGGGGACCAGGGCACACCCTGCTGAATTCGGGTTAATGCCCAAGAGGCATCACCTGCACTGTGTCAGAGAACTGAAGGTGGGGATTGTGTGAGGTCCTTTCCCGCACTCTTCCAGGGGAACAGGGGAAACCCTGAAATTCTGCAACCCATCCCACAAAAGCTCAGGTGAGCGGGCGCCCTATAGTTCACGGGGATGGAGAATAAGGCCAGTTGAGGACATGGGGCAGAAGAGACTTTAAAAGGAAAAGGAAAACTCACCTGAGTCCACACAATGAACCCTCTCCACGTTCCCTTCCAGAACCCTGCCTCCCACCTGGGGCGCATCGTGACCCGGACCCCCACCCCAGTGCATGCTGCTCACTCACCAGCAGGGATCTCCACAGGGCAACTCTCTCTCTCTCAGTGCCCCTTCTGCCCCAGGTCTGCAACCCACTGCAAATCTGGGACCGCCCACAGTGATGTAGCTCCACCCCAAGTGGTGAATTGTCTGGGAGGGCTGTGCCTGAGCTCCTTGGATGCTGGGCAACCAGCCCTCAAGCCCCTGGAACCCTGAAAGTGCAGGGGGCCCAAGAGGAGCCTCCTCTACCCAACACCAGGCACAGGCATGGGTGGGCTCGTGGGCTGGGGCCTCCACACACACCTGGCCCCTTCCAGGGACCCCTCTAGCTGCAGACCACCCTCAGAGTCCTGCCCCTTCCCTTTCTGCACCAGCCCTCCCTGCTGGGGTGTGCCTGGTTCTGGGCAAGGTCAGTGACTCTCAGACCCTCCAAGACTTGGGCTTTAGGAAATGCAATGATTTCATGCATTTTCAGTATATACATGTCAGTATGACTTTAATATTATGGGAGCCAAACAGGTTCTTTATTTTGTCTTATCTTTATGTTGGCATTTTTGGTTATTGTTTTCTTCTCGAAGCAGATGTACAACATGTGCTTGGGGCAGAAATAGGGCCCATGCTTTGAGGTGTTGCCCAGTCATTTTGAGCCGGGTAAAATGTTAAAGGATAGCTTCCCTGGGAGCCCAGGATCAGGGCCCACAGATGATATAAGATAAAAATTACTTTCATCATTATAATTACTCCTAAATGGAGGAATGTGAGACAAAAGCACCTTTCACAAGAGTACCAAGAAATCAAAATGTTGTCCACAGAAGGCTGCCTGCTCCATGGTCAGCACAGGTGACAGAGTGTTCACAGTCTCTGGACTCCTGCCCTTCTCCTGCCCAAATCTCTGAAGCACACAGACCACTTAAAATCAGAATTGTAGAACTGCTAGACACCTTAGAGATGTCTGGCACCATTCCCTTGGACTGCAGAATAAAACACAGTAGCTCATTGTCACAAACTAATTTCAACATGAAGTGCCCCCTGGATGCACTAAGTTCTTTCTCTGCAAATGTTGACTAATGTAAGTCACAGTCATACCATATAAACACTATGATGGCTGGGAAGTCATCGTAGGTAAGGGAATATTTTAGCCATGTTTATAAGCATTGGCTCACTTTGTAGAAGAGGCTGAGCTGAGTGTTTTTAAATACTATTTCAGACCTGTTTTACAGCACCCTCTGAACATACCAGAGCCTGAATCGACTAAAAGAGATAGTTGGTTTCAGTAACTTTAATACCAGGAAAATATTATACTGTCTGTATTCCTAAGGATCTTTGAGTATCTTACCCAGAGGTCCTCCACTGAGATAATGATCTTAATGATCACCATGGGCAGACGTGAAAAGGCCCGCTGAATTCGTTCCAGTTTTCCACATGACAAGAAAATCCTGATACTTGATAGGTTTCCAGATCGAGAAGACCAGAGATAAGAGGGAAATAGTACCCTGTATGGAACAACAAGGGATTTGGAGTCAATTTGGGGATCCCACTTAGGTTTCTGACACTAAAATCCGCTGTGACTCATATCATCTGAGTCCCTGTCTAACCACCTGAAAATGTGCCTACAAATATCTACACCCTAGTTGAGAATTTTAAGAGGCAGAATGCTACAAAGAGCCAGTATGATGTCTCTCAGGAACAGGTGCTCAGGAAGCCATAATTGCTATTGGGTCTATTTCTTTTCCAGAAGAAAGAACACATGTTGAATCCATATTCCTAATAGATGACTCACCAGATGATTTTCAAACCTGAAGGAAGGCCAAGAAGTCGCTTTTGTGTCATATTTCACTCAAAAATCATGTTGTTGGACTGGTGAGGACGATACGATAGCAACGTCATCACTAAGAGTGGGGAGATTCTAATTTCCATACGGCCATGTTGACCCCCTTAGCTCAGGGCCACCAGAAAGGACAGCTGAGGGGGACCACAGGCCAAGGCTGCCAGGTGTGGCTGGGGTAGGCAGAACTCTGACTTAAGGCTCAACTCCTGTCTAGGTTATTATAATGCTCTTCACAAAGAAAGTGCCATTGTGTGTGAGCCCTCATGTAGAAAAGGTTCAGAATTTCCATTGAGATTCCCTCTCTCACCTTTAGGATATGTAGCAAAGTTCCATTTAATTTTTAAACATTGAAGGACTTCCTGGTTTTCTTTTTCCTATGACTGTGGCTCAATTCCCCTGTGGTCTAAGAATAGAATCTAGTTAATTTCAGGGTTTAACATTTGTAGACTTGATTCTTGGCCCCACCTATCATCTATTTGGGTAAAGAGACTATGACCACTTGAAAATAATGTATTCTGCACTTATTATGGAATGTTCCCTATATGTCCATTAGGTCACATTTTACCAATGTTTTGTCTGCTTTTTCTGTCAGATATTGAGAAAGGTATATTAAAATCTTCAAACAATGCTGCTCTACTCAACGTTGCATTGGAGAATTTACCAGTGTTAGAAGGCAAGAGAAACAAAAAGTATAAGAATTGAGGGGATAATTGTGACTATTCAAAGATAATACGATTGTTTACATAGAAAATCCAAAACAGTGTATAAATACCCTATTATAATTAAAAAGGCAATTTATAAATTTGAGATGGATTGTGTTTCCCATTGGACAGTTTCTGAAAGAAAACGTAGAACCTGTCAATCTTGGGGCAGGACATAGGGTGCACTAACCATTTAAAAGAATTCAGTGGGACTTCATAAAAATGTGACATTTCTCCTTATCTTATGACCATAAGAAAATGAAAAAGTGAACCACAGGCTGGGAAGTAAGATTTGCAATACACACACTGACAAAGACTTGTCAATAAAGAATTCCTGCTCATCAACCATAGAAAGTCTATTTATAAACGAATACTTCACAAAAGATTGACTGATGGCCAATAAGAACAGGAAAGGGTGCTCTACAGTATTATTTTCAGGAGCAGCAAGGCCTTTCCTAAAATGAAAACATACACACAAATCAGTATTCCCTAGATGGATGACGTCCTTATTTCTGAGGACAGCTTGAAGAACAGACTAGCATCAATGTAAAGTGATGGAATTCCTGACACTCAGAGGATGGACAATTGACCTCAAACTACAGTACAATTTCTAGGCATCATTCGGTCCTCTGAAGGCAGACAACTACCACACCCCTTCCTACACCACACAGGTTGCTTCCCAACACCTACCATAAAAGAAGAACATGAGAAACAGATAGGACTAGTAGGAAATAGCAAAAATCACATGTGGGGATTATCCTGAAACACACTGAACACATAACTAGTGTAAGGAAGTGTAGGGAACTAATAAGGACAGAGACTCAAGAGGTACTTCTTTGGGAAATGCCGTCTGAAATCGTCACACCTTGCTACCAGCAAATGAGGGCTCTGAGCATACCCTAGGGTTTGCTCACAAGGGTCTGCAACACCATCGCTGAGGACTGAAACTCTTCAAGACCTCAAAGCTTGCCTGATTGACTATTGGACTAAGAGATTCCCATGTTCTGAAAACAGATACCAACTCATTGAAAGGTTCATCTGGGCTCTCTCGGAGGCCCTACAAGAAGCTGAACCATTCACTGAAAATCAATTACACACACACACAAACACACACACACACACACACACACACACACTCCTGTCATTTCAGCAATTACTTAAACATTCAAGGTTCTTCCTACCTTTCCTTTTTCACATTGATATTTATACTCACATGAAATGTCATCATTTCTAATGAACACTGATGTCAAAATAGAGATCCATTGACACAATATTCACAAAATGGAACTTCCCTGCTGTCATTTTCAATATAGCGTTTTTTAAATTTCATACATATTTTAGGTTTTTGGTAACTTATACAGGAGAAGATCAGCATTGAAAAACTCTGAATACTGACAATGAGTTTTAAGCCTAGAGAACAAAAATTGTCCAATTTCATAGATAATAAGGAACCAAAGGCAAAGCATGGAAGCTGTCGAATAATTTTACACATGTGCATCCTCTATTATTCTACTACTGAGGGGCGTGTTTTATTACCACTAAACATGCATCAATTGTCTTCCACGTGCACCTGCACAGGTATAATGAATTACTACAGTAGAATGAAATGACTGGGAACTACTTAGCGGCATCTATAATGAACAACGAAATTTCGATCTTATATTCGGTGAACTTCCACTGTCTGTCCCTTTAGACAATGGACCCTAAACAGAAGGGGGAATGAACCACGAGAGACTATGGACTCTGGGAAATAAACTGAGGGCTTCAGAGGGGAGAGGGGTGGGGGATTGGGATGGGCCAGTGATGGGTATTAAGGAAGGTATATATTGCATGGAGCACTGGGTGTTATATGCAAATAATGAATCATGGAACACTACATCAAAAACTAAGGAAATACTGTATAGTGACTACCATATCATAATAAAAAATTATTATTAGAAAAAAATTAAAGGTAAAAAAAAAAAACCACTACAGCTTCTCTGTTTCAAGAACCATCACAATTGAGAAAAAACTAACTTCCAATCCCTAAAGCAAAACACAGACCAAATTCCATTTCACTCCCCTTTATTCACATTCTCTGTGGGTTCTAAGCTATTTCCCTAACTCCTTTCCTGCTGAACAGGGAGCCTCGCCTCGATCCCAGAACCCTGGGATCATAACCTGAGCCAAAGGCACATGCTTAACTGGCTGAGCCAGCCAGGAGCCCCAGCCATGTTTTTCTTAAGCAAAAGGACACTTTCTCACAATGCCTTCACATGACTTCACATGGTACCAGACACCTGCATTTGCCTCTAGGAGGTTGCAGATGAAGGCGATTGCAAACTCTCACAGTGGTTTATCAAATACAATGACCTGCCTGGTGACAGTGAAACTCTTATGAGCCCACGAGAGGGTGCTGTGACACTCAGCTGTGGCTGGGCTGGCACAGAGAACCAAATCCATTTCCCTGCCTGATGTCTGTGAGGAACAGATGCCCCCACTGTGAATGAGACCCTGCCACTGAGCTGTCCAGAGATGGCCATCCTCACGGAGGATGAGGATAAAGGACAATGCCTGAGGAGACCTCATCTGTCTCTTTTATCTTTTCATATTTTTGACAGTGGACAAATCACTGCCTAGGAGTCCCCAACTACCTTAGTCTCATCTGTGAATGGCCAAGAGGTTTTACAAAACACTTAAGATTTTGACCTCACAAATGCCCACAACCACTTACCATAGGGATTCAACATTAAGCAAAGATACTGTTCGTTGGAAGAGAGGTCCTGCCCACTGTTGTTTCTCACTTATATGCTCATCTTCCTTACCTCATGGTAACATAACCACCTTGATTCCTGCTTCCGTCTTCAGGAAGGCTGAGGTGACTTGAAGGGCATTACCCTGACATCGTTCTTTCTTAGCAATAAGATGTGGACATTTCCCTAGTCCTACACCCCCAAAGTTGAATCGGAATCAGGATTGAGGAGGCTGATGAGAGTTGAAGGTGTTTTCCTGTACACGGTGGTTTATTACCAATAAGGATGGGTCAGAGTCCTCGAAATTCCAGAACCTTTTCATTAATGCTTCCTACTCGTGAAAGATGATGTACATTGGTCTTTCCCTGTATAGTGTGGTGACTCAGAGAACAGTGCTTAGCCCTTTCGTCAGACTTCCACGACCACTTTGGGGTTGGCTTCCATATTCACAAAGGATGATGTTAGGGCTAAGAGGGTTCCTGTACACTGTTATTTCTTACAGATAAGTGTATGGCATTTTTGTTACATTGCCAGAGCCACTTATCGCAGTGCTTGCCGGCCTCCTGGGGATGAACCCTAAGCCTAGGTCGGCCCCCGAGGGGCCCTTCCCAAGGGGCCTGGTGCCACAACGCCGGGGATTGGGGCCCCCGAGCCCAGCGCCGGAGTCACCCTGCCGCCCCACAGCAACCCGGGCTGCTAGGGGCACCGACAGTCTTTCAGGGCGAGAGAACGGGCAGGGCCCTCCAAGCCCCCGGCGACTTTTGAAGGCCCCCCACGCCAAAACGCTTGGGCCCACACTCCCTCTCGCCAGTGCCCTCACCTCGGCCTGCCCCTCCGCCTGCTGCAGAGCTGGCGGAAAGGGCCTGCTGGAGTCCTGGGGGCTAACACTTACCCTAGGTCGGCCCCCAAGGGGCCCCTCCCAAGGAGCCTGGCACCGCAATGCTGGGGATTTGGGACCCCCGAGCCCCAGGGCTGGACTCACTCTGCCAACCCGCAAGCACCCAGGGCGCTAGGGGCATTGCCAGTCATTCAGGAAGAGAGAACGGGCAGGGCCCTCTGATCCCCCTGCGAACTTCGAAGGCCCCCCGTGCAAAACTCTGGCTCCCACGCTCCTGCTCGCCTGCTCCCTAATCTCGGCCCACCCCTCCGCTCGCTGCAGAGTTGGCAGATCCGGCCTGCTGGCTTCCTGGGGGCTAACCCTATCCCTAGGTCACCCCCAAGGGGCCCCTCCCAAGTGGCCTGGCGCCACATGCCAGGGATTGGGGACCCCCAAGTCCCAGCGCCGGACGCACCCTGCTGCCCCGCTGCCACATGGGGAGCTAGGGGTGTCGCCAGTCCTTCAGGGCTACAGAACGGGCAGGACCCTCCGAGCCACGTGCGACCTTCGAAGGCACCCCGATCCAAAGCCAAATGCTCTGGCCCACGCTCCCGATCGCCAGCTACCTCACCTCGACCCAAACCTCCATTCACTGCACATGGGCGGAATGAGCGTGCCAGTCTCCTGGGGGCTAACCCAAACCCTAGATCAGCCCCTGAGGGGCACGTCCCAAGGGGCCTGGCGCCACAACGCCAGGTATTAGGGACCCCCGAGCCCCAGCGCCGGACTCACCCTGCTGCCCCGCCGCCACCCGGGATGCTTGGGGTGCCCCTGGTCATTCAGTGCGGGAGAACGGGCAGGGCCCTCCGAGCCCACGGCGACCTTCGAAGGCCCCCCCCATGAAAAACGCTTGAGCCCACGCTCCCGCTCCTCAGCGCCCTCACCTTGGCTCGCTCCTCCACTCGCTGCAGAGCCAGTGGATGAGGCCTGCCCTCCTCCTGGGGCTACCCATAACCCTAAGTTGGTCCCTGAGGGGCCCCTCCGAAGGGGCCTGGCACCGCAATGCCTGGGATTTGGGACCCCCGAGCCCCAGCGCCGGACTCACTGTGTTGCCCCGCCACCACCCGGGCCACTAGGAACACCGTTGGTCATTCTGGGAGGGAGAACTGGCAGATCCCTCCGATCCCCTGGCGACCTTCGAAGGCCCCCCGCGCCAAAACGCTTGGTCCCATGCTCCAGCTCGCCTGCGCCCTCACCTCGGTCCGCCCCTCCGCTCGCTGCACAGCCTGTGGATCTGGACTGCCAGCCTCCTGGGTGTTACCCTAACCTTTGGTGGGCGCCGGAGGGGCCCATCCCAGGTTCCTATTGCCGCAACACCGGGGATTCGGGACTCCCGAGCTCCAGCGCCCAAATCACCCTCCCGCCCTACAGCCACCTGGGCCCCTAGGGGCGCCGCCATTCATTCAGGGAGGGAGAATGGCAAGGGCCCTCCAAGTCACCGGCCACCTTCGAAGGCCCCCCGCACCAAAACGCTTGGGCCAACGCTCCCGCTGGCCAGCGCCCTTACCTCGGCCCTCGCCTCCGCTCCGCACACAGCTGGTGGATCGGGCCTGCGGGCCTTCTGGGGGCTAAGCCAAACCCTAGGTCAGCCCCCTATTGGCCCCTCCCTAGGGGCCTGGCGCCACAATGATGGGGATTGGGGACTCCTGAGCCCCAGCGCCGGACTCACCATGCCCCCCACTGCCACCCGGGCCACAAGGGGCACCCCCGGTCATTCAGGGCGGGAGAACGGGCAGGACCCTCTGAGCCCCTGGTGACCTTCGAAGGCCCCTCGCTCCAAAATTTTGGGCCCACGTTCCCGCATGCCAACGCCCTCATCTCAACCTGCCCCTCCGCTCACCGCACAGCCAGCAGATTGGGCCTACTGGCCTCCTGGGGGTAACCCTAACCCTAGGTCGGCACCCGAGGGGGCCCTCTCAAGGGGCCTGGGGCCGCAACGCTGGGGATTGGTGACCCCCGAGCCGCAGCGCCAGACTCACTTTGCTGCTCCACTGCCACCAGGGCAACAAGGGGCCCCTATGGTCATTTAAGGCGGGAGAACGGGCAGGGCCCTCCGAGCCCCCGGCAACCTTCGAAAGCCCCCCCAGGCAAAACGCTTCGGCCAACACTTCCGTTAACCAGTGCCCTCACCTCGGCCCACCCCTCCACTTGCTGCACAGCCTGCGGATCAAGCCTCCCAGCCTCCTGGGGGCTAACACTAACCCTAGGTAGGCCCGCTAGGGGCCCATCCCAAGGGGCCTGGCTCCGCAACAACGGGGATTTGGGACCCCGGAGCCCCAGCACCAGACTCACACTGCCGCTACGCTGCTCCCAGGGCTGCTAGGGGCGCTGCCGGTCATTCAGAGCTGGAGAATGGGCAGTGCCCTCCAAGCCACGGCAACTTTCGAAGGGTTCCCTCGCCAAAACGCTTGGGCCCACGCTTCCACTCTCCAGTGCCCTCACCTCGGCCCGCCCTTCCGCACGCTGCACAGCCAGCAGATCGGGCCTCCCAGCCTCCTGGGGGCTAACACTAACCCTAGGTAGGTCTCCTAGGGCCCCATCCCAAGTGGCCTGGCGCCGCAACGCTGGGTGTTGGAAACCCCCGAGGAGCAGCGCTGGACTTACCCTGCCGTCCCGCCGCCACATGGGCCGCTAGGGGCGCCGCTGGGCATTCAGGGCGGGATAACTGGCAGGGCCCTCCGAGCCTCCGGTGAAATAAGAAGGCCCCCCACACCAAAACGCTAGGTACCACGCTACCGCTCGACTGCGCCCTACCACGGTCAATCCCTCTGCTCACTGCACAGTCGGCGGATCGGGACTGCTGGCCTCCTGGGGGTTAACCTAACCCTAGGACAGTCCCCGAGGGGCCCCTCCCAAGGGGCCTGGCACCGCAACGCTGGGGATTGGGGAAACCCAAGCACGAGTGCCGGACTGACCCTGCCACCCCGCTGCCACCCAGGGAGCTAGGGGCGTCGCTGGTCCTTCATGGCGGGAGAATGTGCAGGGCCCTCCGAGCCCCCGGCGACCATCGAAGGCCCTAGCCCCAAAATGCTTGGGCCCACATACCCGCTCCCCTGCACCCTCACCTCGGCCCACCTCTCCACTCCCCACACAGTTGGGAGATCAGGCCTGCCGGCCTCCTGGGGGCTAACCCTAACCCTAGTTCAGTCCCTGAGGGCCCCTCCAAAGGGGCCTGGCGTTGCCACGCCAGGGATTGGGGACTCTCGAGCCCCAGCGCTGGACGCACCCTGCCGCCCTGCCGCTACCCGGGCCGCTAGGGACGCCGCCGGTCATTCAGGGCAGTAGAGCGGGCAGGGCCTCAGAGCTCCTGGTGACCCTCGAAGGCCCCCAGCGCCAAAACACTTGGGCCCACGAACCCTGTCGCCAGCGCCCTCACCTCGGCCCGCCACTCCACTCACTGCACACCTGGCAGATCGGGCCTGCCGACCTCCTTTGGTCTAACCCTAACACTAGGTCGGCCCACGAAGGCCCCTCCCAAGGTGCCTGGCGCAAAACACGCCGGGGTTTGGGGACCCCCGACCCTAGCGCTGGAATCACCCTGCAGCCCCACCGCCACCCTGGCCGCTAGGGGTGCCGCCGGTCATTCAGTGCGGGAGAACGTGCAGTGCCCTCCGAGCCCCCAGCGAACATTGAAGGCCCATGAGCGAAAACTCTTGGGCCCACGCTCCCCCTCGTCAGCGTCCTCACCTCGGCCAGCACCTCCGTACGCCTGCCGGCCTCCTGGGGCTAACCCAAACCCTACTTTGGCGCCCAAGGGGCCTCTCCCAAGGGGCCTGGCACCGCCACGCTGGGGATTGGGGACCCCCAAGCACCAGCGCCTGATTCACCCTGCTGCCCCGCCACGACCCGGCCCGATAGGGGCGCCGTCCTCATTCAGGATGGGAGAACGGGAATGGCCCTCCGAGCCCCCGGCGACCTTCGAAGGCCCACCGCGCCAAAACGCTTGGGCTCTCGCTCCAGCTCGCCAGCGCCCTCAACTTGGCCCGCCCCTCCGCTCGCCACACAGCCGGCGGATCGGGCCTGCCGGCCACCTGGGACTAACCATAACCCTAGGTCGGTCCTCGAGGGGCCCATCCCAAGGGGCCTGGAGCAGCAACGCCTGGGATTGGGGACCCCCAAGCTCCAGCACTGGACTCACCCGGCTGCCCCACCGCCACCCAGGGTGCTAGGGGTGCCGCCGGTTATACAGGGCAGTAGAACGGGCAGGGCCCTCCGAGACTTCGACGACCTTCGAAGGCCCACTTTGCAAAATGCTTGGAGCCATGCTCCCACTCGCCAGCGGCCTCACCTCGGCCCGCCCCACCGTATGCCACACAGCCTGCGGATTGGGCCTGCCGGCCTCCTGGGGCTAACCCTACACCCAGGTCCCCCCCGAGGGGCCCCTTTCAAGGGGCCTAGCGCCACAACGCCGGGGATTGAGGACACCCAAGCCCCTGCGTGGGACTCACCCTGCCTTCCCGCCGCCACCCCGGACCGCTAGGGGCGCCACGGTCATTCAGGGCGGGAGAACGGGCAGGGGCTTCCGAGCCCCTGGCGACATTCGAAGGCCCCCCGCACCAAAACGCTTGGGGTCACGCTCCTGTTTGTCAGCGCCCTCTTCTCAGGCCGCCCTTCCGCTTGCCGAAAGCTAGCGGATCGGGCCGGCCTGCTTCCTGGGGGCTAACCCTAACCCTAGGTCGGACCCCGAGGGGTCCCTTCCAAAGGCCTGGCGCCACAATGCCGGGGATTGGGGACCCCCGAGCCCTAGCGCTGGACTCACTCTACTGCCCCTCCCCTACCGGCCCCTAGGGGCGCCACCGGTTATTCAGGGTGGGAGAACCTGTAGGGCGCTTTGGGCCCCCGGCGACTTTCAAATGCCCCCAGCGCCAAAACGCTTAGGCCCACGCTCCCGCTCGCCAGTGCCATCACCTCTGCACGCCACTTCACTCGCCGCACACCTGGCCGATCAGGCCTGCCAGCCTCCTGGGGGCTAACCCTAACCCAAGCTCGGCACCCAAGGGGCCCCTCCAAGCGGCCTGGCGCCGCAATGCCAGGGAATGGGGACCCCCGAGCCCCATTGCCAGTCTCATCCTGCCGCCACGCCACCACCCAGGCTGCTAGGGGTGCCGCTGGTCATTCAGGGTGGGAGAACAGGAAGGGCCCGCTGAACCCCCGATGATTTCGAAGGCCCCCCGTGCCAAAACACTTGAGCCCACGCTCTTGCTCTCAACCGCCCTCACCTGGGCCCACGCCTCCACTTGCCGCACAGCCGGCGGATTGGGCCTACTGGCCTCCTGGGGGCTAACAATAACACTTGGTTGGCCCCAGAGTGGCCCATCCCAAGGGCCCTGGATCCGCAACGCCTGGGATTGGGGACCCCCGAGCCCCAGCACTGGACTCACCCTGCCGCCCCTCTGCAACCCGCACCGCTAGGTGCGCCATCGGGCATTCAGCGCGGTACAACGGGAAGGGCACTCTGAGCCCCCAGCGACTTTTGAATGCCCCCCACGCCAAAACTCTTGGGCCCACGATTCCACTCAACAGCGCCCTCACCATGGCCCGCCCCTCTGCTCGCCACACAGCTGGGAGATCGGGTCTGCCGGCCTCCTGGGGGCTAACAGTAATGCTCGGTCGGCCCCCTAGAGCCCTTCCAAAGTGGCCTGGCGCCCCAACACCGAGGGCTGGGGACACCGAGCCCCAGCGCCTGACTCACCATACCGCCCGTCCTCTACCCGGGCCGCTAGGGTAGCCGCCGGTCATTCAGGGCGGAAGAACGTGCAGGGCCCTCTGAGCCTCCGGCGACCTTTGAAGGACCCCCACGCCAAAACACCTGGGCCCATGCTCCCGCTCGCCAGTGGCCTCACCTCCGCCTGACCCTCCGTTCGCCGCACAACTGGTGGATCGGGCCTGCCGGCCTCCTGGAGGCTAACCCAAACCCTATGTCAGCCCCCGAGGGGCCCCTCCCAAGGGGTCTGGTGCTGCAATGCCGGGGATTAGGGATCCCCGAGCCCCAGCACCGTACTCACCCTGCCGCCCCTCCGCAACCCGAGCCGCTAGGTACGCAGTTGGGCTTTCAGCGAGGTAGAACGGGAAGTGCGCTCTTAACCCCCAGTGACTTTCGAATGCCCCCACGCCAAAATGCTTGGGCCCGGGCTCCCGCTCGACAGCGCCCTCACCTCGGCCTGCCCCTCTGCTGGCTACACAGCTGGCGGATCAGGCCTGCCAGCTTCCTGGGGGCTAACCCTAAACCTAGGTCGGCCCCCGATGGGCCCCTCCCAAGGAGCCTGGAGCTGCAAGGCCTGGGATTGGGGACCCCCGAGCCCCAGCGCCGGACTCATACGGCCGCCCCACCGCAACCTGGGGTGCTAGGGGCGCCGCCGGTTATTCAGGGCAGAAGAACGGGCAGGGCCCTCCAAGCCCCCGCCGACTTTTGAAGGCCCCCCACACTAAAACGCTTGGGCCCACGCTCCCACTCCCCAGCGCCCCCACCTCGGCCCGCCCCTCCGCTCGCCGCACAGCTGGTGGATCGGGCCTGCCGGCCGCCTGGAGCTAACCATAACCCTAGCTTGGCTCCTGAGGGGCCCATCCCAAGGGGCCTGGCGCCACCATGCGGGGGATTGGGCACCCCCAAAGCAACCTGCCTGACGCACCCTGATGCCCCGCCACCACCCGGGCCGCTAGAGGCGCCGCCGGTCATCTGGGTTGGAGAATGGGCAGGGCCCTCCGAGCCTCCGGTGACATTTGAAGTCCTCCCACGCCAAAATGCTTTGGCCCACGCTTCCGCTCACCAGCGCCCTCACCTCGGCCAGCCCCTCCACAAGCCGCACAACCGCCGGATCGGGCCTGCCGGCCTCCTGGGGACTAACAGTAGGTTGGATGTGGAGGGGCCCCTCCCAGGGGTCTGGCGCCACCACGACAGGGATTGGGGACCCCCGAGCACCAGCGCCAGACTCACCCTGCCACCCTGCCGCGACCCGGCCCGCTAGGGGCGCCGTCCTCATTCAGAGTGGTAGAATGGGCAGGGCCCTCCAGTCCCCTGCGACCTTCAAAGGCAACCCGCACCAAAATGCTAGGTCCCACGCTCCCGCTCACCAGCACCCTCACCTGGGTCCGCCACTCCGCTCTCCACACAGCTGGTGAATAGGGCCTGCTGGCCACCTAGGGGCTAACCCTAACTCTAGGTTGGCCCCCGAAGGGCCCCTCCTAAGGGGCCTGGCGGCCCAATGCTGGGGATTGGGGACCCCCAACCCCATCGTCAGTTACACCCTGCCGCCCCGCCCCACCCGGACCGCTAGGGATGCCACCGTTCATTCAGGGTGGGAGAACGGGCTGGGCCCTCCGAAAACTGCCGATCTTCGAAGGCGCCCCAAACGAAAACACTTGGGCTCAGGCTCATGTTCACCAGCACCCTCACCTCGGCCCAACTCGCCGCTCGACGCACAGGTGGTGTATCGGACCTGCTGGACTCCTGGGGGCTAACCCTAACCATAGGTCGGCACCCCTGGGGCCCTTCCCAAGGGGCCTGGCATCGCAACGCTGGGGATGGGGACACTGAGCCCAAGTGCCAGACTCACCCTGCTTCCCTTCAGCCACCCAAGCCGCTAGGGGCCCACCGTTCAATCAGAGCAAGAAAATGGTTAGGGCCCTCCGAGCACCCGCTGACATTCAAAGGCCCCCCGTGCTTGGCTTGGGCTCATGCTAAGGCTCGCCAGCGCCCTCACCTCGGCCCAACCCTTCGCGTGTTGCACAGCCGCTGATTGGGACCACTGGCCTTCTGGGGGCTAACCGTAACCCTAGATTGACCACCGAGGGGCCCATCCCAAGGGGCCTGGCGCTCCAACGCCGGAGATTGGGGATCCTGAGCCTCAGCACCTGACTCACCCTGCCACCCAGCTGCCACCCAGGGGCTTGGGGTGCTGCCGTTCATTCAGGGCGGGAGAACAGGCAGGGCCCTCCGAGACACGGCGACCTTCAAAAGCCCCCCGCGCCAAAACACCCGAGCCCACGCTCCCGCTCACCAGCGCCCTCACCTCGGTCCGACACTCCAGTCTCCACACAGCTGGCGAATAGGGCCTGCCGGCCTCCTAGGGGCTAAACCTAACCCTAGGTTGGCCCCCGAGGGGCCCCTCCCAAGGGGCCTGGCGCCGCAACACCGGGGATTGGGGATACCCGAGCCGCAGCGCCTGACTCACCCTGCCGCCCCGCTGCCACCTGGGCAGCTAGGGGCACTGCCGGTCACTCAGGGAGGAGAATGGGCATGGCCCGCCGAGTCCCCAGAAACATTAAAAGGCCCCCGGAGCCAAAATGCTTGGGCCCAAGCTCCCTCTCGACAGAGACCTCACCTCGACCCACCACTCCATTCGCCGCACAGCTGGCGGATTGAGCCTGCTGGCGTCCTGGGGGCTGACCCTAACCTAGGTCAGCCCCCGAGGGGCCCCTCCCAAGGGGCCTGGCGCCGCAACACAGTGGATTGGGGACCCCTGAGACCCAGCGCCGGACTCACCTGCTGCCGCGCCACCACCCAGGCCGCTAGGGGAGCCACGGATCATTCAGTGTGGGAGAACTGGCAGGGTGCTCCATTTCCCCTGCGACCTTCAAAGCACCCTTGTGCAAAAAGGTGGCTCCCACGCTCCTGCTCACCAGCGCCCTCCCCTTGGCCCGCCCCTCTGGTTGCTGCAGAGCTGGTGGATAAGGCCTGCCGGGCTCCTGGGGGCTAACCAAAACCCTAGGTCGGCCCCATGGGGGACATCCCAAGGGGCCTGGTTCTGTAACGCTGGGGTTTGGTGACTCAGAGCCCCAGATCCAGACTCACCCTGCCGCACTGTCGCCACCCGGGCCGCTAGGGACGCCGCAGGTCATTCAGGGCGAGAGAAGGGCCAGGGCCTTCTGAGCCCCCGGTGACTTTCAAGGGCTCCCTGGTCCAAAACGCTGGTGCCCACGCTCCCACTCCCCACGCCCTCACCTTGGCTTGCCCCTCAGCTCTCAGCCCAGCGGGCGGATTGGGCCTGCCGGCCTCCTGGGTCTTAACCCTAATCCTAGGTCGGCCCCTCAGGGGCCCCTCCCAAGGGTCCTGCTGCTGCTACACTGGGGATCGGGAACCCCAAGCCCCAGAGCCAGAATCACCCTGCCTCAATGCCGCCACCCGGGCCTCTAGGGGCGCCGCCGGTCATTCAGGGCGGGAGAACGACAGGGCCCTGGAGAAACCAGCGACATTTGAAGCCTCCCACGCCAAAATGCAGGGGCCCACGCTCCCGCTCGGCAGCGCCTTTACCTCTGCCCGCCCACCTCTCGCCGCCCAGCCAGAGGATTGGGCCTGCCAGCCTCCTGGGGGCTAACTCTAACCCTAGGTCAGCCCACGAGGAGCTCCTCCCAAGGGGCCTGCCCCCGCAACGCCGGGGATTGGGGATCCCCAAGCCACAGTGCAGGACTCACCCTGCTGCCCCACCGCCAACGGAGCCACTAGGGGCGCCGCTGGTTATTCAGGGCAGGAGAAAGGGCAGGGCCCTCCGAGCCATGGCAACATTGCAAGGCCCAGGGCGCCAAAACCCTGGGGCCCATGCTCCCGCTCGCCATCGCCCTCAACTCGGCCCACACCTCTGCCCTTCGCACAGCTGGCAGATCTGGCCTGCCGGCCTACTGGGCGCTAACCCTACACCCTAGGACGGCCCCTGAGGGTCCCTTCCTAAACGTGCCGCTAGGGGCACCACCATTCATTCAGTGTTGGAGAACTGGCAGGGCCCTCCGAACTCCCTCCAACCTTCGAAGGTGCCCGGAACCAAAACGCTTCGGTCCAGGCTCATGTTCACCAGCACCCTCACCTCAGCCCACCGCTCCAATCACCGCACATGTGGTGTATCGGGCCTGCCGGCCTCCTGGGGACTAACCCTAAGTGTAGGTCAGCCCCTGAGAGGCACTTCCTGAGTGGCGTGGCTCCGCAATGCCGAGGATGGGGACCACAAGCCCATGTGCCGGACTCACCCTGTTGCCCTTCAGCCACCCGAGCCGCTAGGGGCCCTGCTAGTCATTCAGAGCGGGAGAACGGGCAAGGCACTCCGAGGCCCCGGCGACTTTCGAAGGCCCTCCTGCACCAAAATGGTTGGGCCCATGCTGCCGCTCACCAGCGCCTTCACATTGGCCCACTCCTCCGATCGCCGCACAGCCGTTGCATCGGTCCTGCTGGCCTACTGGGGTCTAACCCTAAACCCTAACCCCTAACCTTAAACCCTAAACCTTAACCCCTAACCCTCACCCTAACCCTAACACTAACCCCTAACCCTTACCCTAACCCTGACCCTAACCTAAACCTAACCCTAAACCCTAATCCTTAAACCCTAAACCCTACATTAACACTAAACCCTAAATCCTAACCCCTAACCCTAAACCCGAAACCCTAAACACTAAACCCTTACCTTAACCACTAAGCCAAACCCCAAACCCTAACCCTAAACCCTAACCATACCCCGACCCCTATCATAACCCTAACCCTACCCCTTCAGCTAACCCTACCCCTAACCAGTAACGTAACCCTAACCCTTACCCTAACCCATACTCTAACCCTAACTTTAACCCATACCCTAACCCGAACCCTAACCTGTACCCTAACCCTAACACGTACTCTAACGCGTACCCAAACCTGTACCCTAACCCTAACCCTAAACTGTACCCTAACCCATAACTTAAACTGTACCCTAAACTTAACCCTAACAAGTACCCTAACCCATACCCTAACCTTAACCCTGAACCCTGACCATAACCCATACCCTAACTCGTACCATACCCGTACCCTAACCGTACCCGTACCCTAAACCTAACCCATACCCTAACCGTAAACCTAAACCCTAAACCGTAACCCGTACCCTAACCCTAACCAGTACCCTTACCTTAACCTTAACCCATACCCTAACCTGTACCCTATCCCTAACCCGGACCCTAACCCATACCCTAACCCATACCTAACCCTAACCTGTACCCTAACCCGTACCCACACCCATACCCTAACCCTAAACTGTACCCTATCCCTATCCCTAACCCATTCCCTAACCCGTACCCTAACCCTAACCCTAAACCATAACCTGGCCTGTACCATAACCCTAAACTGTACCCTAACCCTAACCCGTACCCTAACCCGTACCCTAAACCGTACCCTAATCTGAATGCCAACACTAACCATAACCGTACCCTAATGCGTACCCTAACCAGTACCCTAACCCTAATCCGTACCCTAAACCTAACCCCTACTCCAACCCTAACCCTAACCCTAAACCCAAACCCTAAACCCTAACCCGTACCCTGAACCCTAATCTGTACCCTAACCCATAACGTCTAACTTGTAACCCCTAAACCCAAACCTAACCCATACCCTCTCCTTACCCTAACCCTAAACCCTACCCTCTCCCATACCCTAACCATAATCCATACTCTAACCTTAACCCGTACCCTAATCCGTACCCTAACCCCGGGGATTGGGTACCCCTGGAACACACCACGGGACTCAGCCTGCCACCCCTCAGGAAACCATGCCCCTTGGGGCGCCGCAGAGCATCCCGTTCAGGAGAACTGGTAGGGCCCCTCTGAGACCCCAGCGATCCTCGGCGGCCCCCTACACCCCAACCCTGAGGCCCACGCTCATCCCGCCCCACGCCTTCCCTTCAGCTTGCCACTGAGCGCGTCGCAGAGCCGGCAGATCAGGCCTGCCGGGTTCCTGGGGCCTAGACCTGACACTAGTTTGGCTGGGTAGGGCCCCTCCCCTGGGTCCCGGTGCCACAGCCCCAGGTACTGGGGACACCTGAGCCCCACTGCAGGATAAAGCCTGCCAGCCCACAGGAAACCGTGCCCCTTGGGAGGCTGTAGAGCATTCAGGGCGGGAGAACCAGGAGGGCCCCCAGAGTCCCCTGCGAACTTCAGTGATCCCTAAACCCAAGCTTGAAGCCCATGCTCACCCCACCCCACACCCTCACCTCAGCCCGCGGCAGTGCTCGCCACATAGCGGGCAGATCTGGCCTGCGGGGTTCCTGGGCCCCAACCCTAACCCTAGTTCATCTGTGGAGGGGCCCCTCCCCAGGAGCCTGGAGCCAGAGCCGCGGGGATTCGGGACACCTGAGCCCCACAGCAGGACTCAGTCTGCCACCCCGCAGGAAACCGTGCGCCTTGGGAGGCCATAGAGCGTTCAGGGTGGGAGAACCAGGAGGGCCCTCCTGAGCCACCAGCGAACGTTGGCGGCCTCCCGCAACCCAACCCTGAAGCCCACGCTCACCCTCCCTACACCCTCACCTCAGCCCATGTAGCTCGCCATACAGCCAGCAGATCAGGCCTGCGGGGCTCCTGGGGCCTAACCCTAGCCCTAGGTCGGCCGCGGGTGTGGGGGACTCCCAGGGGCCTTACACCACAGCCCCAGGGAATTGGGGTACCTGTACCACACCGCAGGACTCAGCTTGCCACCGGAAAGGAAACAGTGCCCCTTGGGGCTCTACGGAGCCTACAGGGCATGAGAACATGGGGAGGCCCCCAGGGCCTATCCCCACTTTTGGCAGCCCCCCGTGCCCCAACCCTGAGGCCTATGTTCAACATCCCCCATGGCCTCCTCTCAGCCCTCCACAGAGCTCGCTGCACAGCCTGCAGATTGTCCTTGCCGGGCTCCTGGACCCTAAACCTTACACTAGGTTAGCCACAGAGGGGCCCCTCCCCAGGGTCCTGGCACCCTACTCCGGGGGATTGGGGACACACAAGCCCCACTGTAGGACTCAGCCTGCAGCCCACAGGAAACTGTGCCGTTTTGGGGCACAACAGAGCATTCAGTGCAAGAGAATTGGGGCACACCTGAGAGCCCCTTCTGGTGAACCCCGACATTTGTGGGCCATTCCGGATGAAACCCCAAGGCTCACACTCACCCACGCTTGTGCCCTCATCTCAGTCGGCCTGGGAGTTCTCTGAGCACTGGGCAGTTTGGACCTGCTGTCTCTTGAGGCCTAACCTAACCCTGGGTCTTCTGCTGAGGGTCCCTCCCTGTTTGCCTGCCTCCAAGGCACCAGGCATTGGGCTCACCTCTGCACGACTAGAGGACTCAGCCTGCCCCACAGCAGGAAACTGTCATTTGGGGCTGCAGCAAGGATTCATAGGAAAATCGGAGGGCCCTCCTCAGCCCATCGCAGGCAACCCCCACTTTCAGAGATCTCCCCGGATCCAATTAGTAGCTTCAAACTGACCTTTAAACTTGCTCTCCAAGGAGATCTTTTGAAATTATCCACACTTCCAACCGATGGCACCATCCAGCTTCAGAGACTTACCCAGCTTTAGGTCTTGAGATGGATTAAAATGGGAAGTCACTTCACTGATGACGACGTACTGGTGACCAAAAGATACATGCATAAATGCTTCATATCACTTGGCTTCAGGGAAATGCAAATCTAAACCCCTATAGATGCCATATCACACGAGGCCGAATATCTAAAAATAAGAAGACATGAAACTATATATGTTGGAGAGGATGTGGAGAAATGGGAACCCTCTTACACCCCTGTACAAATGCAGTCCAGTACAGCCACTCTTGAAAATGGTACAGAGTTTCTTCAAGAAGTTATAATAAAGCTACCCTATGTCCCAGCAATTGCACTACTGGGTATTTACCCCAAAGATACAGAGGTAGTGAAGATGGGACACATGCACCACAGTGTTCATAGCAGCAATATCCATAATAGACAAGCTGCAGAAGGAGTGCAGATGACCATGGATAGATGAATGGATAAAGAAGATATGGATCATATCTATAGTGGAATATTACTCAGCCATCAGAAAGGATGAATACTTACCATCACACCTACCTGGGTGGAGCTGGAGGGTATTATGATGAGTGGAATAAGTCAATGAAAGAAAGACAATGATCATATGCTTTCACTCCTATGTGGAATATCAGAAACAAGGAAGGTGACCATAGGGGAAGGAAGGGAAAATAGAATGGGAAGTCATCAGAGAGGGAGAAAACCCATGATGGACTCTTAACTATCACAAGAAACTGATGATTGCTGGAGGAGAAGTTTGGGGGGGTAACTGGGTGAGTAGCATTAAGGAGGTCACACGATACAATGAGCACTGGGTGTTACACACAACTGAAAATTGATTGAAGACTACATCTGAAACTAATGATGTACTGTAAGTTGGCTAATTGAATTTAAATTAAAGAACAAAAGACCTTGAATAAACAATCCTAAACATTTGTATGGAACCACTAAAGATTCCGAACAGCCAGTGCAATGTGGAAAAGAAAAACAAAGCTGGAGGACTCACAATTTCAGATTTCAGGTTATACTACAAAGCTGCAGGCATCCTAACAAGAGAGTATGGCACAAAAATAGACACAGCGACCAAAGGAACAGGATACAAGTTCAAACAGAAACCAATAATTATGTGGTCCATGAATCTTCCACAAAGCAAGCAACGATATCAAAAGGGAAAAGGACAGTCTCTACAACAAATTTTGTTGGGAAAACTAGACAGCTACGCACAAAAGAATGAAATTAGACTGCTTTCTTACACAATACAGACAAACACAAAACAGTTTCAAGACCTCAATATGAGACCTGAATCCATAAAAATCCTACAGTAGGGAAGACAGTAACTTCTTGACATGGACCATATTAACGTTTTTCTAGACTGTGTCTTGAGGCAAAGGAAATGAAAGCAAAAATAAACTATTGGGAATACAGCAAAATAAAGTTTCCACATGGCAGAAGAACAATGAAAACGTAAAAATAGTAAGACAACTTACTCAAAGGGAGATGATATTTGCAAAGATCATATGCAATAAAGGGATAGTGTCCAAAACATATACAACTGATACTACTCGACCCCCAAGAAACAAATAATCCAGTTAAAAAATAGGCAGAAGACATGGACAGACATTTCTCCAAAGAAGAAATACAAATGGCCAACAGTCCCATGAAAAGATGTTCACCATCACCCATCATCAGGAAAATGTGAATCCAAAGGACAATGAGGTAATACCTCAAACCTGTCAGAATGGCTAACATCAAAAGCACAACAAAGAACAGGTGTTGAGAGGATGTGGATAAAGGGGAATCCTCGTGAACTGTGGGTGGGAATGCAAATTGTGGTGGCCACCGTGGAAAACAGTATGAAGGTTATTGAAAAAATTAAATATAAAACTACCCTACGATCCAACAATCACACTACTTGTATTTACCCAAAGAATAGGAAAACAGTAACGTAAAAGGATACGTGCACCCCTATGTTCCTTGCACCATTATTTAGAATATCACAATATGGAAGCAACCCAAGTGTCTGTAGAAAAATTGACAAATGAGATGATAGATGTGTATTCACACACACGCACGTGCACACACACACACACACACACACACATACACACACACAATGGAGTATTACTCGGCTTGAAAAAGAATGAAACCTTCCATTTGCAGCCACATGAATGGAGCTAGAGAGTATTATCCTAACTAAAATCAGGCATTCAGAGAAAGACAAATCCCATAAGATGTCACTCTAATAGGGAATTTAAGCAACAAACAAAAATAAATAACTAAAAGAGAAAAAGGAGACACACCAAAATACAAACTCTTAACAATAGAGAACAAACGGATGGTTACAAGAGGAGGTGGATAGAGGGTTGAGTGGAATAGGTGAAGGGGATTAAGAGGACACTTTTCTTGATGACCACTGAGTAATTTATAGAATTACTGAATCACTCTATTGTACACCTGAAACGAATGTAACACTGTATGTTAGCTCTACTGGAATTAAAATAAATTTCTAAAAAAGATTTTTTCTTTCAGGAACCTCTTTGAAAAAGCTTTTCCTGTGCACTGTGCATAAGCCCTACTTGGGAGGATTCGCTCTACAATAATTATTCACTACATGAATCAAATTCAGATTTCACTGAGTTCTTACCGTGGATCCCAGCCCATGGGAGCCATGGTCCTTTTCAGTCCAGGCTCAGCACCAATGCATTCAAGATTGGAAGTAGAGACACATGTCACTTCACAGTCCAGAAAGCTATTATTGTTTTTGTTTCAGTGTGAGAGACTCACAGACTTTGGGACAGGTTTCAGAGCAGGTTTATTATGGATCCTGGATCTCTACTTCAGTGTTCATTGCCTGGATCCATTTGGCTAATAGGTTCCCTGTGGATGGGCTTGCTTCCAAGCACATACATGGAAGATGCAAAGGTGGGTGGGCTTGGTGCTGGACAGGAAGAAGACCAAAAGCAGACAAGGGTCCGACCCCTCCCCTGATCCAGGAATTGCTACGGGAGAGGGTACGTGAGGTAGAATCCATGCGAAACTCCAAGGTCACCAGCTGAACACAGGAGGCACAGGTCAAGGGATCTGGAGATGCAGGGGTTGAAGGCTGCTCTGAGCTACCTCTGGGAGGAAGGGAGGGAAGGAATGAGAAGGAGACACTGCCTGCCTCTGGCCCATGCCAGCTACCCACCACTCTGACACGCATCAGTCTATGAGCTGACACAGCCTGGGCTCAGGAAGGGCTGGCTCGTGTCCCTCAATCCTCAGTGGGACAGCTGGCCCCAGGGCTCAGAGACATGCTGAGGGAGATGAGAGGGAAAGCTGCCCCACCCAGGTCATCCCCTCCTTGAGCAGACAGCCCTTCAGAACTTCTAAAAAAAACCCACTGACGGGGTTGAAAGACATGCCATGGATGAACTAAGGCATAGAGATATGTAAAATGACATTCAGTTTTAAGTTCAGGGCTGTCATCTCAGGAAGTGGGGAGAGCTTCCCTAAGAAGACTGAGGGGCGGGCAGGCCATGCTGAAAAGGGAGACATGGCTCTCCTGATTGGGGACATGTAGCCCCCTTCCAGTGCAGGGCATCACCCTCACATTACACGAGATCCATGGAAGTGTTCCATCAGGGCCAGATATTTGTCTCAAGACGGGTACCCTGGCATTGGACTGCACAGGGCACCAGGGACGAGGGCCAGATGGAGGACGGACAATACCCCGGAGGCCATGGGGCAAGAGCAGAGGCACATGACCTTGAAGATGATGATGAAATGCAGGAGGTGGCAGCATGGAGCCGGCCTGAAAGTGCCATGGGAGCAGTGCCCACAGCTACACTGACTGGGTGCCTTCTGTGCCAGGTGTGGCTGACTTCAGTGGGCTCCAGACTAGTCCTGACCACAACTCTAGGAAGTGTTCACCACCCCCGGCCTCCTCTCCCCTTGCAGCTGCTAGGAATCATGGTCACAGACCCTGGTCAGCTTTCGTGGAAACCAAGCAGTGGCTCCCACGCACGCTGCACCTCTGGTGGTGGTCCAGTGTGACCCTCGTGCCTGGCCAGACACTGATGTCTACCTGTCTCCACACAAATCCACAGACAGGAGGGTGTCCCTGAATTCCACAGCACATGATGAGACAGATCCACAGAACCCAACACCCAGTGGGTCACTCGGGACCTCACCTATGGTCATGGAGCTCACCATACCCTATTTCTGTCACTTCCCACAGAAATCCTGGTTCTGATCCCCCACAATACCAAACATCCTGGTTGCTGACCTGGGGTCATGCCATGAACCCACATGGCACCTTTCTTTAAGTGAAGACTATGCCTACACCTCCTAGAAAATATTTCTAATGAAGTACCAGTCCATCAGGACTACGGTGTGAACGGTAGCACACAGCCTGCATGGTAGTAGTCAGTAATTCTAACGAGGGTTAACCCCAGCCCCCGTCTCACAAAACCTTCCTCCATCCCCACTGAACTCATGGTCTGCCCTCAGAAAACCCTCCAGGAAACAAACCTTTCATCTGAATGCTCTTTTCACCTTCTGCTTCAAATCTTGTCCAACCACAATGATATGAAACTAGAAATCAGTCTCAAGAAAAAAATGGGACAGTCAAAAATAGGTGGAGATTGGGGGGCCTGGGTGGCTCAGTTGTTAAGGATCTGCTTTCAGCTCAGGTCGTGATTCCAGGATCCTGGGATCTACCCCGAATCAGGCTCCTTACTCAGTGGGAAGCCCACTTCTCCCTCTCCCACCACCCTGCTTGCGTTCCCTCTCTCGCTGTCTCACTCTCTGTCAGATACTTAAATAATCTTAAATAAATGTGTGGAGATTTAACAACATGCTACTGAACAACCAACAGTCAAAGAAGAAATCAAAAAAATTTTAGAAGTACCTTGACACTGATGAAAAAGACAACTTACAAAAACTTATGGGATGCAGCAAAAGTAGCTTTATGGGGGACATTCATAGAAATTCAAGTCTTCATCAATCCATGAGAATGCTCTCCAATAAACAACCTGATTTATGTGGTAAAGAATTAGAAAAAAAAAAAAAGAACAAACAAAGCCACAAATTAGTAGAAATAAGGAAATAACAAAAAGGAATGCATTAATAAATCCAACGGAGACTAAAAGGACAAAAAAAATGAAAATGAGAGCTGCCTTTTTTGGAAAGATAAACAAAACTGACAAACTTAGTTAGACTCACCAAGAAACACAGAGGACTCGAATACAATCAGGAAAGAAAGATAATGGATTCCTGTATCATATCAAAATCAAAAGAGCTCTTCAAACGTGGACACAACAACTTCTTGCAAGCCACGTCTCTAAAGGCAAAGGAAATAAAAGCAAAAATGAACTATTGGCACTTCATCAGGATAAAAACTTCTGCTCGGCAAAGCAAATGATCAAAAAAACAAAAAGGCATCCTATGGAATTGAAGAAGATATCTGCAAATAATATTACAGATAAAGGGCTGGTATCCAAGATCTATAAAGAACGCCTCAAACTCGACACCCAAAAAATGGGCAGAAGACACAAAGAGATACTTCTCCAGAGAAGACATACAAATGGCCAACAGACACATGAAAAAATGCTCCACATCACTTGCCATCAGGCAAATACAAATCAAAACGACAATGAGATACCACCATACACCAGTTAGAATGGTTAAAATTAACAAGGCAGGCGGCAACTGGGTGGCACAGTGGTTAAGCGTCTGTCTTCGGCTAAGGGCGTGATCCTGGCATTATGCGATCGAGCCCCACATCAGGCTCCTCCGTTATGATGCTGCTTCTTCCTCTCCCACTCCCCCTGCTTGTGTTCCCTCTCTCGCTGTCTATCTCTATCTCTGTGGAATAAATCAATAAAATCTTGAAAAAAAATTAACAAGACAGGAAATAAAAAAAAGTCAGAGAGGATGTGGAGAAAGCATAACCATCTTACACTACTCGTGAGGATTCAAGCTGGTATAGCCACTTTTGAAAACAATATGGAGGTTCCTCACGACGTTAAACACAGAGCTATCCTATGACCCACCAATTGCACTACTGGGTATCTACCGCATAGACACAGAGTAATGAAAAGAAGGGGCACCTGTATCCCAATGTTCATAGCAGCAATGTACATAATAGCCAAACTGATGAAGGAGCCAAGGTGTCCTTCAGCAGATGAATGGACAAAGAAGATGTGGTTCATCTACACAATGGAATATTACTCAGTCATCAGAAAGGATGAATACCCCCCATTTGCACCAACGTGGATGGACCAGGAGGGGATTATGCTAAGTGAAATTAAGTCAAGCAGAGAAAGACAATTATCATATGGTTTCACTCCTATGTGGAACGGAAGGAATAGCATGGAGGACATTAGAAGATGGAAGGGAAAAGTGAAGGGGGGAATGAGAGGCGGAGATGAATCATGAGAGACTACTGAAACTGGGAAACAAACTGAAGGCTGCAGAAAGGGAGGGGAAGGGGAATGGGTTATCCTGGTGATGGGTATTAAGGAGGGTACATATTGGGGCACCTGGGTGGCACAGCGGTAAAGCGTCTGCCTTCGGCTCAGGGTTATGGGATCGAGCCCCACATCAGGCTCCTCCGCTGTGAGCCTGCTTCTTCCTCTCCCACTCCCCCTGCTTGTGTTCCGTCTCTCGCTGGCTGTCTCTATCTCTGTCGAATAAATAAATAAATTCTTTTTTTTAAAAAAAGGAGGGCACGTGTCATAATGAGCACTAGGTGTTATATGCAAACAATGAATCATGGAACACTACATCAAAAACAAATGAAGTACTCTAGGGTGACTAACATCATTTTAAAAATGAGAAAGATATGAAATCCATACAGGAAAACTGTCACTATTTGCAAATGACATGAAATCCCGAAAGATTCCACACAAAAAAACTGTTAGAATAAACAAATTCAAGAAAGCTGCAGGATATAAAGTCGATATACAGAGACCTGTTGTCTTTATTTTTTTCAGATTTTATTTATTTATTTATTTATTTATTTATTTATTTATTTGACAGGAAGAGAAAAAGCAGGAGCAGGGAGAGTGTCAGAAAGAGGGAGAAGCAGACCCTCGCTAAGCAGGGAGTCCAACATGGGGCTGGATCCCAGAACTCTGGGATCATGACCTGAGCTAAAGGCAGATGCTTCACCTATGGAGCCACACAGATGACCCAACTTGTTGCATTTCTGTATACTGATGACATACTTTCGCAAAGAGAAATAAAAAAGCAATGCCATTTACAATTGCATGAAAAAAAAATCTAGGAATAAAAGTAACCAAGAATGAGAAAGACATAGTACACTCAACACATGGCAGAAAAGAAATGAAAAACACGTGTGTCGAGGGGGGCAGAATGTATGGGTCAAAGATTTGGAAGGCAACACACACAAATGGAAGCTTACGCCATGCTCCTTAACTGGAAAAGTTAATTATGTGAACATGTCCATCGTACCCAAAGCAATCGACAGATGTGATGAAATCCTTATCTGAATTCCAGTGGCATTATTCGAAGAAATAGAAAACAGTCCTCAAACTTGTATGGAATCACAAAAGACCCCAAATACCCAAAGCAACCTGGAGAAAGAAAGGTGCAGTCAACACACACCTGTATTTCAAGCTAGATTACAAAGCTGTTGTCATCAAAACAGGATGGTACTGGCAGAAACACAGACACCAGGTCAGTGAAACAGAACAGAAAGCTCAGAAACTTACCCACACGTAGATGATCCTAACTTACGACACAGCAGCAGAAGATATGCCATGAGGGAAGGACTGTGTCTTCAGTGAGCGGTAACAGGCAAACTGGACACTAAATGCAGAAGAATATAACTGGGTCACTTTCTTACACCACACACAAAATTTTTAATGGATGAATGATTTGAACATAAGACCTGAATCCATAAACCTCCAAGAAGACACAGGTACTAAGTCTCTTGACATTGGTTTTGGCAAAGAGTCTTCAGATCGGACACCAAATGCAAAGGCAACAAAAGCAAAAATAAACAAGTGGAACAACATCAAACTGAAATCTTCCACACGGCAAAAGAAACCATCAAAAACTTAAAAGGCCACTGACCGAATAAGAAAAAAAATATCTGCGAATCATATGTGTGAGAAGAGGCTAATATCCAAAATACACACAACACTCATACAAATCAAAACAAAAAAAAAAGTATAAAAAATGTGGGGAATATGTGAATAGATACCTTCCAAAGATGGCACACAGGTGCCAACAGACAGAAAAAGTTGTTCGGCATCACTAATCATCATCAGGGAAACATCAGTCAAACCCACAATCGGCTATCCGCTCACAACTGTTGGAACAGCAATTGTCCCAGAGACAGACACCAAGTGGGGTCAAGGGTGTGCAGACGAGGAGACACTGTGCACTGTTGGTGGGAATGGAAATTGGTGCAGCCACTGTGACAAACGGTATGGAGGTTCCTGAAAAAATAAAAGCAACTACGACATGACCCAGTAATGGCTCTACTGAGTATTGATTCGGAGAACACAAAAATACTGCCTCAAAAAGACAGATACACTCCCACGTTCACTGCAGCATTATTCACAAGAACCAGACATGGAAACACAGACCTTGGGGGCCTTATGCCAAGTAACTCCGACACAGAAAGACCAATACCAGATTCTCTCATGTACATTCCACGTGTAATAAACAAATACTGAACACATAGATACTGAGAGCAGATTGGTAGGTGCCAGATTCGGGGATGGGGTGGTAGAAACGGGTGAAGGTGGTCAAAGTCTCAATGTTTGAGTGAGAAAATCCGACAGTCATGAAATGTTCTGTCCAGCATGGAGACTAAAACTAACCCCACAGCATGGGGTATAGGTTTCCCTGCTCTTTGAAAGTACAGAGCTTCTGAGAAACCTTGCACAGCAGAAATGGTGTCAAGAAGGAATGGCCATTAATTTACATGGAACAATTAGACAGTGTGCTCAGACTCCAAAATTCCTTCTCTTTGGCTTTTCTTAGGCCTCAGCACACAAGTTTCCAATGGAGGCCCAGCATAAATGAAGATAAAGCACAGCAGAGGCTCACAAACACAATTCAAAGTGCTGGTGGCTGGATGCGGAGAGCAGTTCCCAGCGGAAGGAGCTGGTTGGGGAGCACACCGCCTTTGTCGTGCTTCTCCCCAAAACAGATGCTGAATGCGATTCTCACTGTTCACCTTTTTTCATAAGAGGGAAATCCTCTTCAGGTCTCTTCCTATTACTGAAGCTGGGTAATAACATAGTTCTTTCAAGAAATCCCAGTGTCTTACTGTGAACGTTTAAAAACGGGGGATACTTGTACTTGAGCATTGCTGAGGGACGAGATGTGAAAGGTTCTCCCAGACACAAACCTCAGCAGACCCACCGGGAAAGGCACCTTCCTCAGCATGTGGAACACGGACTACCTCCTACCTCCCGAGAAACCCTCTCCTTCCCCTCGATCACGACAACCCACAAAAGCTGGGAGTTACCCTAATTCCTCCGTTCTCCTGCTCCTAATAGCTAACCCATCAGCAAATCCTGTGAGCTGTATCTTCAAAATGGACCCAGAATAGGTCTAACCACTCCATCCAAGGCCACCTGTCTGGTCCACAGTGCCTGAGTTCCTGGAAAAGCTTCGTCATTGACCTGCCTTGCCATCTTCAACCCTCTGTCATCTGTTCTCAACATTGTAGCCAGGATGGCCCAGTGAAACAGGGTCTCATGGGGATATATCCCTGGAATGGCTTTCTGTCACCCTCTGTCACCTCTCTGAGCTCATGTCCTAAGCTGTCTCCTGTGGCCACAGGGCCTTCTTGCTGCTCCTGGACATACCTGGAATTCTCCTGCCCCAGAGCCATTGCACATGCTTTCCCTTCTGTTTCGAATGCTCTTGATGTGTTCTCACTCACCTTCGGAGAAGTCTGAATTGGAGCGTCAGGGACAGAAGATGAGACTGTGTGTGTTGGGTGAGGCTGGTGGCCCAGAAAAAGGTTCTCTGCCAGCTCTCCGCCTGTGCCTCACTTGTCCTCAGCCAGGAACTTGCACACAGCCCACACCTGTCACAACTCTCACCCAGGAGACCCATAGCCACACCTGGAGCCCACCCTGCCCACATCCTGCTGCAGAATGCATTCAGCTCTCCTCTGGGCCCCCTGTCAGCTTTACCCAGACCTGGAACTCCCCCATCTCCTGCAAAGCTCCCGGATTCCCACTCTGCTTCCAAAATCACACTGGCGCAAGACTTTCATGAGAAAGCTATAACGCTAACTAATGAAAGGTTCACACCTACTTTCCCCTTCTGTTGCCTTTCTCTCCACCTTCTTTCCTACCTGTGCAAACTGTAACATATCAGTGGAACATGAACATGCTCTGAGACCTGAATCTTTCATTGCAGCTTTTTGAGGAATCCTTATGTGATAAGAAACTAGTGTATCCTACAACAGGGTGTTCTACAACTCTCATCTATAGAATAGTACAGCCCAAATCACTACAACTTTACCTCACTCTTCATGAAGCAGAACACTTTTTCCTTTCTTCTTTTACTTAAATTCCAGTTAGTTCACATGCCATGGAATATTCACTTCAGGGGTAAGATTTAGTGATTCCTCACCTGCATACAGTACCCGGTGCTCATCACAAGATTCCTCCTTAATACCCCTCACCCATTTAACTCTTACCCCCACGCCCATGTCCTGAAGCAACACTCAGTTTGTTCTCCAAGGTTGAGTCTATTTCCTTGTTTGCCTCTCTCATCACCCCTCAACTCTCTTCATCTGTTTTTTTTCTGAAATTCCACAAGCGTGAGAGCATAGGATATTTGTCTTTCCTCACTGATTTTGCTTAGCTTAATACACTCTAGATCCATCCACATCCTTGCAAATGGTAAGATTTCATTCTTTTTGAAGCTGGGTCATATTCCATTATATATATGTATCCCACATCTGCTTTATCCATTCATCAGTGCATGGACTTTGGGATTCTCTCCATAGTTTGGCTACTGTGGACATTGCTGCTATAAACATTATGGTGCATGGACCCCCTTCGAATCTGCATTTTTTTATCCTTTGGGTAAATACGTAGGACAGCAATTGCTGGATCATGTGGTTGTTCAATGTTTAACTTTTTGAGGAACCCCCACACTGGTTCCCAGACTGGCTGCACCACTTTGCATTCCCACCAACAGGATGGGAGGGTTCCCCTTTAAGCAGAACATTATCTGCCGGCAATTTCATAAGAGGCAACAAAACACCTGTGAGATGCACCAAGGGTCAGGCAAGCAGTTGCAGACTTCACCCCAAGGCTCCTGACGCCAAGCCCCTTGAAGCCACCAGCATGCCACTATCCAAAAGAATTCCCAGACTCTCCTTCTGACTCCACCACCAAAGAAACTACAGAGAGAATATGGCACCTCAAAATATCGAGATAATACATTTAGTAAAACTAGAAAGTCAAGCTCAACTTTTAAACAGGAACAGGCCGGTTTGGATAATTTTGAATTTTCCCTCCACCCTAATTTTAACTCTTCTGATGAATAAACTAATCAATGATGAAACATCACCTTTGTCAAATGACATCATCCAAGTCTGTATCAGATGAAAAAAGCCACCTAACTCTAGATACTGGCCACTAAACCATATCTTAGGCCCAATTGAATAAACACTGTTAGATGAAGGAACAAATTAGATGTTACAAACAGGCACAGAGTGAATCTCACCTTCCCTTTCTAATAAAAGAGGGTTCCTAGGAAACAGATGGTCAAAATACATTTGTCAGCAATAAATGGACAGAAATTGTGATCCCCTGCAAAGTTCTACCTCCAGGGAAACTAAGTAATTCTTGCACCAAACCCAGAATGCTGGCAGCTACTTCAATTTTACTTTGTGGCTCAACTAGAGAAAAGAGAAAAGCCCAGGAGGTTTTGGGATAATGAGAGGTTTTACCTCCAGCCCTGACATAGATAGGACATTTTGCCAAACATACCTGTGCTTTCTCTGAACACTGGCGTCCTGTGACAAGCTGCCTCGCTGACTCCGATGCTGACGTTCAAAACCTCGGGTGTCTTGTAGCCAGAGCAGAGAAGTGCTGTCAGCTGGGGAGAAGAAGGCACCTCTGACCTATAGCCTGCACACCTGCTTCGGTTTCTGGGTGCAGGGGCAACACATACTTGTTGTATATCAGTAATTATCTTCATTCTCAATAGACCAATGACCTTGCCTTTTCTGGAAAGCAGACTTACTCTTCTAAAGAAACCCTCAATTCGTCTATTCCCAATGCAATTAGAGTGGGGTCTGGTTTACGCCCTCCTTCAGGCCCCCACCTGGAGGATTTTCCTGCATGATTCTAACAGCCAATTACCACTAACCTGGGGGCACACGGGGCAAAATGCTGAAGTTGGGGGACGGCTCTGGGGCTTGCTACTGCCACACCTGTGCCTGGGGGACCAGGGCACACCCTGCTGAACTTGGGGTACTTCTCAAGATGCATCACCTGCACTGTGTCAGAGAACCGTGGGACACATCACTGAAGGTGGGGACTCTGTGAGGTCCTTACCCGCACTCTTCCCGGGGAACAGGGGAAACCCTGAAATTCTGCAACCAATCCCACAAAAGCTCAGGTGAGTGGGCGCCCTGGAGTTCACAGGTATGGGGAATAAGGCCAGTTGAGAACATGGGGCAGAAGAGACTTTAAAAGGAAAAAGAAAACTCACCTGAGTTCCCACAATGAACCCTCTCCAGGTGCCCTTCCAGAACCCTGCCTCCCACCTGGGGCGCACCCTACCCCCAGACCCCCCCACCCACGGTGCATGCTGCTCTCTAACCAGCCGGGACCTCCGCAGGGCAACTCTCTCTCTCCCAGTTCCCCTTCTTCTGTCCCAGGTTTGCACCCCACTGCAACTCTGGAACAGCCCACAGAGACGTAGCTCCACTCCCAAGAGGTGATTTGTCAGTGAGGGTGGTGCCCCAGCCCCTGGGAAGCCAGGCAAGCCGCCCTCAAGCCCCTGGAACCCTGAAAGTGCAGGGGGTCCAAGAGGTGCCTCCTCTACCCAACACCCAGCATAGGCATAGGTGGGGTCCTGGGCTGGGCTCCCCACACACACCTGGCCCATTCCAGGGACCCCTCTAGCTGCAGACCACCCTCAGAGTCCTGCCCCTTCCCTTTCTGCACCAGACCTCCCTGCTGGGGTGTGCCTGGTTCTGGGCAAGATCAGTGGCTCTCAGACCCTCCAAGGCTTGGGCTTTAGGAAATGCAATGATTTCATGCATGTTCAGTATGTACATGTCAGTATGACTTTAATCTTATGGGAGCCAAAGAGGTTCTTTATTTTTTCTTATCTTCATGTTGGCATTTTTGGTTATTGTTTTCTTCTTGAAGCAGATGTACAACATGTGCTTGGGGCAGAAATAGGGCCCATGATTTGAGGTTTTGCCCAATCATTTTGAACCGGGTAAAATGTTAAAGGATAGCTTCCCTGGGATCCCAGGATCAGGGCCCACAGATGATATAAGATAAAAATTACTTTCATCATTATAATTACTCCTAAATGGAGGAATTTGAGACAAAAGCACCTTCACAACAGTACCAAGAAATCAAAATGATGCCCACAGAAAGCTACCTGCTCCATGGTCAGCACATGTAACAGAAGTGTTCACAGTCTCTGGACTCCTGCCCTTCTCCTGACCAAATCTCTGAAGCACACAGACCACTTAAAATCAGAATTGTAGAACTGCTAGAACTCCTTAGAGATGTCTGGCACCATTCCCTTGGACTGCAGAAGAAAACACAGTAGCTCGTTGTCACAAACTAATTTCAACATGAAGTGTCCCCTGGATGCACTAAGTTCTTTCTCTGCAAATGTTGACTAATGTAAGTCACAGTCATACCATATAAACACTACGATGGCTGGGGAGTCATCGTAGGTAAGGGAATATTTTACCCATGTTTATAAGCATTGGCTCACTTTGTAGAAGAGGCTGAGCTGAGTGTTTTTAAATACTATTTCAGACCTGTTTTACAGCACCCTCTGAACATACCAGAGCCTGAATGGACTAAAAAAGATAGTTGGTTTCAGTAACTTTAATACCAGAAAAATATTATACTGTCTCTATTCCTAAGGATCTTTGAGTATCTTACCCAGAGGTCCTCCACTAAGATAATGATCTTAATGATCACCATGGGCAGAGGTGAAAAGGCCCACTGAATTCGTTCCATTTGTCCACATGACAAGAAAATCCTGATACTTGATAGGTTTCCAGATTGAGAAGACCAGAGATAAGAGGGAAATAGTACCCTGTATGGAACAACAAGGGATTTGGAGTCAATTTGGGGATCCCACTTAGGTTTCTGACACTAAAATCCTCTGTGACTCATATCATCTGAGTCCCTTTCTAACCGTCTGAAAATGTGCCTAAAAATGTCTACACCCTAGTTGAGAAGTTTAAGAGGCAGAATGCTACAAAGAGCCAGTATGTCTCTCAGGAACAGGTGCTAAGGAACACATAATTGCTATTGGGTCTATTTCTTTTCTAGAAGAAAGAACACATGTTGAATCCATATTTCTAATAGATGACTCACCAGATGATTTTCAAACCTGAAGGAAGGCCAAGAAGTCGCTCTTGTGTCGTGTTTCACTCAGAAATCATGTTGTTGGACTGGTGAGGACAATACGATAGCAACGTCATCACTAAGAGTGGGGAGCTTCTAATTTCCATACGGCCATGTTCACCCCCTTAGCTCAGGGCCACCAGAAAGGACAGCTGAGGGGGACCACAGGCCAAGGCTGCCAGGTGTGGCTGGGGCAGGCAGAATTCTGACTTAAGGCTCAACTCCTGTCTAGGTTATTATAATGCTCTTCACAAAGAAAGTGCCATTGTGTGTGAGCCCTCATGTAGAAAAGGTTCAGAATTTCCATTGAGATTCCCTCTCTCACCTTTAGGATATGTAGCAAACTTCCATTTAATTTTAAACATTGAAGGACTTCCTGGTTTTCTTTTCGCTATGACTGTGGCTCAATTCACCTGTGGTCTAAGAATAGAATCTAGTTAATTTCAGGGTTTAACATTTGTAGCATTGATTCGTGGCCCCATCTATCATCTATTTGGGTAAAGAGTCTATGACCACTTGAAAATAATGTATTCTGCACTTATTATGGAATGTTCCCTATATGTCAATTAGGTCACATTTTTACCAACGTTTTGTCTGCTTTTTCTGTCAGATATTGAGAAAGGTATATTAAAATCTTCAAACAATGTTGCTCTATTCAACATGGCATCGGAGAATCTACCACTGTTAGAAGGCAAGGGAAACAAAAAGTATAAGAATTGAGGGGATAATTGTAACTATTCACAGATAATATGATTGTGTACATAGAAAATACAAACCAGACTATAAATACCCTATTAGAATTAAAAATGCAATTTATAAATTTGAGATGGATTGTAGCTTCCCATTGGACAGTTTCTGAAAGAAAATGCAGAACCTGTCAATCTTGGGGTAGGACATATGGTGCACTAACCATTTAAAAGAATTCAGTGGGACTTCATAAAAATGTGACATTTCTCCTTATCTTATGACCATAAGAAAATGAAAAAGTGAACCACAGTCTGGGAAGTAAAGATTTGCAATATACACACTGACAAAGACTTGTCAATAAAGAATTCCTGCTCATCAACCATAAAAAGTCTATTTATAAACGAATACTTCACAAAAGATTGACTGATGTCCAATAAAACCCAGAAAGGGTACTCTACAGTATTATTTTCAGGAACAGAAAAAGCCTTTCCTAAAATGAAAACATACACACAAACCAGTATTCCCTAGATGGATGACGTCCTTATTTCTGAGGACAGCTTGAAGAACAGACTAGCATCAAAGTAAAGTGATGGAATTCCTGACACTCAGAGGATGGACAATTGACCTCAAACTACAGTACAATTTCTAGGCATCATTCGGTCCTCTGAAGGCAGACAACTACCACACCCCTTCCTACACCACACAGGTTGCTTCCCAACACCTACCATAAAAGAAGAACATGAGAAACAGATAGGACTAGTAGGAAATAGCAAAAATCACATGTGGGGATTATCCTGAAACACACTGATCACATAACTAGTGTAAGGAAGTGTAGGGAACTGACAAGGACAGAGACTCAAGAGGTACTTCTTTGGGAAATGCTGTCTGAAATCGTCACACGTTGGTACCAGCTAATGAGGGCTCTGAGCATACCCTAGGGTTTGCTCACAAGGGTCTGCAACACCATCGCTGAGGACTGAAACTCTTCAAGACCTCAAAGCTTGCCTGATTGACTA
This sequence comes from Ursus americanus, assembly GCF_024610735.1. Taxonomy (NCBI): domain Eukaryota; kingdom Metazoa; phylum Chordata; class Mammalia; order Carnivora; family Ursidae; genus Ursus; species Ursus americanus. The sequence continues at coordinate 124,210 of NC_142137.1, forward strand.
TTGGACTAAGAGATTCCCATGTTCTGAAAACAGATACCAACTCATTGAAAGGTTCACCTGGGCTCGCTCGGAGGCCCTACAAGAAGCTGAACCACTCACTGAAAATCAATTACACACACACACACACACACACACACACACACACACACACACACACACCTGTCATTTCAGCAATTACTTAAACATTCAAGGTTCTTCCTACCTTTTCTTTTTCACATTGATATTTATACTCACATGAAATGTCATCATTTCTAATGAACACTGATGTCAAAATAGAGATCCATTGACACAATATTCACAAAATGGAACTTCCCTGCTGTCATTTTCAATATAGCGTTTTTTAAAGTTCATACATATTTTAGGTTTTGGTAACTTATACAGGAGAAGATCAGCATTGAAAAACTCTAAATACTGACAATGAGTTTTAAGCCTAGAGAACAAAAATTGTCCAATTTCATAGATAATAAGGAACCAAAGGGACAGCATGGACGCTGTAGTCAAATAATTTTACACATATGCATCCTCTCTTATTCTACTACTGAGGGGCGTGTTTTATTACCAGTATGCATGCATCAATTGTCTTCCACGTGCACCTTCACAGGTATAATGAATTACTACAGTAGAATGAAATGTCTGGGAACTACTTAGCGGCATCTATAATGAACAATGAAATTTCGATCTTATATTTGGTGAACTTCCACTGTCTGTCCCTTTAGACAATGGACCCTAAACAGAAGGGGGAATGAACCACGAGAGACTATGGACTCTGGGAAACAAACTGAGGGCTTCAGAGGGGAGAGGGGTGGGGGATTGGGATGGGCCAGTGATGGGTATTAAGGAAGGTACATATTGCATGGAGCACTGGGTGTTATATGCAAATAATGAATCACGGAACACTACATCAAAAACTAAGGAAATACTGTATAGTGACTAACATATCATAATAAAAAATTATTATTAGAAAAAAATTAAAGGTAAAAAAAAACCACTACAGCTTCTCTGTTTCAAGAACAATCACAATTGAGAAAAAAACTAACTTCCAATCCCTAAAGCAAAACACAGACCAAATTCCATTTCACTCCCCTTTATTCACATTCTCTGTGGGTTCTAAGCTATTTCCCTAACTCCTTTCCTGCTGAACAGGGAACCCGGGCTCGATCCCAGAACCCTGAGAACATAACCTGAGCCAAAGGCACATGCTTAACTGGCTGAGCCAGCCAGGAGCCCCAGCCATGTTTTTCTTAAGCAAAAGGACAATTTCTCACAATGCCTTCACATGACTTCACATGGTACCAGACACCTGCATTTGCCTCTAGGAGGTTGCAGATGAAGGCGATTGCAAACTCTCACAGTGGTTTATCAAATACAATGACCTGCCTGGTGACAGTGAAACTCTTATGAGCCCACGAGAGGGTGCTGTGACACTCAGCTGTGGCTGGGCTGGCACAGAGAACCAAATCCATTTCCCTGCCTGATGTCTGTGAGGAACAGATGCCCCCACTGTGAATGAGACCCTGCCACTGAGCTGTCCAGAGATGGCCATCCTCACGGAGGATGAGGATAAAGGACAATGCCTGAGGAGACCTCATCTGTCTCTTTTATCTTTTCATATTTTTGACAGTGGACAAATCACTGCCTAGGAGTCCCCAACTACCTTAGTCTCATCTGTGAATGGCCAAGAGGTTTTACAAAACACTCAAGATTTTGACCTCACAAATGCCCACAACCACTTACCATAGGGATTGAACATTAAGCAAAGATACTGTTCCTTGGAAGAGAGGTCCTGCCCACTGTTGTTTCTCACTTCTATGCACATCTTCCTTACCTCATGGTAATATAACCACCTTGATTCCTGCTTCCGTCTTCAGGAAGGCTGATGTGACTTGAAGGGCATTACCCTGACATCGTTCTTTCTTAGCAATAAGATGTGGACATTTCCCTAGTCCTACACATCCAAAGTTGAATGGGAGTCAGGATTGAGGAGACTGATGAGAGTTGAAGGTGTTTTCCTGTACACGGTGGTTTATTACCAATAAGGATGGGTCAGAGTCCTCGAAATTCCAGAACCTTTTCATTAATGCTTCCTACTCGTGAAAGAAGATGTACATTGGTCTTTCCCTGTATAGTGTGGTGACTCAGAGAAAAGTGCTTAGCCCTTTCGTCAGACTTCCACGACCACTTTGGGGCTGGCTTCCATATTCAGAAAGGATGATGTTAGGGCTAAGAGGGTTCCTGTACACTGTTATTTCTTACAGATAAGTGTATGGCATTTTTGTTACATTGCCTGAACCACTTATAGCCGGGCTTGCCGGTCTCCTGGGGACGAACCCTAACCCTAGCTCGGCCCCCGAGGGGCCCCTCCCAAGGGGCCTTGTGCCACAACGCCGGGGATTGGGGCCCCCGAGCCCAGCACCGGAGTCAGCCTGCTGCCCCGCGGCAACCCGGGCTGCTAGGGGCACCGCCAGTCTTTCAGGGCAAGAGAACGGGCAGGGCCCTTCAAGCCCCCGGCGACCTTCGAAGGCCCCTGTGCCAAAATGCTTGGGCCCACACTCCCTCTCGCCAGCGCCCTCACCTCGGCCTGCCCCTCCGCCTGCTGCAGAGCTGGCGGAACGGGCCTCCTAGACTCCTGGGGGCTAGCACTTACCCTAGGTCACCCCCGAGGGGCCCCTCCCAAGGATCCTGGCACCGCAATGCCATGGATTTGGGACCCCCGAGCCCCAGTGCTGTACTCACTCTGCCACCCCATAGGCACCGAGGGCAATAGGGTCGTTGCCATTCAGGAAGGGAGAATGGGCAGGGCCCTCCGATCACCCTGCGACATTCGAAGGCCCCCCACGCAAAAACTCTGGCTCCCACACTCCTGCCCGCCAGTGCCCTAACCTCGGCCCACCCCTCCACTCGCTGCAGAGCTGGCGGATCAGGCCTGCTGGCTTCCTGGGGGCTAACCCTATCCCTAGGTCGCCCCCAAGGGGCCCCTCCCATGTGGCCTGGCGCCGCATGCCAGGGATTGGGAACCCCCAAGTCCCAGCGCCGGAAGCTCCCTGCCACCCCACCGCCACATGGGGAACTAGGGGCGTCGCCAGTCCTTGAGGGCGACAGAACGGGCAGCACCCTCCGAGCCACCTGGGACCTTCGAAGGCACCCCGAGCCAAAGCCAAAATGCTCTGGCCCACACTCCCACTCACCAGCTACCTCACCTCGACCCACACCTCCATTCACCGCACATGGTGGAACGAGCCTGCCAGCCTCCTGCGGGCTAACCCTAACCCTAGGTCGGCCCCCGAGGGGCCCGCCCAAGGGGCCTGGCGCCGCAACGCTGGGTATTAGGGACCCCTGAGCCCCAGCGCCGGACTCACCCTGCCGCCCCGCTGCCACCCGGGCCGCTAGGGGTGCCGCTGGTCATTCAGGGCGGGAGAATGGGCAGGGCCCTCTGAGTCCATGGCGACACTCAACGGCCCCCCCATCCAAAACGCTTGAGCCCATGCTCCTGCTCCTCAGTGCCCTCACCTTGGCCCGCCCCTCCACTCGCTGCAGAGCCGGTGGATGAGGCCTGCCCTCCTCCTGGAGGCTACCCATAACCCTAGGTTGGCCCCTGAGGGGCCCCTCTGAAGGGGCCTGACACCACAATGCCTGAGATTGGGGACACCCGAGCCCCAGCGCCGGACTCACCGTGTCGCCCCGCCACCACCCAGGCCACTAGGAGCACTGTCGGTCATTTAGGGAGGGAGAACGGGCAGATCCCTCCAAGCCCCTGGCAACATTCGAAGGCCCCCCGTGCCAGAACGCTTGGGCCCACACTCCCGCTCGACAGCGCCCTCACCTAGGCCTGCCCCTCTGCTCGACACACAGCCGGCAGATCGGGTCTGCCAGCCTCCTGGGGGCTAACAGTAATGCTTGGTCAGCCCCCTAGAGCCCTTCCGAAGGGGCCTGGCACCCCAACGCCGAGGACTGGGGACCCCGAGCCCCAGCGCTAGACTCACCCTACCGCCCCTCCTCTAACCGGGCCGCCAGGGTAGTCGCCTGTCATTCAGGGCGGAAGAACGTGAACGGCCCTCTGAGCACCTGGCGACCTTCGAAGGACCCCCCCTCGAAAACTCCTGGGCCCATGCTCCTGCTCGCCAGCGGCCTCACCTCCGCCCGACCCTCCGCTCGCCACACAGCTGGCGAATCGGGCCTGAGGGCCTCCTGGGGGCTAACCCTAACACTAGGTCGCACCCGAGGGGCCCCTCCCAAGGGGCCTGGCGCTGCAACACCGGGGATTGGGGACCCCTGAGCCCTAGCACCGGACTCACACTGCTGCCCCTCTGCAACCCGGGCCGCTAGGTGCGCCGTCGGGCATTCAGGGCGGAAGAACGTGCAGGGCCCTCCGAGCCCCCGGCGACCTTTGAAGACCCCAGCACCAAAACGCTTGGGTCCACGCTCCTGCTCGCCAGTGCCCTCATCTCAGCCCACCCCTCCGCTCCTTGCAGAGCGGGTGGATCCGGACTTCCGGCCTCCTCGGTGCAAACTCTAACCCTAGGTCGGCCACCGAGGGGCCCATCCCAAGTCGCCTATCGCCGCAACACCTGGGATTGGGGACCCCAAAGCCCCAGCGCCAGACTCTACCCTGCTGCCCTGCCGCAACCCGGGCCACTAGGCGTGCTGCCGGTCTTTCAGGGTGGGAGAACGGGCAGGGCCCTCCGAGCCCCCGGCGACCTTCAAAGGCCGCCTGCGCCAGAACGCTTGGGCCCACGCTCCCGCTCCCCAGCGCCCTCACCTTGGCCCGCCCCTCCGGTCGCTGCACAGCCGGCACATCAGGCCTGCCCGCCTCCTGGGGGCTAACACTACCCCTAGGGTGGCCTATGAGGGGCCCTTTCGAAGGGGCCTGGTGCCTCAGTGCCAGGGATTGGTGACCCCCGAGCCCAAGCCAGGACTCACTTTGCCGTCCCGCTGCAAACCAGGCCACTAGGCGTGCTGCCGGTCTTTCAGGGTGGGAGAACGGGCAGGGCCCTCCGAGTCCCAGTGAACTTCTAAGCCCCCATGCGCCAAAATGCTTGGGCCCATGCTCCTGCTCACCAGCGCCCTGACCTCGGCCCGCCCCTCTGCTCACGCACAGCCAGCGGATCGGGCCTGCCAGCCTCCTGGGGGCTAACCCTAACCCTAGGTTGGCCCCCGAGCGGAACCTCACAAGGGGCCTGGCACAGCAACGCCAGGGATTGGGGACCCCCGAGCCCCAGCGCTATACTCACTGTGCCGCCCTGCCACCACCCGGGCCGCTAAGGGCGCCTCTGGCCATTCAGGGCGGGAGAACCGGCAGGGCCCTCCAATCCCCCGGCGACCTTCCAAGGCCCCCCCGTGCCAAAATGCTTGGGCCCACGCTCCAGCTCGCTGGCGTCTTCACCTCGGCCTGGCCTTCTGCTACCGCACAGCTGGCGGATCATGCCTGCCGGACTCCTGGGTGCTAACACTAACCCTAGGACGGCCCTAGAGGGGCCCCTCCCAAGGGGCCTTGCGCTGCAACGCACAGCATTGGGGACACCTAAACCGCATTGCCAGACTCACACTGACACCCCGCCACCACACCGGTCGCTAGGGGTGCCCCCGGTCATTCAGGGCGGGAGAACGGGCAGGGCCCTCCGAGCCTCTAGTGACGTAAAAGGCCCCTCGCGCCAAAACACTGCATACTATTCCCTCGCTCGCCAGCGCCCTCACCTCGGCCCACACCTCCGCTCGCCGCACAGCCGGCGCATCAGTCCTGCTGGCCTACTGGGGTCTAACACTAACCCTAAACCCTAACCCATAACCTTAAACCCTGAACCTTAAACCCTAATCCTAACCGTAACTCTAACCCCTAACCCTTACCCTAACCCTAACCCTACCCTAAACCTAACCCTAAACCTTAATCCTTAATCCTTAAACCTTAAACCCTAACATTAACACTAAACCCTAAACCCTAACCCCTAACCCTAATCCCGAAACCCTAAACATGAAACCCTAAACCTAACCACTAACCCCAAACCCCAAACACTAACCCTAAACCCTAACCCTACCCCAACCCCTACCATACCCCTAACACTACCCCTCACCCTACCCCTTCAGCTAACCCTACCCCTAACCCGTAACCTAACCCTAAACCTAACCCTAACCTATACCCTCACCCGTACCCTAACCCTAACCCTAACCTGTACCCTAACCCTAACCCTAAACTGTACCCTAACTCTAACCGTAACCGTAACACGTACTCTAACCCATACCTTAACCCGTACCCTAACTTTAACCCTAAACTGTACCCTAACCCATAACTTAAACCGTACCCTAACCTTAACCGTAACCCTAACAAGTACCTTAACCTGTACCCTAACCTTAACCCTAAACCCTAAACCCGGAATCTAACCCATACCCTAACTCGTACCATAAACCGTACCCTAACCCTACCCGTACCCTAACCCTAACCTGTACCCTAACCGTAACCCTAAACCCTAAACTGTAACCCGTACCTTAACCCTAACCAGTACCCTTACCTTAACCTTAACCCATACCCTAACCCGTACCCAAACCCATACCCTAACCCGTGCCCTATCCCTAACCCGGACCCTAACCCATACCTAACCCTAACCTGTACCCTAGCCCGAACCCTAACCCATACACTAACTATAAACCATACCCTATCCCTATCCCTAACCCGTTCCCTAACGCGTACCCTAACCCCAACCCTAAACCGTAACCTAACCTGCACCATAACCCTAAACTATACCCTAACCCTAACCCATACCGTAACCCTAACCCGTACCCTAAACCATACCCAAATCCGTATGTCAACACTTACCCTAAATCGTACACTAACCCGTACCCTAAACTGTACCCTAATGCGTACCCTAACCCGTACCCTAACCCTAACCTGTACCCTAAACCTAACCCGTACTCCAACCCTAACCCTAACCCTAAACCCAAACCCTAAACCCTAACCCATACCCTAAACCCTAATCTGTACCCTAACCCATAACCTCTAACCTGTAACCCCTAAACTCAACCCTAACCCGTACCCTCTCCTTACCCTAACCCTAACCCCTACCCTCACCCGTACTCTAACCGTAACCCATACCCTAACCTTAATCCATACCCTGATCCATACCCTAACCCCGGGGATTGGGTACACCTGAGCCCCACCACGGGACTCAGCCTGCCACCCCTCAGGAAACCATGCCCCTTGGGGCGCCACAGAGCATCCCGTGCAAGAGAACTGGTAGGGCCCCCCTGAGACCCAAGCGATCCTCGGTGGCCCCCTACACCCCAACCCTGAGGCCCACGCTCATCCCGCCGCACACGCCTTCCCTTCAGCTTGCCACCGAGCTCGTCGCAGAGCTGGCAGATCAGGCCTGTCGGGTTCCTGGGGCCTAGACCTGTCCTTATGTCGGCTGGGGGGGCCCCTCCCCTGGGGCCCGGTGCCACAGCCCCAGGGACTGGGGACACCTGAGCCCCACTGCAGGATAAAGCCTGCCAGCTCACAGGAAACAGTGCCCCTTGGGAGGCTGTAGAGCATTCAGGGCGGGAGAACCAGGAGGGCTCCCAGAGCCCCAGGCGAACTTCGGCGATTCCTAAACCCAACCTTGAAGCCCATGCTCACCCCACCCCGCACCCTCACCTCAGACCGCGGCGGAGCTCGCCACATAGCGGGCAGATCTGGCCTGCGGGGTTCCTGGGCCCCAACCCTAACCCTAGTTCATTTGTGGAGGGGCCCCTCCCCAGGAGCCTGAAGTCGCAGCCGCGGGGATTCGGGACACCTGAGCCCCACAGCAGGAATCAGTCTGCCACCACGCAGGAAACCGTGCACCTTGGGAGGCCATAGAGCATTCAGGGTGGTAGAACCAGGAGGGCCCTCCTGAGCCACCAGCGAACGTTGGCGGCCTCCCGCACCCCAACCCTGAGGCCCACGCTCACCCTCCCCACACCCTCACCTCAGCCCGGGTAACTAGCCATACAGCCAGCAGATCAGGCCTGCGGGGTTCCTGGGGCCTAACCCTAGCCCTAGCTCGGCCGTGGGTGTGGGGGCCTCCCCAGGAGGCTTACACTGCAGCCCTGGGGAATTGGGATACCTGTGCCCCACCGCAGGACTCAGCTTGCCACCCGACAGGAAACCGTGCCCCTGGGGGATCTACGGAGCCTACAGGGCACGAGAATTTGGGGAGGCCCCCAGAGCCCGTCCCCACTTTTGGCAGTCCCCCGTGCCCCAACCCTGAGGCCCATGCTCACCCTCCCCCATGGCCTCCTCTCAGCCCTCCACAGAGCTCGCCGCACAGCCTGCAGTATGTCCCTGCCGGGCTCCTGGACCCTAACCCTTACCCTAGGTTGGCCACAGAGGGGTCCCTCCCCAGGGTCCTGGCACCCCACTCTGGGGGATTGGGGACACCCAAGCCCCACCGTAGGACTCAGCCTGCAGCCCACAGTTAACTGCACCATTTTGGGGAACAGAGCATTCAGGGCAAGAATTGGGGCAACCCCTGAGAGCCCCTTCTGGTGAACCCCGACCTTTGTGGGCCCTTCCGGATGAAACCCCAAGGCTCACACTCACCCGCCCTTGTGCCCTCATCTCACTCGGCCTGGGAGCTCTCTGAGCACTGGGCAGTTCAGACCTGCTGTCCTTGAGGCCTAACCTAACCCTGGGTCTTCTGCTGACGGTCCCTCCCCGTTTGCCTGCCTCCAAGGCACCAGGCATTGGGCTCACCTCTGCACGACTAGAGGACTCAGCCTGCCCCACAGCAGGAAACTGTCCATTTGGGGCTGCAGCAAGGATTCATAGGAAAATCGGAGGGCCCCCCTCAGCCCATCCCAGGCAATCCCCACTTTCAGAGATCTCCCCGGATCCAATTAGTAGCTTCACACTGACCTTTAAACTTGCTCTCCACGGAGATCTTTTGAAATTCTCCACACTTCCAACCGATGGCATCATCCAGCTTCAGAGACTTACCCAGCTTTAGGTCTTGAGATGGATTAAAATGAGAAGTCACTTCACTAATGATGAGGTAGCGGTGACCAAAAGATACATGCATAAATGCTTCATATCACTTGGCTTCAGGGAAATGCAAATCTAAACCACTATAGATGCCATATCACACGAGGCCGAATATCTAAAAATAAGAAGAAATGAAACTACACATCTTGGAGAGGATGTGGAGAAACGGGAACCCTCTTACACCCCTGTACGAATGCAGTCCGGTACAGCCACTCTTGAAAATGGTACGGAGTTTCCTCAAGAAGTTATAAATAAAGCTACCCTATGTCCCAGCAATTGCCCTACTGGGTATCGACCCCAAAGAGACAGAGGTAGTGAAGATGGGACACATGCACCCCAGTATTCATAGCAGCAATATCCATCATAGACAAACTGTGGAAGGAGTGCAGATGATCATGGACAGATGAATGGATAAAGAAGGTGTGGATCATATATATAATAGAATATTACTCAGATATCAGAAAGGATGAGTACTTACCATCACACCGACCTGGGTGGAGCTGGAGGGTATTATGCTGAGTGGAATAAGTCAATGAAAGAAAGGCAATGATCATATGCTTTCACTCCTATGTGGAATATCAGAAACAAGGAAGATGACCATAGGGGAAGGAAGGGAAAATAGAATGGGAAGTCATCAGAGAGGGAGAAAACCCATGATGGACTCTTAACTATCGCAAGAAACTGATGATTGCTGGAAGAGAAGTTGGGAGGGGTAACTGGGTGAGTAGCATTAAGGAGGTCACACGATACAATGAGCACTGGGTGTTACACACGACTGAAAATTTATTTAAGACTACATCTGAAACTAATGGTGTACTGTAAGTTGGCTAATTGAATTTAAATTAAAGAACAAAAGACCTCGAATAAACAATCCTAAACATTTGTATGGAACCACTAAAGATTCCAAACAGCCAGTGCAATGTGGAAAAGAAAAACAAAGCTGGAGGACTCACAATTTCAGATTTCAGGTTATACTACAAAGCTGCAGTCATCCTAACAAGACAGTACGGCACAAAACTGGACACAGCGACCAAAGGAACAGGACACAAGTTCAGACAGAAACCCACAATTATGTGGTCCATGAATCTTCCACAAAGCAAGCAACGATATCAAAAGGGAAATGGACAGTCACTACAACAAATGGTGTTGGGAAAACTAGACAGCTACGCACAAAAGGATAAAATTAGACTGCTTTCTTACACAATACAGACAAACACAAAACAGTTTCAAGACCTCAATATAAGACCTGAATCCATAAAAATCCTACAGGAGGGAAGACAGTAACTTCTTGACATGGACCATACCAACGTTTTTCTAGACTGTGTCCTGAGGCAAAGGAAATGAAAGCAAAAATAAACTATTGGGAATACAGCAAAATAAATAGTTTCCACATGGCCGAAGAACAATGAAAACGTAAAAATCATAAGACAACCTACTCAAAGGGAGAAGATATTTGCAAACATCATATGCAATAAAGGGATAGTGTCCAAAACATATACAACTGATACTACTCGACCCCCAAGAAACAAATAATCCAGTTAAAAAATAGGCAGAAGACATGGACAGACATTTCTCCAAAGAAGAAATACAAATGGCCAACAGTCCCGTGAAAAGATGTTCACCATCACCCATCATCAGGAAAATGTAATTCCAAAGGACAATGAGGTAATACCTCAAACCTGTCAGAATGGCTAACATCAAAAGCACAACAAAGAGCAGGTGTTGGGAGGATGTGGATAAAGGGGAATCCTCGCAAACTGTGGGTGGGAATGCAAACTGTGATGGCCACCGTGGAAAACAGTATGATGGTTCCTCAAAAAATTAAAAATAGAACTACCCTACGATCCAACAATCACACTACACATATTTACCCAAAGAATAGGAAAACAGTAACTTAAAAGGATACGTGCACCCCTATGTGTCTTGCACCATTATTTACAATATCACAATATGGAAGCAACCCAAGTGTCTGTAGAAAAATTGACAAATGAGATGATAGATGTGTGTATTCACACACACACACACACACACACACACACAGAGACACACACATACACACACAATGGAGTATTACTCGGCTTGAAAAAGAATGAAACCTTGCCATTTGCAGCCACATGGATGGAGCTAGAGAGTATTATCCTAACTAAAGTCAGTCAGTCAGAGAAAGACAAATCCCATACGATGTCACTCTAATAGGGAATTTAAGAAACAAACAAAAATAAATAACTAAAAGAGAAAAAGGAGACACACCAAAATACAAACTCTTAACAACAGAGAACAAACGGATGGTTACCAGAGAGGAGGTGAATAGAGGGATGAGTGAAATAGATGAAGGGGATTAAGAGGACGCTTTTCTTGACGACCACTGAGTAATATATGGAATTACTGAATCACTATTGGACACCTGAAACGAATGTAACACTGTATGTTAGCTCTACTGGAATTAAAATAAATTTTAACAAAAGATTTTTCTTTCAGGAACCTCTTTGAAAAAGCTTTCCCTGTGCACTGTGCATAAGCTGTACTTCGGAGGATTCACTCTACAATAATTATTCACTCTATGCCTTGAATTCAGATTTCACTGAGTTCTTACCATGGATCCCAGCCCACGGGAGCCATGGTCCTTTTCTGTCCAGGCTCAGCACCTATGCATTCAAGATTGGAAGTAGAGACACATGTCACTTTACAGTCCAGAAAGCTATTATTGTTTCTGTTTCAGTGTGAGAGAGTCACAGACTTTGGGACAGGTTTCAGAGCAGGTTTATTATGGATCCTGGATCTCTACTTCAATGTTCATTGCCTGGATCCATTTGGCTAATAGGTTCCCTGTGGATGGGCTTGCTTCCAAGCACATACATGGAAGATGCAAAGGTGGGTGGGCTTGGTGCGGGACAGGAAGAAGACCTAAAACAGAGAGGGTCCGACCCCTCCTCTGATCCACGAACTGCTACAGGAGAGGGTACAGGAGATAGAATCCATGGGAAACTCCAAGGTCACCAGCTGAACACAGGAAGCACAGGTCAAGGGATCTGGAGATGTAGGGGTTGAAGGCTGCTCTGAGCTACCTCTGGGAGGAAGGGAGGGAAGGAATGAGAAGGAGACACTGCCTGTCCCTGGCCCATGCCAGCTGCCCACCGCTCCAACACGCATCCGTCTATGAGCTGACACAGCTTGGGCTCAGGATGGGCTGGTTCAGGTCCCTCAATCCTCAGTGGGACAGCTGGCCCCAGGGCTCAGAGACATGCTGAGGGAGATGAGAGGGAAAGCTGCCCTGCCCAGGTCATCCCCTCATTGAGCAGACAGCCCTTCAGAACTGCTAAAAAAAAAAAAAACCCACTAACGGGGTTGAAAGACATGCCATGGATGAACTAAGGCATAGATTTATGTAAAATAACATTCATTTTTAAGTTCAGAGCTGTCATCTCAGGAAGTGGGGAGAGCTTCCCTGAACAAGACTGAGGGGTGGGCAGGCCATGCTGAAAAGGGAGACATGGCTCTCCTGATGGGGATCTGCAGCCCCCTTTTAGGGAAGGGCATCATCCTCGCATCACACGAGATCCATGGAAGTGTTCCATCAGGGCCAGATGTTTGTCTCAAGAAGGCTACCCTGGCATCGGACTGCACAGGGCACCGGGGACGAGGGACAGATAGAGGATGGACAATACCCTGGAGGCCATGGGGCAAGAGCAGAGGCACATGACCTTGAAGATGATGATGAAATGCAGGAGGTGGCAGCATGGATCCGGCCCGAAAGTACCATGGGAGCAGTGCCCACAGCTACACTGACTGGATGCCTTCTGTGCTCGGTGTGGTTGACTTCAGTGTGCTCCAGACTAGTCCTGAACACAAGTCTAGGAAGTGTGCACTACCCCCGGCCTCCTCTCCCCTTGCAGCTGCTAGGAATCATGGTCACAGACCCTGGTCAGCTTTCGTGGAAACCAAGCAGTGGCTCCCCTGCACGCTGCACCTCTGGTGGTGGTCCAGTGCAACCCTCGTGCCTGGCCAGACACTGATGTCTACCTGTCTCCACACAAATCCACAGAGAGGAGGGTGTCCCTGAATTCCACAGCACATGATGAGACAGATCCACAGAACCCAACACCCAGTGGGTCACTCGGGACCTCACCTATGGTCATGGAGCTCACCATACCTTATTTCTGTCACTTCCCACAGAAAGCCTGTTTCTGATCACCCACAATACCATACATCCTTGTTGCTGACCTGGGGTCATGCCATGAACCCACATGGCACCTTTCTTTAAGTGAAGGCTATGCCTACACCTCCTAGAAAATATTTCTAATGAAGTACAAGTCCATCAGGACTATGGTGTGAACATTGGCATACAGCCTGCATGGTACTAGTCAGTAATTCTAACAAGGGTTAACCCCACCCCCGTCTCACAAAACCTTCCTCCGTCCCACGGAACTCATGGTCTGCCTGCAGAAAACCCTCCAGGAAACAAACCTTTCATCTGAATGCTCTCTTCACCTTCTGCTTCAAATCTTGTCCAACCACAATGATATGAAAATAGAAATCAGTCTCAAGAAAAAAATGAGACAGTCAAAAATAGGTGGAGATTTTTGGGGCCTGGGTGGCTCAGTCGTTAAGGATCTGCTTTCAGCTCAGGTCGTGATCCCAGGATCCTTGCTCAGTGGGAAGCCCGCTTCTCCCTCTCCCACCCCCGTGCTTGCGTTCCCTCTCTCACTGTCAGATACTTAAAGAATCTTAAATAAATATGTGGAGATTTAACAACATGCTACAGAACAACCAACAGTCAAAGAAGAAATCAAAAAATTTTAGAAGTACCTTGACACTGATGAAAAAGACAACCTACAAAACTTATGGGATGCAGCAAAAGTAGCTTTATGGGGGACATTCATAGAAACTCAAGTCTTCATCAATCCATATGATGCTCTCCAAAAAACAACCTGATTTATTTGGTAAAGAAGTAGAAAATAAAACAACAAACAAAGCCCCAAATTAGTAGAAATAAGGAAATAACAAAAAGGATGCATAAATAAATCCAACGGAGACTAAAAAGACAAAAAAAAAAAACAATGAAAATGAGAGCTGCCTTTTTTGGAAAGAGAAACAAAACTGACACTTAGGTAGACTCACCAAGAAAGACAGAGGGCTCGAATACAATCAGGAAAGAAATATAATGGATTCCTGTCTCATATCAAAATCAAAAGAACTCTTGAACCTTGGACACAACAACTTCTTGCAAGCCACGTCTCTAAAGGCAAAGGAAATAAAAGCAAAAATGAAGTATTGGAACTTCATCAGGATAAAAAGATTCTGCTCGGCAAAGCAAATGATCAACAAAACAAAAAGGCAACCTATGAAATCGAAGAAGATATCTGCAAATGATATTACAGATAAAGGGCTGGTATCCAAGATCTATAAAGAACTCCTCAAACTCAACACCCAAAAAATGGGCAGAAGACACAAAGAGATACAAATGGCCAACAGACATATGAAAAAATGCTCCACATCACTTGCCATCAGGCAAATACAAATCAAAACGACAATGAGATACCACCTTACACCAGTTAGAATGGTTAAATTTAACAAGGCAGGGGGCACCTGGGTGGCACCGTGGTTAAGCGTCTGCCTTCGACTCAGGGCGTGATCCTGGCATTATGGGATTGAGCCCCACATCAGGCTCCTCCGTTATGAGCCTGCTTCTACCTCTCCCACTCCCCTGCTTGTGTTCCTTCTCTTGCTGGCTGTCTCTATCTCTGTCGAATAAATAAATAAATTCTTTAAAAGAAAAAAGGAGGGCACGTGTCATAATGAGCACTAGGTGTTATATGCAAACAATGAATCATGGAACACTACATCAAAAACAAATGAAGTACTGTAGGGTAAATAACAATTTTTAAAAAAGAGAAAGATATGAAATCCATAAGGAAACTGTCACAATTTGCAAATGACAGGAAATCCGGAAAGATTCCTCAAAAAAAAAAAAAACCTGTTAGAATAAACAAATTCAAGAAAGCTGCAGGATATAAAGTCAATATACAAAGATCTGTTGTCTTTATTTATTTCAGATTTTATTTATTTATTTGACAGGAAGAGAAAAAGCACGAGCAGGGGGAGTGTCAGAAAGAGGGAGAAGCAGACCCTCACTAAGCGGGGAGCACAACACGGGGCTCAATCCCAGAACTCTGTGATCATGACCTGAGCTGAAGGCAGACGCTTCACATATGGAGCCACCCAGATGACCCAACTTCTTGCATTTCTGTATACTGATGACACACTTTCGCCAAGAGAAATTAAAAAAACAATGCCATTTACAATTGCATCAAAAAATCTAGAAATAAAAGTAACCAAGAATGAGAAAGACATAGTACACTCAACACATGGCAGAAAAGAAATGAAAAATATGTGTGTCCAGGGGGGCAGAATGTATGGGTCAAAGATTTGGAAGGCAACACAAACAAATGGTAGCATACGCCATGCTCCTTAACTGGAAGAGTTAATTATGTGAACATGTCCATCGTACCCAAAGAAATCGACAGATGTGATGAAATGCCTGTCTGAATTCCAGTGGCATTACTCGAGGAAATAGAAAACAGTCCTCAAACTTGTATGGAATCACAAAAGACCCCAAATACCCAAAGCAACGTGAAGAAAGAAAGGTGCAGTCAACACACACCTGGATTTCAAGCTACATTACAAAGCTGTTGTCATCAAAACAGGATGGTACTGGCATAAACACAGACACCAGGTCAGTGGAACAGTAGAGAAAGCTCAGAAACTTACCCACACGTAGATGATCCTAACTTACGACACAGCAGCAGAAGATATGACATGAGGGAAGGACTGTGTCTTCAGTGAGCGGTAACAGGCAAACTGGACACTAAATGCAGAAGAATATAACTGGGTCACTTTCTTACACCACACACAAAATTTTTAATGATGAATGATTTGAACATAAGACCTGAATCCATAAACTTCCAAGAAGACACAGGTACTAAGTCTCTCGACATTGGTTTTGGCAAAGAGTCTTCAGATCGGACACCAAATGCAAAGGCAACAAAAGCACAAATAAACAAGTGGAACAATATCAAACTGAAATCTTCCACACAGCAAAAGAAACCATCAAAAGCTTAAAAGGCCACTGACCCAATAAGAAAAAATTATCTGTGAATCATATGTGTGAGAAGAGGCTAATATCCAAAATACACACAACACTCATACAAATCAAAACAAAAAAACTATTAAAAAAAATGGGAGGAATATGTGAATAGATACTTTCCAAAGATGGCACACAGGTGCCAACAGACAGAAGGAGTTGTTCGACATCACTAATCATCGTCAGGGAAACATCAGTCAAACCCACAATCGGCTATCCTCTCTCAACTGTTGGAACAGCAATTGTGCCAGAGACAGACACCAGGTGGGGTCAAGGGTGTGCAGACGAGGAGACACTGTGCACTGTTGGTGGGAATGGAAATTGGTGCAGCCATGTGACAAATGGTATGGAGGTTCCTGAAAAATTTAATGCAACTACCCCATAACCCAGTAGTGGCTCTACTGAGAATTGATTTGAAGAACACAAAAATGCTGCCTCAAAAAGACAGATGCACTCCCACGTTCACTGCAGCATTATTCACAAGAACCAGACATGGAAACACAGACCTTGGGGGCCTTATGCCAAGTAACTCAGACACAGAAAGACCAATACCAGATGCTCTCATGTACATTCCACGTGGAATAAATAAATACTGAACGCATAGATAATGAGAGCAGATTGGTAGGTGCCAGATTCGGGGATGGGGTGGTAGAAACGGGTGAAGGCGGTCAAAGTCTCAATGTTTGAGTGAGAAAATCCGACAGTCATGAAATGTTCTGTCCAGCATGGAGACTAAACTAACCACGCAGCATGGGGTATAGGTTTCCCTGCTCTTTGAAAGTACAGGGCTTCTGAGAAACCATGCACACCAGAAATGGTGTCAAGAAGGAATGACCATTAATTTACACGAACAATTAGACAGTGTGCTCAGACTCCAAAATTCCTTTTCTTTGGCTTTTCTTAGGCCTCAGCACACAAGTTTCCAATGGAGGCCCAGCATAAATGAAGATAAAGCACAGCAGAGGCTCACAGACACAATTCAAAGTGCTGGTGGCTGGATGCGGAGAGCGGTTCCCAGAGGAAGGAGCTGGTTGGGGTGCACGCTGCCTCTGTTGTGCTTCTTCCCAAAACAGATGCTGAACGCGATTCTCACTGTTCACCTTTTTTCATAAGAGGGAAATCCTCTTCAGGTCTCTTCCTCTTACTGAACCTGGGTAATAATGTAGTTCTTTCAAGAAAGCCCAGTGTCTTTGTGAACGTTTAAAAAGTGGGGGATACTTGTACTTCAGCATTGCTGAGGGAGTAGATGTGAAAGGTCCTCCCAGATACAACCCTCAGCAGATCCACCGGAAAGGCACCTTCCTCAGCATGCAGAACACGGACTACCTCCTACCCCCCGAGAAACCCTCTCCTTCCCCTTCATCAGGACAACACACAACAGCTGGGATTTACCCCAATTCCTCTGTTCTCCTGCTCCTAATAGCTAACCCATCAGCAAATCCTGTGAGCTCCATCTTCAAAATGGACCCAGAATAGGTCTAACCACTCCATCCAAGGCCACCTGTCTGGTCCATAGTGTCTGAGTTCCTGGAAAAGCTTCGTCATTGACCTGCCTTGCCATCTTCAACCCTCTGTCATCTGTTCTCAACACTGTAGCCAGGATGGCCCAGTGAAACAGCGTCTCATGGGGTTATAGCCCTGGAATAGTTTTCTGTCACGCTCTGTCACCTCTCTGAGCTCATGTCCTAAGCTGTCTCCTGTGGCCACAGGGCCTTCTTGCTGCTCCTGGACATACCTGGAATTCTCCTGCCCCAGAGCCTTTGCACATGCTTTCCCTTCTGTTCAGAATGCTCTTGATGTGTTCTCACTCACCTTCGGAGAAGTCTGAATTGGAGTGACAGGGACAGAAGATGAGGCTGTGTGTGTTGGGTGAAGCTGGTGGCTCAGAAGAAGGTTCTCTGCCAGCTCTCCGCCTGTGCCTCACTTGTCCTCAGCCAGGAACTTGCACACAGCCCTCACCTGTCACAACTCTCACCCAGGAGACCCACAGCCACCCCTGGAGCCCACCCTGAACACACCCTGCTGCAGAATGCATTCAGCTCTCCTCTGGGACCCCTGTCAGCTTTACCCAGACCTGGAACTCCCCCCTGTCTCCTGCAAAGCTCCCGATTCCCCCGCTGCTTCCAAAATCACACTGGTTCAAGTTTTTCATGAGAGAGCTATAACGCTAACTAATGAAAGGTTCACACCTACTTTCCCCTTCTGTTTCTTTTCTCTCCACCTTCCTTCCTACCTGTGCAAACTGTAACATATCAGTGGAACACGAACATGCTCTGAGATCTGAATCTTTCATTGCAGCTTTCTGAGGACTCCTTATGTGATAAGACTCTATTGTATCCTACAACAGGGTGTTTTACATCTATCCTCTATAGAATAGTACAGCCCAAATCACTACAATTTTACCTCACTCTTCATGAAGCAGAACACTTTTTCCTTTCTTCTTTTACTTAAATTCCAGTTAGTTCACATGCCATGGAATATTTGCTTCAGGAGTAGGATTTAGTGATTCCTCACCTGCATACAGTACCCGGTGCTCATCACAAGTGCCCTCCTTAATACCCCTCACCCATTTAACACTTCCCCCCACACCCTTGCCCTGCAGCAACACTCAGTTTGTTCTCCACGGTTGAGTCTATTTCCTTGTTTGCCTCTCTCATCACCCCTCCACTCTGTTCATCTGTTTTTTTTTTCTGAAATGCCAGAAGCGTGAGAGTATAGAATATTTGTCTTTCCTCACTGATTTTGCTTAGCTTAATACACTCTAGATCCATCCACATCCTTGCAAATTGTAAGATTTCATTCTTTTTGAAGCTGGGTCATATTCCATTATTTATATGTATCCCACATCTGCTTTATCCATTCATCAGTGCATGGACTTTGGGATTCTCTCCATAGTTTGGCTACTGCGGACATTACTGCCATGAACATCATAGTGCATGGACCCCCTTCGAATCTGCATTTCTGTATCCTTTGGGTAAATACCTAGGAGAGCAATTGCTGGATCATGTGGTTGTTCAATGTTTAACTTTTTGAGGAACCCCCAGACTTTTCCCAGACTGGCTGCACCACTTTGCATTCCCACCAATAGGATGGGAGGGTTCCCCTTTAAGCAGAACATTATCTGCGGGCAATTTAATAAGAGGAAACAAAACCTCTGGGAGATGCACCCAGGGTCAGGCAAGCAGTTGCAGACTTCACCCCAAGGCTCCTGACGCCAAGCCCCTTGAAGCCACCAGCATGCCACTATCCAAAAGAATTCCCAGACTCTCCTTCTGACTCCACCACCAAAGAAACTACAGGGAGAATATGGCACCTCAAAATATTGAGATAATACATTTAGTAAAACTAGAAAGTCAAGCTCAACTTTTAAACAGGAACAGGCCGCTTTGGATAATTTTCAATTTCCCCTCCACCCTAATTTTAACTCTTCTGATGAATAAACTAATCAATGATGAAACATCACCTTTGTCAAATGACATCATCCAAGTCTGTATCAGATGAAAAAAAACCACCTAAATCTAGATGCTGGCCACTCAACCATATCTTAGGCCCAATTGAATAAACACTGTTAGATGAAGGAACAAATTAGATGTTACAAACAGGCACAGAGTGAATCTCACCTTCCCTTTCTAATTAAAGAGGGTTCCTAGGAAACAGATGGTCAAAATACATTTGTCAGCAATAAATGGACAGAGAAATTGTGATCCCCTGCAAAGTTCTACCTGCAGGGAAACTAAGTAATTCTTGCACCAAACCCAGAATGCTGGCAGCTACTTCAATTTTACTTTGTGGCTCAACTAGAGAAAAGAGAAAAGCCCAGGAGGTTTTGGGATAATGAGAGGTTTTACCTCCAGCCCTGACATAGATAGGACATTTTGCCAAACATACCTGTGCTTTCTCTGAACACTGGCGTCCTGTGACAAGCTGCCTCGCTGACTCCGATGCTGACGTTCAAAACCTCGGGTGTCTTGGAGCCAGAGCAGAGAAGTGCTGTCAGCTGGGGAGAAGAAGGCACCTCTGACCTAAAGCCTGCACACCTGCTTCGGTTTCTGGGCAAAGGGGCAACACATACTTGTTGTTTAGCAGTAATTATCTTCATTCTCAATAGACCAATGTCCTTGCCTTTTCTGGAAAGCAGACTTACTCTTCTAAAGAAACCCTCAATTCGTCTATTCCCAATGCAAATAGAGTGGAACATTTATTTCTCACTTAAATAGAAAACACTGTTACTGTCGACATTGCATGAATGAACTTTTAAAAACATTTTAGAGAGAAAGGAAGGGACCTTTATTCAAACCCAAGTCAGGACAGCTGCCTCAGAGACACAATCTTCACCAAGAAGTGAGTGCTCCGGAGAAGGAACATTTGGGGCAGGCTTATATATTTTTTTCTGTTTTGTTTTACGTACAGAGTTACACACCACAATGAGGATCTTCTTAGATTCCAGAAAGTGACAGACTCTTTCTTATGTTTTCAGTGTGTACATGTCAGTATGTCTTTAATCTTATGGGAGCCAAAGAGGTTCTTTATTTTTTCTTATATTTATGTTGGCATTTTTGGTTATTGTTTTCTTCTCGAAGCAGATGTACAACATGTGCTTGGGGCAGAAACAAGGCCCATGCTTTGAGGTTTTGCCCAGTCATTTTGAGCTGGGTAATTGTTAAAGGATAGCTTCCCTGGGAGCTCAGGATCAGGGCCCACAGATGATATACAATAAAAATTCCTTTTATCATTATAATTACTCCTAAATAGAGGAATTTGAGACAAAAGCACCTTTCACAAGAATACCAAGAAATCAAAATGATGCCCACGGAATCCTGCGTGCTCCATGGTCAGCACATGTAACAGAAGTGTTCACAGTCTCTGAACTCCTGCCCTTCTCCTGACCAAATCTCTGAAGCACACAGACCACTTAAAATCAGAATTGTAGAACTGCTAGACACCTTAGAGATGTCTGGCACCATTCCCTTGGACTGCAGAATAAAACACAGTAGCTCATTGTCACAAACTAATTTCAACATGAAGTGACCCCTGGATGCACTAAGTTCTTTCTCTACAAATGTTGACTAATGCAAGTCACAGTCATACCATATAAACACTAGGATGGCTGGGAAGTCATCGTAGGTAAGGGAATATTTTAGCCATGTTTATAAGCATTGGCTCACTTTGTAGAAGAGGCTGAGCTGAGTGTTTTTAAATACTATTTCAGACTTGTTTTACAGTACCCTCTGAACATACCAGAGCCTGAATCGACTAAAAAAGATAGTTGGTTTCAGTAACTTTAATACCAGGAAAATATTATACTGTCTGTATTCCTTAGGATCTTTGAGTATCTTACCCAGAGGTCCTCTACTGAGATAATGATCTTAATGATCACCATGGGCAGACGTGAAAAGGCCCGCTGAATTCGTTCCAGTTGTCCACATGACAAGAAAATCCTGATACTTGATAGGTTTCCAGATCGAGAAGACCAGAGATAAGAGGGAAATAGTACCCTGTATGGAACAACAAGCGATTTGGAGTCAATTTGGGGATCCCATTTAGGTTTCTGACACTAAAATCCTCTGAGACTCATATCATCTGAGTCCCTTTCTAACCGTCTGAAAATGTGCCTAAAAATATCTACACCCTAGTTGAGAAGTTTAAGAGGCAGAATGCTACAAAGAGCCAGTATGATGTCTCTCAAGAACAGGTGCTCAGGAAGCCCTAATTGCTATTGGGTCTATTTCTTTTCCAGAAGAAAGAACACATGTTGAATCCATATTTCTAATAGATGACTCACCAGATGATTTTCAAACCTGAAGGAAGGCCAAGAAATCACTCTTGTGTCATATTTCACTCAGAAATCATATTGTTGGACTGGTGAGGATGATACGATAGCAACGTCATCACTAATAGTGGGGAGCTTCTAATTTCCATACGGCCATGTTGACCCCCTTAGCTCAGAGCCACCAGAATGGGCAGCTGGGGAGGGGGCACCATCATCACTATGAGTGGGGAGCTTCCCATTTCCATATGGCCATGTTGACCCCCTTAGCTCAGGGCCGCCAGAAAGGACAGCTGAGGGGTACCACAGGCCAAGGCTGCCAGGTGTGGCTGGGGTAGGCAGAACTCTGACTTAAGGCTCAACTCCTGTCTAGGTTATTATAATGCTCTTCACAAAGAAAGTGCCATTGTGTGTGAGCCCTCATGTAGAAAAGGTTCAGAATTTCCATTGAGATTCCCTCTCTGACCTTTAGGATATGTAGCAAACTTCCATTTAATTTTAAACATTGAAGGACTTCCTGGTTTTCTTTTCGCTATGACTGTGGCTCAATTCCCCTGTGGTCTAAGAATAGAATCTAGTTAATTTCAGGGTTTAACATTTGTAGACTTGATTCGTGGCCCCACCTATCATCTATTTGGGTAAAGAGTCTATGACCACTTGAAAATAATGTATTCTGCACTTATTATGGAATGTTCCCTATATGTCAATTAGGTCACATTTTTACCAACGTTTTGTCTGCTTTTTCTGTCAGATATTGAGAAAGGTATATTAAATCTTCAAACAATGCTGCTCTATTCAACGTGGCATCAGAGAATCTACAAGTGTTTTATGGCAAGAGAAACAAAAAGTATAAGAATTGAGGGGATAATTGTGACTATTCACAGATAATACGATTGTGTACATAGAAAATCCAAAACAGTCTATAAATACCCTATTAGAATTAAAATGCAATTTATAAATTTGAGATGGATTGTAGCTTCCCATTGGACAGTTTCTGAAAGAAAATGCAGAACCTGTCAATCTTGGGGTAGGATATAGGGTGCACTAACCATTTAAAAGAATTCAGTGGGACTTCATAAAAATGTGACATTTCTCCTTATCTTATGACCATAAGAAAATGAAAAAGTGAACCACAGTCTGGGAAGTAAAGATTTGCAATATACACACTGACAAAGACTTGTCAATAAAGAATTCCTGCTCATCAACCATAAAAAGTCTATTTACAAAGGAATACTTCACAAAAGATTGACTGATGGCCAATAAGAACAGGAAAGGGTGCTCTACAGTATTATTTTCAGGCACAGCAAGGCCTTTCCTAAAATGAAAACATACACACAAACCAGTATTCCCTAGATGGATGACGTCCTTATTTCTGAGGACAGCTTGAAGAACAGACTAGCATCAAAGTAAAGTGATGGAATTCCTGACACTCAGAGGATGGATAATTGACCTCAAACTACAGTACAATTTCTAGGCATCATTCAGTCCTCTGAAGGCAGACAACTTCCACGCCCCCTCCTACACCACACAGGTTGCTTCCCAACCCCTACCATAAAAGAACAAGATGAGAAACAGATAGGACTAGTAGGAAATAGCAAAAATCACATGTGGGGATTATCCTGAAACACACTGGTCACATAACTAGTGTAAGGAAGTGTAGGGAACTGACAAGGACAGAGACTCAAGAGGTACTTCTTTGGGAAATGCTGTCTGAAATACTCACAAGTTGGTACCTGCTAATGAGGGCTCTGAGCATACCCTAGGGTTTGCTCACAAGGGTCTGCAACACCATCGCTGAGGACTGAAACTCTTCAAGACCTCAAAGCTTGCCTGATTGACTATTGGACTAAGAGATTCCCATGTTCTGAAAACAGATACCAACCCATTGAAAGGTTCACCTGGGCTCTCTCGGAGGTCCTACAAGAAGCTGAACCATTCACTGAAAATCAATTACACACACACACACACACACACACACACACACACACACACACACCTGTCATTTCAGCAATTACTTAAACATTCAAGGTTCTTCCTACCTTTCCTTTTTCACATTGATATTTATACTCACATGAAATGTCATCATTTCTAATGAACACTGATGTCAAAATAGAGATCCATTGACACAATATTCACAAAATGGAACTTCCCTGCTATAATTTTCAATATAGCATTTTTTAAAGTTTATACATATTTTAGGTTTTTGGTAATTTATACAGGAGAAGATCAGCATTGAAAAACTCTGAATACTGACAATGAGGTTTAAGCCTAGAGAACAAAAATTGTCCAAATTCATAGTAATAAGGAACCAAAGGGAAAGCATGGACGCTGTAGTCGAATAATTTTACACATGTTCATCCTCTATTATTCTACTACTGAGGGGCGTGTTTTATTACCAGTATACATTCATCATTTATCTTCCACGTGCACCTGCACATGTATAATGAATTACTACAGTAGAATGAAATGTCTGGGAACTACTTGGCGGCATCTATAATGAACAATGAAATTTCGATCTTATATTTGGTGAAATTCCACTGTCTGTCCCTTTAGACAATGGACCCTAAACAGATGGGGGAATGAACCAGGAGAGACTATGGACTCTGGGAAACAAACTGAGGGCTTCAGAGGGGAGAAGGGTGGGGGATTGGGATGGGCCAGTGATGGGTATTAAGGAAGGTACATATTGCATGGAGCACTGGGTGTTATATGCAAATAATGAATCACGGAACACTACATCAAAAACTAAGGAAATACTGTATAGTGACTAACATATCATAATAAAAAATTGTTATTAGAAAAAAAATAAAGGTAAAAAAAAACCAATACAGCTTTTCTGTCTCAAGAACAATCACAATTGAGAAAAAACTAACTTCCAATACCTAAAGCAAAACACAGACCAAGTTCCATTTCACTCCCCTTCATTCACATTCTCTGTGGGTTCTAAGCTATTTCCCTACCTTCTTTCCTGCTGAGCAGGGAGCCTCGGCTCGATCCCAGAACCCTGGGATCATAACCTGAGCCAAAAGCACATGCTTAACTGGCTGAGCCAGCCAGGAGCCCCAGCCATGTTTTTCTTAAGCAAAAGGACACTTTCTCACAATGCCTTCACATGACTTCACATGGTACGAGACACCTGCATTTGCCTCTAGGAGGTTGCAGATGAAGGCCATTGCAAACTCTCACAGTGGTTTATCAAATACAATGACCTGCCTGGTGACAGTGGAACTCTTATGAGCCCACGAGAGGGTGCTGTGACACTCAGCTGTGGCTGGGCTGGCACAGAGAACCAAATCCATTTCCCTGCCTGATGTCTGTGAGGAACAGATGCCCCCACTGTGAATGAGACCCTGTCATTGAGCTGTCCAGAGATGGCCATCCTCACGGAGGATGAGGATAAAGGACAATGCCTGAGGAGACCTCATCTGTCTCTTTTATCTTTTCATATTTTCGACAGTGGACAAATCACTGCCTAGAAGTACCCAACTACCTTAGTCTCATCTGTGAATGGCCAAGAGGTTTTACAAAACACTTAAGATTTTGACCTCACAAATGCCCACAACCACTTACCATAGGGATTCAACATTAAGCAAAGATACTGTTCGTTGGAAGAGAGGTCCTGCCCACTGTTGTTTCTCACTTATATGCTCATCTTCCTTACCTCATGGTAACATAACCACCTTGATTCCTGCTTCCGTCTTCAGGAAGGCTGAGGTGACTTGAAGGGCATTACCCTGACATCGTTTTTCTTAGCAATAAGATGTGGACATTTCCCTAGTCCTACACACCCAAAGTTGAATCGGAATCAGGATTGAGGAGGCTGATGAGAGTTGAAGGTGTTTTCCTGTACACGATGGTTTATTACCAATAAGGATGGGTCAGAGTCCTCGAAATTCCAGAAACTTTTCATTAATGCTTCCTACTCGTGAAAGATGATGTACATTGGTCTTTCCCTGTACAGTGTGGTGACTCAGAGAAAAGTGCTTAGCCCTTTCGTCAGACTTCCACGAGCAATTTGGGGCTGGCTTCCATATTCAGAAAGGATGATGTTAGGGCTAAGAGGGTTCCTGTACACTGTTATTTCTTTCAGATAAGTGTATGGCATTTTTGTTACATTGCCAGAGCCACTTAGCGCCGGGCTTGCCAGCCTCCTGGGGAAGAACCCTAACCCGAGGTCGGCCCCCGAGGGGCCCCTCCCAAGGAGCCTGGCACCACAATGCCAGGGATTTGGGACCCCCGAGCCCCAGTGCTGGACTCTGCCACCCCGCAAGCACCCAGGCTGCTACGGGCGTTGCCAGTCATTCAAGAAGGGAGAACGGGCAAGGCCCTCCGATCCCCCTGTGACCTTCAAAGGCCCCCCGTGCAAAAACTCTGGCTCCCTCGCTCCTGCTTCCCAGCGCCCTAACCTCGGCCCACCCGTCCTCTCGTGGCAGAGCTGGCGGATTGGGCCTGCGGGCTTCCTGGGGGCTAACCCTATGCCATGTCGCCCCCAAAGGGCCCCTCCCAAGTGGCCTGATGCTGCATGCCAGGGATTGGGGACCCCCAAGTCCCACCGCCGGACGCACCGTGCCGCCCTGCCGCCACATGGGGCACGAGGGGCGTCACCAGTCCTTCAGGGCGACAGAACGGGCAGGACCCTGCAAGCCTCCTGTGACCTTCGAAGGCACCCCAAGCCAAAGCGTAAATGCTCTGGCCCACGCCCCCACTCGCCAGCTACCTCACCTCAACCCACACCTCCATTCACCGCACATGGGCGGAACGAGCCTGCCAGCCTCCTGGGGGCTAACCCTAACCCTAGGTCTGCCACCGAGGGGCCCGTCCCAAGGGGCCTGAGGCTGCAACGCCGGGTATTAGGGAGCCCCAATCCCCAGCACCAGAGTCTCCCTGCCGCCCCATCACCACCCGGGCCGCTAGGGGTGCCGCTGGTCATTCAGGGCGGTAGAACGGGCAGGGCCCTCTGAGCCCGTGGCGAACTTCGAAGGCCCCCCCCATCCAAAATGCTTGAGCCCACGCTCCTGCTCCTCAGCGCCCTCACCTCGGCCCGCCCCTCCGCTCGCCACAGAGCCGGCGGATGAGGCCTGCACTCCTCCTGGGGGCTACGCAGAACCCTAGGTTGTCCCCTGAGGTGCCCCTCCGAAGGGGCCTGGCACCGCAATGCCTGGGATTGGGGACCCCCGAGCCCCAGCGCCGGACTCACCGTGTCGCCCCCCCCGCCACCCAGGCCGCTAGGAGCACCATCGGTCATTCAGGGAGGGAGAACGGGCAGATTCCTCCGAGCCCCTGATGACATTCAAAGGCCCCCCTGTGCCAAAACGCTTGGGCCCATGCTCCCGCTCGCCTGCGCCCTCACCTCGGTCCGCCCCTCCGCTCGCTGTAGAGCCAGTGGATCTGGACTGCAGGCCTCCTGGGTGTTACCCTAACCATTGGTGGGCCCCCGAGGGGCCCATCCCAGGTTCCTATTGCCGCAACACCAGGGATTGGGGACTCCTGAGCCCAAGCGCCTGACTCACCCTCCTGCCCTACCGCCACCTGGGCCGCTAGGGGCGCCGCCGTTCATTCAGGGAGGGAGAACAGGCAGGGCCCTCCGAGCAACCTGCGACCTTCGAAGGCCCCCCGCACCAAAACGCTTGGCCCCACGCTCCCGCTGGCCAGCGCCCTTACCTCGGCCCTCCCCTCCACTCGCCGCACAGCTGGCGGATCGGGTCTGTGGGCCTTCTGGGGGCTCACCCTAAACCTATGTCGGCCCCCTAGTGGCCCCTCCCAAGGGGCCTGGTGCCGCAACGATGGGGAAAGGGGACTCCTGAGCCCCAGCACCGGACTCACCATGCCCCCCACTGCCACCCGGGTCACTAGGGGCACCGCCGGTCATTCAGGGCGGGAGAATGGGCAGGGCCCTCCGAGCCACCGGTGACATTTGAAGGCCCCCCGTGCCAAAATGCTTCGGCCCACGCTTCTGCTCACCAGTGTCCTCACCTCGGCCAGCCCCTCCGCAAGCCGCACAACCAGCGGATCGGGCCTGGCAGCCTACTGGGGTCTAACCCTAATCCTAGGTTGGCTGTCGAGGGGCCCCTCCAAAGGGGTCTGGCACCAACACGCCAGGGATTGGGGACCCCCGAGCACCAGCGCCGGACTCACCCTGCTGCCCTGCCGAGACCTGGCCCGCTAGGTTCGCCATCCTCATTCAGAGTGGGAGAACTTGCAGGGCCCTCCGTGCCCCCTGCGACCTTCGAAGGCAACCCACGCCAAAACGCTAGGGCCCACGCTCCCGCTCACCATTGCCCTCACCTGGGACCCACCCTCCGCTCGCCACACAGCCGTCAGATCGGGCCTGCCAGCCTCCTGGGGGTTAACCCTAACCCTAGTTCAGCCCCTGAGGAGCCCCTCCCAAGGGGACTGGCGCCATCACGCCGGGGATTGGGGACAATCTAGCCCCAGTGCTGGACTTTCACTGCCACCCGGTCGCCACCCGGGCTGCTAGGGGCACCGCCAGTCCTTCGGGGCAGGAGAAGGGGCAGGGCCTTCCAAGCCCCCCGTGACCTTCGAAGGCCCCCTGCGCCAAAACGCTTGGGCCCACGCTCCCGCTCACCATTGCCCTCACCTCAGCCTGCCCCTCCGCTCGAACACACAGCTGGCGGACAGGGCCTGCTGGGCTCCTGGGGGCTAACCCTAAACCTAGGTCGGCCCCCGAGGGGCCCTTTCCAAGGGTCCTGGCTCCGCCACGCCGGGGATTGGGGACACACGAGCATGAGCACCAGACTCACCCAGCCGCCCCGCCGCCACCCGGGCTTCTAGGGGCGCCGCCACTCATTCAGGGCGGGAGAAGGGGCATGGATCTCTGAGCCCCCGGTGACTTTCGAAGGCCCCCCGCGCCAAAACGCTTGGGCCCACGCTCCCGCTCGCCAGCGCCCTCACCTCTGCCCACCACTCCTCTCGCCGCACAGCCGACAGAATGGGGCTGCCGGCCTCCTTTGGGCTAACCCTAACCCTAGGTAGGCCCCCAAGGTACCACTCCCAAGTGCCTGGCGACGCCACGCTGGGGATTGGGGACCCACGAGCCCTAGCTCCAGACTCACCCTGCCGCCCCGCCATGACCCGGCCCACTAGGGGCAACGTCCTCACAGGGCGAGAGAATAGGCAGGGCCCTCTGAGCCTCCGGTGACCTTCGAAGGCTCCCCGTGCCAAAACGCTTGGGCCCTCACTCCCGCTCGCCAGCGCATTCACGTCAGCCCGCCCTTCCGCTCCATGCACAGCCAGCGGATCAGGCCGCCGGACTCCTGGGGGTAACCCTAAAGCTAGGCAGGACCCAGAGGGGCCCCTCCCAAGGGGCCTGGCGCCACCAAGCCTGAGACTAGGACCATAGGCCCCATCGCCAGACTCACCCTGCCTCCCTGCTGCCACTCCGGCCACTAGGGGCGCCGCTGGTCATTCAGGGCACAAGAATGGACAGGGTCCTCCGAGCCACTGGCGACCTTCGAAGGCTCTCCGTGCCAAAACCCGGGTGCCCACGCTCCCGCTCCCCAGCGCCCTCACCTCAGCCCGCCCCTCTGCTCCCTGCACAGAGGGCGGATCCGGCATGCCGGCCTTGAGTGGGCTAACCCTAACCTTAGGTCGGCCCTCCAGGGTCCCTCCCAAGGATTCTGTTGCCTATACGCCAGGGATCTGGGACCCCAAGCCCCAGAACCAGACTCATGCTGCCACAACGCCGCCACCCAGGCCACTAGGGGCGCCGCCGCTCATGCAGGGCGGGAGAACGGACAGGGCCCTGGAGAAACCAGCGACATTTGAAGCCTCCCGCGCCAAAATGCAGGGGCCCACGCTCCCGCTCACCAGCGCCTTTACCTCGACCCGCCCACCTCTCGCAGCCCAGCCAGAGGATTGGGCCTGCCGGCCTC
Source organism: Ursus americanus (assembly GCF_024610735.1). Lineage (NCBI taxonomy): Eukaryota > Metazoa > Chordata > Mammalia > Carnivora > Ursidae > Ursus > Ursus americanus. Next base: position 153,999 of record NC_142137.1, read on the forward strand.
CTGGGTGTTAACTCTAACCCTAGGTCAGCCCACGAGGAGCCCCTCCCAAGAGGCCTGGCCCTACAATGCTGGGGATTGGGGATCCCTGAGCCACAGCTCAGGACTCACCCTGCAGCCCCACCGCCAACGGAGCCGCTAGGGGCGCCGCTGGTTATTCAGGGCAGGAGAATGGGCAGGGCCCTTGGAGACATGGCAACATTCAAAGGCCCAGGGTGTCAAAACGCTGGGGCCCACGCTCCCGCTCTGCATCCCCCTCAACTCGGCCCACACCTCCACTCCTCGCACAGCCGGCGGATCGGGCCTGCCGGCCTCCTGGGTGCTAACCCTAACCCTAGGACGGCCCCTGAGGGTCCCTTCCTAAGGAGCCTTGCGGCGCAACGCCAGGGATTGGCGACCCCCAAGCCCCAGGGCCGAGTGCACCCTGCTGCCCTGCCCCATACGGCCCGCTAGGGGCACCGCCATTCATTCTGGGTGGGAGAACTGGCAGGGGCCTCCGAACCCCCGCCCACCTTCAATGGCGCCCAGAACCAAAATGCTTGTGCCCAGGCTCATGTTCACCAGCATCCTCACCTCAGCCCAACTCCCCGCTCCACGCACAGGCAGTGTATAGGGCCTGCCAGCCTCCTGGGTGCTAACCGTAACTGTAGGTCGGCCCCCGAGGGGCCCTTCTCAAGTGGCCTGGTGCCACAACGCCGGGGATGGGGCAACCGAGCCCAAGTGCCGGACTCACCCTGCTGCCCTTCAGCCACCTGAGCCACTAGGGGCCCCGCTGGTCATTCAGAGCGGGAGAATGGGCAGGTCCCTCCAGCCACCGCCAACCTTCGAAGGCCCCCCACGCTAAAACGCTTGGGCTCATGCTCAGGCTCGCCAGCGCCCGCACCTCGGCCCACCCTGCCGCGTGCTGCACAGACGCTGATCTGGTCCACCGGTCTCCGGGGGGCTAACTGTAACCCTAGATCGACCACCGAGCGGCCCATCCCAAGGGGCCTGGCATCGCAACGCCAGGGATTGGGGACCCTGAGCCTCAGCACCTGACTCACCCTGCCGCCCAGCCACCACCCAGGGGCTTGGGGTGCTGCCATTCATTCAGGGCGGGAGAACGGGCAGGGCCCTCCGAGACACGGTGACTTTCGAATCCCCCCCGCGCCAAAACGCCCGAGCCCACGCTCCCAAACACCAGTGAACTCACCTCGGTCCGCCACTCCACTCTCCACACAGCTGGCGAATAGGACCTGCCGAGTTCCTAGGGGCTAAACCAAAACCTAAGTTGCATCCAAGCGGCCCTCCCAAGGGGCCTGGCGCCTCATCGCTGGGGATTGGAGATACCTGAGCCGCAGGGCCTGACTCACCCTGCCACCCCTCAGGACCCAGGCCGCTAGGGGCGCCGCCGTTCCTGCAGGGTGGGAGAATGGGCAGAGCCCTTCGAACCCCCGCTGACCTTTGAAGGAGTTCTGAACCAAAACGCTTGGGCCCAGGCTCATGATCACCAGCATCCTCACCTTGGCCCAACTCTCCCCTTGATTCAGACCCATTGGATAGGGCTGCCGGGCTCTTGGTTCTAATGAAAACCCTAGGTCGGCCCCGTGGGGCACATCCCAAGGGGCCTGGCTCTGCAACGCTGGGGATTGGTGACTCAGACCCCAGAGCCAGACTCACCCTGCCGCACTGTTGCCACCCGGGCCTCTAGGGGCGCCGCCGGTCATTCAGGGCGAGAGAAGGGCAGGGCCTTCGGAGTCCCCGGTGACCTTCAAAGGCTCACCACGCCAAAATGCTGGTGCCCACGCTCCCGCTCCCCAGAGTCCTCACCTCGACCCACCCCTCCGTTTGCTGCAGAGCCAGTGGATAGTGCCTGCCGGGCTCCTGGGGGCTAACTGAAAACCTAGGTTGGCCCCGTGGGGCACATCCCAAGGGGTCTGGCTCTGCTATGCTTGGGATTGGTGACTCAGAGCCCCAGAGCCAGACTTGCCCTTCCACACTGTCGCCACCTGGGCAGCTAGGGGTGCCGCCGGTCATTCAGGGTGAGAGAAGTGGCAGGTCCTTCCGAGTTCCTGGTGACCTTCAAAGGCTCCTGGAGCCAAAACGCTGGTGCCCATGCTTCCACTCCCCAGCGCCCTCACCTCGGCCTGCCCCTCCGCTCTCCGCACAGCAGGCGGATCCGGCCTGCCAGCCACCTGGGGGCTAACCCTAACCCTAGGTCGGACCCGAAGGGCCCCTCCCAAGGGGCCTGACGCCACAATGCCGGGGATTGGGGACCCCAAGACTCAGCACCTGACTCACCTGCCGCCCAGCCGCCACTCGGGGGCTTGGGGTGCTGCCGTTCATTCAGGGCAGGAGAAGGGGCAGGGCCCTCAGAGACATGGCGACCTTCAAAGGCCCCGCACGCCAAAACGCCCAGGCCCACCCTCCCACTCACCAGCGCCTTCACCTAGGTCTGCCACTCTGCTCTCCACACAGCTGGCGAATAGGGCCTGCTGGCCTCTTAGGGGCTAAACCTAACTCTAGGTTGGCCCCCGAGGGCCCCTCCCAAGGGGCCTGGTGCCGCAACACCAGGGATTGGGGACCCCCAAGCCCCAGCGCCCAATGCACCCTGCCGCCCCTCCCCACCTGGGCCGCTAGGGGCGCCGCTGTTCATTCACCTTGGAAGGATGGACAGGGCCCTCCGAATCCCCGCCAATTTTCGAAGGTGCCCCGAATCAAAACACTTGGGCCCAGGCTCATATTCCCCAGCACCCTCACCTCAGCCCAACTCTCTGCTCGATGCCCAGGTGGTGTATCGGGCCTGCCGGCCTCCTGGGGGCTAACCCTAACCATCGTTCGGCCCCCGAGGGGCACTTCCCAGGGGCCTGGCATGACAACGCTGCGGATGGGGACCCCGAGCCCAAGTGCCAGTCTCACCCTGCTGCCCTTCAGCCACCCGAGCCGCTAGAGACCACTGGTCAATCAGGGTGGGAGAATGGGCAGGGCCCCCGGAGTCCCCGCTGACCTTCAAAGGCGCCCCGTGCAAAAACATTGGATCCATTCCTCCTGCTCCCCAGCGCGCTCAGCCTGGCCCGCCCCTCCGCTTGCTGCAGAGCCAGTGGATAGTGCCTGCCAGGGTCGTGGGGGCTAACTGAAATCCTAGGTAGGCATCATGGTGCACAACCCAAGGGGCCTGGCTCTGCAACGCTGGGGATTGGTGATTCAGAGCCCCAGAACCAGACTCACCCTGCAGCACCATCGCAACCTAGGCCGCTTGGGGTGCTGCCGCTCATTCAGGGAGGGAGAATGGACAGGGCCTTGGAGAAACGAGTGACATTTGAAGCCTCCTGCGCCAAAATGCAGGGGCCCACGCTCCCGCTCGCCAGAGATTTTACCTCGGACCGTGTACCTCTCGCCGACCAGCCAGAGGATTGGGCCTGCTGGCCTCCTGGGTGCTAACTCTAACCCTAGGACTGCCCATGAGGAGCCCCTCCCATGAGGCCTGGCCCCACAACGCTAGGGATTGGGGATCCCTGAGCCGCAGCATGGACTCACCCTGCCGCTCCACCGCCAAGGGAGCTGCTAAGGGCGCCACTGGTTCTTCAGGGCAGGAGAACGGGCAGGGCCCTTTGAGCCATGGCAACAGTCGAAGGCCCAGGGCGCCAAAATGCTGGGGACCACGCTCCGGCTCTGCATCACCCTCAACTCGGCCCCCACCTCCGCTCTTCGCAGAGCCAGCGATGCGGGCCTGCCAGCCTCCTGGGAGCTAACCCTAACCCTAGGAAAGCCCCTGAAGGTCCCTTCCTAGGGGGCCTGGCGCCGCAACGTAAGGGATTGGGGGCCCCCAAGCCCCAGCGCCAGATGCACGCTGCCACCCCCAACCCACACAGGCCGCTAGGGGCGCCGCCATTCATTCAGGGTGGGAGAACTGGCAGGGCCCTCCGAACCCCTGCGGACTTTCGAAGGCGCCCCGAACCAAAACGCTTGGGCCCGGGCTCATGTTCACCAGCACCCTCACCTCGGCCCAACTCTCCGCTCGACGCACAGGTGGTGTATCGGGCCTGCTGGCCTCCTGGGGGCTAACCCTAACTGTAGGTCGGCCACGGAGGGGCCCTTCCCAAGTGGCCTGGCGCCACAACGCCGGGAATGGGGACCCCAACCCAAGTGCCGGTCTCACCCTGCTGCCCTTCAGTCACCGGAGCCTCTAGGGGCCCCGCCGGTCATTGAGAGCGGGAGAACAGGCAGGTCCCTCCGAGCCCCCACTGACCTTCGAAGGCCCCCCGCACTAAAACGCTTGGGCTCATGCTCAGTCTCGCCAGCGCCCTCACCTCGGCCCAACCCTCCGCGTGCCGCACAGCCGCTGATCGGGTCCACCGGCCTCCTGGGGGCTAACCGCAACCATAGATCGACCCCCGAGGGGCCCCTCCCAAGGGATCTGGCGCCGCAACGCTGGGGATTGGGGACCCCCGAGCCTCAGCACTGGACTCACCCTGCCACCCAGCCGCCACCCGGGGGCTTGGGGGTGGTGCCGTTCATTCAGGGCGGGAGCACGGGCAGGGCCCTCCAAGACACGGCGACCTTCAAAGGCCCCCCGCGCCAAAACACCCGGGCCCACGCTCCCGCTCACCAGTGCCCTCACCTCGGTCCGCCACTCCAGTCTCCACACGGCTGGGGAATAGGGCCTGCCGGCATCCTAGGGGCTAAACCTAACCCTAGGTCAGCCTCCGAGGGGCCCCTCCCAAGGGGCCTGGCGCCGCAACGCGGTGGACTGGGGACCCCCGAGCCCTATGCCCGGACTTCCATGCCGCCCGGCCGCCACCTGGGCTGCTAGGGGCGCCGCCGTTCATTCAGGGAGGAGAATGGGCAGGGCCCGCCGAGTCCCCGGAGACATTCGAAGGCCCCCGGTGCCAAAACGCTTGGGCCCAGGCTCTTGCTCGCCAGCGCCCTCACCTCGGCCCGCCCCTCCGCTCCACGCACAGCGGGCGGATCCCGCCTGCCGGCCTCCCGGGTGCTAACCCTAACCCTAGGTCGGCCACCCAGGGGCCCCTCCCAAGGGTCCTGGTGCCGCTTCGCCGGGGATCGGGAACCTCAAGCCCCAGAGCCACACTCACCCTACCGCAACGCCGCCACCCAGGCCGCTAGGAGCACTGCGGGTCATTCAGGGCGAGAGAAGGGGCAGGGCCTTCCGAGCCCCCGGTGGCCTTCAAAGGCTCCCCGTGCCAAAACGCTGGTGCCCACGCTCCCGCTCCCCAACGCCCTCACCTCGGCCCCGCCCTCCGCTCCCCGGACAGTGGCCGGATCCCACCTGCCGGCCTCCTGGGGGCTAACCCTAACCCTAGGTCAGCCACCCAGGGGCCCCTCCCAAGGGTCCTGGTGCCGCTACACTGGGGATCAGGGACCCCAAGACCCAGAGCCAGACTCACCCTGCCGCCACGTCGCCACCCCGGGACGCTAGTGGCGCCGCCCGTCATTCAGGGCGGGAGAAGGGACAGGGCCCTGGAGAAACCGGCGATATTTGAAGCCTCCTGCGCCAAAATGCAGGGGGCCCACGCTCCCGATCGCCAGCGCCTTTACCTCGGGCCGCCCACCTCTCGCCGCCCAGCCAGAGGATTGGGCCTGCTGGCCTCCTGGGTGCTAACTCTAAACCTAGGTCCGCCCACGAGGAGCCCCTCCCAAGAGGCCTGGCCCCACAACGCTGGGGATTGGGGATCCACGAGCCGCAGCATGGACTCACCCTGCCGCTCCACCGCCAAGGGAGCTGCTAAGGGCGCCGCTGGTTCTTCAGGGCAGGAGAACGGGCAGGGCCCTTTGAGCCATGGCAACAGTCGAAGGCCCAGGGCGCCAAAACGCTGGGGACCACGCTCCCGCTCTGCATCACCCTCAACTCGGCCCACACCACCGCTCTTCGCAGAGCCAGCGACTCGGGCCTGCCGGCCTCCTGGGAGCTCACCCTAACCCTAGGACAGCCCCTGAAGGTCCCTTCCTAAGGGGCCTGGCGCCGCAACGCCAGGGATTGGGGGCCCCCAAGCCCCAGCGCCGGATGCACACTGCCACCCCAACCCACACAGGCCGCTAGGGGCGCCGCCATTCATTCAGGGTGGGAGAACTGGCAGGGCCCTCCGAACCCCTGCCGACCTTCGAAGGCGCACAGAACCAAAACGATTGTGCCCAGGCTCAGGTTCACCAGCACCCTCACCTCGGCCCAACTCTCCGCTCGACGCACAGGTGGTGTATCGGGCCTGCGGGGCTCCTGGAGGCTAACCCTAACCATAGGTCGGCCACCGAGGGGCACTTCCCAAGGGGCCTGGCGTCGCAACGCTGGGGATGGGGACCCCGAGCTCATGTGCCGCACTCACCCTGCTGCCCTTCACCCACCCGAGCCGCTAGAGGCCCCGCCGGTCAATCAGGGCAAGAGATCGGGCAGGGCCCTCCGAGTCCACACTGACCTTTGAAGGCTCCCCGCGCAAAAACGTTGGCTCCCAGGATCCTGCTCGCCAGCGCCCTCGCCTAGGCCCACCCCACCGCTTGCTTCAGAGCCTGTGGATAGGGCCTGCCGGGCTCCTGGCAGCTAACCAAAACCCTAGGTCGTCCCTGAGGGGACATCCCAAGCGGCCTGGCTCTGCAATGCTGGGGATTGGTGACTCAGAGCCCCAGAGCCGGACCACCCTGCCGCACTGTCCCCCACCTGGGCCGTTAGGGGCGCCGCGGGTCATAGAGGGCGAGAGAAGGGCAGGGCCTTCTGAGGCCCCGGTGACCTTCAAAGGCTCCCCGTGCCAAAACGCTGGTGCCCACGCTCCCGCTCCCCAACGCCCTCACCTCGGCCCCGCCCTCCGCTCCCCGGACAGTGGCCGGATCCCACCTGCCGGCCTCCTGGGGGCTAACCCTAACCCTAGGTCAGCCACCCAGGGGCCCCTCCCAAGGGTCCTGGTGCCGCTACACTGGGGATCAGGGACCCCAAGACCCAGAGCCAGACTCACCCTGCCGCCACGTCGCCACCCGGGACGCTAGTGGCGCCGCCCGTCATTCAGGGCGGGAGAAGGGACAGGGCCCTGGAGAAACCGGCGATATTTGAAGCCTCCTGCGCCAAAATGCAGGGGCCCACGCTCCCGATCGCCAGCGCCTTTACCTCGGGCCGCCCACCTCTCGCCGCCCAGCCAGAGGATTGGGCCTGCTGGCCTCCTGGGTGCTAACTCTAAACCTAGGTCCGCCCAAGAGGAGCCCCTCCCAAGAGGCCTGGCCCCACAACGCTGGGGATTGGGGATCCACGAGCCGCAGCATGGACTCACCCTGCCGCTCCACCGCCAAGGGAGCTGCTAAGGGCGCCGCTGGTTCTTCAGGGCAGGAGAACGGGCAGGGCCCTTTGAGCCATGACAACAGTCGAAGGCCCAGGGCGCCAAAACGCTGGGGACCACGCTCCCGCTCTGCATCACCCTCAACTCGGCCCGCACCCCTGCTCTTCGCAGAGCCAGCGACTCGGGCCTGCCGGCCTCCTGGGAGCTCACCCTAACCCTAGGACAGCCCCTGAAGGTCCCTTCCTAAGGGGCCTGGCGCCGCAACGCCAGGGATTGGGGGCCCCCAAGCCCCAGCGCCGGATGCACGCTGCCACCCCAACCCACACAGGCCGCTAGGGGCGCCGCCATTCATTCAGGGTGGGAGAACTGGCAGGGCCCTCCGAACCCCTGCCGACCTTCGAAGGCGCACCGAACCAAAACGCTTGTGCCCAGGCTCGTGTTCACCAGCACCCTCACCTCGGCCCAACTCTCCGCTCGACGCAGAGGTGGTGTATCGGGCCTGCGGGGCTCCTGGAGGCTAACCCTAACCATAGGTCGGCCACCGAGGGGCACTTCCCAAGGGGCCTGGCATCGCAACGCTGGGGATGGGGACCCCGAGCTCATGTGCCGCACTCACCCTGCTGCCCTTCAGCCACCCGAGCCGCTAGAGGCCCCGCCCGTCAATCAGGGCAAGAGATCGGGCAGGGCCCTCCGAGCCCACGCTGACCTTTGAAGGCTCCCCGCGCAAAAACGTTGGCTCCCAGGATCCTGCTCGCCAGCGCCCTCACCTAAGCCCACCCCACCGCTTGCTTCAGAGCCCGTGGATAGGGCCTGCCGGGCTCCTGGCAGCTAACCAAAACCCTAGGTCGGCCCTGAGGGGACATCCCAAGCGGCCTGGCTCTGCAATGCTGGGGATTGGTGACTCAGAGCCCCAGAGCTGGACTCACCCTGCAGCACTGTCCCCACCTGGGCCGCTAGGGGCGCCGCGGGTCATAGAGGGTGAGAGAAGGGCAGGGCCTTCTGAGTCCCCAGTGACCTTCAAAGGCTCCCCGTGCCAAAACGCTGGTGCCCACGCTCCCGCTCCCCAGCGCCTTCACCTCGGGCCGCACCTCAGCTCGCCGCACAGTGTGCGGTTGGGCCTGACGGTCTCCTGGGGGCTAACCCTAACCCTAGGTCGGCCCCCCAGGGGCCCCTCCCAAGGCTTTTGGTGCCACTACGCCAGGGATCTGGAACCCCAAGCCCCAAAGCCAGACTCACCCTCCCACAACGCTGCCACCCGGGCCGCGAGGGGCGCCGCCGGTCATTCAGGGCGGGAGAACTGACAGGGCCCTGGAGAAACCGGCGACATTTGAAGCCTCCCACCCCAAAATGCAGGGGCCCACAATCCCGCACCCCAGCGCCTTTACCTCGGCCCGCCCACCTCTCACCGCCCAGCCAGAGGATCTGGCCTGCCGGCCTTATGGGGGCTAACTCTAACCCTGGGTCGGCCCACGAGGAGCCCCTCCCAAGGGGCCTGGCACCACAACGCCGGGGATTGGGGATCCCCGAGCCGCAGCCTGGGATTCACCCTGCCACCCCACCGCCAACGGAGCCGCTAGGGGCCTTGCTGGTTCTTCAGGGCAGGAGAAAGGGCAGGGCCCTCCGAGCCATGGCAACATTCAAAGGCCCAGGATGCCAAAACGCTGGGGCCCAGCTCCCGCTCGCCATCGCCCTCAACTCGGCCTGCATCTCCACTCCTCGCACAGCCGGCGGATCAGGCCTGCCGGCCTCCTGGGCGCTAACCCTAACCCTAGGATGGCCCCGAGGGTCGCTTCCTAAGGGGCCTGGCGCCACAACGCCGGGGATTGGGAACCCCCAAGCCCCAGCGCTGGATGCACCCTGCCGCCCTGCCCCACAAATGCCGCTAGGGGCACCGCCATTCATTCAGGGTGGGAGAACGGGCAGGGCCCTTCGGACCCCGCTGACCTTCGAAGGCACCCCGAACCAAAACGCTTGGGCCCGGGCTCATGTTCACCAGCACCCTCACCTCGGCCCAACTCTCCGCTCGACGCACAGGCGGTGTATCGGGCCTGCTGGCCTCCTGGGGGCTAACCCTAACTGTAGGTCGGCCACGGAGGGGCCCTTCCCAAGTGGCCTGGCGCCACAACGCCGGGAATGGGGACCCCAACCCAAGTGCCGGTCTCACTCTGCTGCCCTTCAGGCACCGGAGCCTCTAGGGGCCCCGCCGGTCATTGAGAGCAGGAGAACGGGCAGGTCCCTCCGAGCCCCCACTGACCTTCGAAGGCCCCCCGCACTAAAACGCTTGGGCTCATGCTCAGTCTCGCCAGCGCCCTCACCTCGGCCCAACCCTCCGTGTGCTGCACAGCCGGTGATCGGGTCCACCGGCCTCCTGGGGGCTAACCGCAACCCTAGATCGACCCCCGAGGGTCCCCTCCCAAGGGATCTGGTGCCGCAACGCTGGGGATTGGGGACCCCCGAGCCTCAGCACTGGACTCACCCTGCCACCCAGCCGCCACCCGGGGGCTTGGGGTGGTGCCGTTCATTCAGGGCGGGAGCACGGGCAGGGCCCTCCAAGACACGACGACCTTCAAAGGCCCCCCGCGCCAAAACACCCGGGCCCACGCTCCCGCTCACCAGTGCCCTCACCTCGGTCCGCCACTCCAGTCTCCACACGGCTGGGGAATAGGGCCTGCCGGCATCCTAGGGGCTAAACCTAACCCTAGGTCAGCCTCCGAGGGGCCCCTCCCAAGGGGCCTGGCGCCGCAACGCGGTGGACTGGGGACCCCCGAGCCCTATGCCCGGACTTCCATGCCGCCCGGCCGCCACCTGGGCTGCTAGGGGCGCCGCCGGTCATTCAGGGAGGAGAATGGGCAGGGCCCGCCGAGTCCCCGGAGACATTCGAAGGCCCCCGGTGCCAAAACGCTTGGGCCCAGGCTCTTGCTCGCCAGCGCCCTCACCTCGGCCCGCCCCTCCGCTCCACGCACAGCGGGCGGATCCCGCCTGCCGGCCTCCCGGGTGCTAACCCTAACCCTAGGTCGGCCACCCAGGGGCCCCTCCCAAGGGTCCTGGTGCCGCTTCGCCGGGGATCGGGAACCTCAAGCCCCAGAGCCACACTCACCCTACCGCAACGCCGCCACCCAGGCCGCTAGGAGCACTGCGGGTCATTCAGGGCGAGAGAAGGGGCAGGGCCTTCCGAGCCCCCGGTGGCCTTCAAAGGCTCCCCATGCCAAAACGCTGGTGCCCACGCTCCCGCTCCCCAATGCCCTCACCTCGGCCCCGCCCTCCGCTCCCAGGACAGTGGCCGGATCCCACCTGCCGGCCTCCTGGGGGCTAACCCTAACCCTAGGTCAGCCACCCAGGGGCCCCTCCCAAGGGTCCTGGTGCCGCTACACTGGGGATCAGGGACCCCAAGACCCAGAGCCACACTCACCCTGCCACCACGTCGCCACCCGGGACGCTAGTGGCGCCGCCCGTCATTCAGGGCGGGAGAAGGGACAGGGCCCTGGAGAAACCGGCGATATTTGAAGCCTCCTGCGCCAAAATGCAGGTGCCCACGCTCCTGATCGCCAGCGCCTTTACCTCGGGGTGCCCACCTCTCGCCGCCCAGCCAGAGGATTGGGCCTCCTGGCCTCCTGGGTGCTAACTCTAAACCTAGTTCCGCCTACGAGGAGCCCCTCCCAAGAGGCCTGGCCCCACAACGCTGGGGATTGGGGATCCACAAGCCGCAGCATGGACTCACCCTGCCGCTCCACCGCCAAGGGAGCTGCTAAGGGCGCCGCTGGTTCTTCAGGGCAGGAGAACGGGCAGGGCCCTTTGAGCCATGACAACAGTCGAAGGCCCAGGGCGCCAAAACGCTGGGGACCACGCTCCCGCTCTGCATCACCCTCAACTCGGCCCGCACCCCCGCTCTTCGCAGAGCCAGCGACTCGGGCCTGCTGGCCTCCTGGGAGCTCACCCTAACCCTAGGACAGCCCCTGAAGGTCCCTTCCTAAGGGGCCTGGCGCCGCAACGCCAGGGATTGGGGGCCCCCAAGCCCCAGCGCCAGATGCACGCTGCCACCCCAACCCACACAGGCCGCTAGGGGCGCCGCCATTCATTCAGGGTGGGAGAACTGGCAGGGCCCTCCGAACCCCAGCCGACCTTCGAAGGCGCACCGAAACAAAACGCTTGGGCCCAGGCTCATGTTCACCAGCACCCTCACCTCGGCCCAACTCTCCGCTCGACGCACAGGTGGTGTATCGGGCCTGCGGGGCTCCTGGAGGCTAACCCTAACCATAGGTCGGCCACCGAGGGGCACTTCCCAAGGGGCCTGGCGTCGCAACGCTGGGGATGGGGACCCCGAGCTCATGTGCCGCACTCACACTGCTGCCCTTCAGCCACCCGAGCTGCTAGAGGCCCCGCCCGTCAATCAGGGCAAGAGATCGGGCAGGGCCCTCCGAGCCCACGCTGACCTTTGAAGGCTCCCCGCGCAAAAACGTTGGCTCCCAGGATCCTGCTCGCCAGCGCCCTCACCTAGGCCCACCCCACCGCTTGCTTCAGAGCCTGTGGATAGGGCCTGCCGGGCTCCTGGCAGCTAACCAAAACCCTAGGTCGGCCCTGAGGGGACATCCCAAGCGGCCTGGCTCTGCAATGCTGGGGATTGGTGACTCAGAGCCCCAGAGCCGGACTCACCCTGCAGCACTGTCCCCACCTGGGCCGCTAGGGGCGCCGCGGGTCATAGAGGGTGAGAGAAGGGCAGGGCCTTCTGAGTCCCCGGTGACCTTCAAAGGCTCCCTGTGCCAAAACGCTGGTGCCCACGCTCCCGCTCCCCAGCGCCTTCACTTCGGGCCGCACCTCAGCTCGCCGCACAGTGTGCGGTTGGGCCTGACGGTCTCCTGGGGGCTAACCCTAACCCTAGGTCGGCCCCCCAGGGGCCCCTCCCAAGGCTTTTGGTGCCACTACGCCAGGGATCTGGAACCCCAAGCCCCAAAGCCAGACTCACCCTCCCACAACGCTGCCACCCGGGCCGCGAGGGGCGCCGCCGGTCATTCAGGGCGGGAGAACTGACAGGGCCCTGGAGAAACCGGCGACATTTGAAGCCTCCCACCCCAAAATGCAGGGGCCCACAATCCCGCACCCCAGCGCCTTTACCTCGGCCCGCCCACCTCTCACCGCCCAGCCAGAGGATCTGGCCTGCCGGCCTTATGGGGGCTAACTCTAACCCTGGGTCGGCCCACGAGGAGCCCCTCCCAAGGGGCCTGGCACCACAACGCCGGGGATTGGGGATCCCCGAGCCGCAGCCTGGGATTCACCCTGCCGCCCCACCGCCAACGGAGCCGCTAGGGGCCTTGCTGGTTCTTCAGGGCAGGAGAAAGGGCAGGGCCCTCCGAGCCATGGCAACATTCAAAGGCCCAGGACGCCAAAACGCTGGGGCCCAGCTCCCGCTCGCCATCGCCCTCAACTCGGCCTGCATCTCCACTCCTCGCACAGCCGGCGGATCGGGCCTGCCGGCCTCCTGGGCGCTAACCCTAACCCTAGGATGGCCCCGAGGGTCGCTTCCTAAGGGGCCTGGCGCCACAACGCCGGGGATTGGGAACCCCCAAGCCCCAGCGCTGGATGCACCCTGCCGCCCTGCCCCACAGGTGCCGCTAGGGGCACCGCCATTCATTCAGGGTTGGAGAACGGGCAGGGCCCTTCGGACCCCCGCCGACCTTCGAAGGCACCCCGAACCAAAATGCTTGGGCCCGGGCTCATGTTCACCAGCACCCTCACCTCGGCCCAACTCTCCGCTCGACGCACAGGCGGTGTATCGGGCCTGCTGGCCTCCTGGGGGCTAACCCTAACTGTAGGTCGGCCACGGAGGGGCCCTTCCCAAGTGGCCTGGCGCCACAACGCCGGGAATGGGGACCCCAACCCAAGTGCCGGTCTCACTCTGCTGCCCTTCAGGCACCGGAGCCTCTAGGGGCCCCGCCGGTCATTCAGAGCGGGAGAACGGGCAGGTCCCTCCGAGCCCCCACTGACCTTCGAAGGCCCCCCTGCACTAAAACGCTTGGGCTCATGCTCAGTCTCGCCAGCGCCCTCACCTCGGCCCAACCCTCCGTGTGCCGCACAGCCGCTGATCGGGTCCACCGGCCTCCTGGGGGCTAACCGCAACCCTAGATCGACCCCCGAGGGTCCCCTCCCAAGGGATCTGGCGCCGCAACGGTGGGGATTGGGGACCCCCGAGCCTCAGCACTGGACTCACCCTGCCACCCAGCTGCCACCCGGGGGCTTGGGGTGGTGCCGTTCATTCAGGGCGGGAGCACGGGCAGGGCCCTCCAACACATGGCGACCTTCAAAGGCCCCCCGCGCCAAAACACCCGGGCCCACGCTCCCGCTCACCAGTGCCCTCACCTCGGTCCGCCACTCCAGTCTCCACACGGCTGGGGAATAGGGCCTGCCGGCATCCTAGGGTCTAAACCTAACCCTAGGTCAGCCTCCGAGGGGCCCCTCCCAAGGGGCCTGGCGCCGCAACGCGGTGGACTGGGGACCCCCGAGCCCTATGCCCGGACTTCCATGCCGCCCCGCCGCCACCTGGGCTGCTAGGGGCGCCGCCGGTCATTCAGGGAGGAGAATGGGCAGGGCCCGCCGAGTCCCCGGAGACATTCGAAGGCCCCCGGTGCCAAAACGCTTGGGCCCAGGCTCTTGCTCGCCAGCGCCCTCACCTCGGCCCGCCCCTCCGCTCCACGCACAGCTGGCGGATCCCGCCTGCCGGCCTCCCGGGTGCTAACCCTAACCCTAGGTCGGCCACCCAGGGGCCCCTCCCAAGGGTCCTGGTGCCGCTTCGCCGGGGATCGGGAACCTCAAGCCCCAGAGCCACACTCACCCTACCGCAACGCCGCCACCCAGGCCGCTAGGAGCACTGCGGGTCATTCAGGGCGAGAGAAGGGGCAGGGCCTTCCGAGCCCCCGGTGGCCTTCAAAGGCTCCCCGTGCCAAAACGCTGGTGCCCACGCTCCCGCTCCCCAACGCCCTCACCTCGGCCCCGCCCTCCGCTCCCCGGACAGTGGCCGGATCCCACCTGCCGGCCTCCTGGGGGCTAACCCTAACCCTAGGTCAGCCACCCAGGGGCCCCTCCCAAGGGTCCTGGTGCCACTACACTGGGGATCAGGGACCCCAAGACCCAGAGCCAGACTCACCCTGCCGCCACGTCGCCACCCGGGACGCTAGTGGCGCCGCCCGTCATTCAGGGCGGGAGAAGGGACAGGGCCCTGGAGAAACCGGCGATATTTGAAGCCTCCTGCGCCAAAATGCAGGGGCCCACGCTCCCGATCGCCAGCACCTTTACCTCGGGCCACCCACCTCTCGCCGCCCAGCCAGAGGATTTGGCCTGCTGGCCTCCTGGGTGCTAACTCTAAACCTAGGTCCGCCCACGAGGAGCCCCTCCCAAGAGGCCTGGCCCCACAACGCTGGGGATTGGGGATCCACGAGCCGCACCATGGACTCACCCTGCCGCTCCACCTCCAAGGGAGCTGCTAAGGGCGCCGCTGGCTCTTCAGGGCAGGAGAAGGGGCAGGGCCCTTTGAGCCATGGCAACAGTCGAAGTCCCAGGGCGCCAAAACGCTGGGGACCATGCTCCCGCTCTGCATCACCCTCAACTCGGCCTGCACCTCCGCTCTTCGCAGAGCCAGCGACTCGGGCCTGCCGGCCTCCTGGGAGCTCACCCTAACCCTAGGACAGCCCCTGAAGGTCCCTTCCTAAGGGGCCTGGCGCCGCAACGCCGGGGATTGGGGGCCCCCAAGCCCCAGCGCCGGATGCATGCTACCACCCCAACCCACACAGGCCGCTAGGGACGCCGCCATTCATTCAGGGTGGGAGAACTGGCAGGGCCCTCCGAACCCCTGCCGACCTTCGAAGGCGCACCGAACCAAAACGCTTGGGCCCAGGCTCATGTTCGCCAGCACCCTCACCTCGGCCCAACTCTCCCCTCGATGCACAGGTGGTGTATCGGGCCTGCGGGGCTCCTGGAGGCTAACCCTAAAGATAGGTCGGCCACCGAGGGGCACTTCCCAAGGGGCCTGGCGTCGCAACGCTGGGGATGGGGACCCCGAGCTCATGTGCCGCACTCACCCTGCTGCCCTTCAGCCACCGGAGCCGCTAGAGGCCCCGCCGGTCAATCAGGGCAAGAGATCGGGCAGGGCCCTCCGAGCCCACGCTGACCTTTGAAGGCTCCCCGCGCAAAAACGTTAGCTCCCAGGATCCTACTCGACAGCGCCCTCACCTAGGCCCACCCCACCGCTTGCTTCAGAGCTGGTGGAGAGGGCCTGCCGGGCTCCTGGCAGCTAACCAAAACCCTAGGTCGGCCCTGAGGGGACATCCCAAGCGGCCTGGCTCTGCAATGCTGGGGATTGGTGACTCAGAGCCCCAGAGCCGGACTCACCCTGCCGCACTGTCCCCACCTGGGCCGCTAGGGGCGCCGCGGGTCATAGAGGGCGAGAGAAGGGCAGGGCCTTCTGAGTCCCCGGTGACCTTCAAAGGCTCCCCGTGCCAAAACGCTGGTGCCCACACTCCCGCTCCCCAGCGCCTTCACCTCGGGCCGCACCTCAGCTCGCCGCACAGTGTGCGGTTGGGCCTGACGGTCTCCTGGGGGCTAACCCTAACCCTAGGTCGGCCCCCCAGGGGCCCCTCCCAAGGCTTTTGGTGCCACTACACCAGGGATCTGGAACCCCAAGCCCCAAAGCCAGACTCACCCTCCCACAACGCTGCCACCCGGGCCGCGAGGGGCGCCGCCGGTCATTCAGGGCGGGAGAACTGACAGGGCCCTGGAGAAATCGGCGACATTTGAAGCCTCCCGCGCCAAATTGCAGGGGCCCACAATCCCACTCCCCAGCGCCTTTACCTCGGCCCGCCCACCTCTCGCCGCCCATCCAGAGGATCGGGCCTGCCGGCCTCACGGGGGCTAACTCTAACCCTAGGTCGGCCCATGAGGAGCCCCTCCCAAGGTGCCTGGCACCGCAACGCTGGAGATTGGGGATCCTCGAGCCGCAGCGTGGGATTCACCCTGCCACCCCACCACCAACGGAGCCGCTTGGGGCGTTGCTGGTTATTCAGGGCAGGAGAACGGGCACGGCCCTCCGACCCATGGCAACATTCGAAGGCCCAGGACACCAAAACGCTGGGGACCATGCTCCCGCTTGCCATTGGCCTCAACTGGGCCCACATCTCCACTCCTCGCACAGCTGGCGGATGGGGCCTGCCGGCCTCCTGGGCGCTAATCCTAACCCTAGGACGGCCCCTGAGGGTCCTTTCCTAAGGGGCCTGGCACCGTAACGCCAAGGATTGGGAACCCCCAAGCCCCAGCGCTGGATGCACCCTGCCGCCCCGCCCCACACGGGGCGCTAGGGGCACCGCCATTCATTCAGGGTGGGAGAACGGGCAGGGCCCTTCGAACGCCCACCCACCTGCGAAGGCGCCCTGAATCAAAGCGCTTGGGCTCAGGCTCATGTTCACCAGCACCCTCACCTCGCCCACCTCTCCCCTCGACGCACAGGTGGTGTATCGGGCCTGCTGGCCTCCTGAGGGCTAACCCTAACTGTAGGTCGGCCACGGAGGGGCCCTTCCCAAGTGGCCTGGCGCCACAACGCCGGGAATGGAGACCCCAACCCAAGTGCCGGTCTCAACCTGCTGCCCTTCAGGCCCCGGAGCCTCTAGGGGCCCCACCGGTCATTCAGAGCGGGAGAACGGGCAGGTCCTTCCGAGCCCCCACCTACTTTCGAAGGCGCCCCGCACCAAAACACTTGGGCTCATGCTCAGTCTCGCCAGCGCCCTCACCTCGGCCCAACCCTCCGCGTGCTGCACAGCCGCTGATCGGGTCCACCGGCTTCCTGGGGGCTAACCGTAACCCTAGATCGACCCCCGAGGGCCCCTCCCAAGGGTCCTGGCACCGCAACACCGGGGATTGTGGACCCCTGAGCCCCAGCGCCGGACTCACCCTGCCACCCTGTCGCCACCCAGGCCGCGAGGGGTGCCGCCGGTCATTCAGGGCTGGAGAACGGGTAGGGCCCTCCGAGCCCCCACCTACATTTGAAGGCACCCCGAATCAAAACGCTTGGGCCCAGGCTCATGTTCACCAGCACCCTCAACTCGGCCCGCACCTCCGCTCCTTGCACAGCCGGCGACTCGGGCCTCCCGGCCTCCTGGGCGCTAACTAGAACCCTAGGACGGCCCCTGAGGGTCCCTTCCTAAGGGGCCTGGCACCGCAACGCCGGGCATTGGGTACCCCCAAGCCCCAGCGCCGGATGCACGCTGCCGCCCCGCCCCACAAGGGCCGCTAGTGGCGCCGCCATTCATTCGGGGAGGGAGAACTGGCAGGGCCCTCCGAACCCCCGCTGACCTTCGAAGGCGCCCAGAACCAAAACGCTTGGGTCCAGGCTCATGTTCACCAGCACCCTCACTTCGGCCCAACTGTCCTCTCGATGCACAGGTGGTGTATCTGGCCTGCGTGGCTCCTGGGGGCTAACCCTAACCATAGGTCGGCCCCCGAGGGGCCCTTCCCCAGGGGCCTGGCGTCGCAACGCTGGGGATGGGGACCCCGTGCCCAAGTGCCGGACTCACCCTGCTGCCCTTCAGCCACCCAAGCCGCTAGGGGACCACGGGTCAATCAGGACAAGAGAACGGGCAGGGACCTCCGAGCCCGCGCTGACCTTCAAAGGCCCCACGTGCAAAAACCTTGGCTCCCATGCTCCTGCTCCCAGCGCCCTCACCTCGGCCCGCCCCTCCACATGATTCAGAGCCGGTGGATAGGGCCTGCCAGGCTCCTGGGGGCTAACCAAAACCCTAGGTCGGCCCCGTGGGGCACATCCCTAGGGGCCTGGCTCTGCAACGCTGGGGACTGGTGACTCAGAGCCCCAGAGCCCGACTCACCCTGCCGCACTATCACCACCTGGGCCGCTAGGGGCGCCGCCGGTCATTCAGGGAGAGAGAAGGGGCAGGGACTTCTGAGCCCATGGTGACCTTCAAAGGCTCCCCGCACCAAAACGCTAGTGCCCACGCTCCCACTCCCCAGCGCCCTCACCTCGGCCCGCCCTTCTACTCGCCACACAGCGGGCAGATAGGGCCTGCTGGCCTCCTGGGGGCTAATCCGAACCCTAGGTCGGCCCCCCAGGGGCCCCTCCCAAGGGTCCTGGTGCCGCTACACCAGGGATCGGGGACCCCAAGCACCAGAGCCAGACACACCCTGCCGCAACCCCTCCACCCACGCCACAAGGGGCGCCGCCAGTCATTCACGGCGGGAGAAGGGACAGGGCCCTGGAGAAACCGGAGACATCTGAAGCCTCCCGCGCCAAAATGCAGGGGCCCAGGCTCCCGCTCGCCAGCGCCTTTACCTATGCCCACCAACCTCTCGCTGCCCAGCCAGAGGATTGGGCCTGCCGGCCTCCTGGGTGCTAACTCTAACCCAAGGTCGGCCCACGAGGAGCCCCTCCCAAGGGGCCTGGGCCCGCAACGCTGGGGATTGGGGATCCCCGAGCCGCAGCGCGGGACTCACCCTGCCGCCCCACTGCCAACGGAGCCGCTAGGGGCGTCGCTGGTTATTCAGGGCAGGAGAAAGGGCAGGGCCCTCCGAGCCATGGCAACATTCGAAGGCCCAGGGCGCCAAAATGCTGGGGACCACCCTCCTGCTGGCCATCGCCCTCAACCTGGTCCACACCTCCGCTCCTCGCACAGCCGGCGACTCGGGCCTGCCGGCCTCCTGGGCGCTAACCCTAACCCTAGGACAGCCCCTGAAGCTCCCTTCCTAAAGGGCCTGGAGCCGCAACGCCGGGGATTGGGGACCCCCAGGCCCCAGCGCCGGATGCACGGTGCCGCCCCGCCCCACACGGGCCGCTAGGGGCCCCGCCATTCATTCAGGGTGGGAGAACTGGAGGGCCCTCCGAACCCCTGCCGACATTCGAAGGCGCACCGAACCAAAACCCTCGGGCCCAGGCTCATGTTCACCAGCACCCTCACCTCGGCCCAGCTCTCCCCTCGACGCACAGGTGGTGTATCGGGCCTGCGGGGCTCCAGGAGGCTAACCCTAACCATAGATCGGTCCCCGAGGGGCCCTTCCCAAGGGGCCGGCGTCGCAACGCTGGGGATGGGGACCCCGAGCCCATGTGCCGGACTCACCCTGCTGCCCTTCAGCCACCCGAGCCGCTAGAGGCCCCGCCGGTCAATCAGGGCAGGAGATCGGGCAGGGCCCTCCGAGCCCACGCTGACCTTTGAAGGCTCCCCGCGCAAAAACGTTGGCTCCCAGGATCCTGCTCGCCAGCGCCCTCACCTCGGCCCGCCCCTCCGCTTGCTTCAGAGCCGGTGGATAGAGCCTGCCGGGCTCCTGGCAGCTAACCAAAACCCTAGGTCGGCCCTGTGAGGACATCCCAAGCAGCCTGGCTCTGCAACGCTGGGGATTGGTGACTCAGAGCCCCAGAGCCAGACTCACCCTGCCGCACTCTCCCCACCCAGGCCGCTAGGGGCGCCGCCGGTCATAGAGGGCGAGAGAAGGGCAGGGCCTTCCAAGCCACCAGTGACCTCCAAAGGCTCCCCGCGCCAAAACGCTGGTGCCCACGCTCCCGCTCCCCAGTGCCCTCACCTCGGCCCACACCTCTGCTCGCCTCACAGCGTGCGGATTGGGCCTCACGGTCTCCTTGGGGCTAACCCTAACCCGAGGTCGGCCCCCCAGGGGCCCCTCCCAAGTGTCCTGGTGCCACTACGCCGGGGATCTGGGACCCCAAGCCCCAGAGCCAGACTCACCCTCCCACAACGCTGCCACCCGAAAGCTAGGGGCGCCGCCAGTCATTCAGGGCGGGAGAACTGACAGGGCCCTGGAGAAACTGGCGACATTTGAAGCCTCCCGCGCCAAATTGCAGGGGCCCACAATCCCACTCCCCAGCGCCTTTACCTCAGCCCGCCCACCTCTCGCCGCCCATCCAGAGGATCGGGCCTGCCGGCCTCACGGGGGCTAACTCTAACCCTAGGTCGGCCCATGAGGAGCCCCTCCCAAGGTGCCTGGCACCGCAACGCTGGAGATTGGGGATCCTCGAGCCGCAGCGTGGGATTCACCCTGCCACCCCACCGCCAACGGAGCCGCTAGGGGCGTCGCTGGTTATTCAGGGCAGGAGAACGGGCACGGCCCTCCGACCCATGGCAACATTCGAAGGCCCAGGACACCAAAACGCTGGGGACCATGCTCCCGCTTGCCATTGGCCTCAACTGGGCCCGCATCTCCACTCCTCGCACAGCTGGCGGATGGGGCCTGCCGGCCTCCTGGGCGCTAATCCTAACCCTAGGACGGCCCCTGAGGGTCCTTTCCTAAGGGGCCTGGCACCGCAACGCCAAGGATTGGGAACCCCCAAGCCCCAGCGCTGGATGCACCCTGCCGCCCCGCCCCACACGGGGCGCTAGGGGCACCGCCATTCATTCAGGGTGGGAGAACGGGCAGGGCCCTTCGAACGCCCACCCACCTGCGAAGGCGCCCTGAACCAAAACGCTTGGGCCCAGGCTCATGTTCACCAGCACCCTCAGCTCACCCAACTCTCCCCTCGACGCACAGGTGGTGTATCGGGCCTGCTGGCCTCCTGAGGGCTAACCCTAACTGTAGGTCGGCCACGGAGGGGCCCTTCCCAAGTGGCCTGGCGCCACAACGCCGGGAATGGAGACCCCAACCCAAGTGCCGGTCTCAACCTGCTGCCCTTCAGGCCCCGGAGCCTCTAGGGGCCCCACCGGTCATTCAGAGCGGGAGAACGGGCAGGTCCTTCCGAGCCCCCACCTACTTTCGAAGGCGCCCCGCACCAAAACACTTGGGCTCATGCTCAGTCTCGCCAGCGCCCTCACCTCGGCCCAACCCTCCGCGTGCTGCACAGCCGCTGATCGGGTCCACCGGCTTCCTGGGGGCTAACCGTAACCCTAGATCGACCCCCGAGGGCCCCTCCCAAGGGTCCTGGCACCGCAACACCGGGGATTGTGGACCCCTGAGCCCCAGCGCCGGACTCACCCTGCCACCCTGTCGCCACCCAGGCCGCGAGGGGTGCCGCCGGTCATTCAGGGCTGGAGAACGGGTAGGGCCCTCCGAGCCCCCACCTACATTTGAAGGCACCCCGAATCAAAACGCTTGGGCCCAGGCTCATGTTCACCAGCACCCTCATCTCGGCCCGCACCTCCGCTCCTTGTACAGCCGGCGACTCGGGCCTCCCGGCCTCCTGGGCGCTAACTAGAACCCTAGGACGGCCCCTGAGGGTCCCTTCCTAAGGGGCCTGGCACCGCAACGCCGGGCATTGGGTACCCTCAAGCCCCAGCGCCGGATGCACGCTGCCGCCCCGCCCCACACGGGCCACTAGTGGCGCCGCCATTCATTCGGGGAGGGAGAACTGGCAGGGCCCTCCGAACCCCCGCTGACCTTCGAAGGCGCCCAGAACCAAAACGCTTGGGTCCAGGCTCATGTTCACCAGCACCCTCACTTCGGCCCAACTGTCCTCTCGATGCACAGGTGGTGTATCGGGCCTGCGTGGCTCCTGGGGGCTAACCCTAACCATAGGTCGGCCCCCGAGGGGCCCTTCCCCAGGGGCCTGGCGTCGCAACGCTGGGGATGGGGACCCCGTGCCCAAGTGCCGGACTCACCCTGCTGCCCTTCAGCCACCCAAGCCGCTAGGGGACCACGGGTCAATCAGGACAAGAGAACGGGCAGGGACCTCCGAGCCCGCGCTGACCTTCAAAGGCCCCACGTGCAAAAACCTTGGCTCCCATGCTCCTGCTCCCAGCGCCCTCACCTCGGCCCGCCCCTCCACATGATTCAGAGCCGGTGGATAGGGCCTGCCAGGCTCCTGGGGGCTAACCAAAACCCTAGGTCGGCCCCGTGGGGCACATCCCTAGGGGCCTGGCTCTGCAACACTGGGGATTGGTGACTCAGAGCCCCAGAGCCCGACTCACCCTGCCGCACTATCGCCACCTGGGCCGCTAGGGGCGCCGCCGGTCATTCAGGGAGAGAGAAGGGGCAGGGACTTCTGAGCCCATGGTGACCTTCAAAGGCTCCCCGCACCAAAACGCTGGTGCCCACGCTCCCACTCCCCAGCGCCCTCACCTCGGCCCGCCCTTCTACTCGCCACACAGCGGGCAGATAGGGCCTGCTGGCCTCCTGGGGGCTAATCCGAACCCTAGGTCGGCCCCCCAGGGGCCCCTCCCAAGGGTCCTGGTGCCGCTACACCAGGGATCGGGGACCCCAAGCCCCAGAGCCAGACTCACCCTGCCGCAACCCCGCCACCCACGCCACAAGGGGCGCCGCCAGTCATTCACGGCGGGAGAAGGGACAGGGCCCTGGAGAAACCGGAGACATCTGAAGCCTCCCGCGCCAAAATGCAGGGGCCCAGGCTCCCGCTCGCCAGCGCCTTTACCTATGCCCACCCACCTCTCGCCGCCCAGCCAG
Organism: Ursus americanus; assembly: GCF_024610735.1. Taxonomy (NCBI): domain Eukaryota; kingdom Metazoa; phylum Chordata; class Mammalia; order Carnivora; family Ursidae; genus Ursus; species Ursus americanus. The sequence continues at coordinate 176,636 of NC_142137.1, forward strand.
AGGATTGGGCCTGCCGGCCTCCTGGGTGCTAACTCTAACCCTAGGTCGGCCCACGAGGAGCCCCTCCCAAGGGGCCTGGCCCAGCAACGCTGGGGATTGGGGATCCCCGAGCCGCAGCGCGGGACTCACCCTGCCGCCCCACTGCCAACGGAGCCGCTAGGGGCGTCGCTGGTTATTCAGGGCAGGAGAAAGGGCAGGGCCCTCCGAGCCATGGCAACATTCGAAGGCCCAGGGCGCCAAAATGCTGGGGACCACCCTCCTGCTGGGCATCGCCCTCAACCTGGCCCGCACCTCCGCTCCTTGCACAGCCGGCGACTCGGGCCTGCCGGCCTCCTGGGCGCTAACCCTAACCCTAGGACAGCCCCTGAAGCTCCCTTCCTAAGGGGCCTGGAGCCTCAACGCCGGGAATTGGGGATCCCCAGGCCCCAGCGCTGGATGCACGCTGCCGCCCCGCCCCACACGGGCCGCTAGGGGCGCCGCCATTCATTCAGGGTGGGAGAACTGGAGGGCCCTCCGAACCCCTGCCGACATTCGAAGGCGCACCGAACCAAAACCCTCGGGCCCAGGCTCATGTTCACCAGCACCCTCACCTCGGCCCAGCTCTCCCCTCGACGCACAGGTGGTGTATCGGGCCTGCGGGGCTCCAGGAGGCTAACCCTAACCATAGATCGGTCCCCGAGGGGCCCTTCCCAAGGGGCCTGGCGTCGCAACGCTGGGGATGGGGACCCCGAGCCCATGTGCCGGACTCACCCTGCTGCCCTTCAGCCACCCGAGCCGCTAGAGGCCCCGCCGGTCAATCAGGGCAGGAGATCGGGCAGGGCCCTCCGAGCCCACGCTGACCTTTGAAGGCTCCCCGCGCAAAAACGTTGGCTCCCAGGATCCTGCTCGCCAGCGCCCTCACCTCGGCCCGCCCCTCCGCTTGCTTCAGAGCCGGTGGATAGGGCCTGCCGGGCTCCTGGCAGCTAACCAAAACCCTAGGTCGGCCCTGAGGGGACATCCCAAGTGGACTGGCTCTGCTACGCTGGGGATTGGTGAGTCAGAGCCCCAGAGCCAGACTCACCCTGCCGCACTGTCCCCACCCAGGCCGCTAGGGGCACCGCTGGTCATAGAGGGTGAGAGAAAGTCAGGGCCTTCCAAGCCACCAAGTGACCTCCAAAGGCTCCCCGCGCCAAAACGCTGGTGCCCACGCTCCCACTCCCCAGTGCCCTCACCTCGGCCCACACCTCTGCTCGCCTCACAGCGTGCGGATTGGGCCTCACGGTCTCCTTGGGGCTAACCCTAACCCTAGGTCGGCCCCCCAGGGGCCCCTCCCAAGGGTCCTGGTGCCCGTACGCCTGGGATCTGGGACCCGAAGCCCCGGAGCCAGACTCACCCTCCCACAACGCTGCCACCCGGGCCGCGAGGGGCGCCGGTCATTCAGGGCGGGAGAACTGACAGGGCCCTAAGGAAACCAGCAACATTTGAAGACTCCCGCGCCAAAATGCAGGGACCCATGCTTCTGCTCGCCAGAGCCTTTACCTGGGCCCGCGCACCTCTCACCGCCCAGGCATAGGATTGGGCCTGCCGGCCTCCTGGGTGCTAACTCTAACCCTAGGTCGGCCCAGGAGGAGCCCCTCTCAAGGGGCCTGGCGCCGCAACAGTGGGGATTGGGGACCTCAAGGCTCAGCACAGGACTCACCCTGGCGCCCAGCCACCACCCGGGGGCTTGGGATGCTGCCGTTCATTCAGGGTGGGAGAATGGGCAGGGCTCTCTGAGACAGGGCGACCTTCAAAGGCCCACCGCGCCAAAACGCCTGGGTCCACGCTTCCGCTCGCCAGCGCCCTCACCTCGGACCGCGTCTCCGCACACCGCACAGCCAGCGGATCAGGCCTGCTGGCCTCCTGGGGGCTAACCCTAAGCATAGGTCGGCCCCCGAGGGGCCCTTCCCAAGGGGCCTGGCATCGCAACGCCGGGGATTGGGGACCCACAAGCCCCAGCACCGGATGCACCCTGCCGCCCCGCCTCAGACGGGCCGCTAGGGGCGCCGCCATTCACTCATGGTGGGAGAACTGGCAGGGCCCTCCGAACCCCCGCCCACCTTCGAAGGCGCCGGGAACCAAAACGCTTGGGCCCAGGCTCATGTTCACCAGCACTCTCACCTCGGCCCAGCTCTCCCCTCGACGCACAGGTGGTGTATTGGGCCTGCGGGGCTCCAGGAGGCTAACCCTAACCATAGGTCGGCCCCCGAGGGGCCCTTCCCAAGGGGCCTGGCGTCGCAACGCTCGGTATGGGGACCCCGAGCCCATGTGCCGGACTCACCCTGTTGCCCTTCAGCCACCCGAGCCGCTAGAAGCCCCGCCAGTCAATCAGGGCAGGAGATCGGGCAGGGCCCTCCGAGCCCACGCTGACCTTTGAAGGCTCCCCGCGCAAAAACGTTGGCTCCCAGAATACTGCTCACCAGCGCCCTCACCTTGGCCCGCCCCTCCGCTTGCTTCAGAGCCGGTGGATAGGGCCTGCCGGGCTCCTGGCAGCTAACCAAAACCCTAGGTCAGCCCTGTGGGGACATCCCAAGAGTCCTAGCTCTGCAACATGGGGATTGGTGAGTCAGAGCCCCAGAGCCAGACTCACCCTGCCGCATTGTCCCCACCCAGGCCGCTAGGGGCGCCGCCGGTCATAGAGGGTGAGAGAAGGGCAGGGCCTTCCAAGCCACCAGTGACCTTCAAAGGCTCCCCGCGCCAAAACGCTGGTGCCCACGCTCCCACTCCCCAGTGCCCTCACCTCAGCCCACACCTCTGCTCACCTCACAGCGTGCCGATTAGGCCTCACGGTCTCCTTGGGGTAACCCTAACCCTACGTCGGCCCCCCAGGGGCCCCTCCCAAGGGTCCTGGTGCCACTACACCGGGGATCTGGGACCCCAAGCCCCAGAGCCAGACTCACCCTCCCACAACGCTGCCACCCGGGCCACTAGGGGCACCGCCAGTCATTTAGGGCGGGAGAACTGACAGGGCCCTGGAGAAACCAGCAACATTTGAAGCCTCCTGCGCCAAAATACAGGGACCCATGCTTCTGCTCGCCAGAGCCTTTACCTGGGCCCATGCACCTCTCGCCGCCCAGCCAGAGGATTGGGCCTGCCGGCCTCCTGGGTGCTAACTCTAACCCTAGGTCGGCCCAGGAGGAGCCCCTCCCAAGGGGCCTGACTCCGCAACAGTGGGGATTGGGGACCCCAAGGCTCAGCACAGGACTCACCCTGGCGCCCAGCCACCACCCGGGGGCTTGGGGTGCTGCCGTTCATTCAGGGTGGGAGAATGGGCAGGGCGCTCTGAGATACGGCGACCTTCAAAGGCCCACCGCGCCAAAACGCCCGGGCCCACGCTCACGCTCGCCAGTGCCCTCACCTCGGACCACGTCTCCGCACACCGCACAGCCAGCCGATCAGGCCTGCTGGCCTCCTGGGGGCTAACCCTAAGCATAGGTCGGCCCCCGAGGGGCCCTTCCCAAGGGGCCTGGCATCGCAACGCCAGGGATTGGGGACCCACAAGCCCCAGCACTGGATGCACCCTGCCGCCCCGCCTCAGACGGGCCGCCAGGGGCGCCGCCATTCACTCATGGTGGGAGAACTGCCAGGGCCCTCCGAACCCCCGCCCACCTTCGAAGGCGCCCCGAACCAAAACGCTTGGGCCCAGGCTCATGTTCACCAGCACCCTCACCTTAACCCAACTCTCCGCTCGACGCCCAGGTGGTGTACCGGGACTGCTGGCCTCCTGGGGGCTAAACCTAACTGTAGGTCGGCCCCCGAGGGGCCCTTCCCAAGTGGCCTTGTGCCGCAACGCCGGGGATGGGGACCCCAAGCCCAAGTGTGGACTCACCCTGCTGCCCTTCATCCACCCCTGCCGCTAGGGCCCCCACCGGTCATTCTGAGCGGGAGAACGGGCAGGTCCTCGGAGCCCCCGCAGACACTAACTCTTTGCTCATGCTCAGTCTCGCCAGCTGATCAGGTCCACCGGCCTCCTGGGGTTAACCATAACCCTACATGATCCCCAAGGGTCCCCTCCCAAGGGGCTTGGCGATGCAACGCCGGGGATTGGGGACCCCAAACCTCAGCACCTGACTCACCCTGCTGCCCAGCCGCCACCCGGGGGCCTGGGGTGTTGCCGTTCATTCAGGTCGGGAGAACAGGCAGGGCCCTTGGAGACACAGCGACCTTCGAAGGCCCCCCCCGCGCAAAAACACCCAGGCCCACCCTCCCACTCACCAGCGCCCTCTCCTCGGTCCGCCACTCCACTCTCCACACAGCTGGCGAATAGGGCCTGCTGGCCTCCTGGGGGCTAAACCTAACCCTAGGTTGCACCAGAGGGGCCTCTCCCAAGGGGCCTGGCGCCACAACGCCGGGGATTGGGGACCCCCAAGCCCCAGCGCCAGATGCACGCTGCTGCTCCGCCCCACACGGGCCGCTAGGGGCGCCACCGTTCATTCAGGGTGGGAGAAGGGGCAGGGATATCCGAGCCCCCACCTATGTTCCAAGTCTCCCCGAATCAAAACACTTGGGCCCAGGCTCATGTTCACCAGCACCCTCAACTCGGCCCGCACCTCCGCTCCTCGCACAGCCAGCGACTCGGGCCTGCCGGCCTCCTGGGCGCTAACCCTAACCCTAGGACGGCCCCTGAGGGTCTCATCCTAAGAGGCCTGGAGCCACAATGCCTGGGATTGGGGACCCCCAAGCCCCAGTGCCGGATGCACGCTGCCGCTCCACCCCACACGGGCCGCTAGGGGCGCCGCCATTCATTCAAAGTGGGAGAACTGGCAGGGCCCTCTGAACCCCCGCCGACCTTCAAAGGCGCCCAGAACAAAAACGCTTGGGCCCAGGCTCATGTTCACCAGCACCCTCACCTCGGCCCAACTCTCCGCTCGATGCACAGGTGGTGTATCCGGCCTGCGTGGCTCCTGGGGGCTAACCCTAACCATAGGTCGGCCCCCGAGGGGCCCTTCCCAAGGGGCCTGGCGTCACAACGCTGGGGATGGGGACCCCGTGTTCAAGTGCCGGACTCACCCTGCTGCCCTTCAGGCACCCAAGCCACTAGGGGACCACCAGTCAATCAGGACAGGAGAACGGGCAGGGACCTCCGAGCCCCCGCTGACCTTCGAAGGCCCCCCACGCAAAAACGTGGGCTCCCAAGCTCCCGCTCCCCAGCACCCTCACCTTGGCCCGCCCCTCCACTCCATGCACAGCGGGCGGATCGGGCCTGCCGGCCTCCTGGGGGCTAACGCTAACCCTAGGTCGGACCCCATGGGGCCCCTCCCAAGGGTCCTCGTGCCGCAACGCTTGGGATTGGGGACCCCCGAGCCCCAGCCAGGACTCACTTTGCTGACCCGCCGCCACCCGGGCTGCTAGGGGCGCCGCCGTTCATTCAGGGTGGGAGAACTGGCAAGGCCCTCCTAGCCCCCAGAGACCTTCAGAGGCCCCCCGCGCCAAAATTCTTGGGCTCACATTCCAGCACGCCGGCGCCTTCACCTTGATCCAGGCCTCCGCTACCACACAGATGGTGGATCATGCCTGCTGGACTCCTGGTTGCTAACACTAACCCTAGGACGGCCCAGAGGGGCCACTCCCAAAGGGCCTTGCGCTACAACACACGGCATTGGGGACCCCCAAACCGCAGTGCCAGACTCACACTGCCACCCCGCCACCACCCGGGCTGCTAGGGGCTCCACTGGTCATTCAGGGCGGGAGAAAGGGCAGGGCCCTCCGAGCCTCTAGCGACGTTAAAAGGCCCCCGGCGCCAAAACACTGGATACCATACTCCCACTCGCCAGCACCCTCACCTCGGCCCACTCCTCCGCTCACCACACAGCCGGCGCATCAGTCCTGCTGGCCTACTGGGGTCTAACCCTAACCCTAAACCCTAACGCCTAACCTTAAACCCTAAACCTTAACCCCTAACCTAAACCTAACCCTAACCCCTAATCCTTACCCTAACCCTAACCTAACCCTAAACCTAACACTAACCCGGACCCTAACCCATACTCTAACCCTAACTCTAACCCGTACCCTAACCCTAACCCTAACCTGTACCCTAACCCTAACCATAACCCTAACACGTACTCTAACCCGTACCCTTAACCCGTACCCTAACCTTAACCATAAACTGTACCCTAACCTGTAACTTAAACCATACCCTAAACCTAACCGTAACCCTAACAAGTACCCTAACCCGAACCCTAACCTTAACCCTAAATCCTGACCTTAACCCATACCCTAACTCGTACCATAACCCGTACCCTAACCCTACCCGAAACCTAACCCTAACCCATACCCTAACTGTAACCCTAAACCCTAAACCGTAACCCGTACCCTAACCCTAACCAGTACCTTTACCTTAACCTTAACCCATACCCTAACCCGTCCCTTATCCCTAACTCAGACACTAACCCATACCCTAACCCTAACCCGTACCCTATACCTATCCCTAACACGTTCCCTAACCCGTACCCTAACCCTAAACCTACACCGTAACCTAACCTGTACCATAACCCTAAACTGTACCCTAACCCTAATCCGTACCCTAAACCATACACAAATCGGTACGCCAACACTTACCCTAAACCGTACCCTAACCTGTACCCTAAACTGTACCCTAATGCGCACCCTAACCCGTACCCTAACCCTAACCCGTACCCTAAACCTAACCCGTACTCCAACCCTAACCCTAACCCTAAACCCAAACCCTAAACCCTAACCCATACCCTAAACCCTAATTTGTACCCTAACCCATAACCTCCAACCTGTAACCCCTAAACCCAACCCTAATCAGTACCCTCTCCTTACCCTATCCCTAACCCCTACCCTCACCCATACCCTAACCGTAACCCATACCCTAACCTTAACCCATACCCTAATCCGTACCCTAACCCCAGGGATTGGGTACACCTGAGCCCCACCACGGGACTCAGCCTGCCACCCCTCAGGAAACCATGCCCCTTGGGGCGCCACAGAGCATCCCCTGCATGAGAACTGGTAGGGCCCCCCTGAGCCCTCAGTGATCCTCGGCGACCCCCTACACCCCAACCCTGAGGCCCACGCTCATCCCGCCCCACGCCTTCCCTTCAGCTTGCCACTGAGCTCGTCGCAGAGCCGGCAGATCAGGCCTGCCGGGTTCCTGGGACCTAGACCTGACCCTAGTTCGGCTGGGTAGGGCCCCTCCCCTGGGGCCCGGTGCCACAGCCCCAGGGACTGGGGACACCTGACTCCCATTGCAGGACAAAGCCTGCCAGCCCGCAGGAAACCGTGCCCCTTGGGAGGCTGTGGAGCATTCAGGGTGAGAGAACCAGGAGGGCCCCCAGAGCCCCCGGCGAACTTCGGCGATCCCTAAACTCAACCTTGAAGCCCATGCTCACCCCACCCCGCACCCTCACCTCAGCCCGCGGCAGAGCTCACCACATAGTGGGCAGATCTGGCCTGCGGGGTTCCTGGGCCCCAACCATAACCCTAGTTCATCTGTGGAGGGGCCCCTCCCCAGGAGCCTGGAGCCACAGTTGCGGGGACTCAGTACACCTGAGCCCCACAGCAGGACTCAGTCTGCCACCCTCCAGGAAACCGTGCACCTTGGGAGGCCATAGAACATTCAGGGCGGGAGAACCAGGAGGGCCCTCCTGAGCCACCAGCGAACATCGGCGGCCACCCGCACCCCAACCCTGAGGCCCACGCTCACCCTCCCCACACCCTCACCTAAGCCTGTGTAGCTCGACATACAGCCAGCAGATTGGGCCTGAGGGGCTCCTGGGGCCTAACGCTAGCCCTAGCCTGGCCGCAGGTTTGGGGGTCTCCCCAGGAGCCTTACACCGCAGACCTGGGGAATTGGGATATCTGTGCCCCACCGCAGGACTCAGCTTGCCACCCGACAGGAAAACGTGCCCCTTGGGGCTCTACGGAGCCTACAGGGCACGAGAACTTGGGGAGGCCCCCGGAGCCCATCCCTACCTTTGGCAGCCCCCCCCCCGTTCCCCAACCCTGAGGCCCATTCCCACCCTCGCCCATGGCCTCCTCTCAGCCCTCCACAGAGCTCGCCGCACAGCTTGCAGATTGTCCCTGCTGGGCTCCTGGACCCTAACCCTTACCCTAGGTTGGCCACAGAGGGGTCCCTCCCTAGGGTCCTGGCACCACACTCCGGGGGATTGGGGACACCCAAGCCCCACCGTAGGACTCAGCCTGCAGCCCACAGTTAACTCCACCATTTTGGGGAACAACAGAGCATTCAGGGCAAGAGAATTGGGGCACCCGCTGAGAGCCCCTTCAGGTGTACCCCGAACTTTGTGGGCCCTTCCAGATGAAACCCCAAGGCTCACACTCACCGGCCATTGTGCCGTCATGTCACTCGGCCGGGGAGTTCTCTGAGCACTGGGCAGTTCGGACCTGCTGTCTCTTGAGGCCTAACCTAACCCTGGGTCCTCAGCTGAGGGTCCCTCCCTGTTTGCCTGCCTCCAAGGCACCAGGCATTGGGCTCACCTCTGCACGACTAGAGGAATCAGCCTGCCCCATGGCAGGAAACTGTCCATTTGGGGCTGTAGAAAGGATTCACTGGAAAATCGGAGGGCCCCCCTCAGCCCATCCCAGGCAACCCCCACTTTCAGAGATCTCCCCGGATCCAATTAGTAGCTTCACACTGACCTTTAAACTTGCTCTCCATGGAGATCTTTTGAAATTCTCCACACTTCCAACCAATGGCATCATCCAGCTTCAGAGACTTACCCAGCTTTAGGTCTTGAGATGGATTAAAATGGGAAGTCCCTTCACTGATGACGACGTACTGGTGACCAAAAGATACATGCAGAAATGCTTCATATCACTTGGCTTTAGGGAAATGCAAATCTAAACCCCTATAAATGCCATATAACACGAGGCTGAATATCTAAAAATAAGAAGACATGAAACTATACATGTTGGAGAGGATGTGGAGAAATGGGAACCCTCTTACACCCCTATACGAATGCAGTCCGGTACAACCACTATTGAAAATGGTACAGAGTTTCCTCAAGAAGTTATAAATATAGCTACCCTATGTCCCAGGAATTGCACTACTGGGTATTTACCCCAAAGAGACAGAGGTAGTGAAGAAGGGACACATGCACCCCAGTGTTCATAGCAGCAATATCCATAATAGACAAACTGTGGAAGGAGTGCAGATGAGCATGGATAGATGAATGGATAAAGAAGATGTGGATCATATATATAATGGAATATTACTCAGCCATCAGAAAGGATGAATACTTACCATCACACCGACCTGGGTGGAGCTGGAGGGTATTATGCTGAGTGGAATAAGTCAATGAAAGAAAGACAATGATCATATGCTTTCACTCCTATGTGGAATATCAGAAACAAGGAAGAAGACCATAGGGGAAGGAAGGGAAAATAGAATGGGAAGTCATCAGAGAGGGAGAAAACCCATGATAGACTCATAACTATCGCAAGAAACTGATGAATGTGGGAGGAGAAGTTGGGGGGGATGTAACTGGGTGAGTAGCATTAAGGAGGTCACACGATACAATGAGCACTGGGTGTTACACACAACTGAAAATTGATTGAAGACTACATTTGAAACTGTAAGTTGGCTAACTGAATTTAAATTAAAGAACAAAAGACTTCGAATAAACAATCCTAAACATTTGTATGGAACCACTAAAGATTCCGAACAGCCAGTGCAATGTGGAAAAGAAAAACAAAGCTGGAGGACTCACAATTTCAGATTTCACGTTATACTACAAAGCTGCAGTCATCCTAACAAGACTGTACGGCACAAAAATAGACACAGCGACCAAAGGAACAGGATACAAGTTCAGACAGAAACCCACAATTATGTGGTCCATGAATCTTCCACAAAGCAAGCAACGATATCAAAAGGGAAAAGGACATTCTCTACAACTAATGGTGTTGGGAAAACTAGACAGCTACGCACAAAAGAATGAAATTAGACTGCTTTCTTACACAATAAAGACAAACACAAAACAGTTTCAAGACCTCAATATGAGACCTGAATCCATAAAAATCCTACAGGAGGGAAGACAGTAACTTCTTGACATGGACCATACCAACGTTTTTCTAGACTGTGACCTGAGGCAAAGGAAATGAAAGCAAAAATAAACTATTGGGAATACAGCAAAATAAAAAGTTTCCACACGGCAGAAGAACAATGAAAATGTAAAAATAATAAGACAACCTACTCAAATGGAGAAGATATTTGCAAAGATCATATGCAATAAAGGGATAGTGTCCAAAACATATACAACTGATACTACTCGACCCCCAAAAAAACAAATAATCCAGTTAAAAAATAGGCAGAGGACATGGACAGACATTTCTCCAAAGAAGAAATACAAATGGCCAACAGTCCCGTGAAAAGATGTTCACCATCACCCATCATCAGGAAAATGTAAATCCAAAGGACAATGAGGTAATATCTCAAACCTGTCAGAATGGCTAACATCAAAAGCACAACAAAGAGCAGGTGTTGGGAGGATGTGGATAAAGGGGAATCCTCGCAAACTGTGGGTGGGAATGCAAACTGTGGTGGCCACCGTGGAAAACAGTATGAAGGTTCCTCAAAAAATTAAATATAGAACTACCCTACGATCCAACAATCACACTACTCGTATTTACCCAAAGAATAGGAAAAGAGTAACTTAAAAGGATACGTGCACCCCTATGTTTCTTGCACCATTATTTACAATATCACAATATGGAAGCAACCCAAGTGTCTGTAGAAAAATTGACAAATGAGAGGATAGATGTGAGTATTCACACACACACACACACACACACACACACACTGGAGTATTACTTGGCTTGAAAAAGAATGAAACCTTGCCATTTGCAGACACATGGATGGAGCTAGAGAGTATTATCCTAACTAAAATCAGTCAGTCAGAGAAAGACAAATCCCATACGATGTCACTCTAATGGGGAATTTAAGAAACAAACAAAAATAAATAACTAAAAGAGAAAAAGGAGACACACCAAAATACAAACTCTTAACAATAGAGAAGAAACGGATGGTTACCAGAGAGGAGGTGGATAGAGGGATGAGTGAAATAGATGAAGGGGATTAAGAGGACGCTTTTCTTGATGACCACTGAGTAATATATAGAATTACTGAATCACTCTATTGTACACCTGAAACGAATGTAACACTGTATGTTAGCTCTACTGGAATTAAAATAAATTTTAAACAAGATTTTTCTTTCAGGAACCTCTTTGAAAAAGCTTTTCCTGTGCAATGTGCATAAGCCCTACTTGGGAGGATTCACTCTACAATAATTATTCACTCCATGCCTCAAATTCAGATTTCACTGAGTTCTTACCATGGATTCCAGCCCACGGAAGCCATGGTCCTTTTCAGTCCAGGCTCAGCACCTATGCATTCAAGATTGGAAGTAGAGACACATGTCACTTCACAGTCCAGAAAGCTATTATTGTTTCTGTTTCAGTGTGAGAGAGTCACAGACTTTGGGACAGGTTTCCGAGCAGGTTTATTATGGATCCTGGATCTCTACTTCAATGTTCATTGCCTGGATCCATTTGGGTAATAGGTTCCCTATGGATGGGCTTGCTTCCAAGCACATACATGGAAGATGCAAATGTGAATGGGCTTGGTGCGGGACAGGAAGAAGACCAAAAACAGACAAGGGTCCGACCTCTCCCCTGATCCAGGAACTGCTACGGGAGAGGGTACGGGAGGTAGAATCCATGCAAAACTCCAAGGTCACCAGCTGAACACAGGAGGCATAAGTCAAGGGATCTGGAGATGCAGGGGTTGAAGGCTGCTCTGAGCTACCTCTGGGAGGAAGGGAGGGAAGGAATGAGAAGGAGACACTGCCTACCCCTGGCCCATGCCACCTGCCCACCAACATGCATCAGTCTATGAGCTGCCACAGCCTGGGCTCAGGATGGGCTGGCTCGGGTTCCACAATCCTCACTGGGACAGCTGGCCCCAGGGCTCAGAGACATGCTGAGGGAGATGAGAGGGAAAGCTGCCCCACCCAGGTCATCCCCTCCTTGACCAGACAGCACTTCAGAACTGCTAAAAAAGAAAAAACCCACTAACGGGGTTGAAAGACATGCCATGGATGAATTAAGGCATAGAGATATGTAAAATAACATTCATTTTTAAGTTCAGAGCTGTCATCTCAGGAAGTGGGGAGAGCTTCCCTGAAGAAGACTGAGGGGAGGGCAGGCCATGCTGAAGAGGGAGACATGGCTCTACTGATTGGGGACCAGCAGCCCCCTTCCAGGGCAGGGCATCATCCTCGCATCACAGGAGATCCATGGAAGTGTTCCATCAGGGCCAGATATTTGTCTCAAGAAGGCTACCCTGGCATCGGACTGCACAGGGCACGAGGGACAAGGGCCAGATGGAGGACGGACAATACGCCGGAGGCCATGGGGCAAGAGCAGAGGCACATGACCTTGAAGATGATGATGAAAAGCAGGAGGTGGCTGCATTGAGCTGGCCCGAAAGTACCATGGGAGCAGTGCCCACAGCTACACTGACTGGGTGCCTTCTGTGCCCGGTGTGGCTGACTTTTTGTGCTCCAGACTAGTCCTGACCACAACTCTAGGAAGTGTGCACCACCCCCGGCAGCCTCTCCCCTTGCAGCTGTTAGGAATCATGGTCACAGACCCTGGTCAGCTTTCCTGGAAACCAAGCAGTGGCTCCCCCTCACGCTGCACCACTGGTGGTGGTCCAGTGCAACCCTCGTGCCTGGCCAGACACTGATGTCTACCTGTCTCCACACAAATCCACAGACAGGAGGGTGTCCCTGAATTCCACAGCACCTGATGAGACAGATCCATAGAACCCAACACCAAGTGGGACACTCGGGACCTCACCTATGGTCATGGAGCTCACCATACCTTATTTCTGTCACTTCCCACAGAAAGCCTGGTTCTGATCCCCCACAATACCATACATCCTGGTTGCTGACCTGGGGTCATGCCATGAACCCACATGGCACCTTTCTTTAAGTGAAGGCTATGCCTACACCTCCTAGAAAATATTTCTAATGAAGTACAAGTCCATCAGGACTATGGTGTGAACGGTAGCACACAGCCTGCATGGTAGTAGTCAGTAATTCTAACAAGGGTTATCCCCACCCCCCATCTCATAAAACCTTCCTCCTGCCCACTGAACTCATGGTCTGCCCACAGAAAACCCTCCAGGAAACAAACCTTTCATCTGAATGCTCTCTTCACCTTCTGCTTCAAATCTTGTCCAACCACAATGATATGAAACTAGAAATCAGTCTCAAGAAAAAAATGGGACAGTCAAAAATAGGTGGAGATTTTTGGGGCCTGGGTGGCTCAGTCGTTAAGGATGTGCTTTCAGCTCAGGTCGTGATCCCAGGATCCTGGGATCTAGCCCCGAATCAGGCTCCTTGCTCAGTGGGAAGCCCGCTTCTCCCTCTCCCACCCCGCTGCTTGCGTTCCCTCTCTCGCTGTCTCACTCTCTGTCAGATACTTAAATAATCTTAAAAAAATATGTGGAGATTTAACAACATGCTACTGAACCAACAGTCAAAGAAGAAATCAAAAAAATTTTAGAAGTACCTTGACACTGATGAAAAAGACAACCTATAAAAACTTATGGGATGCAGCAAAAGTAGCTTTATGGGGGATATTCATAGAAATTCAAGTCTTCATCAATCCATGAGAATGCTCTCCAATAAACAACCTGATTTATGTGGTAAAGAATTAAAAAAAAAAAACAACCAACAAAGCCCCAAATTAGTAGAAATAAGGAAATAACAAAAAGGAAGGCATAAATAAATCCAACAGAGATGAAAAAGACAAAAAAAAAACAATGAAAATGAGAGCTGCCTTTTTTGGAAAGAAAAACAAACTGACAAACTTAGCTAGACTCACCAAGAAAGACAGAGGACTCGAATACAATCAGGAAAGAAAGATAATGGATTCCTGTATCATATCAAAATCAAAAGAACTCTTCAACTTTGGACACAATAACTTCTTGCAAGCCACATCTCTAAAGGCAAAGGAAATAAAAGCAAAAATGAATTATTGGCACTTCATCAGGATAAAAACTTCTGCTCGGCAAAGCAAACGATCAACAAAACAAAAAGGCAACCTATGGAATTGAAGAAGATATCTGCAAATGATATTACAGATAAAGGGCTGGTATCCAAGATCTATAAAGAACTCCTCAAACTCGACACCCAAAAAATGGGCAGAAGACACAAAGAGATTCTTCTCCAGAGAAGACATACAAATGGCCAACAGACACATGAAAAAATGCTCCACATCACTTGCCATCAGGCAAATACAAATCAAAACGACAATGAGATACCACCTTACACCAGTTAGAATGGTTAAAATTAACAAGGCAGGGGGCACCTGGGTGGAACACCGGTTAAGCGTCTGCCTTCAGCTCAGGGCATGATCCTGGCGTTATGGGATCGAGTCCCACAACAGGCTCTCTGCTGTGAGCCTGCTTCTTCCTCTCCCACTCCCCCTACTTTGGTTCCCTCTCTCGCTGGCTGTCTCTATCTCTGTTGAATAAATAAATAAATTCTTAAAAAAAAAGGAGGGCACTTGTCATAATGAGCACTAGGTGTTATATGCAAACAATGAATCATGGAACACTACATCAAAAACAAATGAAGTACTGTAGGGTGAATAACAATTTTAAAAAAAGAGAAAGATATGAAATCCATACAGAAAAACTGGCACAATTTGCAAATGACATGAAATCTCGAAAGATTCCACAAAAAAAACCCGTTAGAATAAAAAAATTCAAGAAAGCTGCAGGATATAAAGTCAATATGCAGAGACCTGTTGTCATTATTTTTTTCAAATTTTATTTATTTATTTGACAGGAAGAGAAAAAGCACGAACAGGGGGAGTGTCAGAAAGAGGGAAAAGCAGACCCTTGCTAAGCAGGGAGCCCAACACGGGGCTCGATCCCAGAACTCTGGGATCATGACCTGAGCTGAAGGTAGACGCTTCCATTATGGAGCCACCCAGATGACCCAACTTCTTGCATTTCTGTATACTGATGACACACTTTCGCAAAGAGAAATTAAAAAAGCAACGCCATTTACAATTCCATAAAAAAAATCTAGGAATAAAAGTAACCAAGAATGAGAAAGACATAGTACACTCAACACATGGCAGAAAAGAAATGAAAAATATGTGTGTCGAGGGGGGCAGAATGTATGGGTCAAAGATTTGGAAGGCAACACAAACAAATGGTAGCATACGCCATGCTCCTTAACTGGAAGAGTTAATTATGTGAACATGTCCATCGTACCCAAAGCAATCGACAGATGTGATGAAATGCCTATCTGAATTCCTGTGTCATTATTCAAGGAAATAGAAAACAGTCCTCAAACTTATATGGAATCACAAAAGACACCAAATCCACAAAGCAACCTGGAGAAAGAGGTGCAGTCAACACACTCCTGGATTTCAAGCAGGATTATAAAGCTGTTGTCATCAAAACAGGATGGTACTGGCATAAACACAGACACCAGGTCAGTGGAACAGTACAGAAAGCTCAGAAACTTACCCACATGTAGATGATCCTAACTTACGACACAGCAGCAGAAGATATGCCATGAGGGAAGGACTGTCTCTTCAGTGAGCGGTAACAGGCAAATGGACACTAAATGCAGAAGAATATAACTGGGTCACTTTCTTACACCACACACAAAATTTTTAATGGATGAATGATTTGAACATAAGACCTGAATCCATAAACCTCCAAGAAGACAGAGGTACTAAGTCTCTCGACATTGGTTTTGGCAAAGAGTCTTCAGATCGGACACCAAATGCAAAGGCAACAAAAGCAAAAATAAACAAGTGGAACAACATTAAACTGAAATCTTCCACACAGCAACAGAAACCAGCAAAAACTTAAAAGGCCACTGACCCAATAAGAAAAAAATATCTGCGAATCATATGTGTGAGAAGAGGCTAATATCCAAAATACACACAACACTCATGCAAATCAAAACAAAAAAAAAAACTATATAAAAAATGGGAGGAATATGTGAATAGATACTTTCCAAAGATGGCACACAGGTGCCAACAGACAGAAAAAGTTGTTCGACATCACTAATCATCGTCAGAGAAACATCAGTCAAACCCACAATCGGCTATCCTCTCACAACTGTTGGAACAGCAATTGTCCCAGAGACAGACACCAGGTGGGGTCAAGGGTGTGCAGACGAGGAGACACTGTGCACTGTTGGTGGGAATGGAAATTGGTGCAGCCACTGTGACAAACGGTATGGAGGTTCCTGAAAAAATAAATACAACTACCCCATGACTCAGTAATGGCTCTATTGAGTATTGATTTGAAGAACACAAAAATGCTGCCTCAAAAAGACAGATGCACTCCCACGTTCACTGCAGCATTATTCACAAGAACCAGACATGGAAACACAGACCTTGGGGGCCTTATGCCAAGTAACTCAGACACAGAAAGACCAATACCAGATTCTCTCATGTACATTCCACGTGGAATAAACAAATACTGAACGCATAGATACTGAGAGCAGGTTGGTAGGTGCCAGATTTGGGGATGGGGTGGTAGAAACGGGTGAAGGTGGTCAAAGTCTCAATGTTTGAGTGAGAAAATCCTACAGTCATGAAATGTTCTGTCAGGCATGGAGACTAAAACTAATCCCGCAGCATGGGGTATAGGTTTCCCTGCTCTTTGAAAGTACAGGGCTTCTGAGAAACCTTGCACAGCAGAAATGGTGTCAAGAAGGAATGACCATTAATTTAAACGAACAATTAGACAGTGTGCTCAGACTCCAAAATTCCTTCTCTTTGGCTTTTCATAGGCCTCAGCACACAAGTTTCTAACAGAGGCCCAGCATAAATGAAGATGAAGCACAGCAGAAGCTTACAGACACAATTCAAAGTGCTGGTGGCTGGATGCGGAGAGCGGTTCCCAGAGGAAGGAGCTGGTTGGGGTGCACGCCGCCTCTGTTGTGCTTCTCCCCAAAACAGATGCTGAACACGATTCTCACTGTTCACCTTTTTTCATAAGAGGGAAATCCTCTTCAGGTCTCTTCCTCTTACTGAAGCTGGGTAATAACATAGTTCTTTCAAGAAAGCCCAGTGTCTTACTGTGAACGTTTAAAAAGTGGGGTATACTTGTACTTGAGCATTGCTGAGGGAGGAGATGTGAAAGGTTCTCCCAGACACAAACCTCAGCAGATCCACCGGGAAAGGCACCTTCCTCAGCATGCAGAACACGGACTACCTCCTACCCCCTGAGAAACCCTCTCCTTCCTCTCGATCAGGACAACCCACAACACCTGAGAGTTACCCCAATTCCTCTGTTCTCCTGCTCCTAATAGTTATCCCATCAGCAAATCCTGTGAGCTCCATCTTCAAAATGGACCCAGAATAGTTCTAACCACTCCATCCAAGGCCACCTGTCTGGTCCCAATTGCCTGAGTTCCTGGAAAAGCTTCGTCATTGACCTGCCTTGCCATCTTCAACCCTCTGTCATCTGTTCTCAACACTGTAGCCAGGATGGCCCAGTGAAACAGCATCTCAAGGGGTTATAGCCCTGGAATAGCTTTCTGTCACACTCTTTCACCTCTCTGAGCTCATGTCCTAAGCTGTCTCCTGTGGCCACAGGGTCTTCTTGTTGCTCCTGGACATAACAGGAATTCTCCTGCCCCAGAGACTTTGCACATGCTTTCCCTTCTCTTCAGAATGCTCTTCATGTGTTCTCACTCACCTTTCGAGAAGTGTGAATTGGAGTGACAGGGACAGAAGATGAGGCTGTGTGTTGGGTGAGGCTGGTGGCCCAGAAGAAGGTTCTCTGCCAGCTCTCCGCCTGTGCCTCACTTGTCCTCAACCAGGAACTTGCACACAGCCCTCACCTGCCACAACTCTCATCCAGGAGACCAACATCCACCCCTGGAGCCCACCCTGCCCACACCCTGCTGCAGAATGCATTCAGCTCTCCTCTGAGACCCCTGTCAGCTTTACCCAGGCCTGGAACTCCCCTGTCTCCTGCAAAGCTCCCGGATTCCTCCTCTTCTTCCAAAATAACACTGGCGCAAGGCTTTCATGAGAAAGCTATAATGCTAACTAATGAAAGGTTCACACCTACTTTCCCCTTCTGTTGCCTTTCTCTCCACCTTCTTTCCTACCTGTGCAAACTGTAACATACCAGTGGAACATGAACATGCTCTGAGATCTGAATCTTTCATTGCAGCTTTCTGAGGACTCCTTATGTGATAAGAAACTAGTGTATCCTACAACAGGGTGTTTTCCATCTATCCTCTATAGAATAGTACAGCCCAAATCACTACAATTTTACCTCACTCTTCATGAAGCAGAACACTTTTTTGCTTTCTTCTCTTACTTATATTCCAGTTAGTTCACATGCCATGGAATATTCGCTTCAGGGGTAGGATTTAGTGATTCCTCATCTGCATACAGTACCCAGTGCTCATCACAAGTGCCCTCCTTAATACCCCTCACCCATTTAACTCTTCCTCCCATGTCCCTGTCCTGCAGCAACACTCAGTTTCTTCTCCAAGGTTGAGTCTATTTCCTTGTTTGCCTCTCTCATCACCCCTCAACTCTGTTCATCTATTTTCTGTCTGAAATTCCACAAGTGTGAGAGATAGGATATTTGTCTTTCCTCACTGATTTTGCTTAGCTTAATATACTCTAGATCCATCCACATCCTTGCAAATGGTAAGATTTCATTCTTTTTGAAGCTGGGTCATAATCCATTATATATATATATGTATCCCACATCTGCTTTATCCAATCATCAGTGCATGGACTTTGGGTTTCTCTCCATAGTTTGGCTACTGTGGACATTGGTGCTATAAACATCATAGTGCATGTTCCCCCTTTGAATCTGCATTTCTGTATCCTTTGGGTAAATACCTAGGAGAGCAATTGCTGGATCATGTGGTTGTTCAATGTTTAACTTTTTGAGGAACCCCCACACTGTTTCCCAGACTGGCTGCACAACTTTGCATTCCCACCAATAGGATGGGAGGGTTCCCCTTTAAGCAGAACATTATCTGCCGGCAATTTCATAAGAGGAAACAAAACCTCTGGGAGATGCACCCAGGGTCAGGCAAGCAGTTGCAGACTTCACCCCAAGGCTCCTGACGCCAAGCCCCTTGAAGCCACCAGCATGCCACTATTCAAAAGAATTCCCAGACTCTCCTTCTGACTCCACCGCCAAAGAAACTACAGAGAGAATATGGCACCTCAAAATATTGAGATAATACATTTAGTAAAACTAGAAAGTCAAGCTCAACTTTTAAACAGGAATAGGCCGCCTTGGATAATTTTCAATTTTCCCACCACCCTAATTTTAACTCTTCTGATGAATAAACTAATCAATGATGAAACATCACCTTTGTCAAATGACATCATCCAAGTCTGTATCAGATGAAAAAAAGCCACCTAACCCTAGATGCTGGCCACTCAACCATATCTTAGGCCCAACTGAATAAACACTGTTAGATGAAGGAAGAAATTAGATGTTACAAACAGGCACAGAGTGAATCTCACCTCCCCTTTCTAATAAAAGAGGGTTCTTAGGAAACAGATGGTCAAAATACATTTGTAAGCAATAAATGGACAGAGAAATTGTGATTCCCTGCAAAGTTCTACCAGCACGGAAACTAAGTAATTCTTGCACCAAACCCAGAATGCTGACAGCTACTTCAATTTTACTTTGTGGCTCCACTAGAGAAAATAGAAAAGCCCAGGAGGTTTTGGGATAATGAGAGGTTTTACCTCCAGCCCTGACATAGTTAGGACATTTTGCTAAACATACCTGTGCTTTCTCTAAACACTGGCGTCCTGTGACAAGCTGCCTCGCTGACTCTGATGCTGACCTTCAAAACCTCGGGTGTCTTGGAGCCAGAGCAAGAAGTGCTGTAAGCTGGGAGAAGAAGGCACCTCTGACCTAAAGCCTGCACACATGCTTTGGTTTCTGGGCGAAGGGGCAACACATACTTGTTGTTTAGCAGTAATTATCTTCATTCTCAATAGACCAATGAGCTTGCCTTTTCTGGAAGGCAGACTTACTCTTCTAAAGAAACCCTCAATTCGTCTATTCCCAATGCAACTAGAGTGAAACATTTATTTCTCACTTAAATAGAAAACACTGTTATTGTCGACACTGCGTGAATGAACTTTTAAAAACATTTTAGAGAGAAAGGAAGAGACCTTTATTCAAACCCAAGTCAGGACAACTGTCTGGGAGACACAATCTTCACCAAGAAGGGAGTGCTCCGGGGAAGGAACATTTGGGGCAGGCTTATATATTTTTTTCTGTTTTGTTTTACATACAGAGTTACACACCACAATGAGGATCTTCTTAGATCCAGAAAGTGACAGATTCTTTCTTATGTTTTCAGTATGTACATGTCAGTATGACCTTAATCTTATGGGAGCCAAAGAGGTTCTTTATTTTTTCTTATATTTATGTTGGCATTTTTTGGTTATTGTTTTCTCCTCGAAGCAGATGTACAACATGTGCTTGGGGTAGAAATAGGGCCCATGCTTTGAGGTTTTTGCCCAGCCATTTTGAGCTGGTAAAATGTTGAAGGATAGCTTCCCTGGGAGCCCAGGATCAGGGCCCAAAGATGATATAAGATAAAAATTCCTTTTATCATTGTAATTACTCCTAAATGGAGGAATTTGAGACAAAAACACCTTTCACAAGAGTACCAAGAAATCAAAATGATACCCACAAAAGCCTGCCTGCTCCATGGTCAGCACAGGTAACAGAAATGTTCACAGTCTCTGGACTCCTGCCCTTCTCCTGCCCAAATCGCTGAAGCACACAGACCACTTAAAATCAGAATTGTAGAACTGCTAGAACTCCTTAGAGATGTCTGGCACCATTCCCTTGGACTGCAGAATAAAACACAGTAGCTCGTTGTCACAAACTAATTTCAACATGAAGTGCCCCCTGGATGCCCTAAGTTCTTTCTCTGCAAATGTTGACTAATGTAAGTCACAGTCATACCATATAAACACTACGATGGCTGTGAAGTCATCATAGATAAGACAATATTTTAGCCATGTTTATAAGCATTGGTTCCTGTTGTAAAGAGGCTGAGCTGAGTGTTTTTAAACACTATTTCAGACCAGTTTTACAGCACCCTCTGAACATACCAGAGCCTGAATCGACTAAAAAAGATAGTTGTTTTCAGTAACTTTAATACCAGAAAAATATTATACTGTCTCTATCCCTAAGGATCTTTGAGTATCTTACCCAGAGGTCCTCCACTGAGATAATGATCTTAATGATCACCATGGGCAGAGGTGAAAAGGCCCGCTGAATTTGTTCCAGTTGTCCACATGACAAGAAAATCCTGATACTTGATAGGTTTCCAGATCGAGAAGACCAGAGATAAGAGGGAAATAGTACCCCGTATGGAACAACAAGAGATTTGGAGTCAATTTGGGGATCCCACTTAGGTTTCTGACACTAAAATCCTCTGTGACTCATATCATCCGAGTCCCTGTCTAACCACCTGAAAATGTGCCTAAAAATATCTATACCTAGTTTGAAGTTTAAGAGGCAGAATGCTACAAAGAGCCAGTATGATGTCTCTCAAGATCAGGTGCTCAGGAAGCCAAAATTGCTATTGGGTCTATTTCTTTTCCAGAAGAAAGAACACATGTTGAATCCACATTCCTAATAGATGACTCACCAGATGATTTTCAAACCTGAAGGAAGGACAAGAAGTCACTCTTGTGTCATAGTTCACTCAGAAATCATGTTGGACTGGTGAGTATGATACGATAGCAACGTCATCACTAAGAGTGGGGAGCTTCTAATTTCCATACGGCCATGTTGACCCCCTTAGCTCAGAGCCACCAAAAAAGGGCAGCTGGGAAGGGGGCACCGTCATCACTATGAGTGGGGAGCTTCCCATTTCCATATGGCCATGTTGACCCCCTTAGCTCAGGGCCACCAGAAAGGACAGCTGAGGGGGACCACAGGCCAATGCGGCCAGGTGTGGCTGGGGCAGGCAGAACTCTGACTTAAGGCTCAACTCCTATCTAGATTATTATAATGCTCTTCACAAATAAAGTATCATTGTGTGTGAGCCCTCATGTAGAAAAGGTTCAGAATTTCCATTGAGATTCCCTCTCTGACATTTAGGATATGTAGAAAAGTTCCATTTAATTTTAAACATTGAAGGACTTCTTGGTTTTCTTTTCTCTATGACTGTGGCTCAATTCCCCTGTGGTCTAAGAATAGAATCTAGTTAATTTCAGGGTTTAACATTTGTAGACTTGATTCGTGGCCCCACCTATCATCTATTTGGGTAAAGAGTCTATGACCACTTGAAAATAATGTATTCTGCACTTATTATGGAATGTTCCCTATATGTCAATTAGGTCACATTTTTTACCAATGTTTTGTCTGCTTTTTCTGTCAGATATTGAGAAAGGTATATTAAAATCTTCAAACAATGCTGCTCTATTCAACGGTGCATCGGAGAATTTACCAGTGTTAGAAGGCAAGAAAAACAAAAAGTATAAGAATTGAGGGGATAATTGTGATTATTCACAGATAATACGATTGTGTACATAGAAAATCCAAAACAGTCTATAAATACCCTATTAGAATTAAAAATGCAATTTATAAATTTGAGATGGATTGTAGCTTCCCATTGGACAGTTTCTGAAAGAAAACGTAGAACCTGTCAATCTTTGGGTAGGACATAGGGTGCACTAACCATTTAAAAGAATTCAGTGGGACTTCATAAAAATGTGACATTTCTCCTTATCTTATGACCATAAGAAAATGAAAAAGTGAACCGCATTCTGGGAAGTAAAGATTTGCAATACACACACTGACAAAGACTTGTCAATAAAGAATTCCTGCTCATCAACCATAGAAAGTCTATTTATAAACGAATATTTCACAAAAGATTGACTGATGGCCAATAAGAACAGGAAAGGGTGCTCTGCAGTATTATTTTCAGGAACAGCAAGGCCTTTCCTAAAATGAAAACATACACACAAACCAGTATTCCCTAGATGGATGACGTCCTTATTTCTGAGGAAGCTTGAAGAACAGACTAGCATCAAAGTAAAGTGATGGAATTCCTGACACTCAGAGGATGGACAATTGACCTCAAACTACAGTACAATTTCTAGGCATCATTCGGTTCTCTGAAGGCAGACAACTACCACACCCCTTCCTACACCACACAGGTTGCTTCCCAACCCCTACCATAAAAGAAGAAGATGAGAAACAGATAGGACTAGTAGGAAATAGCAAAACTCACATGTGGGGATTATCCTGAAACACACTGATCACATAACTAGTGTAAGGAAGTGTAGGGAACTGACAAGGACAGAGACTCAAGAGGTACTTCTTTGGGAAATGCTGTCTGACATCGTCACACCGTGGTACCAGCTAATGAGGGCTCTGAGCATACCCTAGGGTTTGCTCACAAGGGTCTGCAACACCATCGCTGAGGACTGAAACTCTTCAAGACCTCAAAGCTTGCCTGATTGACTATTGGACTAAGAGATTCCCATGTTCTGAAAACAGATACCAACCCATTGAAAGGTTCACCTGGGCTCTCTCGGAGGTCCTACAAGAAGCTGAACCATTCACTGAAAATCAATTACACACACACACACACACACACACACACACACACACACACACACACCTGTCATTTCACCAATTACTTAAACATTCAAGGTTCTTCCTACCTTTTCTTTTACACATTGATATTTATACTCCCATGAAATGTCATCATTTCTAATGAACACTGATGTCAAAATAGAGATCCATTGACACAATATTCACAAAATTGAACTTCCCTGCTGTAATTTTCAATATAGCATTTTTTAAAGTTCATACATATTTTAGGTTTTTGGTAACTTTTACAGGAGAAGATCAGCATTGAAAAACTCTGAATACTGACAATGAGGTTTAGGCCTAGAGAACAAAAATTGTCCAATTTCATAGATAATAAGGAACCAAAGGGAAAGCATGGAAGCTGTAGTCGAATAATTTTACACATGTGCATCCTCTATTATTCTACTACTGAGGGGCGTGTTTTATTACCACTCTACATGCATCAATTGTCTTCCACGTGCACCTGCACAGGTATAATGAATTACTACAGTAGAATGAAATATCTGGGAACTACTTGGCGGCATCTATAATGAACAATGAAATGTCGATCTTATATTTGGTGAACTTCCACTGTCTGTCCCTTTAGACAATGGACCCTAAACAGAAGGGGGAATGAACCACGAGAGACTATGGACTCTGGGAAACAAACTGAGGGCTTCAGAGGGGAGAGGGGTGGGGGATTGGGATGGGCCAGTGATGGGTATTAAGGAAGGTACATATTGCATGGAGCACTGGGTGTTATATGCAAATAATGAATCAGGGAACACTACATCAAAAACTAAGGAAATACTGTATAGTGACTAACATATCAAAATAAAAAATTATTATTAGAAAAAAATTAAAGGTAAAAAAAAAAACCAATACAGCTTTTCAGTTTCAAGAACAATCACAATTGAGAAAAAACTAACTTCCAATCCCTAAAGCAAAACACAGACCAAGTTCCATCTCACTCCCGTTTATTCACATTCTCTGTGGGTTTTAAGCTATTTCCCTACCTCCTTTCCTGATGAGCAGGGAGCCCGGGCTCGATCCCAGAACCCTGGGATCATAACCTGAGCCAAAGGCACATGCTTAACTGGCTGAGTCAGCCAGGAGCCCCAGTCATGTTTTCCTTAAGCAAAAGGACACTTTCTCACAATGCCTTCACATGACTTCACATGGTACCAGAGACCTGCATTTGCTTCTAGGAGGTTGCAGATGAAGGCCATTGCAAACTCTCACAGTGGTTTATCAAATACAATGACCTGCCTGGTGACAGTGAAACTCTTATGAGCCCACGAGAGGGTGCTGTGACACTCAGCTGTGGCTGGGCTGGCACAGAGAACCAAATCCATTTCCCTGCCTGATGTCTGTGAGGAACAGATGCCCCCACTGTGAATGAGACCCTGCCACTGAGCTGTCCAGAGATGGCCATCCTCACGGAGGATGAGGATAAAGGACAATGCCTGAGGAGACCTCATCTGTCTCTTTTATCTTTTCATATTTTTGACAGTGGACAAATCACTGCCTAGGAGTCCCCAACTACCTTAGTCTCATCTGTGAATGACCAAGAGGTTTTACAAAACACTTAAGATTTTGACCTCACAAATGCCCACAACCACTTACCATAGGGATTCAACATTAAGCAAAGATACTGTTCGTTGGAAGAGAGGTCCTGCCCACTGTTGTTTCTCACTTATATGCTCATCTTCCTTACCTCATGGTAACATAACCACCTTGATTCCTGCTTCCGTCTTCAGGAAGGCTGAGGTGACTTGAAGGGCATTACCCTGACATCGTTTTTCTTAGCAATAAGATGTGGACATTTCCCTAGTCCTACACACCCAAAGTTGAATCGGAATCAGGATTGAGGAGGCTGATGAGAGTTGAAGGTGTTTTCCTGTACACGATGGTTTATTACCAATAAGGATGGGTCAGAGTCCTCAAAATTCCAGAACGTTTTCATTAATGCTTCCTACTCGTGAAAGATGATGTACATTGGTCTTTCCCTGTACAGTGTGGTAACTCAGAGAAAAGTGCTTAGCCCTTTCGTCAGACTTCCACGAGCACTTTGGGGTTGGCTTCCATATTCACAAAGGATGATGTTAGGGCTAAGAGGGTTCCTGTACACTGTTATTTCTTTCAGATAAGTGTATGGCATTTTTGTTACATTGTCAGAGCCTCTTAGCGCCGGGCTTGCCGGCCTCCTGTGGAAGAACCCTAACCCTAGGTCGGCCCCCGAGGGGCCCCTCCCAAGGAGCCTGGCACCACAATGCCAGGGATTTGGGACCCCCGAGCCCCAGTGCTGGACTCACTCTGCCACCCCGCAAGCACCCAGGGCGCTACGGGTGTTGCCAGTCATTCAAGAAGGGAGAACGGGCAAGGCCCTCCGAACCCCCTGTGACCTTCAAAGGCCCCTGTGCAAAAACTCTGGCTCCTTCGCTCCTGCTCCCCAGCGCCCTAACCTCGGCCCACCCCTCCTCTCGCTGCAGAGCTGGCGGACCGGGCCTGCGGGCTTCCTGGGGGCTAACCCTATGCCAAGTTGCCCCCGAAGGGCCCCTCCCAAGTGGCCTGGCGCTGCATGCCAGGGATTGGGGACCCCCAAGTCCCACCGCCGGATGCACCGTGCCACCCTGCTGCCACATGGGGCACTAGGGGCGTCACCAGTCCTTCAGGGCGACAGAACGGGCAGGACCCTCCAAGCCTCCTGCGACCTTCGAAGGCACCCCAAGCCAAAGCGTAAATGCTCTGGCCCATGCCCCCACTCGCCAGCTACCTCACCTCAACCCACACCTCCATTCACCGCACATGGGCGGAACGAGCCTGGCAGCCTCCTGGGGGCTAACCCTAACCCTAGGTCTGCCACCGAGGGGCCCGTCCCAAGGGGCCTGAGGCTGCAACGCCGGGTATTAGGGAGCCCCGATCCCCAGCGCCGGAGTCTCCCTGCCGCCCCATCACCACCCGGGCCGCTAGGGGTGCCGCTGGTCATTCAGGGCGGTAGAACGGGCAGGGCCCTCTGAACCCGTGGCGAACTTCGAAGGCCCCCCCATCCAAAACGCTCGAGCCCACGCTCCTGCTCCTCAGCGCCCTCACCTCGGCCCACCCCTCCGCTCGCCACAGAGCCGGCGGATGAGGCCTGCACTCCTCCTGGTGGCTGCACAGAACCCTAGGTTGTCCCCTTAGGTGCCCCTCCGAAGGGGCCTGGCACCGCAATGCCTGGGATTGGGGACCCCCGAGCCCCAGCGCCGGACTCACCATGTCGCCCCCCCCGCCACCCGGGCCGCTAGGAGCACCGTCGGTCATTCAGGGAGGGAGAACGGGCAGATTCCTCCGAGCCCCTGGTGACATTCGAAGGCCCCCCGTGCCAAAATGCTTGGGCCCATGCTCCCGCTCGCCTGCGCCCTCACCTCGGTCCGCCCCTCCACTCGCTGTAGAGCCAGTGGATCTGGACTGCAGCCCTCCTGGGTGTTACCCTAACCATTGGTGGGCCCCCGAGGGGCCCATCCAGGTTCCTATTGCCGCAACACCAGGGATTGGGGAATCCCGAGCCCAAGCGCCGGACTCACCCTCCCGCCCTACCGCCACCTGGGCCGCTAGGGGCGCCGCCGTTCATTCAGGGAGGGAGAACAGGCAGGGCCCTCCTAGCGACCTGCGACCTTCGAAGGCCCCCCGCACCAAAACGCTTGGCCCCACGCTCCCGCTGGCCAGCGCCCTTACCTCGGCCCTCCCCTCCGCTCGCCGCACAGCTGGCGGATCGGGCCTGTGGGCCTTCTGGGGGCTAACCCTAAACCTATGTCGGCCCCCTAGTGGCCCCTCCCAAGGGGCCTGGTGCCGCAACGACGGGGAAAGGGGACTCCTGAGCCCCAGCGCCTGACTCACCATGCCCCCCGCTGCCACCCGGGTCACTATGGGCACCGCCGGTCATTCAGGGCGGGAGAATGGGCAGGGCCATCCGAGCCACCGGTGACATTTGAAGGCCCCCCGTGCCAAAATGCTTCGGCCCACGCTTCTGCTCACCAGTGCCCTCACCTCGGCCAGCCCCTCCGCAAGCCGCACAACCAGCAGATCGGGCCTGGCGGCCTCCTGGGGTCTAACCCTAACCCTAGGTTGGCTGTCAAGGGGCCCCTCCGAAGGGGTCTGGCACCAACACGCTGGGGATTGGGGACCCCCGAACACCAACGCCGGACTCACCCTGCTGCCCTGCCGAGACCCGGCCCGCTAGGGTCGCCATCCTCATTCAGAGTGGGAGAACTTGCAGGGCCCTCCGTGCCCCCTGCGACCTTCGAAGGCAACCCACGCCAAAATGCTAGGGCCCATGCTCCCGCTCACCATTGCCCTCACCTGGGACCCACCCTCCGCTCGCCACACAGCCGTCAGATCGGGCCTGCCAGCCTCCTGGGGGCTAACCCTAACCCTAGTTCAGCCCCTGAGGAGCCCCTCCCAAGGGGACTGGCGCCATCACGCCGGGGATTGGGGACAATCCAGCCCCAGTGCTGGACTTTCACTGCCACCCCGCCGCCACCCGGGTTGCTAGGGGCGCTGCCGGTCCTTCGGGGCAGGAGAAGGGGTAGGGCCCTCTGAGCCCCCCGTGACCTTCGAAGGCCCCCTGTGCCAAAAGGCTTGGGCCCACGCTCCCGCTCACCATTGCCCTCACCTCAGCCCGCCCCTCCGCTCGAACACACAGCTGGCGGATAGGGCCTGCTGGGCTCCTGGGGGCTAACCCTAAACCTAGGTCGGCCCCCGAGGGGCCCTTTCCAAGGGTCCTGGCTCCACCACGCCGGGGATTGGGGACCCACGAGCATGAGCACCAGACTCACCCAGCTGCCCCGCCGCCACCTGGGCTGCTAGGGGCACCGCCACTCATTCAGGGCGGGAGAAGGGGCATGGATCTCTGAGCCCCCGGCGACTTTCGAAGGCCCCCCACGCCAAAACGCTTGGGCCCACGCTCCCGCTCGCCAGCACCCTCACCTCTGCCCACCACTCCTCTCGCCGCACAGCCAGCAGAATGGGCCTGCCGGCCTCCTTTGGGCTAACCCTAACCCTAGGTAGGCCCCCAAGGTACCACTCCCAAGTGCCTGGCGACACCACGCTGGGGATTGGGGACCCATGAGCCCTAGCTCCAGACTCACCCTGCCACCCCGCCATGACCCGGCCCGGTAGGGGCAACGTCCTCACAGGGCGAGAGAATAGGCAGGGCCCTCTGAGCCCCCGGTGACCTTCGAAGGCTCCCCGCGCCAAAACGCTTGGGCCCACACTCCCGCTCGCCAGCGCATTCACGTCGGCCCGCCCCTCCGCTCAATGCACAGCCAGCGGATCAGGCCGCCGGACTCCTGGGGGTAACCCTAAAGCTAGGCAGGAACCAGAGGGGCCCCTCCCAAGGGGCCTGGTGCCACCAAGCCTGGGACTAGGACCATAGGCCCCATCGCCAGACTCACCCTGCCTCCCTGCTGCCACTCGGGCCACTAGGGGCGCCGCTGGTCATTCAGGGCGCAAGAATGGACAGGGTCCTCCGAGCCACTGGCGACCTTCGAAGGCTCTCCGCGCCAAAACCCTGGTGCCCACGCTCCCGCTCGCCAGCGCCCTCACCTTGGCCCGCCCCTCTGCTCCCTGCACAGAGGGCGGATCCGGCCTGCCGGCCTTGTGTGGGCTAACCCTAACCATAGGTCGGCCCTCCAGGGTCCCTCCCAAGGATTCTGGTGCCTATACGCCAGGGATGTGGGACCCCAAGCCCCAGAACCAGACTCACGCTGCCGCAACGCCGCCACCCCGGGCCGCTAGGGGCGTGGCCGCTCATTCAGGGCGGGAGAACGGACAGGGCCCTGGAGAAACCGGCGACATTTGAAGCCTCCCGCGCCAAAATGCAGGGGCCCATGCTCCCACTCACCAGCGCCTTTACCTCGGCCCGCCCACCTCTTGCCGCCCAGCCAGAGGATTGGGCCTGCTGGCCTCCTGGGTGCTAACTCTGACCCTAGGTCGGCCCATGAGAAGCCCCTCCCAAGAGGCCTGGCCCTACAATGCTGGGGATTGGGGATCCCTGAGCCACAGCTCAGGACTCACCCTGCAGCCCCACTGCCAATGGAGCCGCTAGGGGCGCCGCTGGTTATTCAGGGCAGGAGAATGGGCAGGGCCCTTCGAGACATGGCAACATTCGAAGGCCCAGGGTGCCAAAACGCTGGGGCCCACGCTCCCGCTCTGCATCCCCCTCAACTCAGCCCACACCTCCACTCCTCGCACAGCCGGCGGATCGGGCCTGCCAGCCTCCTGGGCACTAACCCTAACCCTAGGACGGCCCCTGAGGGTCCCTTCCTAAGGAGTCTTGCAGCGCAATGCCGGGGATTGGCGACCCCCAAGCCCCAGGGCCGAGTGCACCCTGCCACCCTGCCCCACAGGGCCCGCTAGGGGCGCCGCCATTCATTCTGGGTGGGAGAACTGGCAGGGGCCTCCGAACCCCCGCCCACCTTCGATGGCGCCCAGAACCAAAATGCTTGTGCCCAGGCTCATGTTCACCAGCGTCCTCACCTCGGCCCAACTCTCCGCTCCACGCACAGGCGGTGTATAGGGCCTGCCAGCCTCCTGGGTGCTAACCGTAACTGTAGGTCGGCCCCCGAGGGGCCCTTCTCAAGTGGCCTGGCGCCCCAACGCCGGGGATGGGGCAACTGAGCCCAAGTGCTGGACTCACCCTGCTGCCCTTCAGCCACCTGAGCCACTAGGGGCCCCGCTGGTCATTCAGAGCGGGTGAATGGGCAGGTCCCTCCAAGCCACCACCGACCTTCGAAGGCCCCCCACGCTAAAACGCTTGGGCTCATGCTCAGGCTCGCCAGCGCCCTCACCTCGGCCCACCCTGCCGTGTGCCGCACAGACGCTGATCGGGTCCACCGGTCTCCGGGGGGCTAACTGTAACCCTAGATCGACCCCCGAGGGGCCCATCCCAAGGGGCCTGGCGTTGCAACGCCGGGGATTGGGGACCCTGAGCCTCAGCACCCGACTCACCCTGCCACCCAGCCGCCACCCAGGGGCTTGGGGTGCTGCCATTCAATCAGGGCGGGAGAACGGGCAGGGCCCTCCGAGACACGGTGAACTTCGAATCCCCCCCGCTCAAAACGCCCGAGCCCACGCTCCCAAACACCAGTGCCCTCACCTGGGTCCGCCACTCCACTCTCCACACAGCTGGCGAATAGGACCTGCCGAGATCCTAGGGGGTAAACCTAAACCTAAGTTGTCATCCAAGGGGCCCCTCCCAAGGGGCCTGGCGCCGCATCGCTGGGGATTGGAGATACCTGAGCCGCAGGGCCTGACTCACCCTGCCACCCCTCACGACCCGGGCTGCTAGGGGCGCCGCCGTTCGTGCAGGGTGGGAGAACGGGCAGAGCCCTTTGAACCCCCGCCGACCTTTGAAGGTGTTCTGAACCAAAACGCTTGGGCCCAGGCTCATGATCACCAGCATCCTCACCTTGGCCCAACTCTCCCCTTGATTCAGACCCATTGGATAGGGCCTGCCGGGCTCTTGGTTCTAATGAAAACCCTAGGTCGGCCCCGTGGGGCACATCCCAAGGGGCCTGGCTCTGCAACGCTGGGGATTGGTGACTCAGACCCCAGAGCCAGACTCACCCTGCCGCACTGTCGCCACCCGGGCCTCTAGGGGCACCGCCGGTCATTCAGGGCGAGAGAAGGGAAGGGCCTTCGGAGTCCCCGGTGACCTTCAAAGGCTCACCTCGCCAAAATGCTGGTGCCCACGCTCCCGCTCCCCAGCGCCCTCACCTCGGCCCGCCCCTCCGTTTGCTGCAGAGCCAGTGGATAGTGCCTGCCGGGCTCCTGGGGGCTAACTGAAAACCTAGGTCAGCCCTGTGGGGCACATCCCAAGGGTTCTGGCTCTGCAATGCTTGGGATTGGTGACTCAGAGCCCCAGAGCCGGACTCACCCTTCCACACTGTCGCCGCCTGGGCAGCTAGGGGTGCCGCCGGTCATTCAGAGTGAGAGAAGTGGCAGGTCCTTCCGAGTTCCCGGTGACCTTCAAAGGCTCCTGGAGCCAAAACATTGGTGCCCATGCTTCCACTCCCCAGCGCCCTCACCTCGGCCCGCCCCTCCGCTCCCCGCACAGCAGGCGGATCGGGCCTGCCAGCCACCTGGGGGCTAACCCTAACCCTAGGTCGGACCCGAGGGGCCCCTCCCAAGGGGCCTGACGCCACAATGCCGGGGATTGGGGACCCCAAGCCTCAGCACCTGACTCACCTGCCGCCCAGCCGACAATCGGGGGCTTGGGGTACTGCCGTTCATTCAGGGCAGGAGAACGGGCAGGGCCCTCCGAGACATGGGGACCTTCAAAGGCCCCCCAGGCCAAAACGCCCAGGCCCACCCTCCCACTCACCAGCGCCCTCACCTAGGTCTGCCACTCTGCTCTCCACACAGCTGGCGAATAGGGCCTGTTTGCCTCCTAGGGGCTAAACCTAACTCTAGGTTGGCCCCCGAAGGGCCCCTCCCAAGGGGCCTGGTGCCGCAACGCCAGGGATTGGGGACCCCCAAGCCCCAGCGCACGATGCACCCTGCGCCCCTCCCCACCTGGGCCGCTAGGGGCGCCGCTGTTCATTCACCTTGGAAGGATGGACAGGGCCCTCCGAATCCCCGCCAATTTTCAAAGGCGCCCCAAATCAAAACACTTGGGCCCAGGCTCATATTCACCAGCACCCTCACCTCAGCCCAACTCTCTTCTCGATGCCCAGGTGGTGTATCGGGCTTGCCAGCCTCCTGGGGGCTAACCCTAACCATAGTTCGGCCCCCGAGGGGCACTTCCCAGGGGCCTGGTGTCACAACGCTGCGGATGGGGACCCCGAGCCCAAGTGCCGGTCTCACCCTGCTGCCCTTCAGCCACCCGAGCCGCTAGAGACCACTGGTCAATCAGGGTGGGAGAATGGGCAGGGCCCCCGGAATCCCCGCTGACCTTCAAAGACCCCCCGCGCAAAAAAATTGGCTCCATTCCTCCTGCTCCCGAGCGCCCTCAGCCCGGCCAGCCCCTCCGCTTGCTGCAGAGCCAGTGGATAGTGCCTGCCAGGCTCCTGGGGGCTAACTGAAATCCTAGGTAGGACCCGTGGGGCACAACCCAAGGGGCCTGGCTCTGCAACGCTGGGGATTGGTGACTCAGAGCCACAGAGCCAGACTCACCCTGCAGCACCATCACCACCCGGGCCGCTTGGGGCGCCGCCGCTCATTCAGGGCGGGAGAAGGGACAGGGACCTGGAGAAACTGGCGATATTTGAAGCCTCCTGCGCCAAAATGCAGGGGCCCAAGCTCCCGATCGCCAGCGCCTTTACCTCGGGCCGCCCACCTCTCGCCGCCCAGCCAGAGGATTGGGCCTGCTGGCCTCCTGGGTGCTAACTCTAAACCTAGGTCCGCCCACGAGGAGCCCCTCCCAAGAGGCCTGGCCCCGCAACGCTGGGGATTGGGGATCCCCGAGCCGCAGCATGGACTCACCCTGCCGCTCCACCGCCAAGGGAGCTGCTAAGGGCGCCGCTGCTTATTCAGGGAAGGAGAACGGGCAGGGCCCTTTGAGCCATGGCATCAGTCAAACGCCCAGGGCGCCAAAACGCTGGGGACCACGCTCCCGCTCGCCATCGCCCTCAACTCGGCCTGCATCTCCACTCCTCGCACAGCCGGCAGATAGGGCCTGCAGGCCTCCTGGGCGCTAACCCTAACCCTAGGACGGCCCCGAGGGTCGCTTCCTAAGGGGCCTGGTGCCCCAACGCCGGGGATTGGGAACCCCCAAGCCCCAGCGCTGGATGCACCCTGCCGCCCCGCCCCACACGTGCCGCTAGGGGCGCCGCCATTCATTCAGGGTGGGAGAACGGGCAGGGTCCTTCGAACCCCCGCTGACCTTCGAAGGCGCCCCGAACCAAAAGGCTTGGGCCCGGGCTCATGTTCACCAGCACACTCACCTCGGCCCAACTCTCCGCTCGATGCACAGGCGGTGTATCGGGCCTGCTGGCCTCCTGGGGGCTAACCCTAACTGTAGGTCGGCCACAGAGGGGCCCTTCCCAAGTGGCCTGGCGCCACAACGCCGGGAATACGGACCCGAACCCAAGTGCCGGACTCACCCTGCTGCCCTTCAGGCACCGGAGCCTCTAGGGGCCCCACCGGTCACTCAGAGCGGGAGAACGGACAGGTCCCTCCGAGCCCCCATCGACCTTCGAAGGCCCCCCACACTAAAACGCTTGGGCTCACGCTCACTCTCGCCACGACCTCACCTCGGCCTAACCCTCCACGTGCCACACAGCCGCAGATCGGGTCCACCGGCCTCCTGGGGGCTAACCGTAACCCTAGATAGACCCCCGAGGGGCCCCTCCCAAGGGATCTGGCGCCGCAACGCTGGGGATTGGGGACCCCCGAGCCTCAGCACTGGACTCACCCTGCCACCCAGCCGCCACCCGGGGGCTGGGGTGGTGCCGTTCATTCAGGGCGGGAGCACGGGCAGGGCCCTCCAAGACACAGCGACCTTCAAAGGCCCCCCGCGCCAAAACACCCGGGCCCACGCTCCCGCTCACCAGTGCCCTCACCTCGGTCCGCCACTCCAGTCTCCACACAGCTGGCAAATAGGGCCTGCCGGCATCCTAGGGGCTAAACCTAACCCTACGTCAGCCTCCGAGGGGCCCCTCCCAAGGGGCCTGGCGCCGCAACGCGGTGGACTGGGGACCCCCGAGCCCTATGCCCGGACTTCCATGCCGCCCCGCCGCCACCTGGGCTGCTAGGGGCGCCGCCGGTCATTCAGGGAGGAGAATGGGCAGGGCCCGCCGAGTCCCCGGAGACATTCGAAGGCCCCCGGTGCCAAAACGCTTGGGCCCAGGCTCTTGCTCGCCAGCGCCCTCACCTTGGCCTGCCCCTCCGCTCCACGCACAGCAGGCGGATCCCGCCTGCCGGCCTCCCGGGTGCTAACCCTAACCCTAGGTCGGCCACCCAGGGGCCCTTCCAAGGATCCTGGTGCCGCTTCGCCGGGGATCGGGAACCTCAAGCCCCAGAGCCACACTCACCCTACCGCAACGCCGCCACCCAGGCAGCTAGGAGCACTGCGGGTCATTCAGGGCGAGAGAAGGGGCAGGGCCTTCCGAGCCCCCGGTGCCCTTCAAAGGCTCCCCGTGGCCAAACACTGGTGCCCACGCTCCCGCTCCCCAACGCCCTCACCTCGGACCCGCCCTCCGCTCCCCGGACAGTGGCCGGATCCCACCAACCGGCCTCCTGAGGGCTAACCCTAACCCTAGGTCAGCCACCCAGGGGCCCCTCCCAAGGGTCCTGGTGCCGCTACACTGGGGATCAGGGACCCCAAGACCCAGAGCCAGAATCACCCTGCCGCAACGTCGCCACCCGGGCGCTAGTGGCGCCGCCCGTCATTCAGGGCGGGAGAAGGGACAGGGCCCTTGAGAAACTGGCGATATTTGAAGCCTCCTGCACCAAAATGCAGGGGCCCACGCTCCCGATCGCCAGCGCCTTTACCTCGGGCCGCCCACCTCTCGCCGCCCAGCCAGAGGATTGGGCCTGCTGGCCTCCTGGGTGCTAACTCTAAACCTAGGTCCGCCCACGAGGAGCCCCTCCCAAGAGGCGTGGCCCCGCCACCCTGGGAATTGGGGATCCCCGAGCCGCAGCATGGACTCACCCTGCCGCTCCACCGCCAAGGGAGCTGCTAAGGGCGCCGCTGGTTATTCAGGGCAAGAGAACGGGCAGGGCCATTTGAGCCATGGCAACAGTCGAAGGCCCAGGGCGCCAAAACGCTGGGGACCACGCTCCCGCTCTGCATCACCCTCAACTCGGCCCGCACCTCCGCTCTTCGCAGAGCCAGCGACTCGGGCCTGCCAGCCTCCTGGGAGCTAAGCCTAACCATAGGACAGCCCCTGAAGGTCCCTTCCTAAGGGGCCTGGCGCCGCAACGCCAGGGATGGGAACCCCCAAGCCCCAGCGCCGGATGCACGCTGCCACCCCAACCCATACAAGCCGCTAGGGGTGCCGCCATTTATTCAGGGTGGGAGGACGGGCAGGGCCCTTCGAACACCCGCCGACCTTCGAAGGCGCCCCGAACCAAAAGGCTTGGGCTCGGGCTCATGTTCACCAGAACCCTCACCTCGGCCCAACTCTCCGCTCGACGCACAGGCGGTGTATCGGGCCTGCTGGCCTCCTGGAGGCTAACCCTAACCATAGGTCGGCCACCGAGGGGCCCTTCCCAAGGGGCCTGGCGTCGCAACGCTGGGGATGGGGACCCCGAGCTCACGTGCCGCACTCACCCTGCTGCCCTTCAGCCACCCGAGCCACTAGAGGCCCCGCCGGTCAATCAGGGCAACAGATCGGGCAGGGCCCTCCGAGCCCACGCTGACCTTTGAAGGCTCCCCGCGCAAAAACGTTGGCTCCCAGGATCCTGCTCGCCAGCGCCCTCACCTCGGCCCGCCCCTCCGCTTGCTTCAGAGCCGGTGGATAGGGCCTGCCGGGCTCCTGGCAGCTAACCAAAACCCTAGGTCGGGCCTGAGGGGACATCGCAAGCAGCCTGGCTCTGCAATGCTGGGGATTGGTGACTCAGAGCCCCAGAGCCATACTCACCCTGCCGCACTGTCCCCCCTGGGCCGCTAGAGGCGCCGCGGGTCATAGAGGGCGAGAGAAGGGCAGGGCCTTCTGAGTCCCCGGTGACCTTCAAAGGCTCCCCGTGCCAACACGCTGGTGCCCACAGTCCGGCTCCCCAGCGCCTTCACCTCGGGCCGCACCTCAGCTCGCCGCACAGTGTGCGGTTGGGCCTGACGGTCTCCTGGGGGCTAACCCTAACCCTAGGTCAGCCACCCAGGGGCCACTCCCAAGGGTCCTGGTGCCGCTACACTGGGGATCAGGGACCCCAAGACCCAGAGCCATACTCACCCTGCTGCAACGTTGCCACCCGGGCCGCTAGTGGCGCCGCCCGTCATTCAGGGCGGGAGAACTGACAGGGCCCTGGAGAAACCGGCGATATTTGAAGCCTCCTGCGCCAAAATGCAGGGGCCCACGCTCCCGATCGCCAGCGCCTTTACCTCGGGCCGCCCACCTCTCGCCGCCCAGCCAGAGGATTGGGCCTGCTGGCCTCCTGGGTGCTACCTCTAAACCTAGGTCCGCCCACGAGGAGCCCCTCCTAAGAGGCCTGGCCCCGCAACGCTGGGGATTGGGGATCCCCGAGCCGCAGCATGGACTCACCCTGCCGCTCCACCGCCAAGGGAGCTGCTAAGGGCGCCGCTGGTTATTCAGGGCAGGAGAACGGGCAGGGCCCTTTGAGCCATGGCAACAGTCGAAGGCCCAGGGCGCCAAAACGTTGGGGACCACGCTCCCGCTCTGCATCACCCTCAACTCGGCCCGCACCTCCGCTCTTCGCAGAGCTAGCGACTCGGGCCTGCCAGCCTCCTGGGTGCTTAGCCTAACTCTAGGACAGCCCCTGAAGGTCCCTTCCTAAGGGGCTTGGCGCCACAACGCCAGGGATTGGGAGCCCCCAAGCCCCAGCGCCGGATGCACGCTGCCACCCCAACCCATACAGGCCACTAGGGGTGCCGCCATTCATTCAGGGTGGGAGGACGGGCAGGGCCCTTCGAACCCCCGCCGACGTTCGAAGGCGCCCCGAACCAAAAGGCTTGGGCCCGGGCTCATGTTCACCAGCACCCTCACCTCGGCCCAACTCTCCGCTCGACGCACAGGCAGTGTATCGGGCCTACTGGCCTCCTGGAGGCTAACCCTAACCATAGGTCGGCCACCGAGGGGCCCTTCCCAAGGGGCCTGGCGTCGCAACGCTGGGGATGGGGACCCCGAGCTCACGTGCCGCACTCACCCTGCTGCCCTTCAGCCCCCCGAGACGCTAGAGGCCCCGCCGGTCAATCAGGGCAAGAGATCGGGCAGGGCCCTCCGAGCCCACGCTGACCTTTGAAGGCTCCCCGCGCAAAAACGTTGGCTCCCAGGATCCTGCTCGCCAGCGCCCTCACTTAGGCCCACCCCACCGCTTGCTTCAGAGCCGGTGGATAGGGCCTGCCGGGCTCCTGGCAGCTAACCAAAACCCTGGGTGGGCCCTGAGGGGACATCGCAAGCGGCCTGGCTCTGCAATGCTGGGAATTGGTGACTCAGAGCCCCAGAGCCGGACTCACCCTGCCGCACTGTCCCCACATGGGCAGCTAGGGGCGCCGCGGGTCATAGAGGGCGAGAGAAGGGCAGGGCCTTCTGAGTCCCCGGTGACCTTCAAAGGCTCCCCGTGCCAAAACGCTGGTGCCCAGGATCCTGCTCCCCAGCGCCTTCACCTCGGGCCGCACCTCAGCTCGCCGCACAGTGTGCGGTTGGGCCTGACGGTCTCCTGGGGGCTAACCCTAACCCTAGGCCGGCCCCCCAGGGGCCCCTCTGAAGGGTTTTGGTGCCACTACGCCAGGGTTCTGGAAGCCCAAGCCCCAAAGCCAGACTCACCCTCCCACAAAGCTGCCACCCGGGCCGCGAGGGGAGCCTCCGGTCCTTCAGGGCGGGAGAACTGACAGGGCCCTGGAGAAACCGGCGACATTTGAAGCCTCCCACCCCAAAATGCAGGGGCCCACAATCCCGCACCCCAGCGCCTTTACCTCGGCCCGCCCACCTCTCACCGCCCAGCCAGAGGATCTGGCCTGCCGGCCTTATGGGGGCTAACTCTAACCCTGGGTCGGCCCACGAGGAGCCCCTCCCTAGGGGCCTGGCACCACAACGCCGGGGATTGGGGATCCCCGAGCCGCAGCCTGGGATTCACCCTGCCGCCCCACCGCCAACGGAGCCGCTAGGGGCGTTGCTGGGGATTCAGGGCAGGAGAAAGGGCAGGGCCCTCCGAGCCATGGCAACATTCAAAGGCCCAGGACGCCAAAACGCTGGGGCCCACGCTCCCGCTCGCCATCGCCCTCAACTCGGCCTGCATGTCCACACCTCGCACAGCCGGTGGATTGGGCCTGCAGGCCTCCTGGGCGCTAACCCTAACTCTAGGACGGCCCCGAGCGTCGCTTCCTAAGGGGCCTGGCGCCGCAACGCCGGGGATTGGGAACCCCCAAGCCCCAGCGCTGGATGCACCCTGCCGCCCCGCCCCACACGTGCCGCTAGGGGCGCCGCCATTCATTCAGGGTGGGAGGACGGGCAGGGCCCTTAGAACGCCCGCCGACCTTCGAAGGCGCACCAAACCAAAAGGCTTGGGCCCAGACTTATGTTCACCAGCACCCTCACCTCGGCCCAACTCTCCGTTCGACGCACAGGCGGTGTATCGGGCCTGCTGGCCTCCTGGAGGCTAACCCTAACCATAGGTCGGCCACCGAGGGGCCCTTCCCAAGGGGCCTGGCGTCGCAACGCTGGGGATGGGGACACCGAGCTCACGTGCCGCACTCACCCTGCTGCCCTTCAGCCACCCGAGCCACTAGAGTCCCCGCTGGTCAATCAGGGCAAGAGATCGGGCAGGGCCCTCCGAGCCCACGCTGACCTTTGAAGGCTCCCTGCGCAAAAACGTTGGCTCCCAGGATCCTGCTCGCCAGCGCCCTCACCTAGGAACACCCCACCCGCTTGCTTCAGAGCCGGTGGATAGGGCCTGCCGGGCTCCTGGCAGCTAACCAAAACCCTGGGTGGGCCCTGAGGGGACATCGCAAGCGGCCTGGCTCTGCAATGCTGGGAATTGGTGACTCAGAGCCCCAGAGCCGGAATCAACCTGCCGCACTGTCCCCACCTGGGCCGCTAGGGGCGCTGCGGGTCATAGAGGGCGAGAGAAGGGCAGGGCCTTCTGAGTCCCCGGTGACCTTCAAAGGCTCCCAGTGCCAAAACGCTGGTGCCCGCGCTCCCGCTCCCCAGCGCCTTCACCTCGGGCCGCACCTCAGCTCGCCGCACAGTGTGCGGTTGGGCCTGACGGTCTCCTGGGGGCTAACCCTAACCCTAGGTCGGCCCCCCAGGGGCCCCTCCGAAGGGTTTTGGTGCCACTACGCCAGGGTTCTGGAAGTCCAAGACCCAAAGCCAGACTCACCCTCCCACAACGCTGCCACCCGGGCCGCGAGGGGCGCCTCCGGTCCTTCAGGGCGGGAGAACTGACAGGGCCCTGGAGAAACCGGCGACATTTGAAGCCTCCCACCCCAAAATGCAGGGGCCCACAATCCCGCACCCCAGCGCCTTTACCTCGGCCCGCCCACCTCTCACCGCCCAGCCAGAGGATCTGGCCTGCCGGCCTTATGGGGGCTAACTCTAACCCTGGGTCGGCCCACGAGGAGCCCTTCCCAAGGGGCCTGGCACCACAACGCCAGGGATTGGGGATCCCCGAGCCGCAGCCTGGGATTCACCCTGCCACCCCACCGCCAACGGAGCCGCTAGGGGCGTTGCTGGTTCTTCAGGGCAGGAGAAAGGGCAGGGCCCTCCGAGCCATGGCAACATTCAAAGGCCCAGGACGCCAAAACGCTGGGGCCCAGCTCCCGCTCGCCATCGCCCTCAACTCGGCCTGCATCTCCACTCCTCACACAGCCGGCGGATCGGGCCTGCTGGCCTCCTGGGCGCTAACCCTAACCCTAGGACGGCCCCGAGCATCGCTTCCTAAGGGGCCTGGCGCCGCAACGCCGGGGATTGGGAACCCCCAAGCGCCTGCACTGGATGCACCCTGCCGCCCTGCCCCACACGTGCCGCTAGGGGCGCCGCCATTCATTCAGGGTGGGATAAGGCGCAGGGCCCTTCGAACCCCGCCGACCTTCGAAGGCGCCCCGAACCAAAACGCTTGGGCCCGGGCTCATGTTCACCAGCACCCTCACCTCGGCCCAACTCTCCACTCGTTGCACAGGCGGTGTATCGGGCCTGCTGGCCTCCTGGGGGCTAACCCTAACTGTAGGTCGGCCACGGAGGGGCCCTTCCCAAGTGGCCTGGCGCCACAACGCCGGGAATGGGGACCCCAACCCAAGTGCCGGTCTCACCCTGCTGCCCTTCAGGCACCGGAGCCTCTAGGGGCCCCGCCGGTCATTCAGAGCGGGAGAACGGGCAGGTCCCTCCGAGCCCCCACTGACCTTCGAAGGCCCCCCGCACTAAAACGCTTGGGCTCATGCTCAGTCTCGCCAGCGCCCTCACCTCGGCCCAACCCTCCGCGTGCCGCACAGCCGCTGATCGGGTCCACCGGCCTCCTGGGGCTAACCGGAACCCTAGATCGACCCCCGAGGGGCCCCTCCCAAGGGATCTGGCGCCGCAACGCTGGGGATTGGGGACCCCCGAGCCTCAGCACTGGACTCACCCTGCCACCCAGCCGCCACCCGGGGGCTTGGGGTGGTGCCGTTCATTCAGGGCGGGAGCACGGGCAGGGCCCTCCAAGACACGGCGACCTTCAAAGGCCCCCCGCGCCAAAACACCCGGGCCCACGCTCCCGCTCACCAGTGCCCTCACCTCGGTCCGCCACTCCAGTCTCCACACGGCTGGCGAATAGGGCCTGCCGGCACCCTAGGGGCTAAACGTAACCCTAGGTCAGCCTCTGAGGGGCCCCTCCCAAGGGGCCTGGCGCCGCAACGCGGTGGACTGGGGACCCCCGAGCCCTATGCCCGGACTTCCATGCCGCCCCGCCGCCACCTGGGCTGCTAGGGGCGCCGCCGGTCATTCAGGGAGGAGAATGGGCAGGGCCCGCCGAGTCCCCGGAGACATTCGAAGGCCCCCGGTGCCAAAACGCTTGGGCCCAGGCTCTTGCTCGCCAGCGCCCTCACCTCGGCCCGCACCTCTGCTCCACGCACAGCGGGCGGATCCCGCCTGCTGGCCTCCCGGGTGCTAATCCTAACCCTAGGTCGGCCACCCAGGGGCCCCTCCCAAGGGTCCTGGTGCCGCTTCGCCGGGGATCGGGAACCTCAAGCCCCAGAGCCACACTCACCCTACCGCAACGCCGCCACCCAGGCCGCTAGGAGCACTGCGGGTCATTCAGGGCGAGAGAAGGGGCAGGGCTTTCCGAGCCCCCGGTGGCCTTCAAAGGCTCCCCGTGCCAAAACGCTGGTGCCCACGCTCCTGCTCCCCAACGCCCTCACCTCGGCCCCGCCCTCCGCTCCCCGGACAGTGGCCGGATCCCACCTGCCGGCCTCCTGGGGGCTAACCCTAACCCTAGGTCAGCCACCCAGGGTCCCCTCCCAGGGTCCTGGTGCCGCTACACTGGGGATCAGGGACCCCAAGACCCAGAGCCAGACTCACCCTGCCGCCACGTCATCACCCGGGACGCTAGTGGCGCCGCCCGTCATTCAGGGCGGGAGAAGGGACAGGGCCCTGGAGAAACCGGCGATATTTGAAGCCTCCTGCGCCAAAATGCAGGGGCCCACGCTCCCGATCCCCAGCGCCTTTACCTCGGGCTGCCCACCTCTCGCCGCCCAGCCAGAGGATTGGGCCTCCTGGCCTCCTGGGTGCTAACTCTAAACCTAGGTCCGCCCACGAGGAGCCCCTCCCAAGAGGCCTGGCCCCACAACGCTGGGGATTGGGGATCCACGAGCCGCAGCATGGACTCACCCTGCTGCTCCACCGCCAAGGGAGCTGCTAAGGGCGCCGCTGGTTCTTCAGGGCAGGAGAACGGGCAGGGCCCTTTGAGCCATGGCAACAGTCGAAGGCCCAGGGCGCCAAAACGCTGGGGACCACGCTCCCGCTCTGCATCACCCTCAACTCGGCCCGCACCTCCGCTCTTCGCAGAGCCAGCGACTCGGGCCTGCCGGCCTCCTGGGAGCTCACCCTAACCCTAGGACAGCCCCTGAAGGTCCCTTCCTAAGGCGCCTGGCGCCGCAACGCCAGGGATTGGGGGCCCCCAAGCCCCAGCGCCGGATGCACGCTGCCACCCCAACCCACACAGGCCGCTAGGGGCGCCGCCATTCACTCATGGTGGGAGAACTGCCAGGGCCCTCCGAACCCCCGCCCACCTTCGAAGGCGCCCGGAACCAAAACGCTTGGGCCCAGGCTCATGTTCACCAGCACTCTCACCTCGGCCCAGCTCTCCCGTCGACGCACAGGTGGTGTATCGGGCCTGCGGGGCTCCAGGAGGCTAACCCTAACCATAGGTCGGCCCCGAGGGGCCCTTCCCAAGGGGCCTGGCGTCGCAACGCTCGGTATGGGGACCCCGAGCGCATGTGCTGGACTCACCCTGCTGCCCTTCAGCCACCCGAGCCGCTAGAGGCCCCGCTGGTCAATCAGGGCAGGAGATCGGGCAGGGCCCTCCGAGCCCACGCTGACCTTTGAAGGCTCCCCGCGCAAAAACGTTGG
Organism: Ursus americanus; assembly: GCF_024610735.1. Taxonomy (NCBI): domain Eukaryota; kingdom Metazoa; phylum Chordata; class Mammalia; order Carnivora; family Ursidae; genus Ursus; species Ursus americanus. The sequence goes on from NC_142137.1 coordinate 219,482, forward strand.
CTCCCAGAATACTGCTCACCAGCGCCCTCACCTCGGCCCGCCCCTCCGCTTGCTTCAGAGCCGGTGGATAGGGCCTGCCGTGCTCCTGGCAGCTAACCAAAACCCTAGGTCAGCCTTGTGGGGACATCCCAAGCGTCCTAGCTCTGCAACGCTGGGGATTGGTGACTCAGAGCCCCAGAGCCAGACTCACCCTGCCGCACTGTCCCCACCCAGGCCGCTAGGGGCGCCGCCGGTCATAGAGGGTGAGAGAAGGGCAGGGCCTTCCAAGCCACCAGTGACCTTCAAAGGCTCCCCGCGCCAAAACGCTGCTGCCCACGCTCCCGCTCCCCAGTGCCCTCACCTCAGCCCACACCTCTGCTCACCTCACAGCGTGCCAATTAGGCCTCACGGTCTCCTTGGGGTAACCCTAACCCTACGTCGGCCCCCCAGGGGCCCCTCCCAAGGGTCCTGGTGCCACTACGCCGGGGATCTGGGACCCCAAGCCCCAGAGCCAGACTCACCCTCCCACAACGCTGCCACCCGGGCCACTAGGGGCGCCGCCAGTCATTTAGGGCGGGAGAACTGACAGGGCCCTGGAGAAACCAGCAACATTTGAAGCCTCCTGCGCCAAAATACAGGGACCCATGCTTCTGCTCGCCAGAGCCTTTACCTGGGCCCGCGCACCTCTCGCCGCCCAGCCAGAGGATTGGGCCTGCCGGCCTCCTGGGTGCTAACTCTAACCCTAGGTCGGCCCAGGAGGAGCCCCTCCCAAGGGGCCTGACTCCGCAACAGTGGGGATTGGGGACCCCAAGGCTCAGCACAGGACTCACCCTGGCACCCAGCCACCACCCGGGGGCTTGGGGTGCTGCCGTTCATTCAGGGTGGGAGAATGGGCAGGGCGCTCTGAGACACGGCGACCTTCAAAGGCCCACCGCGCCAAAACGCCCGGGCCCACGCTCCCGCTCGCCAGTGCCCTCACCTCGGACCACGTCTCCGCACACCGCACAGCCAGCCGATCAGGCCTTCTGGCCTCCTGGGGGCTAACCCTAAGCATAGGTCGGCCCCCGAGGGGCCCTTCCCAAGGGGCCTGGCATCGCAACGCCAGGGATTGGGGACCCACAAGCCCCAGCACAGGATGCACCCTGCCGCCCCGCCTCAGACGGGCCGCCAGGGGCGCCGCCATTCACTCATGGTGGGAGAACTGCCAGGGCCCTCCGAACCCCCGCCCACCTTCGAAGGCGCCCCGAACCAAAACGCTTGGGCCCAGGCTCATGTTCACCAGCACCCTCACCTTAACCCAACTCTCCGCTCGACGCCCAGGTGGTGTACCGGGACTGCTGGCCTCCTGGGGGCTAAACCTAACTGTAGGTCGGCCCCCCGAGGGGCCCTTCCCAAGTGGCCTTGTGCCGCAACGCCGGGGATGGGGACCCCAAGCCCAAGTGTGGACTCACCCTGCTGCCCTTCATCCACCCCTGCCGCTAGGGGCCCCACCGGTCATTCTGAGTGGGAGAACGGGCAGGTCCTCGGAGCCCCTGCAGACACTAACTCTTTGCTCATGCTCAGTCTCGCCAGTGCCCTCACCTCGTCCCAAACCTCCGCGTGCCGCACAGCAGCTGATCAGGTCCACCGGCCTCCTGGGGTTAACCATAACCCTACATGATCCCCAAGGGTCCCCTCCCAAGGGGCTTGGCGACGCAACGCCGGGGATTGGGGACCCCGAACCTCAGCACCTGACTCACCCTGCTGCCCAGCCGCCACCCGGGGGCCTGGGGTGTTGCCGTTCATTCAGGTCGGGAGAACAGGCAGGGCCCTTGGAGACACAGCGACCTTCGAAGGCCCCCCCCGCGCAAAAACACCCAGGCCCACCCTCCCACTCACCAGCGCCCTCTCCTCGGTCCGCCACTCCACTCTCCACACAGCTGGCGAATAGGGCCTGCTGGCCTCCTGGGGGCTAAACCTAACCCTAGGTTGCACCAGAGGGGCCTCTCCCAAGGGGCCTGGCGCCACAACGCCGGGGATTGGGGACCCCCAAGCCCCAGCGCCAGATGCACGCTGCTGCTCCGCCCCACACGGGCCGCTAGGGGCGCCACCGTTCATTCAGGGTGGGAGAAGGGGCAGGGATCTCCGAGCCCCCACCTATGTTCCAAGTCTCCCCGAATCAAAACACTTGGGCCCAGGCTCATGTTCACCAGCACCCTCAACTCGGCCCGCACTTCCGCTCCTCGCACAGCCAGCGACTCGGGCCTGCCGGCCTCCTGGGCGCTAACCCTAACCCTAGGACGGCCCCTGAGGGTCTCATCCTAAGAGGCCTGGAGCCACAACGCCTGGGATTGGGGACCCCTAAGCCCCAGCGCCGGATGCACGCTGCCGCTCCACCCCACACGGGGCGCTAGGGGCGCCGCCATTCATTCAGACTGGGAGAACTGGCAGGGCCCTCTGAACCCCCGCCGACCTTCAAAGGCGCCCAGAACAAAAACGCTTGGGCCCAGGCTCATGTTCACCAGCACCCTCACCTCGGCCCAACTCTCCGCTCGATGCACAGGTGGTGTATCCGGCCTGCGTGGCTCCTGGGGGCTAACCCTAACCATAGGTCGGCCCCCGAGGGGCCCTTCCCAAGGGGCCTGGCGTCACAACGCTGGGGATGGGGACCCCGTGTTCAAGTGCCGGACTCACCCTGCTGCCCTTCAGGCACCCAAGCCACTAGGGGACCACCGGTCAATCAGGACAGGAGAACGGGCAGGGACCTCCGAGCCCCCGCTGACCTTCGAAGGCCCCCCACGCAAAAACGTGGGCTCCCAAGCTCCCGCTCCCCAGCACCCTCACCTTGGCCCGCCCCTCCACTCCATGCACAGCGGGCGGATCGGGCCTGCCGGCCTCCTGGGGGCTAACGCTAACCCTAGGTCGGACCCCATGGGGCCCCTCCCAAGGGTCCTCGTGCCGCAACGCTTGGGATTGGGGACCCCCGAGCCCCAGCCAGGACTCACTTTGCCGACCCGCCGCCACCCGGGCTGCTAGGGGCGCCGCCGATCATTCAGGGTGGGAGAACGGGCAAGGCCCTCCTAGCCCCCAGAGACCTTCAGAGGCCCCCCGCGCCAAAATTCTTGGGCTCACATTCCAGCACGCCGGCGCCTTCACCTTGATCCAGGCCTCCGCTACCACACAGATGGTGGATCATGCCTGCTGGACTCCTGGTTGCTAACACTAACCCTAGGACGGCCCAGAGGGGCCACTCCCAAAGGGCCTTGCGCTACAACACACGGCATTGGGAACCCCCAAACCGCAGTGCCAGACTCACACTGCCACCCCGCCACCACCCGGGCTGCTAGGGGCTCCACTGGTCATTCAGGGCGGGAGAAAGGGCAGGGCCCTCCGAGCCTCTAGCGACGTTAAAAGGCCCCCGGCGCCAAAACACTGGATACCATACTCCCACTCGCCAGCACCCTCACCTCGGCCCACTCCTCCGCTCGCCGCACAGCCGGCGCATCAGTCCTGCTGGCCTACTGGGGTCTAACCCTAACCCTAAACCCTAACGCCTAACCTTAAACCCTAAACCTTAACCCCTAACTTAAACCTAACCCTAACCCCTAATCCTTACCCTAACCCTAACCTAACCCTAAACCTAACACTAACCCGGACCCTAACCCATACTCTAACCCTAACTCTAACCCGTACCCTAACCCTAACCCTAACCTGTACCCTAACCCTAACCATAACCCTAACACGTACTCTAACCCGTACCCTTAACCCGTACCCTAACCTTAACCGTAAACTGTACCCTAACCTGTAACTTAAACCATACCCTAAACCTAACCGTAACCCTAACAAGTACCCTAACCCGAACCCTAACCTTAACCCTAAATCCTGACCTTAACCCATACCCTAACTCGTACCATAACCCGTACCCTAACCCTACGCGAAACCTAACCCTAACCCATACCCTAACTGTAACCCTAAACCCTAAACCGTAACCCGTACCCTAACCCTAACCAGTACCTTTACCTTAACCTTAACCCATACCCTAACCCGTACCATAACCCATACCCTAACCCGTCCCTTATCCCTAACTCAGACACTAACCCATACCCTAACCCTAACCCGTACCCTATACCTATCCCTAACACGTTCCCTAACCCGTACCCTAACCCTAAACCTACACCGTAACCTAACCTGTACCATAACCCTAAACTGTACCCTAACCCTAATCCGTACCCTAAACCATACACAAATCGGTACGCCAACACTTACCCTAAACCGTACCCTAACCTGTACCCTAAACTGTACCCTAATGCGCACCCTAACCCGTACCCTAACCCTAACCCGTACCCTAAACCTAACCCGTACTCCAACCCTAACCCTAACCCTAAACCGAAACCCTAAACCCTAACCCATACCCTAAACCCTAATCTGTACCCTAACCCATAACCTCCAACCTGTAACCCCTAAACCCAACCCTAATCAGTACCCTCTCCTTACCCTATCCCTAACCCCTACCCTCACCCATACCCTAACCGTAACCCATACCCTAACCTTAACCCATACCCTAATCCGTACCCTAACCCCAGGGATTGGGTACACCTGAGCCCCACCACGGGACTCAGCCTGCCACCCCTCAGGAAACCATGCCCCTTGGGGCGCCACAGAGCATCCCCTGCATGAGAACTGGTAGGGCCCCCCTGAGCCCCCAGTGATCCTCGGCGACCCCCTACACCCCAACCCTGAGGCCCACGCTCATCCCGCCCCACGCCTTCCCTTCAGCTTGCCACTGAGCTCGTCGCAGAGCCGGCAGATCAGGCCTGCCGGGTTCCTGGGACCTAGACCTGACCCTAGTTCGGCTGGGTAGGGCCCCTCCCCTGGGGCCCGGTGCCGCAGCCCCAGGGACTGGGGACACCTGAGTCCCATTGCAGGACAAAGCCTGCCAGCCCGCAGGAAACCGTGCCCCTTGGGAGGCTGTGGAGCATTCAGGGTGGGAGAACCAGGAGGGCCCCCAGAGCCCCCGGCGAACTTCGGCGATCCCTAAACTCAACCTTGAAGCCCATGCTCACCCCACCCCGCACCCTCACCTCAGCCCGCGGCAGAGCTCACCACATAGTGGGCAGATCTGGCCTGCGGGGTTCCTGGGCCCCAACCATAACCCTAGTTCATCTGTGGAGGGGCCCCTCCCCAGGAGCCTGGAGCCACAGTTGCGGGGACTCAGTACACCTGAGCCCCACAGCAGGACTCAGTCTGCCACCCTCCAGGAAACCGTGCACCTTGGGAGGCCATAGAACATTCAGGGCGGGAGAACCAGGAGGGCCCTCCTGAGCCACCAGCGAACATCGGCGGCCACCCGCACCCCAACCCTGAGGCCCACGCTCACCCTCCCCACACCCTCACCTAAGCCTGTGTAGCTCGACATACAGCCAGCAGATTGGGCCTGAGGGGCTCCTGGGGCCTAACGCTAGCCCTAGCCTGGCCGCAGGTTTGGGGGTCTCCCCAGGAGCCTTACACCGCAGACCTGGGGAATTGGGATATCTGTGCCCCACCGCAGGACTCAGCTTGCCACCCGACAGGAAAACGTGCCCCTTGGGGCTCTACGGAGCCTACAGGGCACGAGAACTTGGGGAGGCCCCCGGAGCCCATCCCTACCTTTGGCAGCCCCCCCCCCCGTTCCCCAACCCTGAGGCCCATTCTCACCCTCGCCCATGGCCTCCTCTCAGCCCTCCACAGAGCTCGCCGCACAGCTTGCAGATTGTCCCTGCCGGGCTCCTGGACCCTAACCCTTACCCTAGGTTGGCCACAGAGGGGTCCCTCCCTAGGGTCCTGGCACCACACTCCGGGGGATTGGGGACACCCAAGCCCCACCGTAGGACTCAGCCTGCAGCCCACAGTTAACTCCACCATTTTGGGGAACAACAGAGCATTCAGGGCAAGAGAATTGGGGCACCTGCTGAGAGCCCCTTCAGGTGTACCCCGAACTTTGTGGGCCCTTCCAGATGAAACCCCAAGGCTCACACTCACCGGCCATTGTGCCGTCATGTCACTCGGCCGGGGAGTTCTCTGAGCACTGGGCAGTTCGGACCTGCTGTCTCTTGAGGCCTAATCTAACCCTGGGTCCTCAGCTGAGGGTCCCTCCCCGTTTGCCTGCCTCCAAGGCACCAGGCATTGGGCTCACCTCTGCACGACTAGAGGAATCAGCCTGCCCCACGGCAGGAAACTGTCCATTTGGGGCTGTAGAAAGGATTCATTGGAAAATCGGAGGGCCCCCCTCAGCCCATCCCAGGCAACCCCCACTTTCAGAGATCTCCCCGGATCCAATTAGTAGCTTCACACTGACCTTTAAACTTGCTCTCCATGGAGATCTTTTGAAATTCTCCACACTTCCAACCAATGGCATCATCCAGCTTCAGAGCCTTACCCAGCTTTAGGTCTTGAGATGGATTAAAATGGGAAGTCCCTTCACTGATGACGACGTACTGGTGACCAAAAGATACATGCAGAAATGCTTCATATCACTTGGCTTTAGGGAAATGCAAATCTAAACCCCTATAAATGCCATATAACACGAGGCTGAATATCTAAAAATAAGAAGACATGAAACTATACATGTTGGAGAGGATGTGGAGAAATGGGAACCCTCTTACACCCCTATACGAATGCAGTCCGGTACAACCACTATTGAAAATGGTACAGAGTTTCCTCAAGAAGTTATAAATATAGCTACCCTATGTCCCAGGAATTGCACTACTGGGTATTTACCCCAAAGAGACAGAGGTAGTGAAGAAGGGACACATGCACCCCAGTGTTCATAGCAGCAATATCCATAATAGACAAGCTGTGGAAGGAGTGCAGATGACCATGGATAGATGAATGGATAAAGAAGATGTGGATCATATATATAATGGAATATTACTCAGCCATCAGAAAGGATGAATACTTACCATCACACCGACCTGGGTGGAGCTGGAGGGTATTATGCTGAGTGGAATAAGTCAATGAAAGAAAGACAATGATCATATGCTTTCACTCCTATGTGGAATATCAGAAACAAGGAAGAAGACCATAGGGGAAGGAAGGGAAAATAGAATGGGAAGTCATCAGAGAGGGAGAAAACCCATGATAGACTCATAACTATCGCAAGAAACTGATGAATGTGGGAGGAGAAGTTGGGGGGGGATGTAACTGGGTGAGTAGCATTAAGGAGGTCACACGATACAATGAGCACTGGGTGTTACACACAACTGAAAATTTATTGAAGACTACATTTGAAACTAATGATGTACTGTAAGTTGGCTAACTGAATTTAAATTAAAGAACAAAAGACTTCGAATAAACAATCCTAAACATTTGTATGGAACCACTAAAGATTCCGAACAGCCAGTGCAATGTGGAAAAGAAAAACAAAGCTGGAGGACTCACAATTTCAGATTTCACGTTATACTACAAAGCTGCAGTCATCCTAACAAGACAGTACGGCACAAAAATAGACACAGCGACCAAAGGAACAGGATACAAGTTCAGACAGAAACCCACAATTATGTGGTCCATGAATCTTCCACAAAGCAAGCAACGATATCAAAAGGGAAAAGGACATTCTCTACAACTAATGGTGTTGGGAAAACTAGACAGCTACGCACAAAAGAATGAAATTAGACTGCTTTCTTACACAATAAAGACAAACACAAAACAGTTTCAAGACCTCAATATGAGACCTGAATCCATAAAAATCCTACAGGAGGGAAGACAGTAACTTCTTGACATGGACCATACCAACGTTTTTCTAGACTGTGACCTGAGGCAAAGGAAATGAAAGCAAAAATAAACTATTGGGAATACAGCAAAATAAAAAGTTTCCACACGGCAGAAGAACAATGAAAATGTAAAAATAATAAGACAACCTACTCAAATGGAGAAGATATTTGCAAAGATCATATGCAATAAAGGGATAGTGTCCAAAACATATACAACTGATACTACTCGACCCCCCAAAAAACAAATAATCCAGTTAAAAAATAGGCAGAGGACATGGACAGACATTTCTCCAAAGAAGAAATACAAATGGCCAACAGTCCCGTGAAAAGATGTTCACCATCACCCATCATCAGGAAAATGTAAATCCAAAGGACAATGAGGTAATATCTCAAACCTGTCAGAATGGCTAACATCAAAAGCACAACAAAGAGCAGGTGTTGGGAGGATGTGGATAAAGGGGAATCCTCGCAAACTGTGGGTGGGAATGCAAACTGTGGTGGCCACCGTGGAAAACAGTATGAAGGTTCCTCAAAAAATTAAATATAGAACTACCCTACGATCCAACAATCACACTACTCGTATTTACCCAAAGAATAGGAAAAGAGTAACTTAAAAGGATACGTGCACCCCTATGTTTCTTGCACCATTATTTACAATATCACAATATGGAAGCAACCCAAGTGTCTGTAGAAAAATTGACAAATGAGAGGATAGATGTGATTATTCACACACACACACACACACACACACACACACACACACACACACACACTGGAGTATTACTCGGCTTGAAAAAGAATGAAACCTTGCCATTTGCAGACACATGGATGGAGCTAGAGAGTATTATCCTAACTAAAATCAGTCAGTCAGAGAAAGACAAATCCCATACGATGTCACTCTAATGGGGAATTTAAGAAACAAACAAAAATAAATAACTAAAAGAGAAAAAGGAGACACACCAAAATACAAACTCTTAACAATAGAGAAGAAACGGATGGTTACCAGAGAGGAGGTGGATAGAGGGATGAGTGAAATAGATGAAGGGGATTAAGAGGACGCTTTTCTTGATGACCACTGAGTAATATATAGAATTACTGAATCACTCTATTGTACACCTGAAACGAATGTAACACTGTATGTTAGCTCTACTGGAATTAAAATAAATTTTAACAAAAGATTTTTCTTTCAGGAACCTCTTTGAAAAAGCTTTTCCTGTGCAATGTGCATAAGCCCTACTTGGGAGGATTCACTCTACAATAATTATTCACTCCATGCCTCAAATTCAGATTTCACTGAGTTCTTACCATGGATTCCAGCCCACGGGAGCCATGGTCCTTTTCAGTCCAGGCTCAGCACCTATGCATTCAAGATTGGAAGTAGAGACACATGTCACTTCACAGTCCAGAAAGCTATTATTGTTTCTGTTTCAGTGTGAGAGAGTCACAGACTTTGGGACAGGTTTCCGAGCAGGTTTATTATGGATCCTGGATCTCTACTTCAATGTTCATTGCCTGGATCCATTTGGGTAATAGGTTCCCTATGGATGGGCTTGCTTCCAAGCACATACATGGAAGATGCAAATGTGAATGGGCTTGGTGCGGGACAGGAAGAAGACCAAAAACAGACAAGGGTCCGACCTCTCCCCTGATCCAGGAACTGCTATGGGAGAGGGTACGGGAGGTAGAATCCATGCAAAACTCCAAGGTCACCAGCTGAACACAGGAGGCATAAGTCAAGGGATCTGGAGATGCAGGGGTTGAAGGCTGCTCTGAGCTACCTCTGGGAGGAAGGGAGGGAAGGAATGAGAAGGAGACACTGCCTACCCCTGGCCCATGCCACCTGCCCACCAACATGCATCAGTCTATGAGCTGCCACAGCCTGGGCTCAGGATGGGCTGGCTCGGGTTCCACAATCCTCACTGGGACAGCTGGCCCCAGGGCTCAGAGACATGCTGAGGGAGATGAGAGGGAAAGCTGCCCCACCCAGGTCATCCCCTCCTTGACCAGACAGCACTTCAGAACTGCTAAAAAAGAAAAAACCCACTAACGGGGTTGAAAGACATGCCATGGATGAATTAAGGCACAGAGATATGTAAAATAACATTCATTTTTAAGTTCAGAGCTGTCATCTCAGGAAGTGGGGAGAGCTTCCCTGAAGAAGACTGAGGGGAGGGCAGGCCATGCTGAAGAGGGAGACATGGCTCTACTGATTGGGGACCTGCAGCCCCCTTCCAGGGCAGGGCATCATCCTCGCATCACAGGAGATCCATGGAAGTGTTCCATCAGGGCCAGATATTTGTCTCAAGAAGGCTACCCTGGCATCGGACTGCACAGGGCACGAGGGACAAGGGCCAGATGGAGGACGGACAATACGCCGGAGGCCATGGGGCAAGAGCAGAGGCACATGACCTTGAAGATGATGATGAAAAGCAGGAGGTGGCTGCATTGAGCTGGCCCGAAAGTACCATGGGAGCAGTGCCCACAGCTACACTGACTGGGTGCCTTCTGTGCCCGGTGTGGCTGACTTTTTGTGCTCCAGACTAGTCCTGACCACAACTCTAGGAAGTGTGCACCACCCCCGGCAGCCTCTCCCCTTGCAGCTGTTAGGAATCATGGTCACAGACCCTGGTCAGCTTTCCTGGAAACCAAGCAGTGGCTCCCCCTCACGCTGCACCACTGGTGGTGGTCCAGTGCAACCCTCGTGCCTGGCCAGACACTGATGTCTACCTGTCTCCACACAAATCCACAGACAGGAGGGTGTCCCTGAATTCCACAGCACCTGATGAGACAGATCCATAGAACCCAACACCAAATGGGACACTCGGGACCTCACCTATGGTCATGGAGCTCACCATACCTTATTTCTGTCACTTCCCACAGAAAGCCTGGTTCTGATCCCCCACAATACCATACATCCTGGTTGCTGACCTGGGGTCATGCCATGAACCCACATGGCACCTTTCTTTAAGTGAAGGCTATGCCTACACCTCCTAGAAAATATTTCTAATGAAGTACAAGTCCATCAGGACTATGGTGTGAACGGTAGCACACAGCCTGCATGGTAGTAGTCAGTAATTCTAACAAGGGTTATCCCCACCCCCCATCTCATAAAACCTTCCTCCTGCCCACTGAACTCATGGTCTGCCCACAGAAAACCCTCCAGGAAACAAACCTTTCATCTGAATGCTCTCTTCACCTTCTGCTTCAAATCTTGTCCAACCACAATGATATGAAACTAGAAATCAGTCTCAAGAAAAAAATGGGACAGTCAAAAATAGGTGGAGATTTTTGGGGCCTGGGTGGCTCAGTCGTTAAGGATGTGCTTTCAGCTCAGGTCGTGAACCCAGGATCCTGGGATCTAGCCCCGAATCAGGCTCCTTGCTCAGTGGGAAGCCCGCTTCTCCCTCTCCCACCCCGCTGCTTGCGTTCCCTCTCTCGCTGTCTCACTCTCTGTCAGATACTTAAATAATCTTAAAAAAATATGTGGAGATTTAACAACATGCTACTGAACCAACAGTCAAAGAAGAAATCAAAAAAATTTTAGAAGTACCTTGACACTGATGAAAAAGACAACCTATAAAAACTTATGGGATGCAGCAAAAGTAGCTTTATGGGGGATATTCATAGAAATTCAAGTCTTCATCAATCCATGAGAATGCTCTCCAATAAACAACCTGATTTATGTGGTAAAGAATTAAAAAAAAAAACAACCAACAAAGCCCCAAATTAGTAGAAATAAGGACATAACAAAAAGGAAGGCATAAATAAATCCAACAGAGATGAAAAAGACAAAAAAAAAAAAACAATGAAAATGAGAGCTGCCTTTTTTGGAAAGAAAAACAAACTGACAAACTTAGCTAGACTCACCAAGAAAGACAGAGGACTCGAATACAATCAGGAAAGAAAGATAATGGATTCCTGTATCATATCAAAATCAAAAGAACTCTTCAACTTTGGACACAATAACTTCTTGCAAGCCACATCTCTAAAGGCAAAGGAAATAAAAGCAAAAATGAATTATTGGCACTTCATCAGGATAAAAACTTCTGCTCGGCAAAGCAAACAATCAACAAAACAAAAAGGCAACCTATGGAATTGAAGAAGATATCTGCAAATGATATTACAGATAAAGGGCTGGTATCCAAGATCTATAAAGAACTCCTCAAACTCGACACCCAAAAAATGGGCAGAAGACACAAAGAGATTCTTCTCCAGAGAAGACATACAAATGGCCAACAGACACATGAAAAAATGCTCCACATCACTTGCCATCAGGCAAATACAAATCAAAACGACAATGAGATACCACCTTACACCAGTTAGAATGGTTAAAATTAACAAGGCAGGGGGCACCTGGGTGGAACACCGGTTAAGCGTCTGCCTTCAGCTCAGGGCATGATCCTGGCGTTATGGGATCGAGTCCCACAACAGGCTCTCTGCTGTGAGCCTGCTTCTTCCTCTCCCACTCCCCCTACTTGGGTTCCCTCTCTCGCTGGCTGTCCCTATCTCTGTTGAATAAATAAATAAATTCTTAAAAAAAAAGGAGGGCACTTGTCATAATGAGCACTAGGTGTTATATGCAAACAATGAATCATGGAACACTACATCAAAAACAAATGAAGTTCTGTAGGGTGAATAACAATTTTAAAAAAAGAGAAAGATATGAAATCCATACAGAAAAACTGGCACAATTTGCAAATGACATGAAATCTCGAAAGATTCCACAAAAAAAACCTGTTAGAATAAAAAAAATCAAGAAAGCTGCAGGATATAAAGTCAATATGCAGAGACCTGTTGTCATTATTTTTTTCAAATTTTATTTATTTATTTGACAGGAAGAGAAAAAGCACGAACAGGGGGAGTGTCAGAAAGAGGGAAAAGCAGACCCTTGCTAAGCAGGGAGCCCAACACGGGGCTCGATCCCAGAACTCTGGGATCATGACCTGAGCTGAAGGTAGACGCTTCCATTATGGAGCCACCCAGATGACCCAACTTCTTGCATTTCTGTATACTGATGACACACTTTCGCAAAGAGAAATTAAAAAAGCAACGCCATTTACAATTCCATAAAAAAAATCTAGGAATAAAAGTAACCAAGAATGAGAAAGACATAGTACACTCAACACATGGCAGAAAAGAAATGAAAAATATGTGTGTCGAGGGGGGCAGAATGTATGGGTCAAAGATTTGGAAGGCAACACAAACAAATGGTAGCATACGCCATGCTCCTTAACTGGAAGAGTTAATTATGTGAACATGTCCATCGTACCCAAAGCAATCGACAGATGTGATGAAATGCCTATCTGAATTCCTGTGTCATTATTCAAGGAAATAGAAAACAGTCCTCAAACTTATATGGAATCACAAAAGACACCAAATCCACAAAGCAACCTGGAGAAAGAGGTGCAGTCAACACACTCCTGGATTTCAAGCAGGATTATAAAGCTGTTGTCATCAAAACAGGATGGTACTGGCATAAACACAGACACCAGGTCAGTGGAACAGTACAGAAAGCTCAGAAACTTACCCACATGTAGATGATCCTAACTTACGACACAGCAGCAGAAGATATGCCATGAGGGAAGGACTGTCTCTTCAGTGAGCGGTAACAGGCAAATGGACACTAAATGCAGAAGAATATAACTGGGTCACTTTCTTACACCACACACAAAATTTTTAATGGATGAATGATTTGAACATAAGACCTGAATCCATAAACCTCCAAGAAGACACAGGTACTAAGTCTCTCGACATTGGTTTTGGCAAAGAGTCTTCAGATCGGACACCAAATGCAAAGGCAACAAAAGCAAAAATAAACAAGTGGAACAACATTAAACTGAAATCTTCCACACAGCAACAGAAACCAGCAAAAACTTAAAAGGCCACTGACCCAATAAGAAAAAAATATCTGCGAATCATATGTGTGAGAAGAGGCTAATATCCAAAATACACACAACACTCATGCAAATCAAAACAAAAAAAAACTATATAAAAAATGGGAGGAATATGTGAATAGATACTTTCCAAAGATGGCACACAGGTGCCAACAGACAGAAAAAGTTGTTCGACATCACTAATCATCGTCAGAGAAACATCAGTCAAACCCACAATCGGCTATCCTCTCACAACTGTTGGAACAGCAATTGTCCCAGAGACAGACACCAGGTGGGGTCAAGGGTGTGCAGACGAGGAGACACTGTGCACTGTTGGTGGGAATGGAAATTGGTGCAGCCACTGTGACAAACGGTATGGAGGTTCCTGAAAAAATAAATACAACTACCCCATGACTCAGTAATGGCTCTATTGAGTATTGATTTGAAGAACACAAAAATGCTGCCTCAAAAAGACAGATGCACTCCCACGTTCACTGCAGCATTATTCACAAGAACCAGACATGGAAACACAGACCTTGGGGGCCTTATGCCAAGTAACTCAGACACAGAAAGACCAATACCAGATGCTCTCATGTACATTCCACGTGGAATAAACAAATACTGAACGCATAGATACTGAGAGCAGGTTGGTAGGTGCCAGATTTGGGGATGGGGTGGTAGAAACGGGTGAAGGTGGTCAAAGTCTCAATGTTTGAGTGAGAAAATCCTACAGTCATGAAATGTTCTGTCAGGCATGGAGACTAAAACTAATCCCGCAGCATGGGGTATAGGTTTCCCTGCTCTTTGAAACTACAGGGCTTCTGAGAAACCTTGCACAGCAGAAATGGTGTCAAGAAGGAATGACCATTAATTTAAACGAACAATTAGACAGTGTGCTCAGACTCCAAAATTCCTTCTCTTTGGCTTTTCATAGGCCTCAGCACACAAGTTTCTAACAGAGGCCCAGCATAAATGAAGATGAAGCACAGCAGAAGCTTACAGACACAATTCAAAGTGCTGGTGGCTGGATGCGGAGAGCGGTTCCCAGAGGAAGGAGCTGGTTGGGGTGCACGCCGCCTCTGTTGTGCTTCTCCCCAAAACAGATGCTGAACACGATTCTCACTGTTCACCTTTTTTCATAAGAGGGAAATCCTCTTCAGGTCTCTTCCTCTTACTGAAGCTGGGTAATAACATAGTTCTTTCAAGAAAGCCCAGTGTCTTACTGTGAACGTTTAAAAAGTGGGGTATACTTGTACTTGAGCATTGCTGAGGGAGGAGATGTGAAAGGTTCTCCCAGACACAAACCTCAGCAGATCCACCGGGAAAGGCACCTTCCTCAGCATGCAGAACACGGACTACCTCCTACCCCCTGAGAAACCCTCTCCTTCCTCTCGATCAGGACAACCCACAACACCTGAGAGTTACCCCAATTCCTCTGTTCTCCTGCTCCTAATAGTTATCCCATCAGCAAATCCTGTGAGCTCCATCTTCAAAATGGACCCAGAATAGTTCTAACCACTCCATCCAAGGCCACCTGTCTGGTCCCAAGTGCCTGAGTTCCTGGAAAAGCTTCGTCATTGACCTGCCTTGCCATCTTCAACCCTCTGTCATCTGTTCTCAACACTGTAGCCAGGATGGCCCAGTGAAACAGCATCTCAAGGGGTTATAGCCCTGGAATAGCTTTCTGTCACACTCTTTCACCTCTCTGAGCTCATGTCCTAAGCTGTCTCCTGTGGCCACAGGGTCTTCTTGTTGCTCCTGGACATAACAGGAATTCTCCTGCCCCAGAGACTTTGCACATGCTTTCCCTTCTCTTCAGAATGCTCTTCATGTGTTCTCACTCACCTTTCGAGAAGTGTGAATTGGAGTGACAGGGACAGAAGATGAGGCTGTGTGTTGGGTGAGGCTGGTGGCCCAGAAGAAGGTTCTCTGCCAGCTCTCCGCCTGTGCCTCACTTGTCCTCAACCAGGAACTTGCACACAGCCCTCACCTGCCACAACTCTCATCCAGGAGACCAACATCCACCCCTGGAGCCCACCCTGCCCACACCCTGCTGCAGAATGCATTCAGCTCTCCTCTGAGACCCCTGTCAGCTTTACCCAGACCTGGAACTCCCCTGTCTCCTGCAAAGCTCCCGGATTCCTCCTCTTCTTCCAAAATAACACTGGCGCAAGGCTTTCATGAGAAAGCTATAATGCTAACTAATGAAAGGTTCACACCTACTTTCCCCTTCTGTTGCCTTTCTCTCCACCTTCTTTCCTACCTGTGCAAACTGTAACATACCAGTGGAACATGAACATGCTCTGAGATCTGAATCTTTCATTGCAGCTTTCTGAGGACTCCTTATGTGATAAGAAACTAGTGTATCCTACAACAGGGTGTTTTCCATCTATCCTCTATAGAATAGTACAGCCCAAATCACTACAATTTTACCTCACTCTTCATGAAGCAGAACACTTTTTTGCTTTCTTCTCTTACTTATATTCCAGTTAGTTCACATGCCATGGAATATTCGCTTCAGGGGTAGGATTTAGTGATTCCTCATCTGCATACAGTACCCAGTGCTCATCACAAGTGCCCTCCTTAATACCCCTCACCCATTTAACTCTTCCTCCCATGTCCCTGTCCTGCAGCAACACTCAGTTTCTTCTCCAAGGTTGAGTCTATTTCCTTGTTTGCCTCTCTCATCACCCCTCAACTCTGTTCATCTATTTTCTGTCTGAAATTCCACAAGTGTGAGAGATAGGATATTTGTCTTTCCTCACTGATTTTGCTTAGCTTAATATACTCTAGATCCATCCACATCCTTGCAAATGGTAAGATTTCATTCTTTTTGAAGCTGGGTCATAATCCATTATATATATATGTATCCCACATCTGCTTTATCCAATCATCAGTGCATGGACTTTGGGTTTCTCTCCATAGTTTGGCTACTGTGGACATTGGTGCTATAAACATCATAGTGCATGTTCCCCCTTTGAATCTGCATTTCTGTATCCTTTGGGTAAATACCTAGGAGAGCAATTGCTGGATCATGTGGTTGTTCAATGTTTAACTTTTTGAGGAACCCCCACACTGTTTCCCAGACTGGCTGCACAACTTTGCATTCCCACCAACAGGATGGGAGGGTTCCCCTTTAAGCAGAACATTATCTGCCGGCAATTTCATAAGAGGAAACAAAACCTCTGGGAGATGCACCCAGGGTCAGGCAAGCAGTTGCAGACTTCACCCCAAGGCTCCTGACGCCAAGCCCCTTGAAGCCACCAGCATGCCACTATTCAAAAGAATTCCCAGACTCTCCTTCTGACTCCACCGCCAAAGAAACTACAGAGAGAATATGGCACCTCAAAATATTGAGATAATACATTTAGTAAAACTAGAAAGTCAAGCTCAACTTTTAAACAGGAATAGGCCGCCTTGGATAATTTTCAATTTTCCCACCACCCTAATTTTAACTCTTCTGATGAATAAACTAATCAATGATGAAACATCACCTTTGTCAAATGACATCATCCAAGTCTGTATCAGATGAAAAAAAGCCACCTAACCCTAGATGCTGGCCACTCAACCATATCTTAGGCCCAACTGAATAAACACTGTTAGATGAAGGAAGAAATTAGATGTTACAAACAGGCACAGAGTGAATCTCACCTCCCCTTTCTAATAAAAGAGGGTTCTTAGGAAACAGATGGTCAAAATACATTTGTAAGCAATAAATGGACAGAGAAATTGTGATTCCCTGCAAAGTTCTACCAGCACGGAAACTAAGTAATTCTTGCACCAAACCCAGAATGCTGACAGCTACTTCAATTTTACTTTGTGGCTCCACTAGAGAAAAGAGAAAAGCCCAGGAGGTTTTGGGATAATGAGAGGTTTTACCTCCAGCCCTGACATAGTTAGGACATTTTGCTAAACATACCTGTGCTTTCTCTAAACACTGGCGTCCTGTGACAAGCTGCCTCGCTGACTCTGATGCTGACCTTCAAAACCTCGGGTGTCTTGGAGCCAGAGCAAGAAGTGCTGTCAGCTGGGAGAAGAAGGCACCTCTGACCTAAAGCCTGCACACCTGCTTTGGTTTCTGGGCGAAGGGGCAACACATACTTGTTGTTTAGCAGTAATTATCTTCATTCTCAATAGACCAATGAGCTTGCCTTTTCTGGAAGGCAGACTTACTCTTCTAAAGAAACCCTCAATTCGTCTATTCCCAATGCAACTAGAGTGAAACATTTATTTCTCACTTAAATAGAAAACACTGTTATTGTCGACACTGCGTGAATGAACTTTTAAAAACATTTTAGAGAGAAAGGAAGAGACCTTTATTCAAACCCAAGTCAGGACAACTGTCTGGGAGACACAATCTTCACCAAGAAGGGAGTGCTCCGGGGAAGGAACATTTGGGGCAGGCTTATATATTTTTTTCTGTTTTGTTTTACATACAGAGTTACACACCACAATGAGGATCTTCTTAGATCCAGAAAGTGACAGATTCTTTCTTATGTTTTCAGTATGTACATGTCAGTATGACCTTAATCTTATGGGAGCCAAAGAGGTTCTTTATTTTTTCTTATATTTATGTTGGCATTTTTTGGTTATTGTTTTCTCCTCGAAGCAGATGTACAACATGTGCTTGGGGTAGAAATAGGGCCCATGCTTTGAGGTTTTTGCCCAGCCATTTTGAGCTGGTAAAATGTTGAAGGATAGCTTCCCTGGGAGCCCAGGATCAGGGCCCAAAGATGATATAAGATAAAAATTCCTTTTATCATTGTAATTACTCCTAAATGGAGGAATTTGAGACAAAAACACCTTTCACAAGAGTACCAAGAAATCAAAATGATACCCACAAAAGCCTGCCTGCTCCATGGTCAGCACAGGTAACAGAAATGTTCACAGTCTCTGGACTCCTGCCCTTCTCCTGCCCAAATCGCTGAAGCACACAGACCACTTAAAATCAGAATTGTAGAACTGCTAGACACCTTAGAGATGTCTGGCACCATTCCCTTGGACTGCAGAATAAAACACAGTAGCTCGTTGTCACAAACTAATTTCAACATGAAGTGCCCCCTGGATGCCCTAAGTTCTTTCTCTGCAAATGTTGACTAATGTAAGTCACAGTCATACCATATAAACACTACGATGGCTGTGAAGTCATCATAGATAAGACAATATTTTAGCCATGTTTATAAGCATTGGCTCCTGTTGTAAAGAGGCTGAGCTGAGTGTTTTTAAACACTATTTCAGACCAGTTTTACAGCACCCTCTGAACATACCAGAGCCTGAATCGACTAAAAAAGATAGTTGTTTTCAGTAACTTTAATACCAGAAAAATATTATACTGTCTCTATCCCTAAGGATCTTTGAGTATCTTACCCAGAGGTCCTCCACTGAGATAATGATCTTAATGATCACCATGGGCAGAGGTGAAAAGGCCCGCTGAATTTGTTCCAGTTGTCCACATGACAAGAAAATCCTGATACTTGATAGGTTTCCAGATCGAGAAGACCAGAGATAAGAGGGAAATAGTACCCTGTATGGAACAACAAGGGATTTGGAGTCAATTTGGGGATCCCACTTAGGTTTCTGACACTAAAATCCTCTGTGACTCATATCATCCGAGTCCCTGTCTAACCACCTGAAAATGTGCCTAAAAATATCTATACCTAGTTTGAAGTTTAAGAGGCAGAATGCTACAAAGAGCCAGTATGATGTCTCTCAAGATCAGGTGCTCAGGAAGCCAAAATTGCTATTGGGTCTATTTCTTTTCCAGAAGAAAGAACACATGTTGAATCCACATTCCTAATAGATGACTCACCAGATGATTTTCAAACCTGAAGGAAGGACAAGAAGTCACTCTTGTGTCATAGTTCACTCAGAAATCATGTTGGACTGGTGAGTATGATACGATAGCAACGTCATCACTAAGAGTGGGGTGCTTCTAATTTCCATACGGCCATGTTGACCCCCTTAGCTCAGAGCCACCAAAAAAGGGCAGCTGGGAAGGGGGCACCGTCATCACTATGAGTGGGGAGCTTCCCATTTCCATATGGCCATGTTGACCCCCTTAGCTCAGGGCCACCAGAAAGGACAGCTGAGGGGGACCACAGGCCAATGCGGCCAGGTGTGGCTGGGGCAGGCAGAACTCTGACTTAAGGCTCAACTCCTATCTAGATTATTATAATGCTCTTCACAAATAAAGTATCATTGTGTGTGAGCCCTCATGTAGAAAAGGTTCAGAATTTCCATTGAGATTCCCTCTCTGACATTTAGGATATGTAGAAAAGTTCCATTTAATTTTAAACATTGAAGGACTTCTTGGTTTTCTTTTCTCTATGACTGTGGCTCAATTCCCCTGTGGTCTAAGAATAGAATCTAGTTAATTTCAGGGTTTAACATTTGTAGACTTGATTCGTGGCCCCACCTATCATCTATTTGGGTAAAGAGTCTATGACCACTTGAAAATAATGTATTCTGCACTTATTATGGAATGTTCCCTATATGTCAATTAGGTCACATTTTTTACCAATGTTTTGTCTGCTTTTTCTGTCAGATATTGAGAAAGGTATATTAAAATCTTCAAACAATGCTGCTCTATTCAACGGTGCATCGGAGAATTTACCAGTGTTAGAAGGCAAGAAAAACAAAAAGTATAAGAATTGAGGGGATAATTGTGATTATTCACAGATAATACGATTGTGTACATAGAAAATCCAAAACAGTCTATAAATACCCTATTAGAATTAAAAATGCAATTTATAAATTTGAGATGGATTGTAGCTTCCCATTGGACAGTTTCTGAAAGAAAACGTAGAACCTGTCAATCTTTGGGTAGGACATAGGGTGCACTAACCATTTAAAAGAATTCAGTGGGACTTCATAAAAATGTGACATTTCTCCTTATCTTATGACCATAAGAAAATGAAAAAGTGAACCGCATTCTGGGAAGTAAAGATTTGCAATACACACACTGACAAAGACTTGTCAATAAAGAATTCCTGCTCATCAACCATAGAAAGTCTATTTATAAACGAATATTTCACAAAAGATTGACTGATGGCCAATAAGAACAGGAAAGGGTGCTCTGCAGTATTATTTTCAGGAACAGCAAGGCCTTTCCTAAAATGAAAACATACACACAAACCAGTATTCCCTAGATGGATGACGTCCTTATTTCTGAGGAAGCTTGAAGAACAGACTAGCATCAAAGTAAAGTGATGGAATTCCTGACACTCAGAGGGTGGACAATTGACCTCAAACTACAGTACAATTTCTAGGCATCATTCGGTTCTCTGAAGGCAGACAACTACCACACCCCTTCCTACACCACACAGGTTGCTTCCCAACCCCTACCATAAAAGAAGAAGATGAGAAACAGATAGGACTAGTAGGAAATAGCAAAACTCACATGTGGGGATTATCCTGAAACACACTGATCACATAACTAGTGTAAGGAAGTGTAGGGAACTGACAAGGACAGAGACTCAAGAGGTACTTCTTTGGGAAATGCTGTCTGACATCGTCACACCGTGGTACCAGCTAATGAGGGCTCTGAGCATACCCTAGGGTTTGCTCACAAGGGTCTGCAACACCATCGCTGAGGACTGAAACTCTTCAAGACCTCAAAGCTTGCCTGATTGACTATTGGACTAAGAGATTCCCATGTTCTGAAAACAGATACCAACCCATTGAAAGGTTCACCTGGGCTCTCTCGGAGGTCCTACAAGAAGCTGAACCATTCACTGAAAATCAATTACACACACACACACACACACACACACACACACACACACACACACCTGTCATTTCACCAATTACTTAAACATTCAAGGTTCTTCCTACCTTTTCTTTTACACATTGATATTTATACTCCCATGAAATGTCATCATTTCTAATGAACACTGATGTCAAAATAGAGATCCATTGACACAATATTCACAAAATTGAACTTCCCTGCTGTAATTTTCAATATAGCATTTTTTAAAGTTCATACATATTTTAGGTTTTTGGTAACTTTTACAGGAGAAGATCAGCATTGAAAAACTCTGAATACTGACAATGAGGTTTAGGCCTAGAGAACAAAAATTGTCCAATTTCATAGATAATAAGGAACCAAAGGGAAAGCATGGAAGCTGTAGTCGAATAATTTTACACATGTGCATCCTCTATTATTCTACTACTGAGGGGCGTGTTTTATTACCACTCTACATGCATCAATTGTCTTCCACGTGCACCTGCACAGGTATAATGAATTACTACAGTAGAATGAAATGTCTGGGAACTACTTGGCGGCATCTATAATGAACAATGAAATGTCGATCTTATATTTGGTGAACTTCCACTGTCTGTCCCTTTAGACAATGGACCCTAAACAGAAGGGGGAATGAACCACGAGAGACTATGGACTCTGGGAAACAAACTGAGGGCTTCAGAGGGGAGAGGGGTGGGGGATTGGGATGGGCCAGTGATGGGTATTAAGGAAGGTACATATTGCATGGAGCACTGGGTGTTATATGCAAATAATGAATCAGGGAACACTACATCAAAAACTAAGGAAATACTGTATAGTGACTAACATATCAAAATAAAAAATTATTATTAGAAAAAAATTAAAGGTAAAAAAAAAAACCAATACAGCTTTTCAGTTTCAAGAACAATCACAATTGAGAAAAAACTAACTTCCAATCCCTAAAGCAAAACACAGACCAAGTTCCATCTCACTCCCGTTTATTCACATTCTCTGTGGGTTTTAAGCTATTTCCCTACCTCCTTTCCTGCTGAGCAGGGAGCCCGGGCTCGATCCCAGAACCCTGGGATCATAACCTGAGCCAAAGGCACATGCTTAACTGGCTGAGTCAGCCAGGAGCCCCAGTCATGTTTTCCTTAAGCAAAAGGACACTTTCTCACAATGCCTTCACATGACTTCACATGGTACCAGAGACCTGCATTTGCTTCTAGGAGGTTGCAGATGAAGGCCATTGCAAACTCTCACAGTGGTTTATCAAATACAATGACCTGCCTGGTGACAGTGAAACTCTTATGAGCCCACGAGAGGGTGCTGTGACACTCAGCTGTGGCTGGGCTGGCACAGAGAACCAAATCCATTTCCCTGCCTCATGTCTGTGAGGAACAGATGCCCCCACTGTGAATGAGACCCTGCCACTGAGCTGTCCAGAGATGGCCATCCTCACGGAGGATGAGGATAAAGGACAATGCCTGAGGAGACCTCATCTGTCTCTTTTATCTTTTCATATTTTTGACAGTGGACAAATCACTGCCTAGGAGTCCCCAACTACCTTAGTCTCATCTGTGAATGACCAAGAGGTTTTACAAAACACTTAAGATTTTGACCTCACAAATGCCCACAACCACTTACCATAGGGATTCAACATTAAGCAAAGATACTGTTCGTTGGAAGAGAGGTCCTGCCCACTGTTGTTTCTCACTTATATGCTCATCTTCCTTACCTCATGGTAACATAACCACCTTGATTCCTGCTTCCGTCTTCAGGAAGGCTGAGGTGACTTGAAGGGCATTACCCTGACATCGTTTTTCTTAGCAATAAGATGTGGACATTTCCCTAGTCCTACACACCCAAAGTTGAATCGGAATCAGGATTGAGGAGGCTGATGAGAGTTGAAGGTGTTTTCCTGTACACGATGGTTTATTACCAATAAGGATGGGTCAGAGTCCTCGAAATTCCAGAACGTTTTCATTAATGCTTCCTACTCGTGAAAGATGATGTACATTGGTCTTTCCCTGTACAGTGTGGTAACTCAGAGAAAAGTGCTTAGCCCTTTCGTCAGACTTCCACGAGCACTTTGGGGTTGGCTTCCATATTCACAAAGGATGATGTTAGGGCTAAGAGGGTTCCTGTACACTGTTATTTCTTTCAGATAAGTGTATGGCATTTTTGTTACATTGTCAGAGCCTCTTAGCGCCGGGCTTGCCGGCCTCCTGTGGAAGAACCCTAACCCGAGGTCGGCCCCCGAGGGGCCCCTCCCAAGGAGCCTGGCACCACAATGCCGGGGATTTGGGACCCCCGAGCCCCAGTGCTGGACTCACTCTGCCACCCCGCAAGCACCCAGGGCGCTACGGGTGTTGCCAGTCATTCAAGAAGGGAGAACGGGCAAGGCCCTCCGAACCCCCTGTGACCTTCAAAGGCCCCTGTGCAAAAACTCTGGCTCCTTCGCTCCTGCTCCCCAGCGCCCTAACCTCGGCCCACCCGTCCTCTCGCGGCAGAGCTGGCGGATCGGGCCTGCGGGCTTCCTGGGGGCTAACCCTATGCCAAGTTGCCCCCGAAGGGCCCCTCCCAAGTGGCCTGGTGCTGCATGCCAGGGATTGGGGACCCCCAACTCCCACCGCCGGATGCACCGTGCCACCCTGCCGCCACATGGGGCACTAGGGGCGTCACCAGTCCTTCAGGGCGACAGAACGGGCAGGACCCTCCAAGCCTCCTGCGACCTTCGAAGGCACCCCAAGACAAAGCGTAAATGCTCTGGCCCATGCCCCCACTCGCCAGCTACCTCACCTCAACCCACACCTCCATTCACCGCACATGGGCGGAACGAGCCTGGCAGCCTCCTGGGGGCTAACCCTAACCCTAGGTCTGCCACCGAGGGGCCCGTCCCAAGGGGCCTGAGGCTGCAACGCCGGGTATTAGGGAGCCCTGATCCCCAGCGCCGGAGTCTCCCTGCCGCCCCATCACCACCCGGGCCGCTAGGGGTGCCGCTGGTCATTCAGGGCGGTAGAACGGGCAGGGCCCTCTGAACCCGTGGCGAACTTCGAAGGCCCCCCCATCCAAAACGCTCGAGCCCACGCTCCTGCTCCTCAGCGCCCTCACCTCGGCCCACCCCTCCGCTCGCCACAGAGCCGGCGGATGAGGCCTGCACTCCTCCTGGTGGCTACACAGAACCCTAGGTTGTCCCCTTAGGTGCCCCTCCGAAGGGGCCTGGCACCGCAATGCCTGGGATTGGGGACCCCCGAGCCCCAGCGCCGGACTCACCATGTCGCCCCCCCCGCCACCCGGGCCGCTAGGAGCACCGTCGGTCATTCAGGGAGGGAGAACGGGCAGATTCCTCCGAGCCCCTGGTGACATTCGAAGGCCCCCCGTGCCAAAATGCTTGGGCCCATGCTCCCGCTCGCCTGCGCCCTCACCTCGGTCCGCCCCTCCACTCGCTGTAGAGCCAGTGGATCTGGACTGAAGCCCTCCTGGGTGTTACCCTAACCATTGGTGGGCCCCCGAGGGGCCCATCCAGGTTCCTATTGCCGCAACACCAGGGATTGGGGAATCCCGAGCCCAAGCGCCGGACTCACCCTCCCGCTCTACCGCCACCTGGGCCGCTAGGGGCGCCGCCGTTCATTCAGGGAGGGAGAACAGGCAGGGCCCTCCTAGCGACCTGCGACCTTCGAAGGCCCCCCGCACCAAAACGCTTGGCCCCACGCTCCCGCTGGCCAGCGCCCTTACCTCGGCCCTCCCCTCCGCTCGCCGCACAGCTGGCGGATCGGGCCTGTGGGCCTTCTGGGGGCTAACCCTAAACCTATGTCGGCCCCCTAGTGGCCCCTCCCAAGGGGCCTGGTGCCGCAACGACGGGGAAAGGGGACTCCTGAGCCCCAGCGCTGGACTCACCATGCCCCCCGCTGCCACCCGGGTCACTATGGGCACCGCCGGTCATTCAGGGCGGGAGAATGGGCAGGGCCATCCGAGCCACCGGTGACATTTGAAGGCCCCCCGTGCCAAAATGCTTCGGCCCACGCTTCTGCTCACCAGTGCCCTCACCTCGGCCAGCCCCTCCGCAAGCTGCACAACCAGCAGATCGGGCCTGGCGGCCTCCTGGGGTCTAACCCTAACCCTAGGTTGGCTGTCAAGGGGCCCCTCCGAAGGGGTCTGGCACCAACACGCTGGGGATTGGGGACCCCCGAACACCAACGCCGGACTCACCCTGCTGCCCTGCCGAGACCCGGCCCGCTAGGGTCGCCATCCTCATTCAGAGTGGGAGAACTTGCAGGGCCCTCCGTGCCCCCTGCGACCTTCGAAGGCAACCCACGCCAAAATGCTAGGGCCCACGCTCCCGCTCACCATTGCCCTCACCTGGGACCCACCCTCCGCTCGCCACACAGCCGTCAGATCGGGCCTGCCAGCCTCCTGGGGGCTAACCCTAACCCTAGTTCAGCCCCTGAGGAGCCCCACCCAAGGGGACTGGCGCCATCACGCCGGGGATTGGGGACAATCCAGCCCCAGTGCTGGACTTTCACTGCCACCCTGCCGCCACCCGGGTTGCTAGGGGCGCTGCTGGTCCTTCGGGGCAGGAGAAGGGGTAGGGCCCTCTGAGCCCCCCGTGACCTTCGAAGGCCCCCTGTGCCAAAAGGCTTGGGCCCACGCTCCCGCTCACCATTGCCCTCACCTCATCCCGCCCCTCCGCTCGAACACACAGCTGGCGGATAGGGCCTGCTGGGCTCCTGGGGGCTAACCCTAAACCTAGGTCGGCCCCCGAGGGGCCCTTTCCAAGGGTCCTGGCTCCACCACGCCGGGGATTGGGGACCCACGAGCATGAGCACCAGACTCACCCAGCCGCCCCGCCGCCACCCGGGCTGCTAGGGGCACCGCCACTCATTCAGGGCAGGAGAAGGGGCATGGATCTCTGAGCCCCCGGCGACTTTCGAAGGCCCCCCACACCAAAACGCTTGGGCCCACGCTCCCGCTCGCCAGCACCCTCACCTCTGCCCACCACTCCTCTCGCCGCACAGCTGGCAGAATGGGCCTGCCGGCCTCCTTTGGGCTAACCCTAACCCTAGGTAGGCCCCCAAGGTACCACTCCCAAGTGCCTGGCGACACCACGCTGGGGATTGGGGACCCACGAGCCCTAGCTCCAGACTCACCCTGCCACCCCGCCATGACCCGGCCCGGTAGGGGCAACGTCCTCACAGGGCGAGAGAATAGGCAGGGCCCTCTGAGCCCCCAGTGACCTTCGAAGGCTCCCCGCGCCAAAACGCTTGGGCCCACACTCCCGCTCGCCAGCGCATTCACGTCGGCCCGCCCCTCCGCTCAATGCACAGCCAGCGGATCAGGCCGCCGGACTCCTGGGGGTAACCCTAAAGCTAGGCAGGAACCAGAGGGGCCCCTCCCAAGGGGCCTGGAGCCACCAAGCCTGGGACTAGGACCATAGGCCCCATCGCCAGACTCACCCTGCCTCCCTGCTGCCACTCGGGCCACTAGGGGCGCCGCTGGTCATTCAGGGCGCAAGAATGGACAGGGTCCTCCGAGCCACTGGCGACCTTCGAAGGCTCTCCGCGCCAAAACCCTGGTGCCCACGCTCCCGCTCCCCAGCGCCCTCACCTTGGCCCGCCCCTCTGCTCCCTGCACAGAGGGCGGATCCGGCCTGCCGGCCTTGTGTGGGCTAACCCTAACCATAGGTCGGCCCTCCAGGGTCCCTCCCAAGGATTCTGGTGCCTATACGCCAGGGATCTGGGACCCCAAGCCCCAGAACCAGACTCACGCTGCCGCAACGCCGCCACCCGGGCCGCTAGGGGCGTGGCCGCTCATTCAGGGCGGGAGAATGGACAGGGCCCTGGAGAAACCGGCGACATTTGAAGCCTCCCGCGCCAAAATGCAGGGGCCCATGCTCCCACTCACCAGCGCCTTTACCTCGGCCCGCCCACCTCTTGCCGCCCAGCCAGAGGATTGGGCCTGCTGGCCTCCTGGGTGCTAACTCTGACCCTAGGTCGGCCCATGAGAAGCCCCTCCCAAGAGGCCTGGCCCTACAATGCTGGGGATTGGGGATCCCTGAGCCACAGCTCAGGACTCACCCTGCAGCCCCACTGCCAATGGAGCCGCTAGGGGCGCCGCTGGTTATTCAGGGCAGGAGAATGGGCAGGGCCCTTCGAGACATGGCAACATTCGAAGGCCCAGGGTGCCAAAACGCTGGGGCCCACGCTCCCGCTCTGCATCCCCCTCAACTCAGCCCACACCTCCACTCCTCGCACAGCCGGCGGATCGGGCCTGCCAGCCTCCTGGGCACTAACCCTAACCCTAGGACGGCCCCTGAGGGTCCCTTCCTAAGGAGTCTTGCAGCGCAATGCCGGGGATTGGCGACCCCCAAGCCCCAGGGCCGAGTGCACCCTGCCACCCTGCCCCACAGGGCCCGCTAGGGGCGCCGCCATTCATTCTGGGTGGGAGAACTGGCAGGGGCCTCCGAACCCCCGCCCACCTTCGATGGCGCCCAGAACCAAAATGCTTGTGCCCAGGCTCATGTTCACCAGCGTCCTCACCTCGGCCCAACTCTCCGCTCCACACACAGGTGGTGTATAGGGCCTGCCAGCCTCCTGGGTGCTAACCGTAACTGTAGGTCGGCCCCCGAGGGGCCCTTCTCAAGTGGCCTGGCGCCCCAACGCCGGGGATGGGGCAACTGAGCCCAAGTGCTGGACTCACCCTGCTGCCCTTCAGCCACCTGAGCCACTAGGGGCCCCGCTGGTCATTCAGAGCGGGTGAATGGGCAGGTCCCTCCAAGCCACCACCGACCTTCGAAGGCCCCCCACGCTAAAACGCTTGGGCTCATGCTCAGGCTCGCCAGCGCCCTCACCTCGGCCCACCCTGCCGTGTGCCGCACAGACGCTGATCGGGTCCACCGGTCTCCGGGGGGCTAACTGTAACCCTAGATCGACCCCCGAGGGGCCCATCCCAAGGGGCCTGGCGTTGCAACGCCGGGGATTGGGGACCCTGAGCCTCAGCACCCGACTCACCCTGCCACCCAGCCGCCACCCAGGGGCTTGGGGTGCTGCCATTCAATCAGGGCGGGAGAACGGGCAGGGCCCTCCGAGACACGGTGAACTTCGAATCTCCCCCGCTCAAAACGCCCGAGCCCACGCTCCCAAACACCAGTGCCCTCACCTGGGTCCGCCACTCCACTCTCCACACAGCTGGCGAATAGGACCTGCCGAGATCCTAGGGGGTAAACCTAAACCTAAGTTGTCATCCAAGGGGCCCCTCCCAAGGGGCCTGGCGCCGCATCGCTGGGGATTGGAGATACCTGAGCCGCAGGGCCTGACTCACCCTGCCACCCCTCACGACCCGGGCTGCTAGGGGCGCCGCCGTTCGTGCAGGGTGGGAGAACGGGCAGAGCCCTTTGAACCCCCGCCGACCTTTGAAGGTGTTCTGAACCAAAACGCTTGGGCCCAGGCTCATGATCACCAGCATCCTCACCTTGGCCCAACTCTCCCCTTGATTCAGACCCATTGGATAGGGCCTGCCGGGCTCTTGGTTCTAATGAAAACCCTAGGTCGGCCCCGTGGGGCACATCCCAAGGGGCCTGGCTCTGCAACGCTGGGGATTGGTGACTCAGACCCCAGAGCCAGACTCACCCTGCCGCACTGTCGCCACCCGGGCCTCTAGGGGCACCGCCGGTCATTCAGGGCGAGAGAAGGGAAGGGCCTTCGGAGTCCCCGGTGACCTTCAAAGGCTCACCTCGCCAAAATGCTGGTGCCCACGCTCCCGCTCCCCAGCGCCCTCACCTCGGCCCGCCCCTCCGTTTGCTGCAGAGCCAGTGGATAGTGCCTGCCGGGCTCCTGGGGGCTAACTGAAAACCTAGGTCAGCCCTGTGGGGCACATCCCAAGGGTTCTGGCTCTGCAATGCTTGGGATTGGTGACTCAGAGCCCCAGAGCCGGACTCACCCTTCCACACTGTCGCCACCTGGGCAGCTAGGGGCGCCGCCGGTCCTTCAGAGTGAGAGAAGTGGCAGGTCCTTCCGAGTTCCCGGTGACCTTCAAAGGCTCCTGGAGCCAAAACACTGGTGCCCATGCTTCCACTCCCCAGCGCCCTCACCTCGGCCCGCCCCTCCGCTCCCCGCACAGCAGGCGGATCGGGCCTGCCAGCCACCTGGGGGCTAACCCTAACCCTAGGTCGGACCCGAGGGGCCCCTCCCAAGGGGCCTGATGCCACAATGCCGGGGATTGGGGACCCCAAGCCTCAGCACCTGACTCACCTGCCGCCCAGCCGACAATCGGGGGCTTGGGGTACTGCCGTTCATTCAGGGCAGGAGAACGGGCAGGGCCCTCCGAGACATGGGGACCTTCAAAGGCCCCCCAGGCCAAAACGCCCAGGCCCACCCTCCCACTCACCAGCGCCCTCACCTAGGTCTGCCACTCTGCTCTCCACACAGCTGGCGAATAGGGCCTGTTTGCCTCCTAGGGGCTAAACCTAACTCTAGGTTGGCCCCCGAAGGGCCCCTCCCAAGGGGCCTGGTGCCGCAACGCCAGGGATTGGGGACCCCCAAGCCCCAGCGCCCGATGCACCCTGCCGCCCCTCCCCACCTGGGCCGCTAGGGGCGCCGCTGTTCATTCACCTTGGAAGGATGGACAGGGCCCTCCGAATCCCCGCCAATTTTCAAAGGCGCCCCAAATCAAAACACTTGGGCCCAGGCTCATATTCACCAGCACCCTCACCTCAGCCCAACTCTCTTCTCGATGCCCAGGTGGTGTATCGGGCTTGCCAGCCTCCTGGGGGCTAACCCTAACCATAGTTCGGCCCCCGAGGGGCACTTCCCAGGGGCCTGGTGTCACAACGCTGCGGATGGGGACCCCGAGCCCAAGTGCCGGTCTCACCCTGCTGCCCTTCAGCCACCCGAGCCGCTAGAGACCACTGGTCAATCAGGGTGGGAGAATGGGCAGGGCCCCCGGAATCCCCGCTGACCTTCAAAGACCCCCCGCGCAAAAAAATTGGCTCCATTCCTCCTGCTCCCCAGCGCCCTCAGCCCGGCCAGCCCCTCCGCTTGCTGCAGAGCCAGTGGATAGTGCCTGCCAGGCTCCTGGGGGCTAACTGAAATCCTAGGTAGGACCCGTGGGGCACAACCCAAGGGGCCTAGCTCTGCAACGCTGGGGATTGGTGACTCAGAGCCACAGAGCCAGATCACCCTGCAGCACCATCACCACCCGGGCCGCTTGGGGAGCCACCGCTCATTCAGGGCGGGAGAAGGGACAGGGACCTGGAGAAACTGGCGATATTTGAAGCCTCCTGCGCCAAAATGCAGGGGCCCAAGCTCCCGATCGCCAGCGCCTTTACCTCGGGCCGCCCACCTCTCGCCGCCCAGCCAGAGGATTGGGCCTGCTGGCCTCCTGGGTGCTAACTCTAAACCTAGGTCCGCCCACGAGGAGCCCCTCCCAAGAGGCCTGGCCCCGCAACGCTGGGGATTGGGGATCCCCGAGCCGCAGCATGGACTCATCCTGCCGCTCCACCGCCAAGGGAGCTGCTAAGGGCGCCGCTGCTTATTCAGGGAAGGAGAACGGGCAGGGCCCTTTGAGCCATGGCATCAGTCAAACGCCCAGGGCGCCAAAACGCTGGGGCCCACGCTCCCGCTCGCCATCGCCCTCAACTCGGCCTGCATCTCCACTCCTCGCACAGCCGGCAGATAGGGCCTGCAGGCCTCCTGGGCGCTAACCCTAACCCTAGGACGGCCCCGAGCGTCGCTTCCTAAGGGGCCTGGTGCCGCAACGCAGGGGATTGGGAACCCCCAAGCCCCAGCGCTGGATGCACCCTGCCGTCCCGCCCCACACGTGCCGCTAGGGGCGCCGCCATTCATTCAGGGTGGGAGAACGGGCAGGGTCCTTCGAACCCCCGCTGACCTTCGAAGGCGCCCCGAACCAAAAGGCTTGGGCCCGGGCTCATGTTCACCAGCACACTCACCTCGGCCCAACTCTCCGCTCGATGCACAGGCGGTGTATCGGGCCTGCTGGCCTCCTGGGGGCTAACCCTAACTGTAGGTCGGCCACAGAGGGGCCCTTCCCAAGTGGCCTGGCGCCACAACGCCGGGAATACGGACCCGAACCCAAGTGCCGGACTCACCCTGCTGCCCTTCAGGCACCGGAGCCTCTAGGGGCCCCACCGGTCACTCAGAGCGGGAGAACGGGCAGGTCCCTCCGAGCCCCCATCGACCTTCGAAGGCCCCCCACACTAAAACGCTTGGGCTCACGCTCAGTCTCGCCACGACCTCACCTCGGCCTAACCCTCCGCGTGCCACACAGCCGAAGATCGGGTCCACCGGCCTCCTGGGGGCTAACCGTAACCCTAGATAGACCCCCGAGGGGCCCCTCCCAAGGGATCTGGCGCCGCAACGCTGGGGATTGGGGACACCCGAGCCTCAGCACTGGACTCACCCTGCCACCCAGCCGCCACCCGGGGGCTGGGGTGGTGCCGTTCATTTAGGGCGGGAGCACGGGCAGGGCCCTCCAAGACACAGCGACCTTCAAAGGCCCCCCGCGCCAAAACACCCGGGCCCACGCTCCCGCTCACCAGTGCCCTCACCTCGGTCCGCCACTCCAGTCTCCACACAGCTGGCAAATAGGGCCTGCCGGCATCCTAGGGGCTAAACCTAACCCTACGTCAGCCTCCGAGGGGCCCCTCCCAAGGGGCCTGGCGCCGCAACGCGGTGGACTGGGGACCCCCGAGCCCTATGCCCGGACTTCCATGCCGCCCCGCCGCCACCTGGGCTGCTAGGGGCGCCGCCGGTCATTCAGGGAGGAGAATGGGCAGGGCCCGCCGAGTCCCCGGAGACATTCGAAGGCCCCCGGTGCCAAAACGCTTGGGCCCAGGTTCTTGCTCGCCAGCGCCCTCACCTTGGCCTGTCCCTCCGCTCCACGCACAGCAGGTGGATCCCGCCTGCCGGCCTCCCGGGTGCTAACCCTAACCCTAGGTCGGCCACCCAGGGGCCGTTCCAAGGATCCTGGTGACACTTCGCCGGGGATCGGGAACCTCAAGCCCCAGAGCCACACTCACCCTACCGCAACGCCGCCACCCAGGCAGCTAGGAGCACTGCGGGTCATTCAGGGCGAGAGAAGGGGCAGGGCCTTCCGAGCCCCCGGTGGCCTTCAAAGGCTCCCCGTGGCCAAACACTGGTGCCCACGCTCCCGCTCCCCAACGCCCTCACCTCGGACCCGCCCTCCGCTCCCTGGACAGTGGCCGGATCCCACCTGCCGGCCTCCTGAGGGCTAACCCTAACCCTAGGTCAGCCACCCAGGGGCCCCTCACAAGGGTCCTGATGCCGCTACACTGGGGATCAGGGACCCCAAGACCCAGAGCCAGAATCACCCTGCCGCAACGTCGCCACCCGGGCGCTAGTGGCGCCGCCCGTCATTCAGGGCGGGAGAAGGGACAGGGCCCTTGAGAAACTGGCGATATTTGAAGCCTCCTGCACCAAAATGCAGGGGCCCACGCTCCCGATCGCCAGCGCCTTTACCTCGGGCCGCCCACCTCTCGCCGCCCAGCCAGAGGATTGGGCCTGCTGGCCTCCTGCGTGCTAACTCTAAACCTAGGTCCGCCCACGAGGAGCCCCTCCCAAGAGGCGTGGCCCCGCAACGCTGGGAATTGGGGATCCCCGAGCCGCAGCATGGACTCACCCTGCCGCTCCACCGCCAAGGGAGCTGCTAAGGGCGCCGCTGGTTATTCAGGGCAAGAGAACGGGCAGGGCCATTTGAGCCATGGCAACAGTCGAAGGCCCAGGGCGCCAAAACGCTGGGGACCACGCTCCCGCTCTGCATCACCCTCAACTCGGCCCGCACCTCCGCTCTTCGCAGAGCCAGCGACTCGGGCCTGCCAGCCTCCTGGGAGCTAAGCCTAACCCTAGGACAGTCCCTGAAGGTCCCTTCCTAAGGGGCCTGGCGCCGCAACGCCAGGGATGGGAACCCCCAAGCCCCAGCGCCGGATGCACGCTGCCACCCCAACCCATACAGGCCGCTAGGGGTGCCGCCATTCATTCAGGGTGGGAGGACGGGCAGGGCCCTTCGAACCCCCGCCGACCTTCGAAGGCGCCCCGAACCAAAAGGCTTGGGCCCGGGCTCATGTTCACCAGCACCCTCACCTCGGCCCAACTCTCCGCTCGACGCACAGGCAGTGTATCGGGCCTACTGGCCTCCTGGAGGCTAACCCTAACCATAGGTCGGCCACCGAGGGGCCCTTCCCAAGGGGCCTGGCGTCGCAACGCTGGGGATGGGGACCCCGAGCTCACGTGCCGCACTCACCCTGCTGCCCTTCAGCCACCCGAGCCGCTAGAGGACCCGCCGGTCAATCAGGGCAAGAGATCGGGCAGGGCCTTCTGAGTTCCCGGTGACCTTCAAAGGCTCCCCGTGCCAAAACGCTGGTGCACAGGATCCCGCTCCCCAGCGCCTTCACCTCGGGCCGCACCTCAGCTCGCCGTACAGTGTGCGGTTGGGCCTGACGGTCTCCTGGGGGCTAACCCTAACCCTAGGTCGGCCCCCCAGGGGCCCCTCCGAAGGGTTTTGGTGCCACTACGCCAGGGTTCTGGAAGCCCAAGCCCCAAAGCCAGACTCACCCTCCCACAACGGTGCCACCCGGACCGCGAGGGGCGCCTCCGGTCCTTCAGGGCGGGAGAACTGACAGGGCCCTGGAGAAACCGGCGACATTTGAAGCCTCCCACCCCAAAATGCAGGGGCCCACAATCCCGCACCCCAGCGCCTTTACCTCGGCCCGCCCACCTCTCACCGCCCAGCCAGAGGATCTGGCCTGCCGGCCTTATGGGGGCTAACTCTAACCCTGGGTCGGCCCACGAGGAGCCCCTCCCTAGGGGCCTGGCACCACAACGCCGGGGATTGGGGATCCCCGAGCCGCAGCCTGGGATTCACCCTGCCGCCCCACTGCCAACGGAGCCGCTAGGGTCGTTGCTGGGGATTCAGGGCAGGAGAAAGGGCAGGGCCCTCCGAGCCATGGCAACATTCAAAGGCCCAGGACGCCAAAACGCTGGGGCCCACGCTCCCGCTCGCCATCGCCCTCAACTCGGCCTGCATCTCCACTCCTCGCACAGCGGGCGGATCGGGCCTGCAGGCCTCCTGGGCGCTAACCCTAACCCTAGGACGGCCCCGAGCATCGCTTCCTAAGGGGCCTGGCGCCGCAACGCCGGGGATTGGGAACCCCCAAGCCCCAGTGCTGGATGTACCCTGCCGCCCCACCCCACACGTGCCGCTAGGGGCGCCGCCATTCATTCAGGGTGGGAGAACGGGCAGGGTCCTTCGAACCCCCGCTGACATTCGAAGGCGCACCGAACCAAAAGTCTTGGGCCCAGGCTCATGTTCACCAGCACCCTCACCTCGGCCCAACTCTCCGCTCGACGCACAGGCGGTGTATCGGGCCTGCTGGACTCCTGGAGGCTAACCCTAACCATAGGTCGGCCACCGAGGGGCCCTTCCCAAGGGCCCTGGCGTCGCAACGCTGGGGATGGGGACCCGAGCTCACGTGCCGCACTCACCCTGCTGCCCTTCAGCCACCCGAGCCACTAAAGGCCCCGCCGGTCAATCAGGGCAAGAGATCGGGCAGGGCCCTCCGAGCCCACGCTGACCTTTGAAGGCTCCCCACAAAAAACGTTGGCTCCCAGGATCCTGCTCGCCAGCGCCCTCACCTCGGCCAACCCCACCGCTTGCTTCAGAGCCGGTGGATAGGGCCTGCCGTGCTCCTGGCAGCTAACCAAAACCCTAGGTCGGGCCTGAGGGGACATCCCAAGCGGCCTGGCTCTGCAATGCTGGGGATTGGTGACTCAGAGCCCCAGAGCCGGACTCACCCTACCGCACTGTCCCCACCTGGGCCGCTAGGGGCGCCGCGGGTCATAGAGGGCGAGAGAAGGGCAGGGCCTTCTGAGTCACCGGTGACCTTCAAAGGCTCCCCGTGCCAAAACGCTGGTGCCCAAGCTCCCGCTCCCCAGCGCCTTCACCTCGGGCCGCACCTCAGCTCGCCGCACAGTGTGCGATTGGGCCTGACGGTCTCCTGGGGGCTAACCCTAACCCTAGGTCGGCCCCCCAGGGGCCCCTCTGAAGGGTTTTGGTGCCACTACGCCAGGGTTCTGGAAGCCCAAGCCCCAAAGCCAGACTCACCCTCCCACAACGCTGCCACCCGGGCCGCGAGGGGCGCCTCCGGTCCTTCAGGGCCGGAGAACTGACAGGGCCCTGGAGAAACCGGCGACATTTGAAGCCTCCCACCCCAAAATGCAGGGGCCCACAATCCCGCACCCCAGCGCCTTTACCTCGGCCCGCCCACCTCTCACCGCCCAGCCAGAGGATCTGGCCTGCCGGCCTTATGGGGGCTAACTCTAACCCTGGGTCGGCCCACGAGGAGCCCCTCCCAAGGGGCCTGGCACCACAACGCCGGGGATTGGGGATCCCCGAGCTGCAGCCTGGGATTCACCCTGCCGCCCCACCGCCAACGGAGCCGCTAGGGGCGTTGCTGGGGATTCAGGGCAGGAGAAAGGGCAGGGCCCTCCGAGCCATGGCAACATTCAAAGGCCCAGGACGCCAAAACGCTGGGGCCCACGCTCCCGCTCCCCAGCGCCTTCACCTCGGGCCGCACCTCAGCTCGTCGCACAGTGTGCGGTTGGGCCTGACGGTCTCCTGGGGGCTAACCCTAACCCTAGGTCAGCCACCCAGGGGCCACTCCCAAGGGTCCTGGTGCCGCTACACTGGGGATCAGGGACCCCAAGACCCAGAGCCAGACTCACCCTGCCGCAACGTTGCCACCCGGGCCGCTAGTGGCGCCGCCCGTCATTCAGGGCGGGAGAACTGACAGGGCCCTGGAGAAACCGGCGATATTTGAAGCCTCCTGCGCCAAAATGCAGGGGCCCACGCTCCCGATCGCCAGCGCCTTTACCTCGGGCCGCCCACCTCTCGCCGCCCAGCCAGAGGATTGGGCCTGCTGGCCTCCTGGGTGCTAACTCTAAACCTAGGTCCGCCCACGAGGAGCCCCTCCCAAGAGGCCTGGCCCCGCAACGCTGGGGATTGGGGATCCCCGAGCCGCAGCATGGACTCACCCTGCCGCTCCACCGCCAAGGGAGCTGCTAAGGGCGCCGCTGGTTATTCAGGGCAGGAGAACGGGCAGGGCCCTTTGAGCCATGGCAACAGTCGAAGGCCCAGGGCGCCAAAACGCTGGGGACCACGCTCCCGCTCTGCATCACCCTCAACTCGGCCCGCACCTCCGCTCTTCGCAGAGCCAGCGACTCGGGCCTGCCAGCCTCCTGGGAGCTAAGCCTAACCCTAGGACAGCCCCTGAAGGTCCCTTCCTAAGGGGCCTGGCACCGCAACGCCAGGGATTGGGAGCCCCCAAGCCCCAGCGCCGGATGCACGCTGCCACCCCAACCCATACAGGCCGCTAGGGGTGCCGCCATTCATTCAGGGTGGGAGGACGGGCAGGGCCCTTCGAACCCCCGCCGACCTTCGAAGGCGCCCCGAACCAAAAGGCTTGGGCCCGGGCTCATGTTCACCAGCACCCTCACCTCGGCCCAACTCTCCGCTCGACGCACAGGCGGTGTATCGGGCCTGCTGGCCTCCTGGAGGCTAACCCTAACCATAGGTCGGCCACCGAGGGGCCCTTCCCAAGGGGCCTGGCGTCGCAACGCTGGGGATGGGGACCCCGAGCTCACGTGCCCCACTCACCCTGCTGCCCTTCAGCCACCCGAGCCACTAGAGGCCCCGCCGGTCAATCAGGGCAAGAGATCGGGCAGGGCCCTCCGAGCCCACGCTGACCTTTGAAGGCTCCCCGCGCAAAAACGTTGGCTCCCAGGATCCTGCTCGCCAGCGCCCTCACCTAGGCCCACCCCACCGCTTGCTTCAGAGCCGGTGGATAGGGCCTGCCGGGCTCCTGGCAGCTAACCAAAACCCTGGGTGGGCCCTGAGGGGACATCGCAAGCGGCCTGGCTCTGCAATGCTGGGAATTGGTGACTCAGAGCCCCAGAGCCAGACTCACCCTGCCGCGCTGTCCCCACCTGGGCCGCTAGGGGCGCCGCGGGTCATAGAGGGCGAGAGAAGGGCAGGGCCTTCTGAGTCCCCGGTGACCTTCAAAGGCTCCCCGTGCCAACACGCTGGTGCCCACGCTCCCGCTCCCCAGCGCCTTCACCTCGGGCCGCACCTCAGCTCGCCGCACAGTGTGCGGTTGGGCCTGACGGTCTCCTGGGGGCTAACCCTAACCCTAGGTCGGCCCCCCAGGGGCCCCTCTGAAGGGTTTTGGTGCCACTACGCCAGGGTTCTGGAAGCCCAAGCCCCAAAGCCAGACTCACCCTCCCACAACGCTGCCACCCGGGCCGCGAGGGGCGCCTCCGGTCCTTCAGGGCCGGAGAACTGACAGGGCCCTGGAGAAACCGGCAACATTTGAAGCCTCCCACCCCAAAATGCAGGGGCCCACAATCCCGCACCCCAGCGCCTTTACCTCGGCCCGCCCACCTCTCACCGCCCAGCCAGAGGATCTGGCCTGCCGGCCTTATGGGGGCTAACTCTAACCCTGGGTCGGCCCACGAGGAGCCCCTCCCAAGGGGCCTGGCACCACAACGCCGGGGATTGGGGATCCCCGAGCTGCAGCCTGGGATTCACCCTGCCGCCCCACCGCCAACGGAGCCGCTAGGGGCGTTGCTGGGGATTCAGGGCAGGAGAAAGGGCAGGGCCCTCCGAGCCATGGCAACATTCAAAGGCCCAGGACGCCAAAACGCTGGGGCCCACGCTCCCGCTCCCCAGCGCCTTCACCTCGGGCCGCACCTCAGCTCGCCGCACAGTGTGCGGTTGGGCCTGACGGTCTCCTGGGGGCTAACCCTAACCCTAGGTCAGCCACCCAGGGGCCACTCCCAAGGGTCCTGGTGCCGCTACACTGGGGATCAGGGACCCCAAGACCCAGAGCCAGACTCACCCTGCCGCAACGTTGCCACCCGGGCCGCTAGTGGCGCCGCCCGTCATTCAGGGCGGGAGAACTGACAGGGCCCTGGAGAAACCGGCGATATTTGAAGCCTCCTGCGCCAAAATGCAGGGGCCCACGCTCCCGATCGCCAGCGCCTTTACCTCGGGCCGCCCACCTCTCGCCGCCCAGCCAGAGGATTGGGCCTGCTGGCCTCCTGGGTGCTAACTCTAAACCTAGGTCCGCCCACGAGGAGCCCCTCCCAAGAGGCCTGGCCCCGCAACGCTGGGGATTGGGGATCCCCGAGCCGCAGCATGGACTCACCCTGCCGCTCCACCGCCAAGGGAGCTGCTAAGGGCGCCGCTGGTTATTCAGGGCAGGAGAACGGGCAGGGCCCTTTGAGCCATGGCAACAGTCGAAGGCCCAGGGCGCCAAAACGCTGGGGACCACGCTCCCGCTCTGCATCACCCTCAACTCGGCCCGCACCTCCGCTCTTCGCAGAGCCAGCGACTCGGGCCTGCCAGCCTCCTGGGAGCTAAGCCTAACCCTAGGACAGCCCCTGAAGGTCCCTTCCTAAGGGGCCTGGCGCCGCAACGCCAGGGATTGGGAGCCCCCAAGCCCCAGCGCCGGATGCACGCTGCCACCCCAACCCATACAGGCCGCTAGGGGTGCCGCCATTCATTCAGGGTGGGAGGACGGGCAGGGCCCTTCGAACCCCCGCCGACCTTCGAAGGCGCCCCGAACCAAAAGGCTTGGGCCCGGGCTCATGTTCACCAGCACCCTCACCTCGGCCCAACTCTCCGCTCGACGCACAGGCGGTGTATCGGGCCTGCTGGCCTCCTGGAGGCTAACCCTAACCATAGGTCGGCCACCGAGGGGCCCTTCCCAAGGGGCCTGGCGTCGCAACGCTGGGGATGGGGACCCCGAGCTCACGTGCCCCACTCACCCTGCTGCCCTTCAGCCACCCGAGCCACTAGAGGCCCCGCCGGTCAATCAGGGCAAGAGATCGGGCAGGGCCCTCCGAGCCCACGCTGACCTTTGAAGGCTCCCCGCGCAAAAACGTTGGCTCCCAGGATCCTGCTCGCCAGCGCCCTCACCTAGGCCCACCCCACCGCTTGCTTCAGAGCCGGTGGATAGGGCCTGCCGGGCTCCTGGCAGCTAACCAAAACCCTGGGTGGGCCCTGAGGGGACATCGCAAGCGGCCTGGCTCTGCAATGCTGGGAATTGGTGACTCAGAGCCCCAGAGCCAGACTCACCCTGCCGCGCTGTCCCCACCTGGGCCGCTAGGGGCGCCGCGGGTCATAGAGGGCGAGAGAAGGGCAGGGCCTTCTGAGTCCCCGGTGACCTTCAAAGGCTCCCCGTGCCAACACGCTGGTGCCCACGCTCCCGCTCCCCAGCGCCTTCACCTCGGGCCGCACCTCAGCTCGCCGCACAGTGTGCGGTTGGGCCTGACGGTCTCCTGGGGGCTAACCCTAACCCTAGGTCGGCCCCCCAGGGGCCCCTCTGAAGGGTTTTGGTGCCACTACGCCAGGGTTCTGGAAGCCCAAGCCCCAAAGCCAGACTCACCCTCCCACAACGCTGCCACCCGGGCCGCGAGGGGCGCCTCCGGTCCTTCAGGGCCGGAGAACTGACAGGGCCCTGGAGAAACCGGCGACATTTGAAGCCTCCCACCCCAAAATGCAGGGGCCCACAATCCCGCACCCCAGCGCCTTTACCTCGGCCCGCCCACCTCTCACCGCCCAGCCAGAGGATCTGGCCTGCCGGCCTTATGGGGGCTAACTCTAACCCTGGGTCGGCCCACGAGGAGCCCCTCCCAAGGGGCCTGGCACCACAACGCCGGGGATTGGGGATCCCCGAGCTGCAGCCTGGGATTCACCCTGCCGCCCCACCGCCAACGGAGCCGCTAGGGGCGTTGCTGGGGATTCAGGGCAGGAGAAAGGGCAGGGCCCTCCGAGCCATGGCAACATTCAAAGGCCCAGGACGCCAAAACGCTGGGGCCCACGCTCCCGCTCCCCAGCGCCTTCACCTCGGGCCGCACCTCAGCTCGCCGCACAGTGTGCGGTTGGGCCTGACGGTCTCCTGGGGGCTAACCCTAACCCTAGGTCAGCCACCCAGGGGCCACTCCCAAGGGTCCTGGTGCCGCTACACTGGGGATCAGGGACCCCAAGACCCAGAGCCAGACTCACCCTGCCGCAACGTTGCCACCCGGGCCGCTAGTGGCGCCGCCCGTCATTCAGGGCGGGAGAACTGACAGGGCCCTGGAGAAACCGGCGATATTTGAAGCCTCCTGCGCCAAAATGCAGGGGCCCACGCTCCCGATCGCCAGCGCCTTTACCTCGGGCCGCCCACCTCTCGCCGCCCAGCCAGAGGATTGGGCCTGCTGGCCTCCTGGGTGCTAACTCTAAACCTAGGTCCGCCCACGAGGAGCCCCTCCCAAGAGGCCTGGCCCCGCAACGCTGGGGATTGGGGATCCCCGAGCCGCAGCATGGACTCACCCTGCCGCTCCACCGCCAAGGGAGCTGCTAAGGGCGCCGCTGGTTATTCAGGGCAGGAGAACGGGCAGGGCCCTTTGAGCCATGGCAACAGTCGAAGGCCCAGGGCGCCAAAACGCTGGGGACCACGCTCCCGCTCTGCATCACCCTCAACTCGGCCCGCACCTCCGCTCTTCGCAGAGCCAGCGACTCGGGCCTGCCAGCCTCCTGGGAGCTAAGCCTAACCCTAGGACAGCCCCTGAAGGTCCCTTCCTAAGGGGCCTGGCGCCGCAACGCCAGGGATTGGGAGCCCCCAAGCCCCAGCGCCGGATGCACGCTGCCACCCCAACCCATACAGGCCGCTAGGGGTGCCGCCATTCATTCAGGGTGGGAGGACGGGCAGGGCCCTTCGAACCCCCGCCGACCTTCGAAGGCGCCCCGAACCAAAAGGCTTGGGCCCGGGCTCATGTTCACCAGCACCCTCACCTCGGCCCAACTCTCCGCTCGACGCACAGGCGGTGTATCGGGCCTGCTGGCCTCCTGGAGGCTAACCCTAACCATAGGTCGGCCACCGAGGGGCCCTTCCCAAGGGGCCTGGCGTCGCAACGCTGGGGATGGGGACCCCGAGCTCACGTGCCCCACTCACCCTGCTGCCCTTCAGCCACCCGAGCCACTAGAGGCCCCGCCGGTCAATCAGGGCAAGAGATCGGGCAGGGCCCTCCGAGCCCACGCTGACCTTTGAAGGCTCCCCGCGCAAAAACGTTGGCTCCCAGGATCCTGCTCGCCAGCGCCCTCACCTAGGCCCACCCCACCGCTTGCTTCAGAGCCGGTGGATAGGGCCTGCCGGGCTCCTGGCAGCTAACCAAAACCCTGGGTGGGCCCTGAGGGGACATCGCAAGCGGCCTGGCTCTGCAATGCTGGGAATTGGTGACTCAGAGCCCCAGAGCCAGACTCACCCTGCCGCGCTGTCCCCACCTGGGCCGCTAGGGGCGCCGCGGGTCATAGAGGGCGAGAGAAGGGCAGGGCCTTCTGAGTCCCCGGTGACCTTCAAAGGCTCCCCGTGCCCAAACGCTGGTGCCCACGCTCCCGCTCCCCAGCGCCTTCACCTCGGGCCGCACCTCAGCTCGCCGCACAGTGTGCGGTTGGGCCTGACGGTCTCCTGGGGGCTAACCCTAACCCTAGGTCGGCCCCCCAGGGGCCCCTCTGAAGGGTTTTGGTGCCACTACGCCAGGGTTCTGGAAGCCCAAGCCCCAAAGCCAGACTCACCCTCCCACAACGCTGCCACCCGGGCCGCGAGGGGCGCCTCCGGTCCTTCAGGGCCGGAGAACTGACAGGGCCCTGGAGAAACCGGCGACATTTGAAGCCTCCCACCCCAAAATGCAGGGGCCCACAATCCCGCACCCCAGCGCCTTTACCTCGGCCCGCCCACCTCTCACCGCCCAGCCAGAGGATCTGGCCTGCCGGCCTTATGGGGGCTAACTCTAACCCTGGGTCGGCCCACGAGGAGCCCCTCCCAAGGGGCCTGGCACCACAACGCCGGGGATTGGGGATCCCCGAGCTGCAGCCTGGGATTCACCCTGCCGCCCCACCGCCAACGGAGCCGCTAGGGGCGTTGCTGGGGATTCAGGGCAGGAGAAAGGGCAGGGCCCTCCGAGCCATGGCAACATTCAAAGGCCCAGGACGCCAAAACGCTGGGGCCCACGCTCCCGCTCCCCAGCGCCTTCACCTCGGGCCGCACCTCAGCTCGCCGCACAGTGTGCGGTTGGGCCTGACGGTCTCCTGGGGGCTAACCCTAACCCTAGGTCAGCCACCCAGGGGCCACTCCCAAGGGTCCTGGTGCCGCTACACTGGGGATCAGGGACCCCAAGACCCAGAGCCAGACTCACCCTGCCGCAACGTTGCCACCCGGGCCGCTAGTGGCGCCGCCCGTCATTCAGGGCGGGAGAACTGACAGGGCCCTGGAGAAACCGGCGATATTTGAAGCCTCCTGCGCCAAAATGCAGGGGCCCACGCTCCCGATCGCCAGCGCCTTTACCTCGGGCCGCCCACCTCTCGCCGCCCAGCCAGAGGATTGGGCCTGCTGGCCTCCTGGGTGCTAACTCTAAACCTAGGTCCGCCCACGAGGAGCCCCTCCCAAGAGGCCTGGCCCCGCAACGCTGGGGATTGGGGATCCCCGAGCCGCAGCATGGACTCACCCTGCCGCTCCACCGCCAAGGGAGCTGCTAAGGGCGCCGCTGGTTATTCAGGGCAGGAGAACGGGCAGGGCCCTTTGAGCCATGGCAACAGTCGAAGGCCCAGGGCGCCAAAACGCTGGGGACCACGCTCCCGCTCTGCATCACCCTCAACTCGGCCCGCACCTCCGCTCTTCGCAGAGCCAGCGACTCGGGCCTGCCAGCCTCCTGGGAGCTAAGCCTAACCCTAGGACAGCCCCTGAAGGTCCCTTCCTAAGGGGCCTGGCGCCGCAACGCCAGGGATTGGGAGCCCCCAAGCCCCAGCGCCGGATGCACGCTGCCACCCCAACCCATACA
Organism: Ursus americanus; assembly: GCF_024610735.1. Taxonomy (NCBI): domain Eukaryota; kingdom Metazoa; phylum Chordata; class Mammalia; order Carnivora; family Ursidae; genus Ursus; species Ursus americanus. Next base: position 262,692 of record NC_142137.1, read on the forward strand.
GGCCGCTAGGGGTGCCGCCATTCATTCAGGGTGGGAGGACGGGCAGGGCCCTTCGAACCCCCGCCGACCTTCGAAGGCGCCCCGAACCAAAAGGCTTGGGCCCGGGCTCATGTTCACCAGCACCCTCACCTCGGCCCAACTCTCCGCTCGACGCACAGGCGGTGTATCGGGCCTGCTGGCCTCCTGGAGGCTAACCCTAACCATAGGTCGGCCACCGAGGGGCCCTTCCCAAGGGGCCTGGCGTCGCAACGCTGGGGATGGGGACCCCGAGCTCACGTGCCCCACTCACCCTGCTGCCCTTCAGCCACCCGAGCCACTAGAGGCCCCGCCGGTCAATCAGGGCAAGAGATCGGGCAGGGCCCTCCGAGCCCACGCTGACCTTTGAAGGCTCCCCGCGCAAAAACGTTGGCTCCCAGGATCCTGCTCGCCAGCGCCCTCACCTAGGCCCACCCCACCGCTTGCTTCAGAGCCGGTGGATAGGGCCTGCCGGGCTCCTGGCAGCTAACCAAAACCCTGGGTGGGCCCTGAGGGGACATCGCAAGCGGCCTGGCTCTGCAATGCTGGGAATTGGTGACTCAGAGCCCCAGAGCCAGACTCACCCTGCCGCGCTGTCCCCACCTGGGCCGCTAGGGGCGCCGCGGGTCATAGAGGGCGAGAGAAGGGCAGGGCCTTCTGAGTCCCCGGTGACCTTCAAAGGCTCCCCGTGCCAACACGCTGGTGCCCACGCTCCCGCTCCCCAGCGCCTTCACCTCGGGCCGCACCTCAGCTCGCCGCACAGTGTGCGGTTGGGCCTGACGGTCTCCTGGGGGCTAACCCTAACCCTAGGTCGGCCCCCCAGGGGCCCCTCTGAAGGGTTTTGGTGCCACTACGCCAGGGTTCTGGAAGCCCAAGCCCCAAAGCCAGACTCACCCTCCCACAACGCTGCCACCCGGGCCGCGAGGGGCGCCTCCGGTCCTTCAGGGCCGGAGAACTGACAGGGCCCTGGAGAAACCGGCGACATTTGAAGCCTCCCACCCCAAAATGCAGGGGCCCACAATCCCGCACCCCAGCGCCTTTACCTCGGCCCGCCCACCTCTCACCGCCCAGCCAGAGGATCTGGCCTGCCGGCCTTATGGGGGCTAACTCTAACCCTGGGTCGGCCCACGAGGAGCCCCTCCCAAGGGGCCTGGCACCACAACGCCGGGGATTGGGGATCCCCGAGCTGCAGCCTGGGATTCACCCTGCCGCCCCACCGCCAACGGAGCCGCTAGGGGCGTTGCTGGGGATTCAGGGCAGGAGAAAGGGCAGGGCCCTCCGAGCCATGGCAACATTCAAAGGCCCAGGACGCCAAAACGCTGGGGCCCACGCTCCCGCTCCCCAGCGCCTTCACCTCGGGCCGCACCTCAGCTCGCCGCACAGTGTGCGGTTGGGCCTGACGGTCTCCTGGGGGCTAACCCTAACCCTAGGTCAGCCACCCAGGGGCCACTCCCAAGGGTCCTGGTGCCGCTACACTGGGGATCAGGGACCCCAAGACCCAGAGCCAGACTCACCCTGCCGCAACGTTGCCACCCGGGCCGCTAGTGGCGCCGCCCGTCATTCAGGGCGGGAGAACTGACAGGGCCCTGGAGAAACCGGCGATATTTGAAGCCTCCTGCGCCAAAATGCAGGGGCCCACGCTCCCGATCGCCAGCGCCTTTACCTCGGGCCGCCCACCTCTCGCCGCCCAGCCAGAGGATTGGGCCTGCTGGCCTCCTGGGTGCTAACTCTAAACCTAGGTCCGCCCAGGAGGAGCCCCTCCCAAGAGGCCTGGCCCCGCAACGCTGGGGATTGGGGATCCCCGAGCCGCAGCATGGACTCACCCTGCCGCTCCACCGCCAAGGGAGCTGCTAAGGGCGCCGCTGGTTATTCAGGGCAGGAGAACGGGCAGGGCCCTTTGAGCCATGGCAACAGTCGAAGGCCCAGGGCGCCAAAACGCTGGGGACCACGCTCCCGCTCTGCATCACCCTCAACTCGGCCCGCACCTCCGCTCTTCGCAGAGCCAGCGACTCGGGCCTGCCAGCCTCCTGGGAGCTAAGCCTAACCCTAGGACAGCCCCTGAAGGTCCCTTCCTAAGGGGCCTGGCGCCGCAACGCCAGGGATTGGGAGCCCCCAAGCCCCAGCGCCGGATGCACGCTGCCACCCCAACCCATACAGGCCGCTAGGGGTGCCGCCATTCATTCAGGGTGGGAGGACGGGCAGGGCCCTTCGAACCCCCGCCGACCTTCGAAGGCGCCCCGAACCAAAAGGCTTGGGCCCGGGCTCATGTTCACCAGCACCCTCACCTCGGCCCAACTCTCCGCTCGACGCACAGGCGGTGTATCGGGCCTGCTGGCCTCCTGGAGGCTAACCCTAACCATAGGTCGGCCACCGAGGGGCCCTTCCCAAGGGGCCTGGCGTCGCAACGCTGGGGATGGGGACCCCGAGCTCACGTGCCCCACTCACCCTGCTGCCCTTCAGCCACCCGAGCCACTAGAGGCCCCGCCGGTCAATCAGGGCAAGAGATCGGGCAGGGCCCTCCGAGCCCACGCTGACCTTTGAAGGCTCCCCGCGCAAAAACGTTGGCTCCCAGGATCCTGCTCGCCAGCGCCCTCACCTAGGCCCACCCCACCGCTTGCTTCAGAGCCGGTGGATAGGGCCTGCCGGGCTCCTGGCAGCTAACCAAAACCCTGGGTGGGCCCTGAGGGGACATCGCAAGCGGCCTGGCTCTGCAATGCTGGGAATTGGTGACTCAGAGCCCCAGAGCCAGACTCACCCTGCCGCGCTGTCCCCACCTGGGCCGCTAGGGGCGCCGCGGGTCATAGAGGGCGAGAGAAGGGCAGGGCCTTCTGAGTCCCCGGTGACCTTCAAAGGCTCCCCGTGCCCAAACGCTGGTGCCCACGCTCCCGCTCCCCAGCGCCTTCACCTCGGGCCGCACCTCAGCTCGCCGCACAGTGTGCGGTTGGGCCTGACGGTCTCCTGGGGGCTAACCCTAACCCTAGGTCGGCCCCCCAGGGGCCCCTCTGAAGGGTTTTGGTGCCACTACGCCAGGGTTCTGGAAGCCCAAGCCCCAAAGCCAGACTCACCCTCCCACAACGCTGCCACCCCGGGCCGCGAGGGGCGCCTCCGGTCCTTCAGGGCCGGAGAACTGACAGGGCCCTGGAGAACCGGCGACATTTGAAGCCTCCCACCCCAAAATGCAGGGGCCCACAATCCCGCACCCCAGCGCCTTTACCTCGGCCCGCCCACCTCTCACTGCCCAGCCAGAGGATCTGGCCTGCCGGCCTTATGGGGGCTAACTCTAACCCTGGGTCGGCCCACGAGGAGCCCCTCCCAAGGGGCCTGGCACCACAACGCCGGGGATTGGGGATCCCCGAGCTGCAGCCTGGGATTCACCCTGCCGCCCCACCGCCAACGGAGCCGCTAGGGGCGTTGCTGGGGATTCAGGGCAGGAGAAAGGGCAGGGCCCTCCGAGCCATGGCAACATTCAAAGGCCCAGGACGCCAAAACGCTGGGGCCCACGCTCCCGCTCCCCAGCGCCTTCACCTCGGGCCGCACCTCAGCTCGCCGCACAGTGTGCGGTTGGGCCTGACGGTCTCCTGGGGGCTAACCCTAACCCTAGGTCAGCCACCCAGGGGCCACTCCCAAGGGTCCTGGTGCCGCTACACTGGGGATCAGGGACCCCAAGACCCAGAGCCAGACTCACCCTGCCGCAACGTTGCCACCCGGGCCGCTAGTGGCGCCGCCCGTCATTCAGGGCGGGAGAACTGACAGGGCCCTGGAGAAACCGGCGATATTTGAAGCCTCCTGCGCCAAAATGCAGGGGCCCACGCTCCCGATCGCCAGCGCCTTTACCTCGGGCCGCCCACCTCTCGCCGCCCAGCCAGAGGATTGGGCCTGCTGGCCTCCTGGGTGCTAACTCTAAACCTAGGTCCGCCCACGAGGAGCCCCTCCCAAGAGGCCTGGCCCCGCAACGCTGGGGATTGGGGATCCCCGAGCCGCAGCATGGACTCACCCTGCCGCTCCACCGCCAAGGGAGCTGCTAAGGGCGCCGCTGGTTATTCAGGGCAGGAGAACGGGCAGGGCCCTTTGAGCCATGGCAACAGTCGAAGGCCCAGGGCGCCAAAACGCTGGGGACCACGCTCCCGCTCTGCATCACCCTCAACTCGGCCCGCACCTCCGCTCTTCGCAGAGCCAGCGACTCGGGCCTGCCAGCCTCCTGGGAGCTAAGCCTAACCCTAGGACAGCCCCTGAAGGTCCCTTCCTAAGGGGCCTGGCGCCGCAACGCCAGGGATTGGGAGCCCCCAAGCCCCAGCGCCGGATGCACGCTGCCACCCCAACCCATACAGGCCGCTAGGGGTGCCGCCATTCATTCAGGGTGGGAGGACGGGCAGGGCCCTTCGAACCCCCGCCGACCTTCGAAGGCGCCCCGAACCAAAAGGCTTGGGCCCGGGCTCATGTTCACCAGCACCCTCACCTCGGCCCAACTCTCCGCTCGACGCACAGGCGGTGTATCGGGCCTGCTGGCCTCCTGGAGGCTAACCCTAACCATAGGTCGGCCACCGAGGGGCCCTTCCCAAGGGGCCTGGCGTCGCAACGCTGGGGATGGGGACCCCGAGCTCACGTGCCCCACTCACCCTGCTGCCCTTCAGCCACCCGAGCCACTAGAGGCCCCGCCGGTCAATCAGGGCAAGAGATCGGGCAGGGCCCTCCGAGCCCACGCTGACCTTTGAAGGCTCCCCGCGCAAAAACGTTGGCTCCCAGGATCCTGCTCGCCAGCGCCCTCACCTAGGCCCACCCCACCGCTTGCTTCAGAGCCGGTGGATAGGGCCTGCCGGGCTCCTGGCAGCTAACCAAAACCCTGGGTGGGCCCTGAGGGGACATCGCAAGCGGCCTGGCTCTGCAATGCTGGGAATTGGTGACTCAGAGCCCCAGAGCCAGACTCACCCTGCCGCGCTGTCCCCACCTGGGCCGCTAGGGGCGCCGCGGGTCATAGAGGGCGAGAGAAGGGCAGGGCCTTCTGAGTCCCCGGTGACCTTCAAAGGCTCCCCGTGCCCAAACGCTGGTGCCCACGCTCCCGCTCCCCAGCGCCTTCACCTCGGGCCGCACCTCAGCTCGCCGCACAGTGTGCGGTTGGGCCTGACGGTCTCCTGGGGGCTAACCCTAACCCTAGGTCGGCCCCCCAGGGGCCCCTCTGAAGGGTTTTGGTGCCACTACGCCAGGGTTCTGGAAGCCCAAGCCCCAAAGCCAGACTCACCCTCCCACAACGCTGCCACCCGGGCCGCGAGGGGCGCCTCCGGTCCTTCAGGGCCGGAGAACTGACAGGGCCCTGGAGAAACCGGCGACATTTGAAGCCTCCCACCCCAAAATGCAGGGGCCCACAATCCCGCACCCCAGCGCCTTTACCTCGGCCCGCCCACCTCTCACCGCCCAGCCAGAGGATCTGGCCTGCCGGCCTTATGGGGGCTAACTCTAACCCTGGGTCGGCCCACGAGGAGCCCCTCCCAAGGGGCCTGGCACCACAACGCCGGGGATTGGGGATCCCCGAGCTGCAGCCTGGGATTCACCCTGCCGCCCCACCGCCAACGGAGCCGCTAGGGGCGTTGCTGGGGATTCAGGGCAGGAGAAAGGGCAGGGCCCTCCGAGCCATGGCAACATTCAAAGGCCCAGGACGCCAAAACGCTGGGGCCCACGCTCCCGCTCCCCAGCGCCTTCACCTCGGGCCGCACCTCAGCTCGCCGCACAGTGTGCGGTTGGGCCTGACGGTCTCCTGGGGCTAACCCTAACCCTAGGTCAGCCACCCAGGGGCCACTCCCAAGGGTCCTGGTGCCGCTACACTGGGGATCAGGGACCCCAAGACCCAGAGCCAGACTCACCCTGCCGCAACGTTGCCACCCGGGCCGCTAGTGGCGCCGCCCGTCATTCAGGGCGGGAGAACTTACAAGGCCCTGGAGAAACCGGCGATATTTGAAGCCTCCTGCGCCAAAATGCAGGGGCCCACGCTCCCGATCGCCAGCGCCTTTACCTCGGGCCGCCCACCTCTCGCCGCCCAGCCAGAGGATTGGGCCTGCTGGCCTCCTGGGTGCTAACTCTAAACCTAGGTCCGCCCACGAGGAGCCCCTCCCAAGAGGCCTGGCCCCGCAACGCTGGGGATTGGGGATCCCCGAGCCGCAGCATGGACTCACCCTGCCGCTCCACCGCCAAGGGAGCTGCTAAGGGCGCCGCTGGTTATTCAGGGCAGGAGAACGGGCAGGGCCCTTTGAGCCATGGCAACAGTCGAAGGCCCAGGGCGCCAAAACGCTGGGGACCACGCTCCCGCTCTGCATCACCCTCAACTCGGCCCGCACCTCCGCTCTTCGCAGAGCCAGCGACTCGGGCCTGCCAGCCTCCTGGGAGCTAAGCCTAACCCTAGGACAGCCCCTGAAGGTCCCTTCCTAAGGGGCCTGGCGCCGCAACGCCAGGGATTGGGAGCCCCCAAGCCCCAGCGCCGGATGCACGCTGCCACCCCAACCCATACAGGCCGCTAGGGGTGCCGCCATTCATTCAGGGTGGGAGGACGGGCAGGGCCCTTCGAACCCCCGCCGACCTTCGAAGGCGCCCCGAACCAAAAGGCTTGGGCCCGGGCTCATGTTCACCAGCACCCTCACCTCGGCCCAACTCTCCGCTCGACGCACAGGCGGTGTATCGGGCCTGCTGGCCTCCTGGAGGCTAACCCTAACCATAGGTCGGCCACCGAGGGGCCCTTCCCAAGGGGCCTGGCGTCGCAACGCTGGGGATGGGGACCCCGAGCTCACGTGCCCCACTCACCCTGCTGCCCTTCAGCCACCCGAGCCACTAGAGGCCCCGCCGGTCAATCAGGGCAAGAGATCGGGCAGGGCCCTCCGAGCCCACGCTGACCTTTGAAGGCTCCCCGCGCAAAAACGTTGGCTCCCAGGATCCTGCTCGCCAGCGCCCTCACCTAGGCCCACCCCACCGCTTGCTTCAGAGCCGGTGGATAGGGCCTGCCGGGCTCCTGGCAGCTAACCAAAACCCTGGGTGGGCCCTGAGGGGACATCGCAAGCGGCCTGGCTCTGCAATGCTGGGAATTGGTGACTCAGAGCCCCAGAGCCAGACTCACCCTGCCGCGCTGTCCCCACCTGGGCCGCTAGGGGCGCCGCGGGTCATAGAGGGCGAGAGAAGGGCAGGGCCTTCTGAGTCCCCGGTGACCTTCAAAGGCTCCCCGTGCCAACACGCTGGTGCCCACGCTCCCGCTCCCCAGCGCCTTCACCTCGGGCCGCACCTCAGCTCGCCGCACAGTGTGCGGTTGGGCCTGACGGTCTCCTGGGGGCTAACCCTAACCCTAGGTCGGCCCCCCAGGGGCCCCTCTGAAGGGTTTTGGTGCCACTACGCCAGGGTTCTGGAAGCCCAAGCCCCAAAGCCAGACTCACCCTCCCACAACGCTGCCACCCGGGCCGCGAGGGGCGCCTCCGGTCCTTCAGGGCCGGAGAACTGACAGGGCCCTGGAGAAACCGGCGACATTTGAAGCCTCCCACCCCAAAATGCAGGGGCCCACAATCCCGCACCCCAGCGCCTTTACCTCGGCCCGCCCACCTCTCACCGCCCAGCCAGAGGATCTGGCCTGCCGGCCTTATGGGGGCTAACTCTAACCCTGGGTCGGCCCACGAGGAGCCCCTCCCAAGGGGCCTGGCACCACAACGCCGGGGATTGGGGATCCCCGAGCTGCAGCCTGGGATTCACCCTGCCGCCCCACCGCCAACGGAGCCGCTAGGGGCGTTGCTGGGGATTCAGGGCAGGAGAAAGGGCAGGGCCCTCCGAGCCATGGCAACATTCAAAGGCCCAGGACGCCAAAACGCTGGGGCCCACGCTCCCGCTCCCCAGCGCCTTCACCTCGGGCCGCACCTCAGCTCGCCGCACAGTGTGCGGTTGGGCCTGACGGTCTCCTGGGGGCTAACCCTAACCCTAGGTCAGCCACCCAGGGGCCACTCCCAAGGGTCCTGGTGCCGCTACACTGGGGATCAGGGACCCCAAGACCCAGAGCCAGACTCACCCTGCCGCAACGTTGCCACCCGGGCCGCTAGTGGCGCCGCCCGTCATTCAGGGCGGGAGAACTGACAGGGCCCTGGAGAAACCGGCGATATTTGAAGCCTCCTGCGCCAAAATGCAGGGGCCCACGCTCCCGATCGCCAGCGCCTTTACCTCGGGCCGCCCACCTCTCGCCGCCCAGCCAGAGGATTGGGCCTGCTGGCCTCCTGGGTGCTAACTCTAAACCTAGGTCCGCCCACGAGGAGCCCCTCCCAAGAGGCCTGGCCCCGCAACGCTGGGGATTGGGGATCCCCGAGCCGCAGCATGGACTCACCCTGCCGCTCCACCGCCAAGGGAGCTGCTAAGGGCGCCGCTGGTTATTCAGGGCAGGAGAACGGGCAGGGCCCTTTGAGCCATGGCAACAGTCGAAGGCCCAGGGCGCCAAAACGCTGGGGACCACGCTCCCGCTCTGCATCACCCTCAACTCGGCCCGCACCTCCGCTCTTCGCAGAGCCAGCGACTCGGGCCTGCCAGCCTCCTGGGAGCTAAGCCTAACCCTAGGACAGCCCCTGAAGGTCCCTTCCTAAGGGGCCTGGCGCCGCAACGCCAGGGATTGGGAGCCCCCAAGCCCCAGCGCCGGATGCACGCTGCCACCCCAACCCATACAGGCCGCTAGGGGTGCCGCCATTCATTCAGGGTGGGAGGACGGGCAGGGCCCTTCGAACCCCCGCCGACCTTCGAAGGCGCCCCGAACCAAAAGGCTTGGGCCCGGGCTCATGTTCACCAGCACCCTCACCTCGGCCCAACTCTCCGCTCGACGCACAGGCGGTGTATCGGGCCTGCTGGCCTCCTGGAGGCTAACCCTAACCATAGGTCGGCCACCGAGGGGCCCTTCCCAAGGGGCCTGGCGTCGCAACGCTGGGGATGGGGACCCCGAGCTCACGTGCCCCACTCACCCTGCTGCCCTTCAGCCACCCGAGCCACTAGAGGCCCCGCCGGTCAATCAGGGCAAGAGATCGGGCAGGGCCCTCCGAGCCCACGCTGACCTTTGAAGGCTCCCCGCGCAAAAACGTTGGCTCCCAGGATCCTGCTCGCCAGCGCCCTCACCTAGGCCCACCCCACCGCTTGCTTCAGAGCCGGTGGATAGGGCCTGCCGGGCTCCTGGCAGCTAACCAAAACCCTGGGTGGGCCCTGAGGGGACATCGCAAGCGGCCTGGCTCTGCAATGCTGGGAATTGGTGACTCAGAGCCCCAGAGCCAGACTCACCCTGCCGCGCTGTCCCCACCTGGGCCGCTAGGGGCGCCGCGGGTCATAGAGGGCGAGAGAAGGGCAGGGCCTTCTGAGTCCCCGGTGACCTTCAAAGGCTCCCCGTGCCAACACGCTGGTGCCCACGCTCCCGCTCCCCAGCGCCTTCACCTCGGGCCGCACCTCAGCTCGCCGCACAGTGTGCGGTTGGGCCTGACGGTCTCCTGGGGGCTAACCCTAACCCTAGGTCGGCCCCCCAGGGGCCCCTCTGAAGGGTTTTGGTGCCACTACGCCAGGGTTCTGGAAGCCCAAGCCCCAAAGCCAGACTCACCCTCCCACAACGCTGCCACCCGGGCCGCGAGGGGCGCCTCCGGTCCTTCAGGGCCGGAGAACTGACAGGGCCCTGGAGAAACCGGCGACATTTGAAGCCTCCCACCCCAAAATGCAGGGGCCCACAATCCCGCACCCCAGCGCCTTTACCTCGGCCCGCCCACCTCTCACCGCCCAGCCAGAGGATCTGGCCTGCCGGCCTTATGGGGGCTAACTCTAACCCTGGGTCGGCCCACGAGGAGCCCCTCCCAAGGGGCCTGGCACCACAACGCCGGGGATTGGGGATCCCCGAGCCGCAGCCTGGGATTCACCCTGCCGCCCCACCGCCAACGGAGCCGCTAGGGGCGTTGCTGGGGATTCAGGGCAGGAGAAAGGGCAGGGCCCTCCGAGCCATGGCAACATTCAAAGGCCCAGGACGCCAAAACGCTGGGGCCCACGCTCCCGCTCCCCAGCGCCTTCACCTCGGGCCGCACCTCAGCTCGCCGCACAGTGTGCGGTTGGGCCTGACGGTCTCCTGGGGGCTAACCCTAACCCTAGGTCAGCCACCCAGGGGCCACTCCCAAGGGTCCTGGTGCCGCTACACTGGGGATCAGGGACCCCAAGACCCAGAGCCAGACTCACCCTGCCGCAACGTTGCCACCCGGGCCGCTAGTGGCGCCGCCCGTCATTCAGGGCGGGAGAACTGACAGGGCCCTGGAGAAACCGGCGATATTTGAAGCCTCCTGCGCCAAAATGCAGGGGCCCACGCTCCCGATCGCCAGCGCCTTTACCTCGGGCCGCCCACCTCTCGCCGCCCAGCCAGAGGATTGGGCCTGCTGGCCTCCTGGGTGCTAACTCTAAACCTAGGTCCGCCCACGAGGAGCCCCTCCCAAGAGGCCTGGCCCCGCAACGCTGGGGATTGGGGATCCCCGAGCCGCAGCATGGACTCACCCTGCCGCTCCACCGCCAAGGGAGCTGCTAAGGGCGCCGCTGGTTATTCAGGGCAGGAGAACGGGCAGGGCCCTTTGAGCCATGGCAACAGTCGAAGGCCCAGGGCGCCAAAACGCTGGGGACCACGCTCCCGCTCTGCATCACCCTCAACTCGGCCCGCACCTCCGCTCTTCGCAGAGCCAGCGACTCGGGCCTGCCAGCCTCCTGGGAGCTAAGCCTAACCCTAGGACAGCCCCTGAAGGTCCCTTCCTAAGGGGCCTGGTGCCGCAACGCCAGGGATTGGGAGCCCCCAAGCCCCAGCGCCGGATGCACGCTGCCACCCCAACCCATACAGGCCGCTAGGGGTGCCGCCATTCATTCAGGGTGGGAGGACGGGCAGGGCCCTTCGAACCCCCGCCGACCTTCGAAGGCGCCCCGAACCAAAAGGCTTGGGCCCGGGCTCATGTTCACCAGCACCCTCACCTCGGCCCAACTCTCCGCTCGACGCACAGGCGGTGTATCGGGCCTGCTGGCCTCCTGGAGGCTAACCCTAACCATAGGTCGGCCACCGAGGGGCCCTTCCCAAGGGGCCTGGCGTCGCAACGCTGGGGATGGGGACCCCGAGCTCACGTGCCCCACTCACCCTGCTGCCCTTCAGCCACCCGAGCCACTAGAGGCCCCGCCGGTCAATCAGGGCAAGAGATCGGGCAGGGCCCTCCGAGCCCACGCTGACCTTTGAAGGCTCCCCGCGCAAAAACGTTGGCTCCCAGGATCCTGCTCGCCAGCGCCCTCACCTAGGCCCACCCCACCGCTTGCTTCAGAGCCGGTGGATAGGGCCTGCCGGGCTCCTGGCAGCTAACCAAAACCCTGGGTGGGCCCTGAGGGGACATCGCAAGCGGCCTGGCTCTGCAATGCTGGGAATTGGTGACTCAGAGCCCCAGAGCCAGACTCACCCTGCCGCGCTGTCCCCACCTGGGCCGCTAGGGGCGCCGCGGGTCATAGAGGGCGAGAGAAGGGCAGGGCCTTCTGAGTCCCCGGTGACCTTCAAAGGCTCCCCGTGCCAACACGCTGGTGCCCACGCTCCCGCTCCCCAGCGCCTTCACCTCGGGCCGCACCTCAGCTCGCCGCACAGTGTGCGGTTGGGCCTGACGGTCTCCTGGGGGCTAACCCTAACCCTAGGTCGGCCCCCCAGGGGCCCCTCTGAAGGGTTTTGGTGCCACTACGCCAGGGTTCTGGAAGCCCAAGCCCCAAAGCCAGACTCACCCTCCCACAACGCTGCCACCCGGGCCGCGAGGGGCGCCTCCGGTCCTTCAGGGCCGGAGAACTGACAGGGCCCTGGAGAAACCGGCGACATTTGAAGCCTCCCACCCCAAAATGCAGGGGCCCACAATCCCGCACCCCAGCGCCTTTACCTCGGCCCGCCCACCTCTCACCGCCCAGCCAGAGGATCTGGCCTGCCGGCCTTATGGGGGCTAACTCTAACCCTGGGTCGGCCCACGAGGAGCCCCTCCCAAGGGGCCTGGCACCACAACGCCGGGGATTGGGGATCCCCGAGCCGCAGCCTGGGATTCACCCTGCCGCCCCACCGCCAACGGAGCCGCTAGGGGCGTTGCTGGGGATTCAGGGCAGGAGAAAGGGCAGGGCCCTCCGAGCCATGGCAACATTCAAAGGCCCAGGACGCCAAAACGCTGGGGCCCACGCTCCCGCTCCCCAGCGCCTTCACCTCGGGCCGCACCTCAGCTCGCCGCACAGTGTGCGGTTGGGCCTGACGGTCTCCTGGGGGCTAACCCTAACCCTAGGTCAGCCACCCAGGGGCCACTCCCAAGGGTCCTGGTGCCGCTACACTGGGGATCAGGGACCCCAAGACCCAGAGCCAGACTCACCCTGCCGCAACGTTGCCACCCGGGCCGCTAGTGGCGCCGCCCGTCATTCAGGGCGGGAGAACTGACAGGGCCCTGGAGAAACCGGCGATGTTTGAAGCCTCCTGCGCCAAAATGCAGGGGCCCACGCTCCCGATCGCCAGCGCCTTTACCTCGGGCCGCCCACCTCTCGCCGCCCAGCCAGAGGATTGGGCCTGCTGGCCTCCTGGGTGCTAACTCTAAACCTAGGTCCGCCCACGAGGAGCCCCTCCCAAGAGGCCTGGCCCCGCAACGCTGGGGATTGGGGATCCCCGAGCCGCAGCATGGACTCACCCTGCCGCTCCACCGCCAAGGGAGCTGCTAAGGGCGCCGCTGGTTATTCAGGGCAGGAGAACGGGCAGGGCCCTTTGAGCCATGGCAACAGTCGAAGGCCCAGGGCGCCAAAACGCTGGGGACCACGCTCCCGCTCTGCATCACCCTCAACTCGGCCCGCACCTCCGCTCTTCGCAGAGCCAGCGACTCGGGCCTGCCAGCCTCCTGGGAGCTAAGCCTAACCCTAGGACAGCCCCTGAAGGTCCCTTCCTAAGGGGCCTGGCGCCGCAACGCCAGGGATTGGGAGCCCCCAAGCCCCAGCGCCGGATGCACGCTGCCACCCCAACCCATACAGGCCGCTAGGGGTGCCGCCATTCATTCAGGGTGGGAGGACGGGCAGGGCCCTTCGAACCCCCGCCGACCTTCGAAGGCGCCCCGAACCAAAAGGCTTGGGCCCGGGCTCATGTTCACCAGCACCCTCACCTCGGCCCAACTCTCCGCTCGACGCACAGGCGGTGTATCGGGCCTGCTGGCCTCCTGGAGGCTAACCCTAACCATAGGTCGGCCACCGAGGGGCCCTTCCCAAGGGGCCTGGCGTCGCAACGCTGGGGATGGGGACCCCGAGCTCACGTGCCCCACTCACCCTGCTGCCCTTCAGCCACCCGAGCCACTAGAGGCCCCGCCGGTCAATCAGGGCAAGAGATCGGGCAGGGCCCTCCGAGCCCACGCTGACCTTTGAAGGCTCCCCGCGCAAAAACGTTGGCTCCCAGGATCCTGCTCGCCAGCGCCCTCACCTAGGCCCACCCCACCGCTTGCTTCAGAGCCGGTGGATAGGGCCTGCCGGGCTCCTGGCAGCTAACCAAAACCCTGGGTGGGCCCTGAGGGGACATCGCAAGCGGCCTGGCTCTGCAATGCTGGGAATTGGTGACTCAGAGCCCCAGAGCCAGACTCACCCTGCCGCGCTGTCCCCACCTGGGCCGCTAGGGGCGCCGCGGGTCATAGAGGGCGAGAGAAGGGCAGGGCCTTCTGAGTCCCCGGTGACCTTCAAAGGCTCCCCGTGCCAACACGCTGGTGCCCACGCTCCCGCTCCCCAGCGCCTTCACCTCGGGCCGCACCTCAGCTCGCCGCACAGTGTGCGGTTGGGCCTGACGGTCTCCTGGGGGCTAACCCTAACCCTAGGTCGGCCCCCCAGGGGCCCCTCTGAAGGGTTTTGGTGCCACTACGCCAGGGTTCTGGAAGCCCAAGCCCCAAAGCCAGACTCACCCTCCCACAACGCTGCCACCCGGGCCGCGAGGGGCGCCTCCGGTCCTTCAGGGCCGGAGAACTGACAGGGCCCTGGAGAAACCGGCGACATTTGAAGCCTCCCACCCCAAAATGCAGGGGCCCACAATCCCGCACCCCAGCGCCTTTACCTCGGCCCGCCCACCTCTCACCGCCCAGCCAGAGGATCTGGCCTGCCGGCCTTATGGGGGCTAACTCTAACCCTGGGTCGGCCCACGAGGAGCCCCTCCCAAGGGGCCTGGCACCACAACGCCGGGGATTGGGGATCCCCGAGCCGCAGCCTGGGATTCACCCTGCCGCCCCACCGCCAACGGAGCCGCTAGGGGCGTTGCTGGGGATTCAGGGCAGGAGAAAGGGCAGGGCCCTCCGAGCCATGGCAACATTCAAAGGCCCAGGACGCCAAAACGCTGGGGCCCACGCTCCCGCTCCCCAGCGTCTTCACCTCGGGCCGCACCTCAGCTCGCCGCACAGTGTGCGGTTGGGCCTGACGGTCTCCTGGGGGCTAACCCTAACCCTAGGTCAGCCACCCAGGGGCCACTCCCAAGGGTCCTGGTGCCGCTACACTGGGGATCAGGGACCCCAAGACCCAGAGCCAGACTCACCCTGCCGCAACGTTGCCACCCGGGCCGCTAGTGGCGCCGCCCGTCATTCAGGGCGGGAGAACTGACAGGGCCCTGGAGAAACCGGCGATATTTGAAGCCTCCTGCGCCAAAATGCAGGGGCCCACGCTCCCGATCGCCAGCGCCTTTACCTCGGGCCGCCCACCTCTCGCCGCCCAGCCAGAGGATTGGGCCTGCTGGCCTCCTGGGTGCTAACTCTAAACCTAGGTCCGCCCACGAGGAGCCCCTCCCAAGAGGCCTGGCCCCGCAACGCTGGGGATTGGGGATCCCCGAGCCGCAGCATGGACTCACCCTGCCGCTCCACCGCCAAGGGAGCTGCTAAGGGCGCCGCTGGTTATTCAGGGCAGGAGAACGGGCAGGGCCCTTTGAGCCATGGCAACAGTCGAAGGCCCAGGGCGCCAAAACGCTGGGGACCACGCTCCCGCTCCGCATCACCCTCAACTCGGCCCGCACCTCCGCTCTTCGCAGAGCCAGCGACTCGGGCCTGCCAGCCTCCTGGGAGCTAAGCCTAACCCTAGGACAGCCCCTGAAGGTCCCTTCCTAAGGGGCCTGGCGCCGCAACGCCAGGGATTGGGAGCCCCCAAGCCCCAGCGCCGGATGCACGCTGCCACCCCAACCCATACAGGCCGCTAGGGGTGCCGCCATTCATTCAGGGTGGGAGGACGGGCAGGGCCCTTCGAACCCCCGCCGACCTTCGAAGGCGCCCCGAACCAAAAGGCTTGGGCCCGGGCTCATGTTCACCAGCACCCTCACCTCGGCCCAACTCTCCGCTCGACGCACAGGCGGTGTATCGGGCCTGCTGGCCTCCTGGAGGCTAACCCTAACCATAGGTCGGCCACCGAGGGGCCCTTCCCAAGGGGCCTGGCGTCGCAACGCTGGGGATGGGGACCCCGAGCTCACGTGCCCCACTCACCCTGCTGCCCTTCAGCCACCCGAGCCACTAGAGGCCCCGCCGGTCAATCAGGGCAAGAGATCGGGCAGGGCCCTCCGAGCCCACGCTGACCTTTGAAGGCTCCCCGCGCAAAAACGTTGGCTCCCAGGATCCTGCTCACCAGCGCCCTCACCTAGGCCCACCCCACCGCTTGCTTCAGAGCCGGTGGATAGGGCCTGCCGGGCTCCTGGCAGCTAACCAAAACCCTGGGTGGGCCCTGAGGGGACATCGCAAGCGGCCTGGCTCTGCAATGCTGGGAATTGGTGACTCAGAGCCCCAGAGCCAGACTCACCCTGCCGCGCTGTCCCCACCTGGGCCGCTAGGGGCGCCGCGGGTCATAGAGGGCGAGAGAAGGGCAGGGCCTTCTGAGTCCCCGGTGACCTTCAAAGGCTCCCCGTGCCAAAACGCTGGTGCCCACGCTCCCGCTCCCCAGCGCCTTCACCTCGGGCCGCACCTCAGCTCGCCGCACAGTGTGCGGTTGGGCCTGACGGTCTCCTGGGGGCTAACCCTAACCCTAGGTCGGCCCCCCAGGGGCCCCTCTGAAGGGTTTTGGTGCCACTACGCCAGGGTTCTGGAAGCCCAAGCCCCAAAGCCAGACTCACCCTCCCACAACGCTGCCACCCGGGCCGCGAGGGGCGCCTCCGGTCCTTCAGGGCCGGAGAACTGACAGGGCCCTGGAGAAACCGGCGACATTTGAAGCCTCCCACCCCAAAATGCAGGGGCCCACAATCCCGCACCCCAGCGCCTTTACCTCGGCCCGCCCACCTCTCACCGCCCAGCCAGAGGATCTGGCCTGCCGGCCTTATGGGGGCTAACTCTAACCCTGGGTCGGCCCACGAGGAGCCCCTCCCAAGGGGCCTGGCACCACAACGCCGGGGATTGGGGATCCCCGAGCTGCAGCCTGGGATTCACCCTGCCGCCCCACCGCCAACGGAGCCGCTAGGGGCGTTGCTGGGGATTCAGGGCAGGAGAAAGGGCAGGGCCCTCCGAGCCATGGCAACATTCAAAGGCCCAGGACGCCAAAACGCTGGGGCCCACGCTCCCGCTCCCCAGCGCCTTCACCTCGGGCCGCACCTCAGCTCGCCGCACAGTGTGCGGTTGGGCCTGACGGTCTCCTGGGGGCTAACCCTAACCCTAGGTCAGCCACCCAGGGGCCACTCCCAAGGGTCCTGGTGCCGCTACACTGGGGATCAGGGACCCCAAGACCCAGAGCCAGACTCACCCTGCCGCAACGTTGCCACCCGGGCCGCTAGTGGCGCCGCCCGTCATTCAGGGCGGGAGAACTGACAGGGCCCTGGAGAAACCGGCGATATTTGAAGCCTCCTGCGCCAAAATGCAGGGGCCCACGCTCCCGATCGCCAGCGCCTTTACCTCGGGCCGCCCACCTCTCGCCGCCCAGCCAGAGGATTGGGCCTGCTGGCCTCCTGGGTGCTAACTCTAAACCTAGGTCCGCCCACGAGGAGCCCCTCCCAAGAGGCCTGGCCCCGCAACGCTGGGGATTGGGGATCCCCGAGCCGCAGCATGGACTCACCCTGCCGCTCCACCGCCAAGGGAGCTGCTAAGGGCGCCGCTGGTTATTCAGGGCAGGAGAACGGGCAGGGCCCTTTGAGCCATGGCAACAGTCGAAGGCCCAGGGCGCCAAAACGCTGGGGACCACGCTCCCGCTCTGCATCACCCTCAACTCGGCCCGCACCTCCGCTCTTCGCAGAGCCAGCGACTCGGGCCTGCCAGCCTCCTGGGAGCTAAGCCTAACCCTAGGACAGCCCCTGAAGGTCCCTTCCTAAGGGGCCTGGCGCCGCAACGCCAGGGATTGGGAGCCCCCAAGCCCCAGCGCCGGATGCACGCTGCCACCCCAACCCATACAGGCCGCTAGGGGTGCCGCCATTCATTCAGGGTGGGAGGACGGGCAGGGCCCTTCGAACCCCCGCCGACCTTCGAAGGCGCCCCGAACCAAAAGGCTTGGGCCCGGGCTCATGTTCACCAGCACCCTCACCTCGGCCCAACTCTCCGCTCGACGCACAGGCAGTGTATCGGGCCTGCTGGCCTCCTGGAGGCTAACCCTAACCATAGGTCGGCCACCGAGGGGCCCTTCCCAAGGGGCCTGGCGTCGCAACGCTGGGGATGGGGACCCCGAGCTCACGTGCCCCACTCACCCTGCTGCCCTTCAGCCACCCGAGCCACTAGAGGCCCCGCCGGTCAATCAGGGCAAGAGATCGGGCAGGGCCCTCCGAGCCCACGCTGACCTTTGAAGGCTCCCCGCGCAAAAACGTTGGCTCCCAGGATCCTGCTCGCCAGCGCCCTCACCTAGGCCCACCCCACCGCTTGCTTCAGAGCCGGTGGATAGGGCCTGCCGGGCTCCTGGCAGCTAACCAAAACCCTGGGTGGGCCCTGAGGGGACATCGCAAGCGGCCTGGCTCTGCAATGCTGGGAATTGGTGACTCAGAGCCCCAGAGCCAGACTCACCCTGCCGCGCTGTCCCCACCTGGGCCGCTAGGGGCGCCGCGGGTCATAGAGGGCGAGAGAAGGGCAGGGCCTTCTGAGTCCCCGGTGACCTTCAAAGGCTCCCCGTGCCAACACGCTGGTGCCCACGCTCCCGCTCCCCAGCGCCTTCACCTCGGGCCGCACCTCAGCTCGCCGCACAGTGTGCGGTTGGGCCTGACGGTCTCCTGGGGGCTAACCCTAACCCTAGGTCGGCCCCCCAGGGGCCCCTCTGAAGGGTTTTGGTGCCACTACGCCAGGGTTCTGGAAGCCCAAGCCCCAAAGCCAGACTCACCCTCCCACAACGCTGCCACCCGGGCCGCGAGGGGCGCCTCCGGTCCTTCAGGGCCGGAGAACTGACAGGGCCCTGGAGAAACCGGCGACATTTGAAGCCTCCCACCCCAAAATGCAGGGGCCCACAATCCCGCACCCCAGCGCCTTTACCTCGGCCCGCCCACCTCTCACCGCCCAGCCAGAGGATCTGGCCTGCCGGCCTTATGGGGGCTAACTCTAACCCTGGGTCGGCCCACGAGGAGCCCCTCCCAAGGGGCCTGGCACCACAACGCCGGGGATTGGGGATCCCCGAGCTGCAGCCTGGGATTCACCCTGCCGCCCCACCGCCAACGGAGCCGCTAGGGGCGTTGCTGGGGATTCAGGGCAGGAGAAAGGGCAGGGCCCTCCGAGCCATGGCAACATTCAAAGGCCCAGGACGCCAAAACGCTGGGGCCCACGCTCCCGCTCCCCAGCGCCTTCACCTCGGGCCGCACCTCAGCTCGCCGCACAGTGTGCGGTTGGGCCTGACGGTCTCCTGGGGGCTAACCCTAACCCTAGGTCAGCCACCCAGGGGCCACTCCCAAGGGTCCTGGTGCCGCTACACTGGGGATCAGGGACCCCAAGACCCAGAGCCAGACTCACCCTGCCGCAACGTTGCCACCCGGGCCGCTAGTGGCGCCGCCCGTCATTCAGGGCGGGAGAACTGACAGGGCCCTGGAGAAACCGGCGATATTTGAAGCCTCCTGCGCCAAAATGCAGGGGCCCACGCTCCCGATCGCCAGCGCCTTTACCTCGGGCCGCCCACCTCTCGCCGCCCAGCCAGAGGATTGGGCCTGCTGGCCTCCTGGGTGCTAACTCTAAACCTAGGTCCGCCCACGAGGAGCCCCTCCCAAGAGGCCTGGCCCCGCAACGCTGGGGATTGGGGATCCCCGAGCCGCAGCATGGACTCACCCTGCCGCTCCACCGCCAAGGGAGCTGCTAAGGGCGCCGCTGGTTATTCAGGGCAGGAGAACGGGCAGGGCCCTTTGAGCCATGGCAACAGTCGAAGGCCCAGGGCGCCAAAACGCTGGGGACCACGCTCCCGCTCTGCATCACCCTCAACTCGGCCCGCACCTCCGCTCTTCGCAGAGCCAGCGACTCGGGCCTGCCAGCCTCCTGGGAGCTAAGCCTAACCCTAGGACAGCCCCTGAAGGTCCCTTCCTAAGGGGCCTGGCGCCGCAACGCCAGGGATTGGGAGCCCCCAAGCCCCAGCGCCGGATGCACGCTGCCACCCCAACCCATACAGGCCGCTAGGGGTGCCGCCATTCATTCAGGGTGGGAGGACGGGCAGGGCCCTTCGAACCCCCGCCGACCTTCGAAGGCGCCCCGAACCAAAAGGCTTGGGCCCGGGCTCATGTTCACCAGCACCCTCACCTCGGCCCAACTCTCCGCTCGACGCACAGGCGGTGTATCGGGCCTGCTGGCCTCCTGGAGGCTAACCCTAACCATAGGTCGGCCACCGAGGGGCCCTTCCCAAGGGGCCTGGCGTCGCAACGCTGGGGATGGGGACCCCGAGCTCACGTGCCGCACTCACCCTGCTGCCCTTCAGCCACCCGAGCCACTAGAGGCCCCGCCGGTCAATCAGGGCAAGAGATCGGGCAGGGCCCTCCGAGCCCACGCTGACCTTTGAAGGCTCCCCGCGCAAAAACGTTGGCTCCCAGGATCCTGCTCGCCAGCGCCCTCACCTAGGCCCACCCCACCGCTTGCTTCAGAGCCGGTGGATAGGGCCTGCCGGGCTCCTGGCAGCTAACCAAAACCCTGGGTGGGCCCTGAGGGGACATCGCAAGCGGCCTGGCTCTGCAATGCTGGGAATTGGTGACTCAGAGCCCCAGAGCCAGACTCACCCTGCCGCGCTGTCCCCACCTGGGCCGCTAGGGGCGCCGCGGGTCATAGAGGGCGAGAGAAGGGCAGGGCCTTCTGAGTCCCCGGTGACCTTCAAAGGCTCCCCGTGCCAACACGCTGGTGCCCACGCTCCCGCTCCCCAGCGCCTTCACCTCGGGCCGCACCTCAGCTCGCCGCACAGTGTGCGGTTGGGCCTGACGGTCTCCTGGGGGCTAACCCTAACCCTAGGTCGGCCCCCCAGGGGCCCCTCTGAAGGGTTTTGGTGCCACTACGCCAGGGTTCTGGAAGCCCAAGCCCCAAAGCCAGACTCACCCTCCCACAACGCTGCCACCCGGGCCGCGAGGGGCGCCTCCGGTCCTTCAGGGCCGGAGAACTGACAGGGCCCTGGAGAAACCGGCGACATTTGAAGCCTCCCACCCCAAAATGCAGGGGCCCACAATCCCGCACCCCAGCGCCTTTACCTCGGCCCGCCCACCTCTCACCGCCCAGCCAGAGGATCTGGCCTGCCGGCCTTATGGGGGCTAACTCTAACCCTGGGTCGGCCCACGAGGAGCCCCTCCCAAGGGGCCTGGCACCACAACGCCGGGGATTGGGGATCCCCGAGCTGCAGCCTGGGATTCACCCTGCCGCCCCACCGCCAACGGAGCCGCTAGGGGCGTTGCTGGGGATTCAGGGCAGGAGAAAGGGCAGGGCCCTCCGAGCCATGGCAACATTCAAAGGCCCAGGACGCCAAAACGCTGGGGCCCACGCTCCCGCTCCCCAGCGCCTTCACCTCGGGCCGCACCTCAGCTCGCCGCACAGTGTGCGGTTGGGCCTGACGGTCTCCTGGGGGCTAACCCTAACCCTAGGTCAGCCACCCAGGGGCCACTCCCAAGGGTCCTGGTGCCGCTACACTGGGGATCAGGGACCCCAAGACCCAGAGCCAGACTCACCCTGCCACAACGTTGCCACCCGGGCCGCTAGTGGCGCCGCCCGTCATTCAGGGCGGGAGAACTGACAGGGCCCTGGAG
The DNA here is from genome assembly GCF_024610735.1 of Ursus americanus. Taxonomy (NCBI): domain Eukaryota; kingdom Metazoa; phylum Chordata; class Mammalia; order Carnivora; family Ursidae; genus Ursus; species Ursus americanus. Next base: position 283,837 of record NC_142137.1, read on the forward strand.
AAACCGGCGATATTTGAAGCCTCCTGCGCCAAAATGCAGGGGCCCACGCTCCTGATCGCCAGCGCCTTTACCTCGGGCCGCCCACCTCTCGCCGCCCAGCCAGAGGATTGGGCCTGCTGGCCTCCTGGGTGCTAACTCTAAACCTAGGTCCGCCCACGAGGAGCCCCTCCCAAGAGGCCTGGCCCCGCAACGCTGGGGATTGGGGATCCCCGAGCCGCAGCATGGACTCACCCTGCCGCTCCACCGCCAAGGGAGCTGCTAAGGGCGCCGCTGGTTATTCAGGGCAGGAGAACGGGCAGGGCCCTTTGAGCCATGGCAACAGTCGAAGGCCCAGGGCGCCAAAACGCTGGGGACCACGCTCCCGCTCTGCATCACCCTCAACTCGGCCCGCACCTCCGCTCTTCGCAGAGCCAGCGACTCGGGCCTGCCAGCCTCCTGGGAGCTAAGCCTAACCCTAGGACAGCCCCTGAAGGTCCCTTCCTAAGGGGCCTGGCGCCGCAACGCCAGGGATTGGGAGCCCCCAAGCCCCAGCGCCGGATGCACGCTGCCACCCCAACCCATACAGGCCGCTAGGGGTGCCGCCATTCATTCAGGGTGGGAGGACGGGCAGGGCCCTTCGAACCCCCGCCGACCTTCGAAGGCGCCCCGAACCAAAAGGCTTGGGCCCGGGCTCATGTTCACCAGCACCCTCACCTCGGCCCAACTCTCCGCTCGACGCACAGGCGGTGTATCGGGCCTGCTGGCCTCCTGGAGGCTAACCCTAACCATAGGTCGGCCACCGAGGGGCCCTTCCCAAGGGGCCTGGCGTCGCAACGCTGGGGATGGGGACCCCGAGCTCACGTGCCCCACTCACCCTGCTGCCCTTCAGCCACCCGAGCCACTAGAGGCCCCACCGGTCAATCAGGGCAAGAGATCGGGCAGGGCCCTCCGAGCCCACGCTGACCTTTGAAGGCTCCCCGCGCAAAAACGTTGGCTCCCAGGATCCTGCTCGCCAGCGCCCTCACCTAGGCCCACCCCACCGCTTGCTTCAGAGCCGGTGGATAGGGCCTGCCGGGCTCCTGGCAGCTAACCAAAACCCTGGGTGGGCCCTGAGGGGACATCGCAAGCGGCCTGGCTCTGCAATGCTGGGAATTGGTGACTCAGAGCCCCAGAGCCAGACTCACCCTGCCGCGCTGTCCCCACCTGGGCCGCTAGGGGCGCCGCGGGTCATAGAGGGCGAGAGAAGGGCAGGGCCTTCTGAGTCCCAGGTGACCTTCAAAGGCTCCCCGTGCCAACACGCTGGTGCCCACGCTCCCGCTCCCCAGCGCCTTCACCTCGGGCCGCACCTCAGCTCGCCGCACAGTGTGCGGTTGGGCCTGACGGTCTCCTGGGGGCTAACCCTAACCCTAGGTCGGCCCCCCAGGGGCCCCTCTGAAGGGTTTTGGTGCCACTACGCCAGGGTTCTGGAAGCCCAAGCCCCAAAGCCAGACTCACCCTCCCACAACGCTGCCACCCGGGCCACGAGGGGCGCCTCCGGTCCTTCAGGGCCGGAGAACTGACAGGGCCCTGGAGAAACCGGCGACATTTGAAGCCTCCCACCCCAAAATGCAGGGGCCCACAATCCCGCACCCCAGCGCCTTTACCTCGGCCCGCCCACCTCTCACCGCCCAGCCAGAGGATCTGGCCTGCCGGCCTTATGGGGGCTAACTCTAACCCTGGGTCGGCCCACGAGGAGCCCCTCCCAAGGGGCCTGGCACCACAACGCCGGGGATTGGGGATCCCCGAGCTGCAGCCTGGGATTCACCCTGCCGCCCCACCGCCAACGGAGCCGCTAGGGGCGTTGCTGGGGATTCAGGGCAGGAGAAAGGGCAGGGCCCTCCGAGCCATGGCAACATTCAAAGGCCCAGGACGCCAAAACGCTGGGGCCCACGCTCCCGCTCCCCAGCGCCTTCACCTCGGGCCGCACCTCAGCTCGCCGCACAGTGTGCGGTTGGGCCTGACGGTCTCCTGGGGGCTAACCCTAACCCTAGGTCAGCCACCCAGGGGCCACTCCCAAGGGTCCTGGTGCCGCTACACTGGGGATCAGGGAACCCAAGACCCAGAGCCAGACTCACCCTGCCGCAACGTTGCCACCCGGGCCGCTAGTGGCGCCGCCCGTCATTCAGGGCGGGAGAACTGACAGGGCCCTGGAGAAACCGGCGATATTTGAAGCCTCCTGCGCCAAAATGCAGGGGCCCCCGCTCCCGATCGCCAGCGCCTTTACCTCGGGCCGCCCACCTCTCGCCGCCCAGCCAGAGGATTGGGCCTGCTGGCCTCCTGGGTGCTAACTCTAAACCTAGGTCCGCCCACGAGGAGCCCCTCCCAAGAGGCCTGGCCCCGCAACGCTGGGGATTGGGGATCCCCGAGCCGCAGCATGGACTCACCCTGCCGCTCCACCGCCAAGGGAGCTGCTAAGGGCGCCGCTGGTTATTCAGGGCAGGAGAACGGGCAGGGCCCTTTGAGCCATGGCAACAGTCGAAGGCCCAGGGCGCCAAAACGCTGGGGACCACGCTCCCGCTCTGCATCACCCTCAACTCGGCCCGCACCTCCGCTCTTCGCAGAGCCAGCGACTCGGGCCTGCCAGCCTCCTGGGAGCTAAGCCTAACCCTAGGACAGCCCCTGAAGGTCCCTTCCTAAGGGGCCTGGCGCCGCAACGCCAGGGATTGGGAGCCCCCAAGCCCCAGCGCCGGATGCACGCTGCCACCCCAACCCATACAGGCCGCTAGGGGTGCCGCCATTCATTCAGGGTGGGAGGACGGGCAGGGCCCTTCGAACCCCCGCCGACCTTCGAAGGCGCCCCGAACCAAAAGGCTTGGGCCCGGGCTCATGTTCACCAGCACCCTCACCTCGGCCCAACTCTCCGCTCGACGCACAGGCGGTGTATCGGGCCTGCTGGCCTCCTGGAGGCTAACCCTAACCATAGGTCGGCCACCGAGGGGCCCTTCCCAAGGGGCCTGGCGTCGCAACGCTGGGGATGGGGACCCCGAGCTCACGTGCCCCACTCACCCTGCTGCCCTTCAGCCACCCGAGCCACTAGAGGCCCCGCCGGTCAATCAGGGCAAGAGATCGGGCAGGGCCCTCCGAGCCCACGCTGACCTTTGAAGGCTCCCCGCGCAAAAACGTTGGCTCCCAGGATCCTGCTCGCCAGCGCCCTCACCTAGGCCCACCCCACCGCTTGCTTCAGAGCCGGTGGATAGGGCCTGCCGGGCTCCTGGCAGCTAACCAAAACCCTGGGTGGGCCCTGAGGGGACATCGCAAGCGGCCTGGCTCTGCAATGCTGGGAATTGGTGACTCAGAGCCCCAGAGCCAGACTCACCCTGCCGCGCTGTCCCCACCTGGGCCGCTAGGGGCGCCGCGGGTCATAGAGGGCGAGAGAAGGGCAGGGCCTTCTGAGTCCCCGGTGACCTTCAAAGGCTCCCCGTGCCAACACGCTGGTGCCCACGCTCCCGCTCCCCAGCGCCTTCACCTCGGGCCGCACCTCAGCTCGCCGCACAGTGTGCGGTTGGGCCTGACGGTCTCCTGGGGGCTAACCCTAACCCTAGGTCGGCCCCCCAGGGGCCCCTCTGAAGGGTTTTGGTGCCACTACGCCAGGGTTCTGGAAGCCCAAGCCCCAAAGCCAGACTCACCCTCCCACAACGCTGCCACCCGGGCCGCGAGGGGCGCCTCCGGTCCTTCAGGGCCGGAGAACTGACAGGGCCCTGGAGAAACCGGCGACATTTGAAGCCTCCCACCCCAAAATGCAGGGGCCCACAATCCCGCACCCCAGCGCCTTTACCTCGGCCCGCCCACCTCTCACCGCCCAGCCAGAGGATCTGGCCTGCCGGCCTTATGGGGGCTAACTCTAACCCTGGGTCGGCCCACGAGGAGCCCCTCCCAAGGGGCCTGGCACCACAACGCCGGGGATTGGGGATCCCCGAGCTGCAGCCTGGGATTCACCCTGCCGCCCCACCGCCAACGGAGCCGCTAGGGGCGTTGCTGGGGATTCAGGGCAGGAGAAAGGGCAGGGCCCTCCGAGCCATGGCAACATTCAAAGGCCCAGGACGCCAAAACGCTGGGGCCCACGCTCCCGCTCCCCAGCGCCTTCACCTCGGGCCGCACCTCAGCTCGCCGCACAGTGTGCGGTTGGGCCTGACGGTCTCCTGGGGGCTAACCCTAACCCTAGGTCAGCCACCCAGGGGCCACTCCCAAGGGTCCTGGTGCCGCTACACTGGGGATCAGGGACCCCAAGACCCAGAGCCAGACTCACCCTGCCGCAACGTTGCCACCCGGGCCGCTAGTGGCGCCGCCCGTCATTCAGGGCGGGAGAACTGACAGGGCCCTGGAGAAACCGGCGATATTTGAAGCCTCCTGCGCCAAAATGCAGGGGCCCACGCTCCCGATCGCCAGCGCCTTTACCTCGGGCCGCCCACCTCTCGCCGCCCAGCCAGAGGATTGGGCCTGCTGGCCTCCTGGGTGCTAACTCTAAACCTAGGTCCGCCCACGAGGAGCCCCTCCCAAGAGGCCTGGCCCCGCAACGCTGGGGATTGGGGATCCCCGAGCCGCAGCATGGACTCACCCTGCCGCTCCACCGCCAAGGGAGCTGCTAAGGGCGCCGCTGGTTATTCAGGGCAGGAGAACGGGCAGGGCCCTTTGAGCCATGGCAACAGTCGAAGGCCCAGGGCGCCAAAACGCTGGGGACCACGCTCCCGCTCTGCATCACCCTCAACTCGGCCCGCACCTCCGCTCTTCGCAGAGCCAGCGACTCGGGCCTGCCAGCCTCCTGGGAGCTAAGCCTAACCCTAGGACAGCCCCTGAAGGTCCCTTCCTAAGGGGCCTGGCGCCGCAACGCCAGGGATTGGGAGCCCCCAAGCCCCAGCGCCGGATGCACGCTGCCACCCCAACCCATACAGGCCGCTAGGGGTGCCGCCATTCATTCAGGGTGGGAGGACGGGCAGGGCCCTTCGAACCCCCGCCGACCTTCGAAGGCGCCCCGAACCAAAAGGCTTGGGCCCGGGCTCATGTTCACCAGCACCCTCACCTCGGCCCAACTCTCCGCTCGACGCACAGGCGGTGTATCGGGCCTGCTGGCCTCCTGGAGGCTAACCCTAACCATAGGTCGGCCACCGAGGGGCCCTTCCCAAGGGGCCTGGCGTCGCAACGCTGGGGATGGGGACCCCGAGCTCACGTGCCCCACTCACCCTGCTGCCCTTCAGCCACCCGAGCCACTAGAGGCCCCGCCGGTCAATCAGGGCAAGAGATCGGGCAGGGCCCTCCGAGCCCACGCTGACCTTTGAAGGCTCCCCGCGCAAAAACGTTGGCTCCCAGGATCCTGCTCGCCAGCGCCCTCACCTAGGCCCACCCCACCGCTTGCTTCAGAGCCGGTGGATAGGGCCTGCCGGGCTCCTGGCAGCTAACCAAAACCCTGGGTGGGCCCTGAGGGGACATCGCAAGCGGCCTGGCTCTGCAATGCTGGGAATTGGTGACTCAGAGCCCCAGAGCCAGACTCACCCTGCCGCGCTGTCCCCACCTGGGCCGCTAGGGGCGCCGCGGGTCATAGAGGGCGAGAGAAGGGCAGGGCCTTCTGAGTCCCCGGTGACCTTCAAAGGCTCCCCGTGCCCAAACGCTGGTGCCCACGCTCCCGCTCCCCAGCGCCTTCACCTCGGGCCGCACCTCAGCTCGCCGCACAGTGTGCGGTTGGGCCTGACGGTCTCCTGGGGGCTAACCCTAACCCTAGGTCGGCCCCCCAGGGGCCCCTCTGAAGGGTTTTGGTGCCACTACGCCAGGGTTCTGGAAGCCCAAGCCCCAAAGCCAGACTCACCCTCCCACAACGCTGCCACCCGGGCCGCGAGGGGCGCCTCCGGTCCTTCAGGGCCGGAGAACTGACAGGGCCCTGGAGAAACCGGCGACATTTGAAGCCTCCCACCCCAAAATGCAGGGGCCCACAATCCCGCACCCCAGCGCCTTTACCTCGGCCCGCCCACCTCTCACCGCCCAGCCAGAGGATCTGGCCTGCCGGCCTTATGGGGGCTAACTCTAACCCTGGGTCGGCCCACGAGGAGCCCCTCCCAAGGGGCCTGGCACCACAACGCCGGGGATTGGGGATCCCCGAGCTGCAGCCTGGGATTCACCCTGCCGCCCCACCGCCAACGGAGCCGCTAGGGGCGTTGCTGGGGATTCAGGGCAGGAGAAAGGGCAGGGCCCTCCGAGCCATGGCAACATTCAAAGGCCCAGGACGCCAAAACGCTGGGGCCCACGCTCCCGCTCCCCAGCGCCTTCACCTCGGGCCGCACCTCAGCTCGCCGCACAGTGTGCGGTTGGGCCTGACGGTCTCCTGGGGGCTAACCCTAACCCTAGGTCAGCCACCCAGGGGCCACTCCCAAGGGTCCTGGTGCCGCTACACTGGGGATCAGGGACCCCAAGACCCAGAGCCAGACTCACCCTGCCGCAACGTTGCCACCCGGGCCGCTAGTGGCGCCGCCCGTCATTCAGGGCGGGAGAACTGACAGGGCCCTGGAGAAACCGGCGATATTTGAAGCCTCCTGCGCCAAAATGCAGGGGCCCACGCTCCCGATCGCCAGCGCCTTTACCTCGGGCCGCCCACCTCTCGCCGCCCAGCCAGAGGATTGGGCCTGCTGGCCTCCTGGGTGCTAACTCTAAACCTAGGTCCGCCCACGAGGAGCCCCTCCCAAGAGGCCTGGCCCCGCAACGCTGGGGATTGGGGATCCCCGAGCCGCAGCATGGACTCACCCTGCCGCTCCACCGCCAAGGGAGCTGCTAAGGGCGCCGCTGGTTATTCAGGGCAGGAGAACGGGCAGGGCCCTTTGAGCCATGGCAACAGTCGAAGGCCCAGGGCGCCAAAACGCTGGGGACCACGCTCCCGCTCTGCATCACCCTCAACTCGGCCCGCACCTCCGCTCTTCGCAGAGCCAGCGACTCGGGCCTGCCAGCCTCCTGGGAGCTAAGCCTAACCCTAGGACAGCCCCTGAAGGTCCCTTCCTAAGGGGCCTGGCGCCGCAACGCCAGGGATTGGGAGCCCCCAAGCCCCAGCGCCGGATGCACGCTGCCACCCCAACCCATACAGGCCGCTAGGGGTGCCGCCATTCATTCAGGGTGGGAGGACGGGCAGGGCCCTTCGAACCCCCGCCGACCTTCGAAGGCGCCCCGAACCAAAAGGCTTGGGCCCGGGCTCATGTTCACCAGCACCCTCACCTCGGCCCAACTCTCCGCTCGACGCACAGGCGGTGTATCGGGCCTGCTGGCCTCCTGGAGGCTAACCCTAACCATAGGTCGGCCACCGAGGGGCCCTTCCCAAGGGGCCTGGCGTCGCAACGCTGGGGATGGGGACCCCGAGCTCACGTGCCCCACTCACCCTGCTGCCCTTCAGCCACCCGAGCCACTAGAGGCCCCGCCGGTCAATCAGGGCAAGAGATCGGGCAGGGCCCTCCGAGCCCACGCTGACCTTTGAAGGCTCCCCGCGCAAAAACGTTGGCTCCCAGGATCCTGCTCGCCAGCGCCCTCACCTAGGCCCACCCCACCGCTTGCTTCAGAGCCGGTGGATAGGGCCTGCCGGGCTCCTGGCAGCTAACCAAAACCCTGGGTGGGCCCTGAGGGGACATCGCAAGCGGCCTGGCTCTGCAATGCTGGGAATTGGTGACTCAGAGCCCCAGAGCCAGACTCACCCTGCCGCGCTGTCCCCACCTGGGCCGCTAGGGGCGCCGCGGGTCATAGAGGGCGAGAGAAGGGCAGGGCCTTCTGAGTCCCCGGTGACCTTCAAAGGCTCCCCGTGCCAACACGCTGGTGCCCACGCTCCCGCTCCCCAGCGCCTTCACCTCGGGCCGCACCTCAGCTCGCCGCACAGTGTGCGGTTGGGCCTGACGGTCTCCTGGGGGCTAACCCTAACCCTAGGTCGGCCCCCCAGGGGCCCCTCTGAAGGGTTTTGGTGCCACTACGCCAGGGTTCTGGAAGCCCAAGCCCCAAAGCCAGACTCACCCTCCCACAACGCTGCCACCCGGGCCGCGAGGGGCGCCTCCGGTCCTTCAGGGCCGGAGAACTGACAGGGCCCTGGAGAAACCGGCGACATTTGAAGCCTCCCACCCCAAAATGCAGGGGCCCACAATCCCGCACCCCAGCGCCTTTACCTCGGCCCGCCCACCTCTCACCGCCCAGCCAGAGGATCTGGCCTGCCGGCCTTATGGGGGCTAACTCTAACCCTGGGTCGGCCCACGAGGAGCCCCTCCCAAGGGGCCTGGCACCACAACGCCGGGGATTGGGGATCCCCGAGCTGCAGCCTGGGATTCACCCTGCCGCCCCACCGCCAACGGAGCCGCTAGGGGCGTTGCTGGGGATTCAGGGCAGGAGAAAGGGCAGGGCCCTCCGAGCCATGGCAACATTCAAAGGCCCAGGACGCCAAAACGCTGGGGCCCACGCTCCCGCTCCCCAGCGCCTTCACCTCGGGCCGCACCTCAGCTCGCCGCACAGTGTGCGGTTGGGCCTGACGGTCTCCTGGGGGCTAACCCTAACCCTAGGTCAGCCACCCAGGGGCCACTCCCAAGGGTCCTGGTGCCGCTACACTGGGGATCAGGGACCCCAAGACCCAGAGCCAGACTCACCCTGCCGCAACGTTGCCACCCGGGCCGCTAGTGGCGCCGCCCGTCATTCAGGGCGGGAGAACTGACAGGGCCCTGGAGAAACCGGCGATATTTGAAGCCTCCTGCGCCAAAATGCAGGGGCCCACGCTCCCGATCGCCAGCGCCTTTACCTCGGGCCGCCCACCTCTCGCCGCCCAGCCAGAGGATTGGGCCTGCTGGCCTCCTGGGTGCTAACTCTAAACCTAGGTCCGCCCAGGAGGAGCCCCTCCCAAGAGGCCTGGCCCCGCAACGCTGGGGATTGGGGATCCCCGAGCCGCAGCATGGACTCACCCTGCCGCTCCACCGCCAAGGGAGCTGCTAAGGGCGCCGCTGGTTATTCAGGGCAGGAGAACGGGCAGGGCCCTTTGAGCCATGGCAACAGTCGAAGGCCCAGGGCGCCAAAACGCTGGGGACCACGCTCCCGCTCTGCATCACCCTCAACTCGGCCCGCACCTCCGCTCTTCGCAGAGCCAGCGACTCGGGCCTGCCAGCCTCCTGGGAGCTAAGCCTAACCCTAGGACAGCCCCTGAAGGTCCCTTCCTAAGGGGCCTGGCGCCGCAACGCCAGGGATTGGGAGCCCCCAAGCCCCAGCGCCGGATGCACGCTGCCACCCCAACCCATACAGGCCGCTAGGGGTGCCGCCATTCATTCAGGGTGGGAGGACGGGCAGGGCCCTTCGAACCCCCGCCGACCTTCGAAGGCGCCCCGAACCAAAAGGCTTGGGCCCGGGCTCATGTTCACCAGCACCCTCACCTCGGCCCAACTCTCCGCTCGACGCACAGGCGGTGTATCGGGCCTGCTGGCCTCCTGGAGGCTAACCCTAACCATAGGTCGGCCACCGAGGGGCCCTTCCCAAGGGGCCTGGCGTCGCAACGCTGGGGATGGGGACCCCGAGCTCACGTGCCCCACTCACCCTGCTGCCCTTCAGCCACCCGAGCCACTAGAGGCCCCGCCGGTCAATCAGGGCAAGAGATCGGGCAGGGCCCTCCGAGCCCACGCTGACCTTTGAAGGCTCCCCGCGCAAAAACGTTGGCTCCCAGGATCCTGCTCGCCAGCGCCCTCACCTAGGCCCACCCCACCGCTTGCTTCAGAGCCGGTGGATAGGGCCTGCCGGGCTCCTGGCAGCTAACCAAAACCCTGGGTGGGCCCTGAGGGGACATCGCAAGCGGCCTGGCTCTGCAATGCTGGGAATTGGTGACTCAGAGCCCCAGAGCCAGACTCACCCTGCCGCGCTGTCCCCACCTGGGCCGCTAGGGGCGCCGCGGGTCATAGAGGGCGAGAGAAGGGCAGGGCCTTCTGAGTCCCCGGTGACCTTCAAAGGCTCCCCGTGCCAACACGCTGGTGCCCACGCTCCCGCTCCCCAGCGCCTTCACCTCGGGCCGCACCTCAGCTCGCCGCACAGTGTGCGGTTGGGCCTGACGGTCTCCTGGGGGCTAACCCTAACCCTAGGTCGGCCCCCCAGGGGCCCCTCTGAAGGGTTTTGGTGCCACTACGCCAGGGTTCTGGAAGCCCAAGCCCCAAAGCCAGACTCACCCTCCCACAACGCTGCCACCCGGGCCGCGAGGGGCGCCTCCGGTCCTTCAGGGCCGGAGAACTGACAGGGCCCTGGAGAAACCGGCGACATTTGAAGCCTCCCACCCCAAAATGCAGGGGCCCACAATCCCGCACCCCAGCGCCTTTACCTCGGCCCGCCCACCTCTCACCGCCCAGCCAGAGGATCTGGCCTGCCGGCCTTATGGGGGCTAACTCTAACCCTGGGTCGGCCCACGAGGAGCCCCTCCCAAGGGGCCTGGCACCACAACGCCGGGGATTGGGGATCCCCGAGCCGCAGCCTGGGATTCACCCTGCCGCCCCACCGCCAACGGAGCCGCTAGGGGCGTTGCTGGGGATTCAGGGCAGGAGAAAGGGCAGGGCCCTCCGAGCCATGGCAACATTCAAAGGCCCAGGACGCCAAAACGCTGGGGCCCACGCTCCCGCTCCCCAGCGCCTTCACCTCGGGCCGCACCTCAGCTCGCCGCACAGTGTGCGGTTGGGCCTGACGGTCTCCTGGGGGCTAACCCTAACCCTAGGTCAGCCACCCAGGGGCCACTCCCAAGGGTCCTGGTGCCGCTACACTGGGGATCAGGGACCCCAAGACCCAGAGCCAGACTCACCCTGCCGCAACGTTGCCACCCGGGCCGCTAGTGGCGCCGCCCGTCATTCAGGGCGGGAGAACTGACAGGGCCCTGGAGAAACCGGCGATATTTGAAGCCTCCTGCGCCAAAATGCAGGGGCCCACGCTCCCGATCGCCAGCGCCTTTACCTCGGGCCGCCCACCTCTCGCCGCCCAGCCAGAGGATTGGGCCTGCTGGCCTCCTGGGTGCTAACTCTAAACCTAGGTCCGCCCACGAGGAGCCCCTCCCAAGAGGCCTGGCCCCGCAACGCTGGGGATTGGGGATCCCCGAGCCGCAGCATGGACTCACCCTGCCGCTCCACCGCCAAGGGAGCTGCTAAGGGCGCCGCTGGTTATTCAGGGCAGGAGAACGGGCAGGGCCCTTTGAGCCATGGCAACAGTCGAAGGCCCAGGGCGCCAAAACGCTGGGGACCACGCTCCCGCTCTGCATCACCCTCAACTCGGCCCGCACCTCCGCTCTTCGCAGAGCCAGCGACTCGGGCCTGCCAGCCTCCTGGGAGCTAAGCCTAACCCTAGGGCAGCCCCTGAAGGTCCCTTCCTAAGGGGCCTGGCGCCGCAACGCCAGGGATTGGGAGCCCCCAAGCCCCAGCGCCGGATGCACGCTGCCACCCCAACCCATACAGGCCGCTAGGGGTGCCGCCATTCATTCAGGGTGGGAGGACGGGCAGGGCCCTTCGAACCCCCGCCGACCTTCGAAGGCGCCCCGAACCAAAAGGCTTGGGCCCGGGCTCATGTTCACCAGCACCCTCACCTCGGCCCAACTCTCCGCTCGACGCACAGGCGGTGTATCGGGCCTGCTGGCCTCCTGGAGGCTAACCCTAACCATAGGTCGGCCACCGAGGGGCCCTTCCCAAGGGGCCTGGCGTCGCAACGCTGGGGATGGGGACCCCGAGCTCACGTGCCCCACTCACCCTGCTGCCCTTCAGCCACCCGAGCCACTAGAGGCCCCGCCGGTCAATCAGGGCAAGAGATCGGGCAGGGCCCTCCGAGCCCACGCTGACCTTTGAAGGCTCCCCGCGCAAAAACGTTGGCTCCCAGGATCCTGCTCGCCAGCGCCCTCACCTAGGCCCACCCCACCGCTTGCTTCAGAGCCGGTGGATAGGGCCTGCCGGGCTCCTGGCAGCTAACCAAAACCCTGGGTGGGCCCTGAGGGGACATCGCAAGCGGCCTGGCTCTGCAATGCTGGGAATTGGTGACTCAGAGCCCCAGAGCCAGACTCACCCTGCCGCGCTGTCCCCACCTGGGCCGCTAGGGGCGCCGCGGGTCATAGAGGGCGAGAGAAGGGCAGGGCCTTCTGAGTCCCCGGTGACCTTCAAAGGCTCCCCGTGCCAACACGCTGGTGCCCACGCTCCCGCTCCCCAGCGCCTTCACCTCGGGCCGCACCTCAGCTCGCCGCACAGTGTGCGGTTGGGCCTGACGGTCTCCTGGGGGCTAACCCTAACCCTAGGTCGGCCCCCCAGGGGCCCCTCTGAAGGGTTTTGGTGCCACTACGCCAGGGTTCTGGAAGCCCAAGCCCCAAAGCCAGACTCACCCTCCCACAACGCTGCCACCCGGGCCGCGAGGGGCGCCTCCGGTCCTTCAGGGCCGGAGAACTGACAGGGCCCTGGAGAAACCGGCGACATTTGAAGCCTCCCACCCCAAAATGCAGGGGCCCACAATCCCGCACCCCAGCGCCTTTACCTCGGCCCGCCCACCTCTCACCGCCCAGCCAGAGGATCTGGCCTGCCGGCCTTATGGGGGCTAACTCTAACCCTGGGTCGGCCCACGAGGAGCCCCTCCCAAGGGGCCTGGCACCACAACGCCGGGGATTGGGGATCCCCGAGCTGCAGCCTGGGATTCACCCTGCCGCCCCACCGCCAACGGAGCCGCTAGGGGCGTTGCTGGGGATTCAGGGCAGGAGAAAGGGCAGGGCCCTCCGAGCCATGGCAACATTCAAAGGCCCAGGACGCCAAAACGCTGGGGCCCACGCTCCCGCTCCCCAGCGCCTTCACCTCGGGCCGCACCTCAGCTCGCCGCACAGTGTGCGGTTGGGCCTGACGGTCTCCTGGGGGCTAACCCTAACCCTAGGTCAGCCACCCAGGGGCCACTCCCAAGGGTCCTGGTGCCGCTACACTGGGGATCAGGGACCCCAAGACCCAGAGCCAGACTCACCCTGCCGCAACGTTGCCACCCGGGCCGCTAGTGGCGCCGCCCGTCATTCAGGGCGGGAGAACTTACAAGGCCCTGGAGAAACCGGCGATATTTGAAGCCTCCTGCGCCAAAATGCAGGGGCCCACGCTCCCGATCGCCAGCGCCTTTACCTCGGGCCGCCCACCTCTCGCCGCCCAGCCAGAGGATTGGGCCTGCTGGCCTCCTGGGTGCTAACTCTAAACCTAGGTCCGCCCACGAGGAGCCCCTCCCAAGAGGCCTGGCCCCGCAACGCTGGGGATTGGGGATCCCCGAGCCGCAGCATGGACTCACCCTGCCGCTCCACCGCCAAGGGAGCTGCTAAGGGCGCCGCTGGTTATTCAGGGCAGGAGAACGGGCAGGGCCCTTTGAGCCATGGCAACAGTCGAAGGCCCAGGGCGCCAAAACGCTGGGGACCACGCTCCCGCTCTGCATCACCCTCAACTCGGCCCGCACCTCCGCTCTTCGCAGAGCCAGCGACTCGGGCCTGCCAGCCTCCTGGGAGCTAAGCCTAACCCTAGGACAGCCCCTGAAGGTCCCTTCCTAAGGGGCCTGGCGCCGCAACGCCAGGGATTGGGAGCCCCCAAGCCCCAGCGCCGGATGCACGCTGCCACCCCAACCCATACAGGCCGCTAGGGGTGCCGCCATTCATTCAGGGTGGGAGGACGGGCAGGGCCCTTCGAACCCCCGCCGACCTTCGAAGGCGCCCCGAACCAAAAGGCTTGGGCCCGGGCTCATGTTCACCAGCACCCTCACCTCGGCCCAACTCTCCGCTCGACGCACAGGCGGTGTATCGGGCCTGCTGGCCTCCTGGAGGCTAACCCTAACCATAGGTCGGCCACCGAGGGGCCCTTCCCAAGGGGCCTGGCGTCGCAACGCTGGGGATGGGGACCCCGAGCTCACGTGCCCCACTCACCCTGCTGCCCTTCAGCCACCCGAGCCACTAGAGGCCCCGCCGGTCAATCAGGGCAAGAGATCGGGCAGGGCCCTCCGAGCCCACGCTGACCTTTGAAGGCTCCCCGCGCAAAAACGTTGGCTCCCAGGATCCTGCTCGCCAGCGCCCTCACCTAGGCCCACCCCACCGCTTGCTTCAGAGCCGGTGGATAGGGCCTGCCGGGCTCCTGGCAGCTAACCAAAACCCTGGGTGGGCCCTGAGGGGACATCGCAAGCGGCCTGGCTCTGCAATGCTGGGAATTGGTGACTCAGAGCCCCAGAGCCAGACTCACCCTGCCGCGCTGTCCCCACCTGGGCCGCTAGGGGCGCCGCGGGTCATAGAGGGCGAGAGAAGGGCAGGGCCTTCTGAGTCCCCGGTGACCTTCAAAGGCTCCCCGTGCCAACACGCTGGTGCCCACGCTCCCGCTCCCCAGCGCCTTCACCTCGGGCCGCACCTCAGCTCGCCGCACAGTGTGCGGTTGGGCCTGACGGTCTCCTGGGGGCTAACCCTAACCCTAGGTCGGCCCCCCAGGGGCCCCTCTGAAGGGTTTTGGTGCCACTACGCCAGGGTTCTGGAAGCCCAAGCCCCAAAGCCAGACTCACCCTCCCACAACGCTGCCACCCGGGCCGCGAGGGGCGCCTCCGGTCCTTCAGGGCCGGAGAACTGACAGGGCCCTGGAGAAACCGGCGACATTTGAAGCCTCCCACCCCAAAATGCAGGGGCCCACAATCCCGCACCCCAGCGCCTTTACCTCGGCCCGCCCACCTCTCACCGCCCAGCCAGAGGATCTGGCCTGCCGGCCTTATGGGGGCTAACTCTAACCCTGGGTCGGCCCACGAGGAGCCCCTCCCAAGGGGCCTGGCACCACAACGCCGGGGATTGGGGATCCCCGAGCCGCAGCCTGGGATTCACCCTGCCGCCCCACCGCCAACGGAGCCGCTAGGGGCGTTGCTGGGGATTCAGGGCAGGAGAAAGGGCAGGGCCCTCCGAGCCATGGCAACATTCAAAGGCCCAGGACGCCAAAACGCTGGGGCCCACGCTCCCGCTCCCCAGCGCCTTCACCTCGGGCCGCACCTCAGCTCGCCGCACAGTGTGCGGTTGGGCCTGACGGTCTCCTGGGGGCTAACCCTAACCCTAGGTCAGCCACCCAGGGGCCACTCCCAAGGGTCCTGGTGCCGCTACACTGGGGATCAGGGACCCCAAGACCCAGAGCCAGACTCACCCTGCCGCAACGTTGCCACCCGGGCCACTAGTGGCGCCGCCCGTCATTCAGGGCGGGAGAACTGACAGGGCCCTGGAGAAACCGGCGATATTTGAAGCCTCCTGCGCCAAAATGCAGGGGCCCACGCTCCCGATCGCCAGCGCCTTTACCTCGGGCCGCCCACCTCTCGCCGCCCAGCCAGAGGATTGGGCCTGCTGGCCTCCTGGGTGCTAACTCTAAACCTAGGTCCGCCCACGAGGAGCCCCTCCCAAGAGGCCTGGCCCCGCAACGCTGGGGATTGGGGATCCCCGAGCCGCAGCATGGACTCACCCTGCCGCTCCACCGCCAAGGGAGCTGCTAAGGGCGCCGCTGGTTATTCAGGGCAGGAGAACGGGCAGGGCCCTTTGAGCCATGGCAACAGTCGAAGGCCCAGGGCGCCAAAACGCTGGGGACCACGCTCCCGCTCTGCATCACCCTCAACTCGGCCCGCACCTCCGCTCTTCGCAGAGCCAGCGACTCGGGCCTGCCAGCCTCCTGGGAGCTAAGCCTAACCCTAGGACAGCCCCTGAAGGTCCCTTCCTAAGGGGCCTGGCGCCGCAACGCCAGGGATTGGGAGCCCCCAAGCCCCAGCGCCGGATGCACGCTGCCACCCCAACCCATACAGGCCGCTAGGGGTGCCGCCATTCATTCAGGGTGGGAGGACGGGCAGGGCCCTTCGAACCCCCGCCGACCTTCGAAGGCGCCCCGAACCAAAAGGCTTGGGCCCGGGCTCATGTTCACCAGCACCCTCACCTCGGCCCAACTCTCCGCTCGACGCACAGGCGGTGTATCGGGCCTGCTGGCCTCCTGGAGGCTAACCCTAACCATAGGTCGGCCACCGAGGGGCCCTTCCCAAGGGGCCTGGCGTCGCAACGCTGGGGATGGGGACCCCGAGCTCACGTGCCCCACTCACCCTGCTGCCCTTCAGCCACCCGAGCCACTAGAGGCCCCGCCGGTCAATCAGGGCAAGAGATCGGGCAGGGCCCTCCGAGCCCACGCTGACCTTTGAAGGCTCCCCGCGCAAAAACGTTGGCTCCCAGGATCCTGCTCGCCAGCGCCCTCACCTAGGCCCACCCCACCGCTTGCTTCAGAGCCGGTGGATAGGGCCTGCCGGGCTCCTGGCAGCTAACCAAAACCCTGGGTGGGCCCTGAGGGGACATCGCAAGCGGCCTGGCTCTGCAATGCTGGGAATTGGTGACTCAGAGCCCCAGAGCCAGACTCACCCTGCCGCGCTGTCCCCACCTGGGCCGCTAGGGGCGCCGCGGGTCATAGAGGGCGAGAGAAGGGCAGGGCCTTCTGAGTCCCCGGTGACCTTCAAAGGCTCCCCGTGCCAAAACGCTGGTGCCCACGCTCCCGCTCCCCAGCGCCTTCACCTCGGGCCGCACCTCAGCTCGCCGCACAGTGTGCGGTTGGGCCTGACGGTCTCCTGGGGGCTAACCCTAACCCTAGGTCGGCCCCCCAGGGGCCCCTCTGAAGGGTTTTGGTGCCACTACGCCAGGGTTCTGGAAGCCCAAGCCCCAAAGCCAGACTCACCCTCCCACAACGCTGCCACCCGGGCCGCGAGGGGCGCCTCCGGTCCTTCAGGGCCGGAGAACTGACAGGGCCCTGGAGAAACCGGCGACATTTGAAGCCTCCCACCCCAAAATGCAGGGGCCCACAATCCCGCACCCCAGCGCCTTTACCTCGGCCCGCCCACCTCTCACCGCCCAGCCAGAGGATCTGGCCTGCCGGCCTTATGGGGGCTAACTCTAACCCTGGGTCGGCCCACGAGGAGCCCCTCCCAAGGGGCCTGGCACCACAACGCCGGGGATTGGGGATCCCCGAGCTGCAGCCTGGGATTCACCCTGCCGCCCCACCGCCAACGGAGCCGCTAGGGGCGTTGCTGGGGATTCAGGGCAGGAGAAAGGGCAGGGCCCTCCGAGCCATGGCAACATTCAAAGGCCCAGGACGCCAAAACGCTGGGGCCCACGCTCCCGCTCCCCAGCGCCTTCACCTCGGGCCGCACCTCAGCTCGCCGCACAGTGTGCGGTTGGGCCTGACGGTCTCCTGGGGGCTAACCCTAACCCTAGGTCAGCCACCCAGGGGCCACTCCCAAGGGTCCTGGTGCCGCTACACTGGGGATCAGGGACCCCAAGACCCAGAGCCAGACTCACCCTGCCGCAACGTTGCCACCCGGGCCGCTAGTGGCGCCGCCCGTCATTCAGGGCGGGAGAACTGACAGGGCCCTGGAGAAACCTGCGATATTTGAAGCCTCCTGCGCCAAAATGCAGGGGCCCACGCTCCCGATCGCCAGCGCCTTTACCTCGGGCCGCCCACCTCTCGCCGCCCAGCCAGAGGATTGGGCCTGCTGGCCTCCTGGGTGCTAACTCTAAACCTAGGTCCGCCCACGAGGAGCCCCTCCCAAGAGGCCTGGCCCCGCAACGCTGGGGATTGGGGATCCCCGAGCCGCAGCATGGACTCACCCTGCCGCTCCACCGCCAAGGGAGCTGCTAAGGGCGCCGCTGGTTATTCAGGGCAGGAGAACGGGCAGGGCCCTTTGAGCCATGGCAACAGTCGAAGGCCCAGGGCGCCAAAACGCTGGGGACCACGCTCCCGCTCTGCATCACCCTCAACTCGGCCCGCACCTCCGCTCTTCGCAGAGCCAGCGACTCGGGCCTGCCAGCCTCCTGGGAGCTAAGCCTAACCCTAGGACAGCCCCTGAAGGTCCCTTCCTAAGGGGCCTGGCGCCGCAACGCCAGGGATTGGGAGCCCCCAAGCCCCAGCGCCGGATGCACGCTGCCACCCCAACCCATACAGGCCGCTAGGGGTGCCGCCATTCATTCAGGGTGGGAGGACGGGCAGGGCCCTTCGAACCCCCGCCGACCTTCGAAGGCGCCCCGAACCAAAAGGCTTGGGCCCGGGCTCATGTTCACCAGCACCCTCACCTCGGCCCAACTCTCCGCTCGACGCACAGGCGGTGTATCGGGCCTGCTGGCCTCCTGGAGGCTAACCCTAACCATAGGTCGGCCACCGAGGGGCCCTTCCCAAGGGGCCTGGCGTCGCAACGCTGGGGATGGGGACCCCGAGCTCACGTGCCCCACTCACCCTGCTGCCCTTCAGCCACCCGAGCCACTAGAGGCCCCGCCGGTCAATCAGGGCAAGAGATCGGGCAGGGCCCTCCGAGCCCACGCTGACCTTTGAAGGCTCCCCGCGCAAAAACGTTGGCTCCCAGGATCCTGCTCGCCAGCGCCCTCACCTAGGCCCACCCCACCGCTTGCTTCAGAGCCGGTGGATAGGGCCTGCCGGGCTCCTGGCAGCTAACCAAAACCCTGGGTGGGCCCTGAGGGGACATCGCAAGCGGCCTGGCTCTGCAATGCTGGGAATTGGTGACTCAGAGCCCCAGAGCCAGACTCACCCTGCCGCGCTGTCCCCACCTGGGCCGCTAGGGGCGCCGCGGGTCATAGAGGGCGAGAGAAGGGCAGGGCCTTCTGAGTCCCCGGTGACCTTCAAAGGCTCCCCGTGCCAACACGCTGGTGCCCACGCTCCCGCTCCCCAGCGCCTTCACCTCGGGCCGCACCTCAGCTCGCCGCACAGTGTGCGGTTGGGCCTGACGGTCTCCTGGGGGCTAACCCTAACCCTAGGTCGGCCCCCCAGGGGCCCCTCTGAAGGGTTTTGGTGCCACTACGCCAGGGTTCTGGAAGCCCAAGCCCCAAAGCCAGACTCACCCTCCCACAACGCTGCCACCCGGGCCGCGAGGGGCGCCTCCGGTCCTTCAGGGCCGGAGAACTGACAGGGCCCTGGAGAAACCGGCGACATTTGAAGCCTCCCACCCCAAAATGCAGGGGCCCACAATCCCGCACCCCAGCGCCTTTACCTCGGCCCGCCCACCTCTCACCGCCCAGCCAGAGGATCTGGCCTGCCGGCCTTATGGGGGCTAACTCTAACCCTGGGTCGGCCCACGAGGAGCCCCTCCCAAGGGGCCTGGCACCACAACGCCGGGGATTGGGGATCCCCGAGCCGCAGCCTGGGATTCACCCTGCCGCCCCACCGCCAACGGAGCCGCTAGGGGCGTTGCTGGGGATTCAGGGCAGGAGAAAGGGCAGGGCCCTCCGAGCCATGGCAACATTCAAAGGCCCAGGACGCCAAAACGCTGGGGCCCACGCTCCCGCTCCCCAGCGCCTTCACCTCGGGCCGCACCTCAGCTCGCCGCACAGTGTGCGGTTGGGCCTGACGGTCTCCTGGGGGCTAACCCTAACCCTAGGTCAGCCACCCAGGGGCCACTCCCAAGGGTCCTGGTGCCGCTACACTGGGGATCAGGGACCCCAAGACCCAGAGCCAGACTCACCCTGCCGCAACGTTGCCACCCGGGCCGCTAGTGGCGCCGCCCGTCATTCAGGGCGGGAGAACTGACAGGGCCCTGGAGAAACCGGCGATATTTGAAGCCTCCTGCGCCAAAATGCAGGGGCCCACGCTCCCGATCGCCAGCGCCTTTACCTCGGGCCGCCCACCTCTCGCCGCCCAGCCAGAGGATTGGGCCTGCTGGCCTCCTGGGTGCTAACTCTAAACCTAGGTCCGCCCACGAGGAGCCCCTCCCAAGAGGCCTGGCCCCGCAACGCTGGGGATTGGGGATCCCCGAGCCGCAGCATGGACTCACCCTGCCGCTCCACCGCCAAGGGAGCTGCTAAGGGCGCCGCTGGTTATTCAGGGCAGGAGAACGGGCAGGGCCCTTTGAGCCATGGCAACAGTCGAAGGCCCAGGGCGCCAAAACGCTGGGGACCACGCTCCCGCTCTGCATCACCCTCAACTCGGCCCGCACCTCCGCTCTTCGCAGAGCCAGCGACTCGGGCCTGCCAGCCTCCTGGGAGCTAAGCCTAACCCTAGGACAGCCCCTGAAGGTCCCTTCCTAAGGGGCCTGGCGCCGCAACGCCAGGGATTGGGAGCCCCCAAGCCCCAGCGCCGGATGCACGCTGCCACCCCAACCCATACAGGCCGCTAGGGGTGCCGCCATTCATTCAGGGTGGGAGGACGGGCAGGGCCCTTCGAACCCCCGCCGACCTTCGAAGGCGCCCCGAACCAAAAGGCTTGGGCCCGGGCTCATGTTCACCAGCACCCTCACCTCGGCCCAACTCTCCGCTCGACGCACAGGCGGTGTATCGGGCCTGCTGGCCTCCTGGAGGCTAACCCTAACCATAGGTCGGCCACCGAGGGGCCCTTCCCAAGGGGCCTGGCGTCGCAACGCTGGGGATGGGGACCCCGAGCTCACGTGCCCCACTCACCCTGCTGCCCTTCAGCCACCC
Source organism: Ursus americanus (assembly GCF_024610735.1). NCBI lineage: Eukaryota > Metazoa > Chordata > Mammalia > Carnivora > Ursidae > Ursus > Ursus americanus. Next base: position 304,250 of record NC_142137.1, read on the forward strand.
GAGCCACTAGAGGCCCCGCCGGTCAATCAGGGCAAGAGATCGGGCAGGGCCCTCCGAGCCCACGCTGACCTTTGAAGGCTCCCCGCGCAAAAACGTTGGCTCCCAGGATCCTGCTCGCCAGCGCCCTCACCTAGGCCCACCCCACCGCTTGCTTCAGAGCCGGTGGATAGGGCCTGCCGGGCTCCTGGCAGCTAACCAAAACCCTGGGTGGGCCCTGAGGGGACATCGCAAGCGGCCTGGCTCTGCAATGCTGGGAATTGGTGACTCAGAGCCCCAGAGCCAGACTCACCCTGCCGCGCTGTCCCCACCTGGGCCGCTAGGGGCGCCGCGGGTCATAGAGGGCGAGAGAAGGGCAGGGCCTTCTGAGTCCCCGGTGACCTTCAAAGGCTCCCCGTGCCAACACGCTGGTGCCCACGCTCCCGCTCCCCAGCGCCTTCACCTCGGGCCGCACCTCAGCTCGCCGCACAGTGTGCGGTTGGGCCTGACGGTCTCCTGGGGGCTAACCCTAACCCTAGGTCGGCCCCCCAGGGGCCCCTCTGAAGGGTTTTGGTGCCACTACGCCAGGGTTCTGGAAGCCCAAGCCCCAAAGCCAGACTCACCCTCCCACAACGCTGCCACCCGGGCCGCGAGGGGCGCCTCCGGTCCTTCAGGGCCGGAGAACTGACAGGGCCCTGGAGAAACCGGCGACATTTGAAGCCTCCCACCCCAAAATGCAGGGGCCCACAATCCCGCACCCCAGCGCCTTTACCTCGGCCCGCCCACCTCTCACCGCCCAGCCAGAGGATCTGGCCTGCCGGCCTTATGGGGGCTAACTCTAACCCTGGGTCGGCCCACGAGGAGCCCCTCCCAAGGGGCCTGGCACCACAACGCCGGGGATTGGGGATCCCCGAGCCGCAGCCTGGGATTCACCCTGCCGCCCCACCGCCAACGGAGCCGCTAGGGGCGTTGCTGGGGATTCAGGGCAGGAGAAAGGGCAGGGCCCTCCGAGCCATGGCAACATTCAAAGGCCCAGGACGCCAAAACGCTGGGGCCCACGCTCCCGCTCCCCAGCGCCTTCACCTCGGGCCGCACCTCAGCTCGCCGCACAGTGTGCGGTTGGGCCTGACGGTCTCCTGGGGGCTAACCCTAACCCTAGGTCAGCCACCCAGGGGCCACTCCCAAGGGTCCTGGTGCCGCTACACTGGGGATCAGGGACCCCAAGACCCAGAGCCAGACTCACCCTGCCGCAACGTTGCCACCCGGGCCGCTAGTGGCGCCGCCCGTCATTCAGGGCGGGAGAACTGACAGGGCCCTGGAGAAACCGGCGATATTTGAAGCCTCCTGCGCCAAAATGCAGGGGCCCACGCTCCCGATCGCCAGCGCCTTTACCTCGGGCCGCCCACCTCTCGCCGCCCAGCCAGAGGATTGGGCCTGCTGGCCTCCTGGGTGCTAACTCTAAACCTAGGTCCGCCCACGAGGAGCCCCTCCCAAGAGGCCTGGCCCCGCAACGCTGGGGATTGGGGATCCCCGAGCCGCAGCATGGACTCACCCTGCCGCTCCACCGCCAAGGGAGCTGCTAAGGGCGCCGCTGGTTATTCAGGGCAGGAGAACGGGCAGGGCCCTTTGAGCCATGGCAACAGTCGAAGGCCCAGGGCGCCAAAACGCTGGGGACCACGCTCCCGCTCTGCATCACCCTCAACTCGGCCCGCACCTCCGCTCTTCGCAGAGCCAGCGACTCGGGCCTGCCAGCCTCCTGGGAGCTAAGCCTAACCCTAGGACAGCCCCTGAAGGTCCCTTCCTAAGGGGCCTGGCGCCGCAACGCCAGGGATTGGGAGCCCCCAAGCCCCAGCGCCGGATGCACGCTGCCACCCCAACCCATACAGGCCGCTAGGGGTGCCGCCATTCATTCAGGGTGGGAGGACGGGCAGGGCCCTTCGAACCCCCGCCGACCTTCGAAGGCGCCCCGAACCAAAAGGCTTGGGCCCGGGCTCATGTTCACCAGCACCCTCACCTCGGCCCAACTCTCCGCTCGACGCACAGGCGGTGTATCGGGCCTGCTGGCCTCCTGGAGGCTAACCCTAACCATAGGTCGGCCACCGAGGGGCCCTTCCCAAGGGGCCTGGCGTCGCAACGCTGGGGATGGGGACCCCGAGCTCACGTGCCCCACTCACCCTGCTGCCCTTCAGCCACCCGAGCCACTAGAGGCCCCGCCGGTCAATCAGGGCAAGAGATCGGGCAGGGCCCTCCGAGCCCACGCTGACCTTTGAAGGCTCCCCGCGCAAAAACGTTGGCTCCCAGGATCCTGCTCGCCAGCGCCCTCACCTAGGCCCACCCCACCGCTTGCTTCAGAGCCGGTGGATAGGGCCTGCCGGGCTCCTGGCAGCTAACCAAAACCCTGGGTGGGCCCTGAGGGGACATCGCAAGCGGCCTGGCTCTGCAATGCTGGGAATTGGTGACTCAGAGCCCCAGAGCCAGACTCACCCTGCCGCGCTGTCCCCACCTGGGCCGCTAGGGGCGCCGCGGGTCATAGAGGGCGAGAGAAGGGCAGGGCCTTCTGAGTCCCCGGTGACCTTCAAAGGCTCCCCGTGCCAACACGCTGGTGCCCACGCTCCCGCTCCCCAGCGCCTTCACCTCGGGCCGCACCTCAGCTCGCCGCACAGTGTGCGGTTGGGCCTGACGGTCTCCTGGGGGCTAACCCTAACCCTAGGTCGGCCCCCCAGGGGCCCCTCTGAAGGGTTTTGGTGCCACTACGCCAGGGTTCTGGAAGCCCAAGCCCCAAAGCCAGACTCACCCTCCCACAACGCTGCCACCCGGGCCGCGAGGGGCGCCTCCGGTCCTTCAGGGCCGGAGAACTGACAGGGCCCTGGAGAAACCGGCGACATTTGAAGCCTCCCACCCCAAAATGCAGGGGCCCACAATCCCGCACCCCAGCGCCTTTACCTCGGCCCGCCCACCTCTCACCGCCCAGCCAGAGGATCTGGCCTGCCGGCCTTATGGGGGCTAACTCTAACCCTGGGTCGGCCCACGAGGAGCCCCTCCCAAGGGGCCTGGCACCACAACGCCGGGGATTGGGGATCCCCGAGCCGCAGCCTGGGATTCACCCTGCCGCCCCACCGCCAACGGAGCCGCTAGGGGCGTTGCTGGGGATTCAGGGCAGGAGAAAGGGCAGGGCCCTCCGAGCCATGGCAACATTCAAAGGCCCAGGACGCCAAAACGCTGGGGCCCACGCTCCCGCTCCCCAGCGTCTTCACCTCGGGCCGCACCTCAGCTCGCCGCACAGTGTGCGGTTGGGCCTGACGGTCTCCTGGGGGCTAACCCTAACCCTAGGTCAGCCACCCAGGGGCCACTCCCAAGGGTCCTGGTGCCGCTACACTGGGGATCAGGGACCCCAAGACCCAGAGCCAGACTCACCCTGCCGCAACGTTGCCACCCGGGCCGCTAGTGGCGCCGCCCGTCATTCAGGGCGGGAGAACTGACAGGGCCCTGGAGAAACCGGCGATATTTGAAGCCTCCTGCGCCAAAATGCAGGGGCCCACGCTCCCGATCGCCAGCGCCTTTACCTCGGGCCGCCCACCTCTCGCCGCCCAGCCAGAGGATTGGGCCTGCTGGCCTCCTGGGTGCTAACTCTAAACCTAGGTCCGCCCACGAGGAGCCCCTCCCAAGAGGCCTGGCCCCGCAACGCTGGGGATTGGGGATCCCCGAGCCGCAGCATGGACTCACCCTGCCGCTCCACCGCCAAGGGAGCTGCTAAGGGCGCCGCTGGTTATTCAGGGCAGGAGAACGGGCAGGGCCCTTTGAGCCATGGCAACAGTCGAAGGCCCAGGGCGCCAAAACGCTGGGGACCACGCTCCCGCTCTGCATCACCCTCAACTCGGCCCGCACCTCCGCTCTTCGCAGAGCCAGCGACTCGGGCCTGCCAGCCTCCTGGGAGCTAAGCCTAACCCTAGGACAGCCCCTGAAGGTCCCTTCCTAAGGGGCCTGGCGCCGCAACGCCAGGGATTGGGAGCCCCCAAGCCCCAGCGCCGGATGCATGCTGCCACCCCAACCCATACAGGCCGCTAGGGGTGCCGCCATTCATTCAGGGTGGGAGGACGGGCAGGGCCCTTCGAACCCCCGCCGACCTTCGAAGGCGCCCCGAACCAAAAGGCTTGGGCCCGGGCTCATGTTCACCAGCACCCTCACCTCGGCCCAACTCTCCGCTCGACGCACAGGCGGTGTATCGGGCCTGCTGGCCTCCTGGAGGCTAACCCTAACCATAGGTCGGCCACCGAGGGGCCCTTCCCAAGGGGCCTGGCGTCGCAACGCTGGGGATGGGGACCCCGAGCTCACGTGCCCCACTCACCCTGCTGCCCTTCAGCCACCCGAGCCACTAGAGGCCCCGCCGGTCAATCAGGGCAAGAGATCGGGCAGGGCCCTCCGAGCCCACGCTGACCTTTGAAGGCTCCCCGCGCAAAAACGTTGGCTCCCAGGATCCTGCTCACCAGCGCCCTCACCTAGGCCCACCCCACCGCTTGCTTCAGAGCCGGTGGATAGGGCCTGCCGGGCTCCTGGCAGCTAACCAAAACCCTGGGTGGGCCCTGAGGGGACATCGCAAGCGGCCTGGCTCTGCAATGCTGGGAATTGGTGACTCAGAGCCCCAGAGCCAGACTCACCCTGCCGCGCTGTCCCCACCTGGGCCGCTAGGGGCGCCGCGGGTCATAGAGGGCGAGAGAAGGGCAGGGCCTTCTGAGTCCCCGGTGACCTTCAAAGGCTCCCCGTGCCAAAACGCTGGTGCCCACGCTCCCGCTCCCCAGCGCCTTCACCTCGGGCCGCACCTCAGCTCGCCGCACAGTGTGCGGTTGGGCCTGACGGTCTCCTGGGGGCTAACCCTAACCCTAGGTCGGCCCCCCAGGGGCCCCTCTGAAGGGTTTTGGTGCCACTACGCCAGGGTTCTGGAAGCCCAAGCCCCAAAGCCAGACTCACCCTCCCACAACGCTGCCACCCGGGCCGCGAGGGGCGCCTCCGGTCCTTCAGGGCCGGAGAACTGACAGGGCCCTGGAGAAACCGGCGACATTTGAAGCCTCCCACCCCAAAATGCAGGGGCCCACAATCCCGCACCCCAGCGCCTTTACCTCGGCCCGCCCACCTCTCACCGCCCAGCCAGAGGATCTGGCCTGCCGGCCTTATGGGGGCTAACTCTAACCCTGGGTCGGCCCACGAGGAGCCCCTCCCAAGGGGCCTGGCACCACAACGCCGGGGATTGGGGATCCCCGAGCTGCAGCCTGGGATTCACCCTGCCGCCCCACCGCCAACGGAGCCGCTAGGGGCGTTGCTGGGGATTCAGGGCAGGAGAAAGGGCAGGGCCCTCCGAGCCATGGCAACATTCAAAGGCCCAGGACGCCAAAACGCTGGGGCCCACGCTCCCGCTCCCCAGCGCCTTCACCTCGGGCCGCACCTCAGCTCGCCGCACAGTGTGCGGTTGGGCCTGACGGTCTCCTGGGGGCTAACCCTAACCCTAGGTCAGCCACCCAGGGGCCACTCCCAAGGGTCCTGGTGCCGCTACACTGGGGATCAGGGACCCCAAGACCCAGAGCCAGACTCACCCTGCCGCAACGTTGCCACCCGGGCCGCTAGTGGCGCCGCCCGTCATTCAGGGCGGGAGAACTGACAGGGCCCTGGAGAAACCGGCGATATTTGAAGCCTCCTGCGCCAAAATGCAGGGGCCCACGCTCCCGATCGCCAGCGCCTTTACCTCGGGCCGCCCACCTCTCGCCGCCCAGCCAGAGGATTGGGCCTGCTGGCCTCCTGGGTGCTAACTCTAAACCTAGGTCCGCCCACGAGGAGCCCCTCCCAAGAGGCCTGGCCCCGCAACGCTGGGGATTGGGGATCCCCGAGCCGCAGCATGGACTCACCCTGCCGCTCCACCGCCAAGGGAGCTGCTAAGGGCGCCGCTGGTTATTCAGGGCAGGAGAACGGGCAGGGCCCTTTGAGCCATGGCAACAGTCGAAGGCCCAGGGCGCCAAAACGCTGGGGACCACGCTCCCGCTCTGCATCACCCTCAACTCGGCCCGCACCTCCGCTCTTCGCAGAGCCAGCGACTCGGGCCTGCCAGCCTCCTGGGAGCTAAGCCTAACCCTAGGACAGCCCCTGAAGGTCCCTTCCTAAGGGGCCTGGCGCCGCAACGCCAGGGATTGGGAGCCCCCAAGCCCCAGCGCCGGATGCACGCTGCCACCCCAACCCATACAGGCCGCTAGGGGTGCCGCCATTCATTCAGGGTGGGAGGACGGGCAGGGCCCTTCGAACCCCCGCCGACCTTCGAAGGCGCCCCGAACCAAAAGGCTTGGGCCCGGGCTCATGTTCACCAGCACCCTCACCTCGGCCCAACTCTCCGCTCGACGCACAGGCAGTGTATCGGGCCTGCTGGCCTCCTGGAGGCTAACCCTAACCATAGGTCGGCCACCGAGGGGCCCTTCCCAAGGGGCCTGGCGTCGCAACGCTGGGGATGGGGACCCCGAGCTCACGTGCCCCACTCACCCTGCTGCCCTTCAGCCACCCGAGCCACTAGAGGCCCCGCCGGTCAATCAGGGCAAGAGATCGGGCAGGGCCCTCCGAGCCCACGCTGACCTTTGAAGGCTCCCCGCGCAAAAACGTTGGCTCCCAGGATCCTGCTCGCCAGCGCCCTCACCTAGGCCCACCCCACCGCTTGCTTCAGAGCCGGTGGATAGGGCCTGCCGGGCTCCTGGCAGCTAACCAAAACCCTGGGTGGGCCCTGAGGGGACATCGCAAGCGGCCTGGCTCTGCAATGCTGGGAATTGGTGACTCAGAGCCCCAGAGCCAGACTCACCCTGCCGCGCTGTCCCCACCTGGGCCGCTAGGGGCGCCGCGGGTCATAGAGGGCGAGAGAAGGGCAGGGCCTTCTGAGTCCCAGTGACCTTCAAAGGCTCCCCGTGCCAAAACGCTGGTGCCCACGCTCCCGCTCCCCAGCGCCTTCACCTCGGGCCGCACCTCAGCTCGCCGCACAGTGTGCGGTTGGGCCTGACGGTCTCCTGGGGGCTAACCCTAACCCTAGGTCGGCCCCCCAGGGGCCCCTCTGAAGGGTTTTGGTGCCACTACGCCAGGGTTCTGGAAGCCCAAGCCCCAAAGCCAGACTCACCCTCCCACAACGCTGCCACCCGGGCCGCGAGGGGCGCCTCCGGTCCTTCAGGGCCGGAGAACTGACAGGGCCCTGGAGAAACCGGCGACATTTGAAGCCTCCCACCCCAAAATGCAGGGGCCCACAATCCCGCACCCCAGCGCCTTTACCTCGGCCCGCCCACCTCTCACCGCCCAGCCAGAGGATCTGGCCTGCCGGCCTTATGGGGGCTAACTCTAACCCTGGGTCGGCCCACGAGGAGCCCCTCCCAAGGGGCCTGGCACCACAACGCCGGGGATTGGGGATCCCCGAGCTGCAGCCTGGGATTCACCCTGCCGCCCCACCGCCAACGGAGCCGCTAGGGGCGTTGCTGGGGATTCAGGGCAGGAGAAAGGGCAGGGCCCTCCGAGCCATGGCAACATTCAAAGGCCCAGGACGCCAAAACGCTGGGGCCCACGCTCCCGCTCCCCAGCGCCTTCACCTCGGGCCGCACCTCAGCTCGCCGCACAGTGTGCGGTTGGGCCTGACGGTCTCCTGGGGGCTAACCCTAACCCTAGGTCAGCCACCCAGGGGCCACTCCCAAGGGTCCTGGTGCCGCTACACTGGGGATCAGGGACCCCAAGACCCAGAGCCAGACTCACCCTGCCGCAACGTTGCCACCCGGGCCGCTAGTGGCGCCGCCCGTCATTCAGGGCGGGAGAACTGACAGGGCCCTGGAGAAACCGGCGATATTTGAAGCCTCCTGCGCCAAAATGCAGGGGCCCACGCTCCCGATCGCCAGCGCCTTTACCTCGGGCCGCCCACCTCTCGCCGCCCAGCCAGAGGATTGGGCCTGCTGGCCTCCTGGGTGCTAACTCTAAACCTAGGTCCGCCCACGAGGAGCCCCTCCCAAGAGGCCTGGCCCCGCAACGCTGGGGATTGGGGATCCCCGAGCCGCAGCATGGACTCACCCTGCCGCTCCACCGCCAAGGGAGCTGCTAAGGGCGCCGCTGGTTATTCAGGGCAGGAGAACGGGCAGGGCCCTTTGAGCCATGGCAACAGTCGAAGGCCCAGGGCGCCAAAACGCTGGGGACCACGCTCCCGCTCTGCATCACCCTCAACTCGGCCCGCACCTCCGCTCTTCGCAGAGCCAGCGACTCGGGCCTGCCAGCCTCCTGGGAGCTAAGCCTAACCCTAGGACAGCCCCTGAAGGTCCCTTCCTAAGGGGCCTGGCGCCGCAACGCCAGGGATTGGGAGCCCCCAAGCCCCAGCGCCGGATGCACGCTGCCACCCCAACCCATACAGGCCGCTAGGGGTGCCGCCATTCATTCAGGGTGGGAGGACGGGCAGGGCCCTTCGAACCCCCGCCGACCTTCGAAGGCGCCCCGAACCAAAAGGCTTGGGCCCGGGCTCATGTTCACCAGCACCCTCACCTCGGCCCAACTCTCCGCTCGACGCACAGGCGGTGTATCGGGCCTGCTGGCCTCCTGGAGGCTAACCCTAACCATAGGTCGGCCACCGAGGGGCCCTTCCCAAGGGGCCTGGCGTCGCAACGCTGGGGATGGGGACCCCGAGCTCACGTGCCGCACTCACCCTGCTGCCCTTCAGCCACCCGAGCCACTAGAGGCCCCGCCGGTCAATCAGGGCAAGAGATCGGGCAGGGCCCTCCGAGCCCACGCTGACCTTTGAAGGCTCCCCGCGCAAAAACGTTGGCTCCCAGGATCCTGCTCGCCAGCGCCCTCACCTAGGCCCACCCCACCGCTTGCTTCAGAGCCGGTGGATAGGGCCTGCCGGGCTCCTGGCAGCTAACCAAAACCCTGGGTGGGCCCTGAGGGGACATCGCAAGCGGCCTGGCTCTGCAATGCTGGGAATTGGTGACTCAGAGCCCCAGAGCCAGACTCACCCTGCCGTGCTGTCCCCACCTGGGCCGCTAGGGGCGCCGCGGGTCATAGAGGGCGAGAGAAGGGCAGGGCCTTCTGAGTCCCCGGTGACCTTCAAAGGCTCCCCGTGCCAACACGCTGGTGCCCACGCTCCCGCTCCCCAGCGCCTTCACCTCGGGCCGCACCTCAGCTCGCCGCACAGTGTGCGGTTGGGCCTGACGGTCTCCTGGGGGCTAACCCTAACCCTAGGTCGGCCCCCCAGGGGCCCCTCTGAAGGGTTTTGGTGCCACTACGCCAGGGTTCTGGAAGCCCAAGCCCCAAAGCCAGACTCACCCTCCCACAACGCTGCCACCCGGGCCGCGAGGGGCGCCTCCGGTCCTTCAGGGCCGGAGAACTGACAGGGCCCTGGAGAAACCGGCGACATTTGAAGCCTCCCACCCCAAAATGCAGGGGCCCACAATCCCGCACCCCAGCGCCTTTACCTCGGCCCGCCCACCTCTCACCGCCCAGCCAGAGGATCTGGCCTGCCGGCCTTATGGGGGCTAACTCTAACCCTGGGTCGGCCCACGAGGAGCCCCTCCCAAGGGGCCTGGCACCACAACGCCGGGGATTGGGGATCCCCGAGCTGCAGCCTGGGATTCACCCTGCCGCCCCACCGCCAACGGAGCCGCTAGGGGCGTTGCTGGGGATTCAGGGCAGGAGAAAGGGCAGGGCCCTCCGAGCCATGGCAACATTCAAAGGCCCAGGACGCCAAAACGCTGGGGCCCACGCTCCCGCTCCCCAGCGCCTTCACCTCGGGCCGCACCTCAGCTCGCCGCACAGTGTGCGGTTGGGCCTGACGGTCTCCTGGGGGCTAACCCTAACCCTAGGTCAGCCACCCAGGGGCCACTCCCAAGGGTCCTGGTGCCGCTACACTGGGGATCAGGGACCCCAAGACCCAGAGCCAGACTCACCCTGCCACAACGTTGCCACCCGGGCCGCTAGTGGCGCCGCCCGTCATTCAGGGCGGGAGAACTGACAGGGCCCTGGAGAAACCGGCGATATTTGAAGCCTCCTGCGCCAAAATGCAGGGGCCCACGCTCCCGATCGCCAGCGCCTTTACCTCGGGCCGCCCACCTCTCGCCGCCCAGCCAGAGGATTGGGCCTGCTGGCCTCCTGGGTGCTAACTCTAAACCTAGGTCCGCCCACGAGGAGCCCCTCCCAAGAGGCCTGGCCCCGCAACGCTGGGGATTGGGGATCCCCGAGCCGCAGCATGGACTCACCCTGCCGCTCCACCGCCAAGGGAGCTGCTAAGGGCGCCGCTGGTTATTCAGGGCAGGAGAACGGGCAGGGCCCTTTGAGCCATGGCAACAGTCGAAGGCCCAGGGCGCCAAAACGCTGGGGACCACGCTCCCGCTCTGCATCACCCTCAACTCGGCCCGCACCTCCGCTCTTCGCAGAGCCAGCGACTCGGGCCTGCCAGCCTCCTGGGAGCTAAGCCTAACCCTAGGACAGCCCCTGAAGGTCCCTTCCTAAGGGGCCTGGCGCCGCAACGCCAGGGATTGGGAGCCCCCAAGCCCCAGCGCCGGATGCACGCTGCCACCCCAACCCATACAGGCCGCTAGGGGTGCCGCCATTCATTCAGGGTGGGAGGACGGGCAGGGCCCTTCGAACCCCCGCCGACCTTCGAAGGCGCCCCGAACCAAAAGGCTTGGGCCCGGGCTCATGTTCACCAGCACCCTCACCTCGGCCCAACTCTCCGCTCGACGCACAGGCGGTGTATCGGGCCTGCTGGCCTCCTGGAGGCTAACCCTAACCATAGGTCGGCCACCGAGGGGCCCTTCCCAAGGGGCCTGGCGTCGCAACGCTGGGGATGGGGACCCCGAGCTCACGTGCCCCACTCACCCTGCTGCCCTTCAGCCACCCGAGCCACTAGAGGCCCCACCGGTCAATCAGGGCAAGAGATCGGGCAGGGCCCTCCGAGCCCACGCTGACCTTTGAAGGCTCCCCGCGCAAAAACGTTGGCTCCCAGGATCCTGCTCGCCAGCGCCCTCACCTAGGCCCACCCCACCGCTTGCTTCAGAGCCGGTGGATAGGGCCTGCCGGGCTCCTGGCAGCTAACCAAAACCCTGGGTGGGCCCTGAGGGGACATCGCAAGCGGCCTGGCTCTGCAATGCTGGGAATTGGTGACTCAGAGCCCCAGAGCCAGACTCACCCTGCCGCGCTGTCCCCACCTGGGCCGCTAGGGGCGCCGCGGGTCATAGAGGGCGAGAGAAGGGCAGGGCCTTCTGAGTCCCCGGTGACCTTCAAAGGCTCCCCGTGCCAAAACGCTGGTGCCCACGCTCCCGCTCCCCAGCGCCTTCACCTCGGGCCGCACCTCAGCTCGCCGCACAGTGTGCGGTTGGGCCTGACGGTCTCCTGGGGGCTAACCCTAACCCTAGGTCGGCCCCCCAGGGGCCCCTCTGAAGGGTTTTGGTGCCACTACGCCAGGGTTCTGGAAGCCCAAGCCCCAAAGCCAGACTCACCCTCCCACAACGCTGCCACCCGGGCCACGAGGGGCGCCTCCGGTCCTTCAGGGCCGGAGAACTGACAGGGCCCTGGAGAAACCGGCGACATTTGAAGCCTCCCACCCCAAAATGCAGGGGCCCACAATCCCGCACCCCAGCGCCTTTACCTCGGCCCGCCCACCTCTCACCGCCCAGCCAGAGGATCTGGCCTGCCGGCCTTATGGGGGCTAACTCTAACCCTGGGTCGGCCCACGAGGAGCCCCTCCCAAGGGGCCTGGCACCACAACGCCGGGGATTGGGGATCCCCGAGCTGCAGCCTGGGATTCACCCTGCCGCCCCACCGCCAACGGAGCCGCTAGGGGCGTTGCTGGGGATTCAGGGCAGGAGAAAGGGCAGGGCCCTCCGAGCCATGGCAACATTCAAAGGCCCAGGACGCCAAAACGCTGGGGCCCACGCTCCCGCTCCCCAGCGCCTTCACCTCGGGCCGCACCTCAGCTCGCCGCACAGTGTGCGGTTGGGCCTGACGGTCTCCTGGGGGCTAACCCTAACCCTAGGTCAGCCACCCAGGGGCCACTCCCAAGGGTCCTGGTGCCGCTACACTGGGGATCAGGGACCCCAAGACCCAGAGCCAGACTCACCCTGCCGCAACGTTGCCACCCGGGCCGCTAGTGGCGCCGCCCGTCATTCAGGGCGGGAGAACTGACAGGGCCCTGGAGAAACCGGCGATATTTGAAGCCTCCTGCGCCAAAATGCAGGGGCCCACGCTCCCGATCGCCAGCGCCTTTACCTCGGGCCGCCCACCTCTCGCCGCCCAGCCAGAGGATTGGGCCTGCTGGCCTCCTGGGTGCTAACTCTAAACCTAGGTCCGCCCACGAGGAGCCCCTCCCAAGAGGCCTGGCCCCGCAACGCTGGGGATTGGGGATCCCCGAGCCGCAGCATGGACTCACCCTGCCGCTCCACCGCCAAGGGAGCTGCTAAGGGCGCCGCTGGTTATTCAGGGCAGGAGAACGGGCAGGGCCCTTTGAGCCATGGCAACAGTCGAAGGCCCAGGGCGCCAAAACGCTGGGGACCACGCTCCCGCTCTGCATCACCCTCAACTCGGCCCGCACCTCCGCTCTTCGCAGAGCCAGCGACTCGGGCCTGCCAGCCTCCTGGGAGCTAAGCCTAACCCTAGGACAGCCCCTGAAGGTCCCTTCCTAAGGGGCCTGGCGCCGCAACGCCAGGGATTGGGAGCCCCCAAGCCCCAGCGCCGGATGCACGCTGCCACCCCAACCCATACAGGCCGCTAGGGGTGCCGCCATTCATTCAGGGTGGGAGGACGGGCAGGGCCCTTCGAACCCCCGCCGACCTTCGAAGGCGCCCCGAACCAAAAGGCTTGGGCCCGGGCTCATGTTCACCAGCACCCTCACCTCGGCCCAACTCTCCGCTCGACGCACAGGCGGTGTATCGGGCCTGCTGGCCTCCTGGAGGCTAACCCTAACCATAGGTCGGCCACCGAGGGGCCCTTCCCAAGGGGCCTGGCGTCGCAACGCTGGGGATGGGGACCCCGAGCTCACGTGCCCCACTCACCCTGCTGCCCTTCAGCCACCCGAGCCACTAGAGGCCCCGCCGGTCAATCAGGGCAAGAGATCGGGCAGGGCCCTCCGAGCCCACGCTGACCTTTGAAGGCTCCCCGCGCAAAAACGTTGGCTCCCAGGATCCTGCTCGCCAGCGCCCTCACCTAGGCCCACCCCACCGCTTGCTTCAGAGCCGGTGGATAGGGCCTGCCGGGCTCCTGGCAGCTAACCAAAACCCTGGGTGGGCCCTGAGGGGACATCGCAAGCGGCCTGGCTCTGCAATGCTGGGAATTGGTGACTCAGAGCCCCAGAGCCAGACTCACCCTGCCGCGCTGTCCCCACCTGGGCCGCTAGGGGCGCCGCGGGTCATAGAGGGCGAGAGAAGGGCAGGGCCTTCTGAGTCCCCGGTGACCTTCAAAGGCTCCCCGTGCCAAAACGCTGGTGCCCACGCTCCCGCTCCCCAGCGCCTTCACCTCGGGCCGCACCTCAGCTCGCCGCACAGTGTGCGGTTGGGCCTGACGGTCTCCTGGGGGCTAACCCTAACCCTAGGTCGGCCCCCCAGGGGCCCCTCTGAAGGGTTTTGGTGCCACTACGCCAGGGTTCTGGAAGCCCAAGCCCCAAAGCCAGACTCACCCTCCCACAACGCTGCCACCCGGGCCGCGAGGGGCGCCTCCGGTCCTTCAGGGCCGGAGAACTGACAGGGCCCTGGAGAAACCGGCGACATTTGAAGCCTCCCACCCCAAAATGCAGGGGCCCACAATCCCGCACCCCAGCGCCTTTACCTCGGCCCGCCCACCTCTCACCGCCCAGCCAGAGGATCTGGCCTGCCGGCCTTATGGGGGCTAACTCTAACCCTGGGTCGGCCCACGAGGAGCCCCTCCCAAGGGGCCTGGCACCACAACGCCGGGGATTGGGGATCCCCGAGCTGCAGCCTGGGATTCACCCTGCCGCCCCACCGCCAACGGAGCCGCTAGGGGCGTTGCTGGGGATTCAGGGCAGGAGAAAGGGCAGGGCCCTCCGAGCCATGGCAACATTCAAAGGCCCAGGACGCCAAAACGCTGGGGCCCACGCTCCCGCTCCCCAGCGCCTTCACCTCGGGCCGCACCTCAGCTCGCCGCACAGTGTGCGGTTGGGCCTGACGGTCTCCTGGGGGCTAACCCTAACCCTAGGTCAGCCACCCAGGGGCCACTCCCAAGGGTCCTGGTGCCGCTACACTGGGGATCAGGGACCCCAAGACCCAGAGCCAGACTCACCCTGCCGCAACGTTGCCACCCGGGCCGCTAGTGGCGCCGCCCGTCATTCAGGGCGGGAGAACTGACAGGGCCCTGGAGAAACCGGCGATATTTGAAGCCTCCTGCGCCAAAATGCAGGGGCCCACGCTCCCGATCGCCAGCGCCTTTACCTCGGGCCGCCCACCTCTCGCCGCCCAGCCAGAGGATTGGGCCTGCTGGCCTCCTGGGTGCTAACTCTAAACCTAGGTCCGCCCACGAGGAGCCCCTCCCAAGAGGCCTGGCCCCGCAACGCTGGGGATTGGGGATCCCCGAGCCGCAGCATGGACTCACCCTGCCGCTCCACCGCCAAGGGAGCTGCTAAGGGCGCCGCTGGTTATTCAGGGCAGGAGAACGGGCAGGGCCCTTTGAGCCATGGCAACAGTCGAAGGCCCAGGGCGCCAAAACGCTGGGGACCACGCTCCCGCTCTGCATCACCCTCAACTCGGCCCGCACCTCCGCTCTTCGCAGAGCCAGCGACTCGGGCCTGCCAGCCTCCTGGGAGCTAAGCCTAACCCTAGGACAGCCCCTGAAGGTCCCTTCCTAAGGGGCCTGGCGCCGCAACGCCAGGGATTGGGAGCCCCCAAGCCCCAGCGCCGGATGCACGCTGCCACCCCAACCCATACAGGCCGCTAGGGGTGCCGCCATTCATTCAGGGTGGGAGGACGGGCAGGGCCCTTCGAACCCCCGCCGACCTTCGAAGGCGCCCCGAACCAAAAGGCTTGGGCCCGGGCTCATGTTCACCAGCACCCTCACCTCGGCCCAACTCTCCGCTCGACGCACAGGCGGTGTATCGGGCCTGCTGGCCTCCTGGAGGCTAACCCTAACCATAGGTCGGCCACCGAGGGGCCCTTCCCAAGGGGCCTGGCGTCGCAACGCTGGGGATGGGGACCCCGAGCTCACGTGCCCCACTCACCCTGCTGCCCTTCAGCCACCCGAGCCACTAGAGGCCCCGCCGGTCAATCAGGGCAAGAGATCGGGCAGGGCCCTCCGAGCCCACGCTGACCTTTGAAGGCTCCCCGCGCAAAAACGTTGGCTCCCAGGATCCTGCTCGCCAGCGCCCTCACCTAGGCCCACCCCACCGCTTGCTTCAGAGCCGGTGGATAGGGCCTGCCGGGCTCCTGGCAGCTAACCAAAACCCTGGGTGGGCCCTGAGGGGACATCGCAAGCGGCCTGGCTCTGCAATGCTGGGAATTGGTGACTCAGAGCCCCAGAGCCAGACTCACCCTGCCGCGCTGTCCCCACCTGGGCCGCTAGGGGCGCCGCAGGTCATAGAGGGCGAGAGAAGGGCAGGGCCTTCTGAGTCCCCGGTGACCTTCAAAGGCTCCCCGTGCCAAAACGCTGGTGCCCACGCTCCCGCTCCCCAGCGCCTTCACCTCGGGCCGCACCTCAGCTCGCCGCACAGTGTGCGGTTGGGCCTGACGGTCTCCTGGGGGCTAACCCTAACCCTAGGTCGGCCCCCCAGGGGCCCCTCTGAAGGGTTTTGGTGCCACTACGCCAGGGTTCTGGAAGCCCAAGCCCCAAAGCCAGACTCACCCTCCCACAACGCTGCCACCCGGGCCGCGAGGGGCACCTCCGGTCCTTCAGGGCCGGAGAACTGACAGGGCCCTGGAGAAACCGGCGACATTTGAAGCCTCCCACCCCAAAATGCAGGGGCCCACAATCCCGCACCCCAGCGCCTTTACCTCGGCCCGCCCACCTCTCACCGCCCAGCCAGAGGATCTGGCCTGCCGGCCTTATGGGGGCTAACTCTAACCCTGGGTCGGCCCACGAGGAGCCCCTCCCAAGGGGCCTGGCACCACAACGCCGGGGATTGGGGATCCCCGAGCTGCAGCCTGGGATTCACCCTGCCGCCCCACCGCCAACGGAGCCGCTAGGGGCGTTGCTGGGGATTCAGGGCAGGAGAAAGGGCAGGGCCCTCCGAGCCATGGCAACATTCAAAGGCCCAGGACGCCAAAACGCTGGGGCCCACGCTCCCGCTCCCCAGCGCCTTCACCTCGGGCCGCACCTCAGCTCGCCGCACAGTGTGCGGTTGGGCCTGACGGTCTCCTGGGGGCTAACCCTAACCCTAGGTCAGCCACCCAGGGGCCACTCCCAAGGGTCCTGGTGCCGCTACACTGGGGATCAGGGACCCCAAGACCCAGAGCCAGACTCACCCTGCCGCAACGTTGCCACCCGGGCCGCTAGTGGCGCCGCCCGTCATTCAGGGCGGGAGAACTGACAGGGCCCTGGAGAAACCGGCGATATTTGAAGCCTCCTGCGCCAAAATGCAGGGGCCCACGCTCCCGATCGCCAGCGCCTTTACCTCGGGCCGCCCACCTCTCGCCGCCCAGCCAGAGGATTGGGCCTGCTGGCCTCCTGGGTGCTAACTCTAAACCTAGGTCCGCCCACGAGGAGCCCCTCCCAAGAGGCCTGGCCCCGCAACGCTGGGGATTGGGGATCCCCGAGCCGCAGCATGGACTCACCCTGCCGCTCCACCGCCAAGGGAGCTGCTAAGGGCGCCGCTGGTTATTCAGGGCAGGAGAACGGGCAGGGCCCTTTGAGCCATGGCAACAGTCGAAGGCCCAGGGCGCCAAAACGCTGGGGACCACGCTCCCGCTCTGCATCACCCTCAACTCGGCCCGCACCTCCGCTCTTCGCAGAGCCAGCGACTCGGGCCTGCCAGCCTCCTGGGAGCTAAGCCTAACCCTAGGACAGCCCCTGAAGGTCCCTTCCTAAGGGGCCTGGCGCCGCAACGCCAGGGATTGGGAGCCCCCAAGCCCCAGCGCCGGATGCACGCTGCCACCCCAACCCATACAGGCCGCTAGGGGTGCCGCCATTCATTCAGGGTGGGAGGACGGGCAGGGCCCTTCGAACCCCCGCCGACCTTCGAAGGCGCCCCGAACCAAAAGGCTTGGGCCCGGGCTCATGTTCACCAGCACCCTCACCTCGGCCCAACTCTCCGCTCGACGCACAGGCGGTGTATCGGGCCTGCTGGCCTCCTGGAGGCTAACCCTAACCATAGGTCGGCCACCGAGGGGCCCTTCCCAAGGGGCCTGGCGTCGCAACGCTGGGGATGGGGACCCCGAGCTCACGTGCCCCACTCACCCTGCTGCCCTTCAGCCACCCGAGCCACTAGAGGCCCCGCCGGTCAATCAGGGCAAGAGATCGGGCAGGGCCCTCCGAGCCCACGCTGACCTTTGAAGGCTCCCCGCGCAAAAACGTTGGCTCCCAGGATCCTGCTCGCCAGCGCCCTCACCTAGGCCCACCCCACCGCTTGCTTCAGAGCCGGTGGATAGGGCCTGCCGGGCTCCTGGCAGCTAACCAAAACCCTGGGTGGGCCCTGAGGGGACATCGCAAGCGGCCTGGCTCTGCAATGCTGGGAATTGGTGACTCAGAGCCCCAGAGCCAGACTCACCCTGCCGCGCTGTCCCCACCTGGGCCGCTAGGGGCGCCGCGGGTCATAGAGGGCGAGAGAAGGGCAGGGCCTTCTGAGTCCCCGGTGACCTTCAAAGGCTCCCCGTGCCAAAACGCTGGTGCCCACGCTCCCGCTCCCCAGCGCCTTCACCTCGGGCCGCACCTCAGCTCGCCGCACAGTGTGCGGTTGGGCCTGACGGTCTCCTGGGGGCTAACCCTAACCCTAGGTCGGCCCCCCAGGGGCCCCTCTGAAGGGTTTTGGTGCCACTACGCCAGGGTTCTGGAAGCCCAAGCCCCAAAGCCAGACTCACCCTCCCACAACGCTGCCACCCGGGCCGCGAGGGGCGCCTCCGGTCCTTCAGGGCCGGAGAACTGACAGGGCCCTGGAGAAACCGGCGACATTTGAAGCCTCCCACCCCAAAATGCAGGGGCCCACAATCCCGCACCCCAGCGCCTTTACCTCGGCCCGCCCACCTCTCACCGCCCAGCCAGAGGATCTGGCCTGCCGGCCTTATGGGGGCTAACTCTAACCCTGGGTCGGCCCACGAGGAGCCCCTCCCAAGGGGCCTGGCACCACAACGCCGGGGATTGGGGATCCCCGAGCTGCAGCCTGGGATTCACCCTGCCGCCCCACCGCCAACGGAGCCGCTAGGGGCGTTGCTGGGGATTCAGGGCAGGAGAAAGGGCAGGGCCCTCCGAGCCATGGCAACATTCAAAGGCCCAGGACGCCAAAACGCTGGGGCCCACGCTCCCGCTCCCCAGCGCCTTCACCTCGGGCCGCACCTCAGCTCGCCGCACAGTGTGCGGTTGGGCCTGACGGTCTCCTGGGGGCTAACCCTAACCCTAGGTCAGCCACCCAGGGGCCACTCCCAAGGGTCCTGGTGCCGCTACACTGGGGATCAGGGACCCCAAGACCCAGAGCCAGACTCACCCTGCCGCAACGTTGCCACCCGGGCCGCTAGTGGCGCCGCCCGTCATTCAGGGCGGGAGAACTGACAGGGCCCTGGAGAAACCGGCGATATTTGAAGCCTCCTGCGCCAAAATGCAGGGGCCCACGCTCCCGATCGCCAGCGCCTTTACCTCGGGCCGCCCACCTCTCGCCGCCCAGCCAGAGGATTGGGCCTGCTGGCCTCCTGGGTGCTAACTCTAAACCTAGGTCCGCCCACGAGGAGCCCCTCCCAAGAGGCCTGGCCCCGCAACGCTGGGGATTGGGGATCCCCGAGCCGCAGCATGGACTCACCCTGCCGCTCCACCGCCAAGGGAGCTGCTAAGGGCGCCGCTGGTTATTCAGGGCAGGAGAACGGGCAGGGCCCTTTGAGCCATGGCAACAGTCGAAGGCCCAGGGCGCCAAAACGCTGGGGACCACGCTCCCGCTCTGCATCACCCTCAACTCGGCCCGCACCTCCGCTCTTCGCAGAGCCAGCGACTCGGGCCTGCCAGCCTCCTGGGAGCTAAGCCTAACCCTAGGACAGCCCCTGAAGGTCCCTTCCTAAGGGGCCTGGCGCCGCAACGCCAGGGATTGGGAGCCCCCAAGCCCCAGCGCCGGATGCACGCTGCCACCCCAACCCATACAGGCCGCTAGGGGTGCCGCCATTCATTCAGGGTGGGAGGACGGGCAGGGCCCTTCGAACCCCCGCCGACCTTCGAAGGCGCCCCGAACCAAAAGGCTTGGGCCCGGGCTCATGTTCACCAGCACCCTCACCTCGGCCCAACTCTCCGCTCGACGCACAGGCGGTGTATCGGGCCTGCTGGCCTCCTGGAGGCTAACCCTAACCATAGGTCGGCCACCGAGGGGCCCTTCCCAAGGGGCCTGGCGTCGCAACGCTGGGGATGGGGACCCCGAGCTCACGTGCCCCACTCACCCTGCTGCCCTTCAGCCACCCGAGCCACTAGAGGCCCCGCCGGTCAATCAGGGCAAGAGATCGGGCAGGGCCCTCCGAGCCCACGCTGACCTTTGAAGGCTCCCCGCGCAAAAACGTTGGCTCCCAGGATCCTGCTCGCCAGCGCCCTCACCTAGGCCCACCCCACCGCTTGCTTCAGAGCCGGTGGATAGGGCCTGCCGGGCTCCTGGCAGCTAACCAAAACCCTGGGTGGGCCCTGAGGGGACATCGCAAGCGGCCTGGCTCTGCAATGCTGGGAATTGGTGACTCAGAGCCCCAGAGCCAGACTCACCCTGCCGCGCTGTCCCCACCTGGGCCGCTAGGGGCGCCGCGGGTCATAGAGGGCGAGAGAAGGGCAGGGCCTTCTGAGTCCCCGGTGACCTTCAAAGGCTCCCCGTGCCAACACGCTGGTGCCCACGCTCCCGCTCCCCAGCGCCTTCACCTCGGGCCGCACCTCAGCTCGCCGCACAGTGTGCGGTTGGGCCTGACGGTCTCCTGGGGGCTAACCCTAACCCTAGGTCGGCCCCCCAGGGGCCCCTCTGAAGGGTTTTGGTGCCACTACGCCAGGGTTCTGGAAGCCCAAGCCCCAAAGCCAGACTCACCCTCCCACAACGCTGCCACCCGGGCCGCGAGGGGCGCCTCCGGTCCTTCAGGGCCGGAGAACTGACAGGGCCCTGGAGAAACCGGCGACATTTGAAGCCTCCCACCCCAAAATGCAGGGGCCCACAATTCCGCACCCCAGCGCCTTTACCTCGGCCCGCCCACCTCTCACCGCCCAGCCAGAGGATCTGGCCTGCTGGCCTTATGGGGGCTAACTCTAACCCTAGGTCGGCCCCCGAGGGCCCCCTCCCAAGGAGCCTGGCACCACAATGCCGGGGATTTGGGAACCCGAGCCCCAGTGCTGGACTCACTCTGCCACCCCGCAAGCACCCATGGCGCTAGGGGCGTTGCGAGTCATTCAGGAAGGGAGAACGGGCAGGGCCCTCCGATCCCCCTGTGACCTTCGAAGGCCCCCTGCGCAAAAACTCTGGCTCCCTCGCTTCTGCTCGCCAGCGCCCTAACCTCGGCCCACCCCTACGCTCGGTGCAGAGCTGGCGGATCGGGCCTGCTGGCTTCCTGGGGTCTAACCCTAACCCTAGGTCACCACCGAGGGGCCCCTCCCAAGTGGCCTGGCGCCGCATGCCATTGATTGGGGACCCCCAAGTCCCAGCGCCGGATGCACCCTGCCGCCCCACCGCCACATGGGGAGCTAGGGGCGTTGCCAGTCCTTCAGGGCGACAGAACGGGCAGGACCCTCCGAGCCACCTGTGACTTTTGAAGGCACCCCAAGGCAAAGCCAAAATGCTCTGGCCCACGCTCCCGCTCGCCAGCTATCTCACCTCGACCCACACCTCCATTCACTGCACATGGGCTGATCGAGCCTGCCAGCCTCCTGGGGGCTAACCCTAACCCTAGGTTGGCCACCGAGGGGCCTGTCCCAAAGGGCCTGGCGGGGCAACGCCAGGTATTAGGGACCCCCGAGCCCCAGCGCCGGATTCACTCTGCCGCCACGCTGACAACCGGGCCGCTAAGGGTGCCGTTGGTCATTCAGGGCGGGAGAACGGGCAGGGCCCTCCGAGCCCGCGGCGACCTTCGAAGGCCGCCCCATTCAAAATGCTTGAGCTCACGCTCCTGCTCCTCAGCGCCCTCACCTCGGCCCGCCCCTCTGCTCGCCGCAGAGCCGGTGGACGAGGCCTGCCCTCCATCTGGGGACTACCCATAACCCTAGGTTGGCCCCTGAGGGGCCACTCCAAAGGGGCCTGGCACCGCAATGCCTGGGATTGGGGACCCCCGAGCCCCAGCGCCGGACTGAAGGTCTCGCCCCGCCGCCACCTGGGTCGCTAGGAGTACCGTCGGTCATTCAGGGAGGGAGAATGGGCAGATCCCTCCGAGCCCCTGGTGACCTTCGAAGGCCCCCCGCGCCAAAACGCTTGGGCCCTTGCTCCCGCTCGCCTGCGCCCTCACCTCGGTCCGCCCCTCCGCTCGCTGCAGAGCCAGTGGATCGGGACTGCCGGCCTCCTGGGTGTTACCCTAACCGTTGGTGGGCCCCCGAGTGGGCCATCCCAGGTTCCTATTGCTGCAACACCGGGGATTGGGGACCCCCGAGCCCCAGCGCCAGACTCACCCTGCAGCCCCGCCACCACCCGGGCCGCTACAGGTGCCGCCGGTCATTCAGGGAGGGAGAACAGGCAGGGACCTCCGAGGCCCCTGGGGCCTTCGTAGGCCCCCCGCGCCAAAACGCTTGGGCCCACGCTCCCGTTCGCCAGCGCCCTCACCTCGGCTCGCCCATCTGCTCGCCACACAGCTGGCGTTTTGGGCCTGCCGGCCTCCTGAGGTCTAACTCTAACCCTAGGTCAGCCCCCGAGGCGTACCTCCCAAGGCGCTTGGTGCCACAATGCCGGAGATTGGTGACCCCCGAGCCGCAGCGCCGGACTCACATTGCCACCCCACCGCCACCCGGGCTTCTAGGGCCGCTGCCAGTCAGTCAGGACGGGAGAACGGGCAGGGCCCTCCGAGCCCACAGCGACCATCGAAGCCCCCCTGCGCCAAACGCCTGGGCCCATGTTCCTGCTCGCCAGCACCCTTGCCTCGGCCCACCCCTCCGCTCGCTGCACAGCCGGCATACGGGCCTGCCGACTCCTGGGAGCTAACCCTAACGCTAGGTCGGTGCCCGAGGGGCCCCTCCCAAGGGGCCTGGTGCCGCAAGCCAGGGATTCAGGACGCCCAAGCCTCAGCACTGGACTCACCCTGCTGACCCACCGCCACCCTGGCCGCTAGGAGCGCTGTCAGTCATTCAGGGCGGGAGAATGGGCAGGGCCCTCTGAGCCCCCTGCGACTTTCGAAGGCCCCCCTCGCCAAAACGCTTGGGCCCATGCTCCCGCTCGCCAGCACCCTCACCTCGCCCCCCCCCCTCCGCTAGTCGCATAGCCAGCGGATTGGGCCTGCTGGCCTCCTGGGGACTATTGGTATCCCTAGTTCAGCCCACTAGGGGCCCTTCCCAAGGGGCCTGGCGCCGCAACGCTGGGGATTGGGAATCCACGATCCCCAGCGCTGGACTCACCCTACTGCCCCGCTGCCACCCGGGCTGGTAGGGGCGCCGCCGATCATTCAGGGCGGGAAAACGGGCAGGGCCCTCCGAGCCCCTGCCGACCATCGAAGTCCCCCCACGCCAAAACGCTTGGGCCCTCACTCCCGCTTGCCAGCTCCTTCACCTCGGCCCGCCACTCCACTCGACGCACACCTGGCGGATAGGGTCTGCCGGCCTCCCGGGGGCTAACCCTAACACTAGTTCGGTCCCCAAAGGGCCCCTCCAAAGGGGCCTGGCACCACAACGCCGGGGATTGGGGACCCCCATGCCCCAGCGCCGGACTCACCCTGCCGTCCTGCCGCCACCTGGGCCGCTAGGGGTGCGGCCGGATATTCAAGGCTGGAAAACGGGCAGGGCCCTTGGAGCCCCCGGCGACCTTCAAAGGGCCCCTGCGCCAAAACGCTTGAGCCCAGGCTCCCGCTCGCCAGCGCCCTCACCTTGGCCTGCCCCTCCGCTCACCGGATAGCTGGCGGATCGGGCCAGCCTGCCTTCTGGTGGCTAAACCTAACCGTAGGTCGGCCACCGAGGGGCCCCTCCGATGGATGGGGCCTGGCGCCACATCGCCTGGGATTGCTGACCCCGAGCCCCAGCGCGGGATTCACCTTGCCGCCCCACCGCCAACTGGGCTGCTAGGAGTGCCGTCAGTCATTCAGGGCGGGAAAATGGGCAGGGCCCTCCGAGCCCCTGGCGACCTTCGAAGACCCCCCGCGCCAAAACGATTGGGCCCAAGCTCCTGCTCACCTGCGCCCTCACCTCGGACCACCCCTCCGCTCACTGCACAGCCGGTGGATCGGGCCTGTGGGCCTCCTGGGGGCTAACCCTAACCCTAGGTCTGCCCCCAAATGGCCCTTCCCAAGGGGCCTGGCGCCGCAAAGCCGGGCATTGGGGACCCCCGAGACCCAGCACCGGACTCAACCTGCCGCCCCGCTGCCACCAGTGCCGTGAGGAGCGCCATCGGTCATTCAGGACGGAAGAACGGGCAGGACCCTCTGAGTCCCTGGCAAAATTCGAAGGCCCCTCACGCCGAAACTTTGGGCCCATGTTCCCACTCGACAAATCGCTCATCTCAACCTGCCCCTCTGCTCGCCGCACAGCTGGAGGATCGGGCCTGCCGGCCTCCTTTGGGCTAACCCTACCCTAGGTCGGCCCCCGAGGGACCACTTCCAAGTGTCCGGTGCAGCCACGCCGGGGATTGGGGACCCCCCCCAGTGCTGGACTCACCTTGCCGTCCCGTCGCCAACCGGGCCGCTACGGGCACCGCCGGTCATTCAGGGCGGGAGAACGGGCAGCGCCCTCTGAGCCTCTGGCGACTACGAAGGCCATCCGCGCCAAAACGCTTGGGCCGACGCTCCCGGTCGCCAGCGACCTCACCTCAGCACACCACTCCAATCGCCGCAGAGCTGGCGGATCGCGCCTGCCACCCTCCTGGGGGCTAACCTTAACCCAAGCTGGGCCCCAGAGGGGCCCCTCCCAAGGGGACTGGCGCCGCAACGCCAAGGATCGGGGAACCCGAGCCCCGGCTGCGAACTAACCCTGCCCCCGCGCCATCACCCGGGCTGCTAGGGGCACCCTCGGTCATTCAGGGCGGCAGAACTGGCAGGCCCCTCCGAGCCCCCAGCGACCTTTGAAGGCCCCCCGCGCCAAAACGCTTGGGCTCACGCTCCTGTTTGTCAGCGCACTCACTTCGACCCACCCCTCCTCTCGCCACACAGCTGGCAGATCCCGCCTGCCGGGCTTCTGGGTGTAACCCTAACCCTAGGTCTGTCCCCATGGGGCCCCTCCTAATGGGCCTGGCATCGCAATGCCGGGGATTGGGGAACCCCAGGCCCAGCGCCGGACTCACCCTGCTGCCCCACCACCACCCAGGCCGCTAGGGGCGTTGCCAGAATTTCAGGGCGGAAGAAAGGGCAGGGCCCTCTGAGCCCCCGCTGACCTTAGAAGGCCTCCCGCACCAAAACATTTGGGCCCACGCTCCCGTTCGCCAGCGCCCTCTTCTCAGGTCGCCCTTCCGCTCACCGAACATCTAGCGGATCAGGCCAGCCTGCTTCCTGGGGGCTAACGCTAACCCTAGGTCGGACCCCGAGGGGCCCCTTCCAAAGGCCTGGTGCCACAACGTCGGGGATTGGGGACCCCTGAGCCACAGTGCCAGACGCACTCTACCGCCCCTCCCCTACTGGCCCCTAGGGGCGCCGCCGGTCATTCAGGGCGGGAGAATGGGCAGGGCCCTCCGAGCCATGGCAACATTCGAAGGCTCAGGGCACCAAAACACTGGGGCCCACGCTCCCGCTCGCCATCGCCCTCAACTCGACCCGCACCTCCGCCCATCGCACAGTGGGCAGATCGGGCCTGCCGGACTCCTGGGAGATAACCCCAAACCCTACTTCGGCTCCCGAGGGGCCCCACCAAGGGGCCTGGCACCGCCACGCCGGGGCTTGGGGAATCCTGAGCCCCAGCTCCGGACTCACGCTGCCTCCCTACCGCCACCCTGGCCGCTAGGGTGCCGCCGGTCATTAAGGGCGGGGGAACGGGCAGGGCCATCAGAGCTCACGGCGACCATCGAAGGCCCCCCGCGCCAAAACGCTTGGGCCCACGCTCCCGCTCCCCAGTGCCCTCACCTCAGCTTGCCCCTCCGCTTGCCGCAGAGCTGGCGGATCGGGCCTGCCGTCCTCCTGGGGAATCTCCCTAAGCCTAGGTCGGCCATCGACGGACCCCTCCCAAGGGCCCTGGTGCCGCAACGCCGGGGATGGGGGACCCCCGATCCCCAGCGCTGGACTTAACCTGCCCCCCTGCCACCACCCTGGCGACTAGGGGCGCTGTCGTTCATTAAGGGCAGGAAAACGGGCAGCGCCCTCCGAGGCCCCAGCGACCTTCGAAGCCCTCCGCGAAAAAACGCTTGGGCCCAAGCTCTTGCTCGCCAGCGCCCTCACCTCAGCCCGCCCCTCTGCTCGCCGCACAGCGGGTGGATCGGGCCTGCCGGCCTACTGGGGGCTAACCCTATCCCTAGGTCTGTCCCCGAGGGCCCCCACCCAAGGGGCCTGGCGCCGCAAACTGGGGATGGGGGACCCCCAAGCCCCAGCGCCGGACTCACCCTGCCACCCCTCCGACATCCGGGCAGCTAGGGGCGCCGCAGGTCATTGAGGGCGGGAGAATGGGCAGGGCCCTCGAGCCCCCGGCGAACTTCGAAGACCCCCTCGCCAAAACGCTTGGGCTCACGCACCCGCTCACCAGAGCCCTCACCTCGGTTTGCCCCTCCGCTCTCTGCACAGCCAGCAGATCGGCCTGCCGGCCTCCTTGGGGCTAACCGTAACCCTAGGTCGGCCCCTTAGGGGCCCCTCCCCAGGGGCCTAGCACCACAACGCCGGGGGTTGGGGATCCCTGAGCCCCAGCGCCAGATTCACCCTGCTGCCCCACCGCCAACCGGGCCGGTAGGGGTGCCGCTGGTCATTCAGTGCGGGAGGACATGTAGGGCCCTCCGAGCTATCGGTGACTTTTGAAGGCCCCCAGAGCCAAAACGCTTGGGCCCATGCTCCCGTTCGCCAGCACCCTCACTTCGGCCAGGCCCTCTGCTTGCCGCACAGGAGGCGGATAGTGCCTGTCAGCCACCTGGGGGCTAACCCTAAACATAGGTCGGCCCCCTAAGGTCCCCTCCTAAGTGGCCTGGACCCACAACGCCGGCGATAGGGTACCTCCCAGCCCCAGCGCTGGATTCACCCTGCCGCCCTTCTGCCAACTGGGTCGGTAGGGGCAACACCGGACATTAAGGGCGGGAGAACGGGCAGGGCCCTCCGAGCCCCCGGCGACCTTCGAAGGCCCCCCGCACCAAGGAACTTGGGTCCACGCTTCCGCTCGCAGCGCCCGTACCTCGACCCCCCGTCCGCTCACCACAAGCTGGCGGATCGGGTCGGCTGGCCTCCTGGGGGCTAACGCTAACCCTGGGTCGGCCCCCGAGGGGCCCCTCCCAAGGGACCTGGCACCGCAACACCAGGGATTGGGCCCCCACAGCCCCAGCTCCGGACTCACCCTGCTGCCCCGCCACCACCTGGGCCACTAGGGGCGTCGCCCATCATTCAGGGCTGGAGAACAGGCAGGGTCTTCCGAGGCCCCTGCGACCTTAGTAGGCCCCCCGTGCCAAAAAGCTTGGGCCCATGCTCCTGCTCGCTAGCGCCTTACCTCAGCCGCCCCTCCGCTCGCCGCGAGCTGGCGGATCGGGCCTGCCGGCCTTCTGGGGGCTAACCCAAACACCAGGTCGGCCCCCAAGGGGCCCCTCCCAAGGGGCCTATCGCTGCAATGCCTGGGATTGGTGACCCCCGAGTCCCAGCGCCGGACTCACCGTGCCGCCCCGCCGCCACCCGGGCCGGTAGGAGAGCCATCGGTCATTCAGGGCAGAACAACGGACAGGGCCCTCCGAGCCCCCGGCGCCATTTGAAGGCCCTCTGCACCAAAACCCTTGGGCCCACGCTCCCGCTCGCCAGCACCATCACTTCGGCCCACCCTCCGCTCGCTGCACAGCTGGCGGATTGGGCCTGACGGTCTCCTGGGGGCTAACCCTAACCCTAGGTCGGCCCTTGAGGGGCCCCTCCCAAGGGGCCTGGTGCCGCAACGCCAGGGATTTGGGACCCACAAGCCCCAGCGCCGGATTCACCCTCCCGCCCCGCTGCCACCTGGGCCTCTAGGGGCACTGCCGGTCATCCAGGGCGGGAGAACGGGCAGGGTCCTCCGAGCCCCTGGTGACCTTTGAAGGCCCCCACACCAAAACGCTTGGGCCCACGCTTCTTGCTAGTAAGCGCCCTCACCTCGGTCCGCCCCCCCTCTCGCCGCACAGACAGCGGATTGTGCCTGCCAGCCTCCTGGGAACTAACCCTAACTCTAGGTCTGCTCACGAGGGGTCCCTCCCAAGGGGCCTGGCAATGTCACGCCGGGGATTGGGGACCCTCAAGCCCAGTGCATTACTTACCCTGCTGCCCTGCCACCACCCAGGCTGCTAGGGGCGCCGCCGGTTATTTAGGGTGGGAGAACGGGCAGGGCTCTCCGAGCCCCGGCGACCTTCGAAGACCCCCGCTCCAAAACGCTTGGGCCTATGCTCCTGCTCGCCAGCACCCTCTCCTCAGCCCGCCCCTCCGCTCGCTGCACAGCCGGCAGATCGGGACTGCCGGCCTCCTGGGGCTAACCCTAACCCTAGGTCGGCTCCCGAGGGGCCCATCCCAAGGGGCCTGGTGCCGCCACGCGGGTGATTGGGGACCCCCGAGCACCAGGGCCGAAGTCACCCTGCCGCCCTGCTGCGACCCGGCTCACTAGGGGCACCGTCCTCATTCGGGGCTGGGGAACGTGTAGGGCCCTCCGAGCCCCCGGCGACTTTTGAAGGCCCACCGCGCCAAAACGCTTGGGCCCAAGCTCCCGTTCGCAAGCGCCCTCACCTCGGCCCGTCCCTCCACTTGCCACACAGCTGGCGGATCGGGCCTGCAGGCCTCCTGGGGGCTAACCCTAAACCTAGGTTGGCCCCCAAGGGCCCCTCCCAAGGTGCCTGGCGCCACCACACCTGGGATTGGGGTCCCCTGAGCCCCATCGACTGACTCACCCTGCCGCCCCGCCACCACCCGGGCTGCTAGGGGCGCCGCCGGTCATTCAGGGCGTTAGAACGGGCAGGGCTCTCCGAGCCCCCGGCAAGCTTCGAATGCCCGCTCGCCAAAACGCTTGGGCCCATGCTCCCACTCGCCAGTGCATTCACATCGACCCACCCTCCGCTCACAGTACAGCCGACGGATAGGTCCTGCCGGCCTCCTGGAGCTAACACAAACCCTACGTCGGCGCCCGAGGGGCCCCTCCCAAACGGCCTGGCTCCGCCACGCCGGGGCTTGGGGACCCCCGAGCACCAGCGGCAGTCTCACCCTGCCTCCGCGCTGTGACCCGGCCCGCTAGGGGCGCTGTCCTCATTCAGGGCGGGAGAACGGGCAGGGCCCTCAGAGCCCCGGGCGACATTTGAAGACCCCCGCGCCAAAACGCTTGGACCCACAGAACCGCTCGCCAGCGCCCTCACCTAGACTAGCCCCTCCGCATGCCACACAGCCAGCGGATCAGGCCTGCCAGCCTCCTGGGGGCTAAACCAAACCCTACGTCAGCCCCCGAGGGGCCCCTCCCAAGGGGCCTGGCTCCGCCACGCTGGGGCATGGGGACCCTCGAGCACCAGCGCTGGACTCACCCTGCCGCCCCACCACGACCCGGGGCGCTAGGGGCGCTGCTGGTCATTCAGGGCGGGAAAGCGGCCAGGGCCCTGTGAGCCCCCGGTGACATGCGAAGGCCCCCTGCGCCAAAACGCTTGGGCCCACGGTCCCGCATGCCAGCGTGCTCACCTCATCCCACCCCCCCTCTTGCCGCACAGACAGCGGATCGGGCCTGCCAGCCTCCTGGGAACTGACCCTAACTCTAGGTCTGCTCACGAGGGGCCCCTCCCAAGTGCCTGGCGCTGCCACGCCGGGGATTGGGGACCCCCGAGCCCCAGCTCCAGACTCACCCTGCCGGCCTGCCATCACACCGGCCACTAGGGGTGCCACCGGTCATTCAGGGCGGGAGAACGGGCAGGGCCTTCTGAGCCCCCGGTG
Organism: Ursus americanus; assembly: GCF_024610735.1. Lineage (NCBI taxonomy): Eukaryota > Metazoa > Chordata > Mammalia > Carnivora > Ursidae > Ursus > Ursus americanus. The sequence goes on from NC_142137.1 coordinate 333,508, forward strand.
ACATTCGAAGGCCCCCTGCGCCAAAATGCTTGCGCCCATGCTCCCGCTTGCGAGCGTGCTCACCTCAGCCCGCCCCTCGATCGTTGCACAGCCGGCAGATAGGGCCTGCCAGCCAACTGGGGGCTAACCCTATCCAAAGGTCAGCCCCCGAGGGGCCCATCCCAAGGGTCCTATCGCCGCAACGCTGGGGATTGGGGAACCCCGAGCCCCAGTGCCAGGCTCACCCTTCCACCCCGCCCCCACCGGGCTGCTAGTGGTGCCGCCGATCATTCAGGGCGGGAGAATGGGCAGGGCCCTCCGAGCCCCCGACGACTTTCGAAGGCCCCCCGTGCCAAAACGCTTGGGCCCACGCTCCCACTCTCCAGCACCCTCACCTTGGCCCGCCCCACCGCTCACCGCACAGCCGACGAATCGGGCCTGCCGGCCTCCTAGGGTCTAAACCTAACCCTAGGTCGGCCCACGAGGGGCTCCACCCAAGGTGCCTGGCGCAGCTACGCCGGGGATTGGGGTCCCCCGAGCACCATCACCGGACTCACCCTGCCGCCCCTCCGTGACCCGGCCCACTAGGGGCGCCGTCCTCATTCAGAGCGGAAGAACGGGAAGGGCCATCCAAGGCCCGGTGACCTTCGAAGGACCCCCGGTCCAAAACGCTTGGGCCTACGCTCCCGCTCGCCAGCGCATTCACGTCGGCCCGCCCCTACGCTTGCTGCACAGCCAGCACATCGGGCCTGCCAGCATCCTTTGGGCTAACCCTAAACCTAGGTCGGCCCCAGACGAGTCCCTCCCAAGGGGCCTGGCGTCACCATGCCAGGGATTGGGGATGCCCGAGCCCCAGTGCCGGACTCACTCTGCCGCCACGCCACCACCCAGGCCGCTAGGGGCGCCTCAGGTCATTCAGGATTGGAGAACGGGAAGGGCCCTCCGAGCCCCTGGCGACCTTTGAAGGCCCCCTGTGCCAAAATGCTAGGGCCCACGCTCCCGCTTGCCATTACCCTCACCTTGGCCCTCCCCTCCACTTGCCACTCAGCTGGCAGATCGGTCCTGCCAGCCTCCTGGGGGCTAACCCTAACCCTACATCGGGCCCGAGGGGCCCCTACGAAGGGGACTGGCGCCGCCACGCCGGCGATTGGAAACCCTCGAGCCCCAGCGCAGGACTTACCCTGCTGCCCCGCCGCCACCCAGGCCTCTAGGGGCGCCACCAGTCATTCAGGATGGGAGAACGGGCAGGGCCCTCCGAGCTCCTGGCGACATTTGAAATCCCCCTGCGCCAAAACGCTTGGGCCCACACTCCTGCTGCCCAGCGCCCTCACCTCGGCCCGCCCTTCTGCTCACCACACAGCCGGCGGATTGGGCCTGCAGGCCTCCTGGGGGCTAACCCTAACCCTAGGTCGGCCCCCGAGGGGCCCCTCCATAGCGGCCTGGCGCCGCAACACCGGGGATTGAGGACCCCTGAGTCCCAGCGCCAGACTCACCCAGCTGCCCCGCCGCCTTGTAGGCCGCCTGGGGCGCCGCAGATCATTCAGGGCGGGAGAAAGGGCAGTGCTCTATGAGCTCCTGGCGATCTTTAAAGGCCCCCCGCGCCAAACGCTTGGGCCCACGCTCCCGCTCGCCAGCGCCTTCACTTCGGCCCACCCCTCCGCTCGCCGCACCACTGGCGGATCAGGCCTGTCGGCCTCCTAGGAGCTAACACTAACCCTAGGTCGGCCCCAGAGGGGCCCGTCCGAGGGGCCTGGCGCTGCCACACCAAGGATTGGGGACTCCTGAGCCACAACGCCAGATGCAGCCTGCTGCCCTGCCACCACCCGGGCCACTAGGGGCGCTGCTGGTCATTCTGGGCTGGAGAACGTACAGGGCCTTCTGAGCCACCCTCGATCTTTGAAGGCCCCCACGCCAAAACGCCTGGGCCCACGCTCCCGCTTGCCAGCACTCTCACCTCGGCCTGCCCCTCTGCACGCCGCAAAGCTGGCAGATCAGGCCTGCCGAAATCCTGGGGGCTAACACAAACCCTGTGTCAGCCCCCGAGGGGCCCCTCACAAGGGTCCTGGAGCCGCCACTCCTGTGCTTGGGCACGCTCAGCAGCAGCGCCAGACTCACCCTGCCACCATACCACCACCCGGGCTGCTAGGGGCGGCGCCGGTCATTCAGGGCGGGAGAACGGGCTGGGATCTCCGAGCCCCTGATGACATTGGAAGGCCCCCCGTGCAAAAACGCTTCAGCCAACGATCCCGCTCCCCAGAGCCCTCACCTTGGCCCACCACTCCGCTCTCCACACAGCCGGCGTATCGGGCCTGCTGGCCTCCTTTGAGCTAACACTAACCCTAGGTCAGCCCCCAAGGGACCCCTCCCAAGTGCCTGGCGCCATCACGCCAGTGATTGAGACCCCCAAGCCCCAGCTGTGGACTCACCCTGCCGCTGCGTCTCACCTTGGCCCGCCACTCCACTCTCCACACAGCTGGTGGATCGGGCCTGTCGGCCACCTGGGAACTAACTCCAAACCCTACGTCGGCCCCCAAGGGGCCCCTCCCAAGGGGCCTGATGTCGCCACGCCAGGGATTGGGGATGCCCTAGCCCTAGCGCCAGACTCACCCTGCAGCCCCGCCTCCACCCTGGCCTCTAGGGGTGCCGCTGGTCATTCAGTGCGGGAGAACGTGCAGTGCCCTCCGAGCCCCCAGCAAACTTCGAAAGCCCCCTTGCCAAAACTCTTGGGCCCACGCTCCCACTCGCCAGTGCCCTCACCTCGGCCCACCCCTCCGCTCACCGCACAGCTGGCAGATCTGGCCTGCCGGCCCCCTTGGGGCTAACTCTACACCTAGGTCAGCCCCGGTGGGCCCCCTCCCAAGGTGCCTGGTGCCACCTCGCTGGGGACTGGGGTCCCCGGAGCCCCTTCGCCACACTCACACTGCCACCCCACCGCCAACCGGGACACTAGGGGTGCCGCCGGTTATTCAGGTTGGGAGAACGGGTAGGGCCCTCCGAAACATCGGCGACATTCGAAGGCCCCCCGCACCAAAAGGCTTAGGCCCATGCTCTTGCTCCCCAGTGCCCTCACCTCGGCCCACCCCACTGCTTGCTGCACAGCTGGCGGATTGGGCCTGCCGGCCTCCTGAGGGCTAACCCTAACCCTAGGTCAACCCCTGAGGGGCCCCTCCCAAGGGGCCTGGCGTCACCACGCCACGGATTGGGGACCCCCGAGCCCCAGGTCTGGACTAACCCTGCCGCCCTGCGTCCATCTGGGCTGCTATCGGCACCACCGGTCATTCAGCGCGGGAGAATGAGCAGGGCCCTCAGAGACCCCGGCAACATTTGAAGTTACCCTGCGCCAAAACGCTTGGGTGCACGCACCCGCTCCCCAGCACCCTCACCTTGGCCCACCGCTCCACACCCCGCTCAGCCGGGGGATCAGGCCTGCCTGCCTCCTGGGGGCTAAACCTATTCCAGGTCGGCCCCGAGGGGCCCCTCCCAAGGGGCCTGTCGCCACAACACCGGGGATTGATGACCCCCAGCCCCAGCGCCGGACTCACCCTGCCGCCCCGGCACCACCCGGGCCGCTAGGGGCGCCGCCGGTCATTCACGGAGGGAGAACATGCAGGGCCTTCCAAGCCTCCGTCGACCTTTGAAGGACCCCGCGCCAAAACTCCTGGGCCGATGCTCCCGCTCGCCAGCGCCATCACCTCGGCCTGCACCTCTGCAAACTGCACAGCCGGCGGATTGCGCATGTCGGCCTCCTGGGGGCTCCTCCCAAGGGACCTGGCACTGCCACACCGGTGCTTGGGGACCCCCAGCACCAGCGCCAGACAAACCCTGCCGCCTTGCTGCCAACCCGGCCGCTAGGGACGCCGCCACTCATTCAGGTCGGTAGAATGGGCAGGGCCCTCTGAGCCCCCGGCGACCTTTGAAGGCCCCCCGTACCAAATCGCTTGGGCCCATGTTCCTGCTCGCCAGCTTGCTCACCTTGGCCCGCCCTCTGCTCAACACACAGCTGTCGGATCAGGCCTACCGGCCTCCTGGGGGCTAACCCTAACCCTAGGTTGGCCCCCAAAGGGCCCCTCCCAAGGGGCCTGTCGCCACAACACCGGGGATTGATGACCCCCAGCCCCAGCGCCGGACTCACCCTGCATCCCCGCCGGCACCCAGGCCGCTAGGGCACCACCGGTCATTCAGGGCGGGAGAATGGACAGGGCCCTCCCAGTCCCAGTGAACTTCTAAGGCCCCAGGAGCCAGAATGCTTGGGCCCATGCTCCCGCTGACCAGCGCCCTCACCTCAGCCAGCCCCTCTGCTGGCTGCACAGCCAGCGGATTGGGCCTGCCAGCCTCCTGGGGGCTAACCCTAACCCTAGGTTGGCCCCCGAGGGGAACCTCCCAAGGGGCCTGGCGCAGCAATGCCAGGGACTGGGGACCCCTGAGCTCCAGCGCCGGACTCACCCTGCTGCCCCGACGCCACCCGAGCTGCTAGGGGCGCTGCCGGTCATTCAGTGCGGGAGAACAGGCAGGGCCCTTCGAGCCCCTGGCGACCTTCGAAGGCCAACTTGCAAATACGCTTGGGCCCACACTCCTGCTCACTAGCACCCACATCTCAGCCCGCCCCTCCGCTTGCCGCACACCTGGCAGATCAGGCCTGCTGGCATCCTGGGGGCTAACTCTAACACTTGGTCGGCCCACGAGGGGCCCCTCCCAAGGGGCCTTGCACCACAACACCGGGGATTGGGGACACCCGAGCCCCAGTGCCAGACTCTCCCTGCCGCCCTGCCGCCAACTGGGCCAGTAGGGGCGCCGCCGATCATTCAAGGAGGGAGAAGGGGCAGGGCCCTCTGAGCCCCCGGCGACCTTCGAAGAACTCCTGCGCTAAAATGCTTGGGCCCACTTTTCCTCTCCCCAGCGCCCTCACCTCGGCCCGCACCTCCACTCGCCGCACAGTGTGCGGATTGGGCCTGACGGTCTTTTTGGGGCTAACCTTAACCCTAGGTCGTCGCCCCAGGGGCCCCTCCCAAGGGTCCTGGTGCCACTACGCCGGGGATGTGGTACCCCAAGCCCCAGAGCTGGACTCACCCTCCACAGTGCAGCCACCCGGGCCGCTAGGGGCACCACCGGTCATTCAGGGTGGGAGAACGGACAGGGCCGTGGAGAAACCGGCGACATTTGAAGCCTCCCACCCCAAAATGCTGGGGCCCACCATCACGCTCCCCAGCACCTCCACCTTGGCCCTCCCACCTCTAGCCGCCTAGCCAGAGGATCACGCCTGCTGGCCTCATGGGGGCTAAATCTAACCCTAGGTCGGCCCACAAGGAGCCCTTCCCAAGGGGCCTGGCACTGCAACGCCGGGGATTGGGGATCACCGAGCCGCAGCGTGGGACTCACCCTGCTGCCCAACCGTGAATGGAGCCGCTAGGGGCATCGCCGGTAATTCAGGGCGGGAGAACGGGCAGGGCCCTCCGAGCCTCTAGCGACGTTCAAAGGCCCCTACTCCAAAACGCTGGATACCATACTCCCGCTCGCCGGGACCCTCACCTAGGCCCACTCCTCTGCTTGCCGCACAGACGGTGCATCGGGCCTGCTGGCCTACTGAGGTCTAACCCTAACCCCTAACCTTAAACCCTAAACCTTAACCCCTAACCCTAACCCTAACCATAACCCCTAACCCTTGCCCTAACCCTAACCCTACCCTAAATCTAACCCTAAACCCTAATCCTTAAACCCTAAACCCTAACATTAACACTAAACCATAAACCTTAACCCTAATCCCGAAGCCCTAAACAATAAACCCTAACCTTAACCACTAACCCCAAACCCCAAACCCTAACCCTCCCCTTAACGCTACCCCTTCAGCTAACCCTACCCCTAACCTGTAAACTAACCCTAAACCTAAACCTAACCCGTACCCTAACCTGAACCCTAACCTTAACCCTAAACCCTAAACCCTGACCCTAACCCATACCTTAACTCATACCATAACCCGTACCCTAACCCAACCCGTAACCTAACCCTAACCCGTACCCTAACTATAACCCTAAACCCTAAACCGTAACCCGTACCCTAACCCTAACCAGTATCCTTCCCTTAACGTTAACCCATACCCTAACCCGTACACTAACCCATACCATAACCCGTACCCTATCCCAAACCCGGACCCTAACCCATACCCTAACCCATACCTAACCCTAACCTGTACCCTAACCCGTACCCTAACCCATACCCTAACCCTAAACCATACCCTATACCTATCCCTAACCCGTTCCCTAACCCGTACCCTAACCCCAACACTAAACCGTAACCCAACCTGTACCATAACCCTAAACTGTACCCTAACCCTAACCCATACCCTAACCCTAACCCGTACCCTAAACCGTACCCAAATCCGTACGCCAACACTTACCCTAAGCCGTACCCTAACACGTACCCTAAACCGTACCCTAATGCGTACCCTAACCCGTACCCTAACCCTAACCCATACCCTAAACGTAACCCATACTCCAACCCTAAACCCACCCTAACCCCAAACCCTAAACCCTAACCCGTACCCTAAACCCTTATCTGTACCCTAACGCATAACCTCTAACCTGTAACCCCTAAACCCAACCCTAACCCGTACCCTCTCCTTCCCCTAACTCTAACCCCTACCCTCACACATACCCTAACCGTAACCCATACCCTAACCTTAACCCATACCCTAATCCGTACCCTAACCCCCGGGGTTGGGTACACCTGAGCCCCACCACGGGACTCAGCCTGCCACCCCTCAGGAAACCATGCCCCTTGCGGCGCCACAGAGCATCCCATGCAGGAGAATTGGTAGGGCCCCCCTGAGCCCCCAGCGATCCTCGGCGGCCCCCTATACCCCAACCCTGAGGCCCACGCTCATCCTGCCCCACACCTTCCGTTCAGCTTGCCACCGAGCTCATCGCAGAGCCGGCAGATCAGGCCTGCCGGGTTCCTGGGGCTTAGACCTGACCCTAGGTCGGCTGGGTACGGCCCCTCCCCTGGGGCCCGGTGCCGCAGCCCCAGGGACTGGGGACACCTGAGCCCCACTGCAGGACAAAGCCTGCCAGCCCGCAGGAAACCGTGCCCCTTGGGAGGCTGTAGAGCATTCAGGGCGGGAGAACCAGGAGGGCCCCCAGAGCCCCCAGGGAACTTCAGTGATCCCTAAACCCAACCTTGAAGCCCATGCTCACCCAACCCTGCACCCTCACCTCAGCCCGCGGCGGAGCTTGCCACATAGTGGGCAGATCTGGCCTGTGAGGTTCCTGGGCCCCAACCCTAACCCTAGTTCATCTGTGGAGGGGCCCCTCCCCAGGAGTCTGGAGCCACAGCCACGGGGATTCAGGACACCTGAGCCCCACAGCAGGACTCAGTCTGCCACCACACAGGAAACCGTGTGCCTTGGGAGGCCATAGAGCATTCAGGGCGGGAGAACCAGGAGGGCACTCCTGAGCCACCAGCGACCTTCGGCGGCCTCCCACACCCCAACCCTGAGGCCCATGCTCACCCTCCCCACACCGTCACCTCAGCCCGTGTAGCTCGACATACAGCCAGCAGATCGGGCCTGCGGGGCTCCTGGGGCCTAAACCTAGCCCTAGGTCGGCCGCGGGTGTGGGGGTCTCCCCAGGAGCCTTACACCACAGCCCCAGGGAATTGGGATACCTATACCCCACCGGGGGCTCAGCTTGCCACCCGATAGGAAACATTGCCCCTTGGGGCTCTATGGAGCCTACAGGGCACAAGAACTTGGGGAGGCCCTCGGAGCCCGTCCCCACCTTTGGCAGCCCCCCGTGCCCCAACCCTGAGGCCCATGCTCACCCACCCCCATGGCCTCCTCTCAGCCCTCCACAAAGCTCACCGCACAGCCTGCAGATTGTCCCTGCCGGGCTCCTGGACCCTAACCCTTACCCTAGGTTGGGCAGAGAGGGGCCCCTCCCCAGGGTCCTGGCACCACACTCCGGGGGATTGGGGACACCCAAGCCCCACCGTAGGACTCAGCCTGCAGCCCACAGTAAACTGTACCATTTTGGTGCACAAAGAGCAGTCAGGGCAAGAGAATTGGGGCACACCCTGAGAGCCCTTTCTGGTGAACCCCGACCTTTGTGGGCCCTTCCGGATGAAACCCAAGGCTCACACTCACCCGCCCTTGTGCCCTCATCTCACTCGGCATGAGAGTTCTCTGAGCACTGGGCAGTTCAGACCTGCTGTCCTTGAGGCCTAACCTAACCCTGGGTCTTCTGCTGAGGGTCCCTCCCCGTTTGCCTGCCTCCAAGGCACCAGGCATTGGGCTCACCTCTGCACGACTAGAGGACTCAGCCTGCCCCACAGCAGGAAACTGTCATTTGGGGCTGCAGCAAGGATTCATAGTAAAATCAGAGGGTCCCCCTTCAGCCCATCCCAGGCAACCCCCACTTTCAGAGATGTCCCTGGATCCAATTAGTAGCTTCACACTGAACTTGGAACTTGCTCTCCACGGAGATCTTTTGAAATTCTCCACACTTCCAACTGATGGCATTATCCAGGTTCAGTGCCTTACCCAGCTTTAGCTCTTGAGATGGATTAAAATGTGAAGTCACTTCACTGATGACGAAGTACTGGTGACCAAAAGATACATGCATAAATGCTTCATATCACCTCGCTTAAGGGAAATGCAAATCTAAACCCCTATACATGCCATATCACACGAGGCCAAATATCTAAAAAAAAGGAGACATGAAACTATACATGTTGGAGAGGATGTGGAGAAACGGGAACCCTCTTACACCCCTGTACGAATGCAGTTCAGTGAAGCCACTCTTGAAAATGGTACGGAGTTTCCTCAAGAAGTTATAAATAAAGCTACCCTATATCCCAGCAATTGCACTAGTGGGTATTTACCCCAAAGAGACAGGTAGTGAAGACGGGACACATGCACCACAGAGTTCATAGCAGCAATATCCATAATAGACAAGCTGTGGAAGGAGTGCAGATGACCATGGATAGATGAATGGATAAAGAAGATGTGGATCATATATATAATGGAATATTACTCAGCCATCAGAAAGGATGAATACTTACCATCACACCGACCTGAGTGGAGCTGGAGGGTATTATGCTGAGTGGAATAAGCCAATGAAAGAAAGACAATGATCATATGCTTTCACTCCTATGTGGAATATCAGAAACAAGGAAGAAGACCATAGGGGAAGGAAGGGAAAATAGAATGGGAAGTCATCAGAGAGGGAGAAAACCCATGATGGACTCTTAACTATCATAAGAAACTGATGATTGTTGGAGGAGAAGTTGGGGGGGGTAACTGGGTGAGTAGCATTAAGGAGGTCACACGATACAATGAGCACTGGGTGTTACACACAACTGAAAATTTATTGAAGACTACATCTGAAACTAATGGTGTACTGTAAGTTGGCTAATTGAATTTAAATTAAAGAACAAAAGACCTCGAATAAACAATCCTAAACATTTATATGGAACCACTAAAGATTCCAAACAGCCAGTGCAATGTGGAAAAGAAAAACAAAGCTGGAGGACTCACTATTTCAGATTTCAGGTTATACTACAAAGCTGCAGTCATCCTAACAAGAGAGTACAGCACAAAAATAGACACAGCGACCAAAGGAACAGGATACAAGTTCAGACAGAAACCCACAATTATATGGTCCATGAATCTTCCACAAAGCAAGCAACGATATCAAAAGGGAAAAGGACAGTCTCTACAACAAATGGTGTTGGGAAAACTACACAGCTACGCACAAAAGAATGAAATTAGACTGCTTTCTTACACAATAAAGACAAACACAAAACAGTTTCAAGACCTCAATATGAGACCTGAATCCATAAAAATCCTACAGGAGGGAAGACAGTAACTTCTTGACATGGACCATACCAACGTTTTTCTAGACTGTGTCCTGAGGCAAAGGAAATGAAAGCAAAAATAAACTATTGGGAATACAGCAAAATAAAAAGTTTCCACATGGCAGAAGAACAATGAAAATGTAAAAATAATAAGACAACCTACTCAAAGGGAGAAGATATTTGCAAAGATCATATGCAATGAAGGGATAGTGTCCAAAACATATACAACTGATACTACTCGACCCCCCAAAAAATAAATACTCCAGTTAAAAAATAGGCAGAAGACATGGACAGACATTTCTCCAAAGAAGAAATACAAATGGCCAACAGTCCCGTGAAAAGATGTTCACCATCACCCATCATCAGGAAAATGTAAATCCAAAGGAAAATGAGGTAATACCTCAAACCTGTCAGAATGGCTAACATCAAAAGCACAACAAAGAGCAGGTGTTGGGAGGATGTGGATAAAGGGGAATCCTAGCGAACTGTGGGTGGGAATGCAAACTGTGGTGGCCACCGTGGAAAACAGTATGAAGGTTCCTCAAAAAATTAAATATAGAACTACCCTACGATCCAACAATCACACTACTCGTATTTACCCAAAGAATAGGAAAACAGTAACGTAAAAGGATACGTGCACCCCTATGTTTCTTGCACCATTATTTACAATATCACAATATGGAAGCAACCCAAGTGTCTGTAGAGAAATTGACAAATGAGATGATAGATGTGTGTACTCACACACACACACACACACACACACACACACACACACACAATGGAGTATTACTCGGCTTGAAAAAGAATGAAACCTTGCCATTTGCAGACACATGGATGGAGCTAGAGAGTATTATCCTAAATAAAATCAGTCAGTCAGAGAAAGACAAATCCCATACGATGTCACTCTTATGGGGAATTGAAGAAACAAACAAAAATGAATAACTAAAAGAGAAAAAGGAGACGCACCAAAATACAAACTCTTAACAATAGAGAACAAACGGATGGTTACCAGAGAGGAGGTGGATAGAGGGATGAGTGAAATAGATGAAGGGGATTAAGAGGACGCTTTTCTTGATGACCACTGAGTAATATATAGAATTACTGAATCACTCTATTGTACACCTGAAGCGAATGTAACCCTGTATGTTAGCTCTACTGGAATTAAAATAAATTTTTTAAAAATATTTCTCTTTCAGGAACCTCTTTGAAAAAACTTTTCCTGTGCAATGTGCATAAGCCCTACTTGGGAGGATTCACTCTACAATAATTATTCACTCCATGCCTCAAATTCATATTTAACTGAGCTCTTACCGTGGATCCCAGCCCACGGGAGCCATGGTCCTTTTCTGTCCAGGCTCACCACCTATGCATTCAAGATTGGAAGTAGAGACACATGTCACTTCACAGTCCAGAAAGCTATTATTGTTTCTGTTTCAGTGTGAGAGAGTCACAGACTTTGGGACAGGTTTCAGAGCAAGTTTATTATGGATCCTGGATCTCTACTTCAATGTTCATTGCCTGGATCCATTTGGGTAATAGGTTCCCTGTGGATGGGCGTGCTTCCAAGCACATACATGGAAGATGCAAAGGTGGGTGGGCTTGGTGCGGGACAGGAAGAAGATCAAAAACAGACAAGGGTCGGAACCCTCCCCTGATCCAGGAACTGCTACGGGAGAGGGTACGGGAGGTAGAATCCATGCGAAACTCCAAGGTCACCAGCTGAACACAGGAGGCACAGGTCAAAGGATCTGGAGATGCAGGGGTTGAAGGCTGCTCTGAGCTACCTCTGGGAGGAAGGGAGGGAAGGAATGAGAAGGAGACACTGCCTACCCCTGGCCCATGCCATCTGCCCACCGCTCCGACACGCATCAGTCTATGAGCTGACACAGCCTGGGCTCAGGATGGGCTGTCTCGGGTCCCTCAATCCTCAGTGGGACAACTGTCCCCAGGGCTCAGAGACATGCTGAGGGAGATGAGAGAGAAAGCTGCCCCACCCAGGTTATCCCCTCCTTGAGCAGACAGCCCTTCAGAACTGCTAAAAAAAAAAAACCACTAACGGGGTTGAAAGACATGCCATAGATGAACTAAGGCATAGAGATATGTAAAATAACATTCATTTTTAAGTTCAGAGCTGTTGTCTCAGGAATTGGGAGAGTTTCCCTGAAGAAGACTGAGGGGAGGGGAGGCCATGCTGAAAAGGGAGACATGGCTCTCCTGATTGGGAAACTGCAGCCCTCTTCCAGGGCAGGGCATCAACCTCGCATCACACGAGATCCATGGAAGTATTCCATCAGGGCCAGATGTTTGTCTCGAGAAGGCTACCTGGCATCGGACTGCACAGGGCACCAGGGACGAGGGCCAGATGGAGGACGGACAATACCCCGGAGGCCATGGGGCAAGAGCAGAGGCACATGACCTTGAAGATGATGATGAAAAGCAGGAGGTGGCAGCATTGAGCCAGCCTGAAGTACCATCGGAGCAGTGCCCACAGCTACACTGACTGGGTGCCTTCTGTGCCAGGTGTGGCTGACTTCAGTCGGTTCCAGACTAGTCCTGACCACAACTCTAGGAAGTGTGCACCACCTCCGGCCTCCTCTCCCCTTGCAGCTGCTAGGAATCACAGTCACAGACCCTGGTCAGCTTTCGTGGAAACCAAGCAGTGGCTCCCCCGCACGCTGCGCCTCTGGTGGTGGTCCAGTGCGACCCTCGTGCCTGGCCAGACACTGATGCCTACCTGTCTCCACACAAATCCACAGACAGGAGGGTGTCCCTGAATTCCACAGCACCTGATGAGACAGATCCACAGAACCCAACACCCAGTGGGTCACTCGGGACCTCACCTATGGTCATGGAGCTCACCATACCCCATTTCTGTCACTTCCCACAGAAAGCCTGTTTCTGATCCCCCACAATACCATACATCCTGGTTGCTGACGTGGGGTCATTCCATAAACCCACATGGCACCTTTCTTTTAGAGAAGGCTATGCCTACACCTCCTAGAAAATATTTCTAATGAAGTACAAGTCCATCAGGACTATGGTGTGAACAGTAGCACACAGCCTGCATGGTAGTAGTCAGTAATTCTAACAAGGGTTAACCCCAACCCCCGTCTCACAAAACCATCCTCCATCCCCAGTGAACTCATGGTCTGCCCTCAGAAAACCCTCCAGGAAAGAAACCTTTCATCTGAATGCTCTCTTCACCTTCTGCTTCAAATCTTGTCCAACCGCAATGATATGAAACTAGACATCAGTCTCAAGAAAAAAATGGGACAGTCAAAAATAGGTGGAGATTGGGGGGCCTGGGTGGCTCGGTCGTTAAGGATCTGCTTTCAGCTCAGGTCGTGATTCCAGGATCCTGAGATCTAGCCCCGAAGCAGGCTCCTTGCTCGGTGGGAAGCCCGCTTCTCCCTCTCCCTACCCCCTGCTTGCGTTCCCTCTCGCTGTCTCACTCTCTGTCAGATACTCAAATAATCTTAAAAAAATATGTGGAGACTTAACAACATGCTACTGAACAACCAACAGTCAAAGAAGAAATCAAAAAAATTTTTAGAAGTACCTTGACACTGATGCAAAAGACAAACTACAAAAACTTATGGGATGCAGCAAAAGTAGCTTTATGGGGGACATTCATAGAAATTCAAGTCTTCATCAATCCATGAGAATGCTCTCCAATAAACAACCTGATTTATATGGTAAAGAAGTAGAAAAAAAAAACAACAAACAAAGCCCCAAATTAGTAGAAATAAGGAAATAAGAAAAAGGAATGCATAAAGAAATCCAATGGAGACTAAAAAGACAAAAAAATAAACAATGAAAATGAAAGCTGCCTTTTTGGAAAGATAAACAAAACTGACAAACTTAGCTAGACTCACCAACAAAGACAGAAGACTCAAATACAATCAGGAAAATAAGATACTGGATTCCTGTCTCATATCAAAATCAAAAGAACTCTTCAACCTTGGACACAACAACTTCTTGCAAGCCACGTCTCTAAAGGCAAAGGAAATAAAAGCAAAAATGAACTATTGGCACTTCATCAGGATAAAAAGCTTCTGCTCGGCAAAGCAAACGATCAACGAAACAAAAAGGCAACCTATGGAATCGAAGAAGATATCTGCAAATGATATTACAGAGAAAGGGCTGGTATCCAAGATCTATAAAGAACTTCTCTAACTCAACGCCCAAAAAATGGGCAGAAGACACAAAGAGATACTTCTCCAGAGAAGACATACAAATGGCCAACAGACACATGAAAAAATGCATCACATCACTTGCCATCAGGCAAATACAAATAAAACGACAATGAGATACCACCTTACACCAGTTAGAATGGTTAAAATTAACAAGGCAGGGGGCACCTGGGTGGCACAGCGGTTAAGTGTCTGCCTTCAGCTAAGGGCGTGATCCTGGCATTATGCGATCGAGCCCCACATCAGGCTCCTCCACTATGAGCCTGCTTCTTCCTCTCCCACTCCCCATGCTTGTGTTCCCTCTCTCGCTGGCTTTCTCTATCTCTGTGGAATAAATAAATAAAATCTTGAAAAAAAATTAACAAGACAGGAAATAAAAGAAAGTCAGAGGTGATGTGGAGAAAGGGGAACCCTCTTACACTACTCATGAGAATTCAAGCTGGTACAGCCACTTTTGAAAGCAATATGGAGGCTCCTCAAGACGTTAAACACAGAGCTATCCTACGACCCACAAATTGCACTACTGGGTATTTACCCCATAGACACACAGTAATGAAAAGAAGGGGCACCAGTATCCCAATGTTCATAGCAGCAATGTCCATAATATCCAAACTGTGGAAGGAGCCAAGATGTCCTTCAGCAGATGAATGGACAAAGATGATGTGGTTCATCTGTCCAATGGAATATTACCCAGTCATCAGAAAGGATGAATACCCACCATTTGCACCAACGTGGATGGATCAGGAGGGGATTATGCTAAGTGAAATTAAGTCAAGCAGAGAAAGACAATTATCATATGGTTTCACTCCTATGTGGAATGGAAGGAATAGCATGGAGGACATTAGGAGAAGGAGAGGAAAAGTGAAGAGGGGGAATGAGAGGGGGACATGAACCATGAGAGACTACTGACACTGGGAAACAAACTGAAGGTTGCAGAAAGGGAGGGTAGGGGAATGGGTTATCCTGGTGATGGGTATTAAGGAGGGCACGTGTCATAATGAGCACTAGGTGTTATATGCAAACAATGAATCATGGAACACTACATCAAAAACAAATGAAGTACTGTAGGGTGACTAACATCATTTTAAAGAAAGAGAAAGATATGAAATCCATACAGGAAAACTGTCACTATTTGCAAATGACATGAAATCCCGAAAGATTCCACACACACACACACACACACACACACAAAAAAAACTGTTAGAATAAACAAATTCAAGAAAGCTGCAGGATATAATGTCAATATACAGAGACCTATTGTCTTTATTTCTTTTCAGATTTTATTTATTTATTTGACAGGAAGAGAAAAAGCACGAGCAGGGAGAGTGTCAGAAAGAGGGAGAAGCAGACCCTTGCTAAGCGGGGGCCCAACACGGGGCTCAATCCCATAACTCTGAGATCATGACCTGACCTGAAGGCAGACGCTTCACCTATGGGGCCACCGAGATGACCCAACTTCTTGCATTTCTGTATACTGATGACACACTATCGCAAAGAGAAATTTAAAAAGCAATGCCATTTACAATTGCATCAAAAATAATCTAGGAATAAAAGTAACCAGAAATGAGAAAGACATAGTACACTCAACACATGGCAGAAAAGAAACGAAAAACATGTGTGTCGAGGGGGGCGGAATGTATGGGTCAAAGATTTAGAAGGCAACACAAACAAATGGAAGCATACGCCATGCTCCTTAACTGGAAGAGTTAATTATGTGAACATGTCCATCGTACCCAAAGCAATCGACAGATGTGATGAAATCCCTATCTGAATTCCAGTGGCATTATTCGAGGAAATCGAAAATAGTCCTTAAAATTGTATGGAGTCACTAAAGACCCCAAGTACCCAATGCAACCTGGAGAAAGAAAGGTGCAGTCAACACACTCCTGGATTTCAAGCTAGATTACAAAGCTGTTGTCGTCAAAACAGGATGGTACTGGCATAAACACAGACACCAGGTCAGTGGAACAGAACAGAAAGCTCAGAAACTTACCCACACGTAGATGATCCTAACTTACAACACAGCAGCAGAACATATGCCATGAGGGAAGGACTGTCCCTTCAGTGAGCGGTAACAGGCAAACTGGACACTAAATGCAGAAGAATATAACTGGGTCACTTTCTTACACCACACACAAAATTTTTAATGGATGAATGATTTGAACATAAGACCTGAATCCATAAACCTCCAAGAAGACACAGGTACTAAGTCTCTCGACATTAGTTTTGGCAAAGAGTCTTCAGATCAGACACCAAATGCAAAGGCAACAAAAGCAAAAATAAACAAGTGGAACAACATCAAACTGAAATCTTCCACACGGCAAAAGAAACCAGCAAAAACTTAAAAGGCCACTGACCCAATAAGAAAAAATATCTGTGAATCATGTGTGAGAAGACGCTAATATCCAAAATACACACAACACTCATACAAATCAAAACAATAAAAAAAAACGGTATAAGAAATGGGGGGAATATGTGAATAGATACTTTCCAAAGATGGCACACAGGTGCCAACAGACAGAAAAAGTTGTTCGACATCACTAATCATCGTCAGGGAAACATCAGTCAAACCCAAAATAAGCTATCCCCTCACAACTGCTGGAACACCAATTGTCCCAGAGACAGACAAAAAGTGGGGTCATGGGTGTGCAGACGAAGAGACACTGTGCACTGTTGGTGGGAATAGAAATTGGTGCAGGCATTGTGACAAACGGTATGGAGGTTCCTGAAAAAATAAATACAACTACCCCATGACCCAGTAATGGCTCTACTGAGTATTGATTCAGAGAACACAAAAATACTGCCTCAAAAAGACAGATGCACTCCCACGTTCACTGCAGCATTATTCACAAGAACCAGACATGGAAACACAGACCTTGGGGGCCTTATGCCAAGTAACTCAGACACAGAAAGACCAATACCGGATGCTCTCATGTACATTCCACATGGAATAAACAAATACTGAACACATGGATACTGAGAGCAGATTTGTAGGTGCCAGATTCGGGGATGGGGTGGTAGAAACGGGTGAAGGCGGTCAAAGTCTCAATGTTTGAGTGAGAAAATCCGACAGTCATGAAATGTTCTGTCCAGCATGGAGACTAAAACTAACCCCACAGCATGGGGTATAGGTTTCCCTGCTCTTTGAAAGTACAGGGCTTCTGAGAAACCTTGCACAGCAGAAATGGTGTCAAGAAGGAATGGCCATTAATTTACACGGAACAATTAGACAGTGTCCTCAGACTCCAAAATTCCTTCTCTTTGGCTTTTCTTAGGCCTCACGACACAAGTTTCTAACGGAGGACCAGCATAAATGAAGATAAAGCACAGCAGAGGCTCACAGACACAATTCAAAGTGCTGGTGGCTGGATGCGGAGTGCGGTTCCAAGCGGAAGGAGCTGGTTAGGGTGCACGCCTCCTCTGTCCTGCTTCTCCCCCAAACAGATGCTGAACGCGATTCTCACTGTTCACCTTTTTTCATAAGAGGGAAATCCTCTTCAGGTATCTTCCTTTTACTGACGCTGGGTAATAAACGTAGTTCTTTCAAGAATGCCCAGTGTCTTACTGTAAACGTTTAAAAAGTGGGGGATACTTGTACTTAAGCATTGCTGAGGGAGGATATGTGAAAGGTTCTCCCAGACAAAAACCTCAGCAGACCCACCGGGAAAGGCACCTTCCTCAGCATGCGGAACACGGACTACCTCCTACCCCCAGAAACCCTCTCCTTCCCCTAGATCAGGACAACCCACAACAGCTGGGAGTTACCCCAATTCCTCCATTCTCCTGCTCCTAATAGCAAACCCATCAGCAAATCCTGTGAGCTGTATCTTCAAAATGGACCCAGAATATGTCTAACCACTCCATCCAAGGCCACCTGTCTGGTCCACAGTGCCTGAGTACCTGGAAAAGCTTCGTCATTGACCTGCCTTGCCATCTTCAACCCTCTGTCATCTGTTCTCAACACTGTCGCCAGGATGGCCCAGTGAAACAGGGTCTTATGGGGTTATAGCCCTGGAATGGCTTTCTGTCACCCTCTGTCACCTTTCTGAGCTCATGTCCTAAGCTGTCTCCTGTGGCCACAGGGCCTTCTTGCTGCTCCTGGACATACCTGGAATTCTCCTGCCCCAGAGCCTTTGCACATGCTTTCCCTTCTGTTCAGAATGCTCTTGATGTGTTCTCACTCACCTTCGGAGAAGTCTGAATTGGAGTGTCAGAGACAGAAGTTGAGGCTGTGTGTGTTGGGTGAGGCTGGTGGCCCAGAAGAGGGTTCTCTGCCAGCTCTCCGCCTGTGCCTCACTTGTCCTCAGCCAGGAACTTGCACACAGCCCTCACCTGTCACAACTCTCACCCAGGAGACCCACAGCCACCCCTGGAGCCCACCCTGCCCACACCCTACTGTAGAATGCTTTCATCTCTCCTCTGGGACCCCTGTCAGCTTTACCCAGACCTGGAACTCCCCCGTCTCCTGCAAAGCTCCCGGATTACCTCTCTGCTTCCAAAATCACACTGGCGCAAGGCTTTCATGAGAAAGCTATAACACTAAGTAATGAAAGGTTCACACCTCCTTTCCCCTTCTGTTGCCTTTCTCTCTACCTTCTTTCCTACCTGTGCAAACTGTAACATATCAGTGGAACATGAACATGCTCTGAGACGTGAATCTTTCATTGCAGCTTTCTGAGGACTCCTTATGTGATAAGCAACTAGTGTATCCTACAACAGGGTGTTTTACAACTATCATCTAGAGAAGACTACAGCCCAAATCACTACAATTTTACCTCACTCTTCATGAAGCAGAACACTTTTTCCTTTCTTCTTTTATTAAATTCCAGTTAGTTCACATGCGATGGAATATTCGCTTCAGGGGTAGGATTTAGTGATTCCTCACCTGCATCGAGTACCCAGTGCTCATCACAAGTGCCCTCCTTAATACCCCTCACCCATTTAACTCTTACCCTATGCCCCTGTCCTGCAGCAACACTCAGTTTGTTCTCCAAGGTTGAGTCTATTGCCTTGTTTGCCTCTCTCATCACGCTTCAACTCTGTTCCTCTGTTTTCTTTCTGAAATTCCACAAGCGTGAGAGCATAGGATATTTGTCTTTCCTCAGTGATTTTGCTTAGCTTAATACACTCTAGATCCATCCACATCCTTGCAAATGGTAAGATTTCATTCTTTTTGAAGCTGGGTCATAATCCATTATATATATATATGTATCCCACATTTGCTTTATCCATTCATCAGTGCATGGACTTTGGGATTCTCTCCATAGTTTGGCTACTGTGGACATTGCTGCTATAAACATCATGGTGCATGTTCCCCCTTTGAATCTGCAATTTAGTATCCTTTGGGTAAATACCTAGGAGAGCAATTGCTGGATCATGGGGTTGTTCAATGTTTAACTTTTTGAGGAACCCCCAACTGGTTCCCAGACTGGCTGCACCACTTTGCATTGCCACCAACAGGATGGGAGGGTTCCCCTTCAAGCAGAACATTATCTGCCGGCAATTTCATAAAAGGAAACAAAACCTCTGGGAGATGCACCCAGGGTCAGGCAAGCAGTTGCAGACTTCACCCCAAGGCTCCTGACGCCAAGCCCCTTGAAGCCACCAGCATTTAACTATCCCAAAGAATTCCCAGACTCTTCTTCTGACTCCACCACCAAAGAAACTACAGAGAGAATATGGCACCTCAAAATATCGAGATAATACATTTAGTAAAACTAGAAAGACAAGCTCAACTTTTAAACAGGAACAGGCCGCTTTGGATAATTTTGAATTTTCCCTCCACCCTAACTTTAACTCTTCTGATGGATAAACTAATCAATGATGAAACATCACCTTTGTCAAATGACATCACCCAAGTCTGTATCAGATGAATAAAGCCACCTAAGTCTAGATGCTGGCCACTCAACCATATCGTAGGCCCAATTGAATAAACACTGTTAGATGAAGGAACAAATTAGATGTTACAAACAGGCACAGAGTGAATCTCACCTTCCCTTTCTAATAAAAGAGGGTTCCTAGGAAACAGATGGTCAAAATACATTTGTAAGCAATAAATGGACAGAGAAATTGTGATCCCCTGAAAAGTTCTACCTGCAGGGAAACTAAGTAATTCTTGCACCAAACCCAGAATGCTGACAGCTACTTCAATTTTACTTTGTGGCTCAACTAGAGAAAAGAGAAAAGCCCAGGAGGTTTTGGGATAATGAGAGGTTTTACCTCCAGCCCTGACATAGTTAGGACATTTTGCCAAACATACCTGCGCTTTCTCTGAACACTGGCGTCCTGTGACAAGCTGCCTCACTGACTCAGATGGTGATGTTCAAAACCTCGGGTTTCTTGGAGCCAGAGCAGAGAATTGCTGTCAGCTGGGGAGAAGAAGGCACCTCTGACCTAAAGCCTGCACATCTGCTTCGGTTTCTGGGCGAAGGGGTAACACATATATGTTGTTTAGCAGTAATTATCTTCATTCTCAATAGACCAATGACCTTGCCTTTTCTGGAAAGCAGACTTACTCTTCTAAAGAAACCCTCAATTCATCTATTCCCAATGCAACTAGAGTGGAACATTTATTTCTCACTTAAATAGAAAACACTGTTATTGTCGACATTGCGTGAATGAACTTTTAAAAACATTTTAGAGAGAAAGGAAGAGACCTTTATTCAAACCCAAGTCAGGACAGCTGCCTGGCAGACACAATCTTCACCAAGAAGGGAGTGCTCCGGGGAATGAACTTTTGGGGCAGGCGTATATATTTTTTTCTGTTTTGTTTTACATACAGAGTTACACACCACAATGAGGATCTTCTTAGATTCCAGAAAGTGACAGACTCTTTCTTATGTTTTCACTATGTACATGTCAGTATGACTTTAATCTTATGGGAGCCAGAGAGGTTCTTTATTTTTTCTTATCTTTATGTTGGCATTTTTGGTTATTGTTTTCTTCTCAAAGCAAATGTACAACGTGCTTGGGGCAGAAACAAGGCCCATGCTTTGAGGTGTTGCCTAGTCATTTTGAGCCAGGTAAAATGTTAAAGGATAGCTTCCCTGGGATCCCAGGATCAGGGCCCACAGATGATATAAGATAAAAATTACTTTCATCATTATAATTACTCCTAAAAAGGAGGAATTTGAGACAAAAGCACCTTTCACAAGAGTACCAAGAAATCAAAATGATGCCCACAGAAGGCTACCTGCTCCATGGTCAGCACAGGTAACAGAAGTGTTCACAGTTTCTGGACTCCTGCCCTTTTCCTGCCCAAATCTCTGAAGCACACAGACCACTTAAAATCGGAATTGTAGAACTGCTAGACACCTTAGAGATGTCTGGCACCATTCCCTTGGACTGCAGAAGAAAACACAGTAGCTCATTGTCACAAACTAATTTCAACATGAAGTGCCCCCTGAATGCACTAAGTTCTTTCTCTGCAAATGTTGACTAATGTAAGTCACAGTCATACCATATAAACACTAGGATGGCTGGGAAGTCATCGTAGGTAAGGGAATATTTTAGCCATGTTTATAAGCATTGGCTCACGTTGTAGAAGAGGCTGAGCTGAGTGTTTTTAAATACTATTTCAGACCTGTTTTACAGCACCCTCTGAACATACCAGAGCTTGAACGGACTAAGAAAGATAGTTGGTTTCAGTAACTTTAATACCAGAAAAATATTATACTGTCTCTATTCCTAAGGATCTTTGAGTATCTTACCCAG
Source organism: Ursus americanus (assembly GCF_024610735.1). Classification (NCBI taxonomy): domain Eukaryota; kingdom Metazoa; phylum Chordata; class Mammalia; order Carnivora; family Ursidae; genus Ursus; species Ursus americanus. The sequence goes on from NC_142137.1 coordinate 355,239, forward strand.
AGGTCCTCCACTGAGATAATGATCTTAATGATCACCATGGGCAGAGGTGAAAAGGCCCGCTGAATTCGTTCCAGTTGTCCACATGACAAGAAAATCCTGATACTTGATAGGTTTCCAGATCGAGAAGACCAGAGATAAGAGGGAAATAGTACCCTGTATGGAACAACAAGGGATTTGGAGTCAATTTGGGGATCCCACTTAGGTTTCTGACACTAAAATCCTCTGTGACTCATATCATCCGAGTCCCTGTCTAACCACCTGAAAATGTGCCTACAAATATCTACACCCTAGTTGAGAAGTTTAAGAGGCAGAATGCTACAAAGAGCCAGTATGATGTCTCTCAAGAACAGGTGCTCAGGAAGCCCTAATTGCTATTGGGTCTATTTCTTTTCCAGAAGAAAGAACACATGTTGAATCCATATTTCTAATAGATGACTCACCAGATGATTTTCAAACCTGAAGGAAGGCCAAGAAGTCACGCTTGTGTCATAGTTCACTCAGAAATCATGTTGTTGGACTGGTGAGGACGATACAATAGCAACGTCATCACTAAGAGTGGGGAGCTTCTAATTTCCATACGGCCATGTTGACCCCCTTAGCTCAGAGCCACCAGAAAGGGCAGCTGGGGAGGGGGAACCGCCATCACTATGAGTGGGGAGCTTCCCATTTCCATATGGCCATGTTGACCCCCTTAGCTCAGGGCCACCAGAAAGGACAGCTGAGGGGGACCACAGGCCAAGGCTGCCAGGTGTGGCTGGGGCAGGCAGAACTCTGACTTAAGGCTCAACTCCTGTCTAGGTTATTATTATGCTCTTCACAAAGAAAGTGCCATTGTGTGTGAGCCCTCATGTAGAAAAGGTTCAGAATTTCCATTGAGATTCCCTCTCTGACCTTTAGGATATGTAGCAAAGTTCCATTTAATTTTTAAACATTGAAAGACTTCCTGGTTTTCTTTTCGCTAAGACTGTGGCTCAATTCCCCTGTGGTCTAGGAATAGAACCTAGTTAATTTCAGGGTTTAACATTTGTAGCCTTGATTCATGGCCCCACCTATCATCTATTTGGGTAAAGAGTCTATGACCCCTTGAAAATAATATATTCTGCACTTATTATGCAATGTTCCCTATATGTCAATTAGGTCACATTTGTTACCAATGTTTTGTCTGCTTTTTCTGTCAGATATTGAGAAAGGTATATTAAAATCTTCAAACAATGCTGCTCTATTCATCGTGGCATCGGAGAGTCTACCAGTGTTAGAAGGCAAGAGAAACAAAAAGTATAACGAATTGAGGGGATAATTGTGACTATTCACAGATAATACGATTGTATACATAGAAAATCCAAAACAGTCTATATACCCTATTAGAATTAAAAATGCAATTTATAAATTTGAGATGGATTGTGCTTCCCATTGGACAGTTTCTGAAAGAAAATGTAGAAACTGTCAATCTTGGGGTAGGACATAGGGTGCACTAACCATTTAAAAGAATTCAGTGGGACTTCATAAAAATGTGACATTTCTCCTTATCTTATGACCACAAGAAAATGAAAAGTTGAACCGCAGGCTGGGAAGTACAGATTTGCAATACACACACTGACAAAGACTTGTCAATAAAGAATTCCTGCTCATCAAACATAAAAAGTCTATTTATTAACAAATACTTCACAAAAGATTGACTGATGGCCAATATGAACAGGAAAGGGTGCTCTACAGTATTATTTTCAGGAACAGCAAGGCCTTTCCTAAAATGAAAACATACACACAAATTAGTATTCCCTAGATGGATGACGTCCTTATTTCTGAGGACAGCTTGAAGAACAGACTAGCATCAAAGTAAAGTGATGGAATTCCTGACACTCAGAGGATGGATGGACAATTGACCTCAAACTACAGTACAATTTCTAGGCATCATTCGGTCCTCTGAAGGCAGACAACTACCACACCCCTTCCTCCACCACACAGGTTGCTTCCCAACCCCTATCATAAAAGAAGAAGATGAGAAACAGATAGGACTAGTAGGAAATAGCAAAAATCACATGTGGGGATTATCCTGAAACACACTGATCACATAACTAGTGTAAGGAAGTGTAGGGAACTGACAAGAACAGAGACTCAAGAGGTACTTCTTTGGGAAATGCTGTCTGAAATCGTCACACGTTGGTACCAGCTAATGAGGGCTCTGAGCATATCCTAGGGTTTGCTCACAAGGGTCTGCAACACCATCGCTGAGGACTGAAACTCTTCAAGACCTCAAAGCTTGCCTGATTGACTATTGGACTAAGAGATTCACATGTTCTGAAAACAGATACCAACTCATTGAAAGGTTCACCTGGGCTCCCTCGGAGGCCCTACAAGTAGCTGAACCATTCACTGAAAATCAATTACACACACACACACACACACACACACACACACACACACACGTCATTTCACCAATTACTTAAACATTCAAGGTTCTTCCTACCTTTTCTTTTTCACATTGATATTTATACTCACATGAAATGTCATCATTTCTAATGAACACTGATGTCAAAATAGAGATCCATTGACACAATATTCACAAAATGGAACTTCCCTGCTGTCATTTTCAATATAGCGTTTTTTAAAGTTCATACATATTTTAGGTTTTTGGTAACTTATACAGGAGAAGATCAGCATTGAAAAACTCTAAATACTGACAATGAGGTTTAAGCCTAGAGAACAAGAATTGTCCAATTTCATAGATAATAAGGAACCAAAGGGAAAGCATGGAAGCTGTAGTCGAATAATTTTACACATATGCATCCCCTATTATTCTACTACTGAGGGGCGTGTTTTACTACCACTCTGCATGCATCAATTGTCTTCCACGTGCACCTGCACAGGTATAATGAATTACTACAGTAGAATGAAATGTCTGGGAACTACGTGGTGGCATCTATAATGAACAATTCAATTTCGATCTTATATTTGGTGAACTTCCATTGTTTGTCCCTTTAGACAATGGACCCTAAACAGAAGGGGGAATGAACCACGAGAGACTATGGACTCTGGGAAACAAACTGAGGGCTTCAGAGGGGAGAGGGGTGGGGGATTGGGATGGGCCAGTGATGGGTATTAAGGAAGGTACATATTGCATGGAGAACTGGGTATTATATGCAAATAATAAATCACGGAACACTACATCAAAAACTAAGGAAATACTGTATAGTGACTAACATATCATAATAAAAAATTATTAGAAAAAAATTAAAGGTAAAAAAAAATACAGCTGTTCTGTTTCAAGAACAATCACAATTGAGAAAAAACTAACTTCCAATCCCTAAAGCCAAACACAGACCAAGTTCCATTTCACTCCCCTTTATTCCCATTCTCTGTGGGTTCTAAGCTATTTCCCAACCTCCTTTCCTGCTGAGCAGGGAGCCCGGGCTCGATCCCAGAACCCTGGGATCATAACCTGAGCTAAAGGCACATGTTTAACTGGTGAGACAGCCAGGAGTCCCAGCCATGTTTTTCTTAAGCAAAAGGACACTTTCTCACAATGCCTTCACATGACTTCACATGGTACCAGAGATCTGAATGTGCCTCTAGGAGGTTGCAGATGAAGGCAATTGCAAACTCTCACAGTGGTTTATCAAATACAATGACCTGCCTGGTGACAGTGAAACTCTTATGAGCCCACGAGAGGGTGCTGTGACACTCAGCTGTGGCTGGGCTGGCACAGAGAACCAAATCCATTTCCCTGCCTGATGTCTGTGAGGAACAGATGCCCCCACTGTGAATGAGACCCTGCCACTGAGCTGTCCAGAGATGGCCATCCTCACAGAGGATGAGGATAAAGGACAATGCCTGAGGAGACCTCATCTGTCTCTTTTATCTTTTCATATTTTTGACAGTGGACAAATCACTGCCTAGGAGTCCCCAACTACCTTATTCTTATCTGTGAATGGCCAAGAAGTTTTACAAAACACTTAAGATTTTGACCTCACAAATGCCCACAACCACTTACCATAGGGATTCAACATTAAGCAAAGATAATGTTCCTTGGAAGAGAGGTCCTGCCCACTGTTGTTTCTCACTTATATGCTCATCTTCTTTACCTCATGGTAACATAACCACCTTGATTCCTGCTTCCGTCTTCAGGAAGGCTGAGGTGACTTGAAGGGCATTACCCTGACATCGTTCTTTCTTAGCAATAAGATGTGGACATTTCCCTAGTCCTACACACCCAAAGTTGAATCAGAATCAGGATTGAGGAGGTGATGAGAGTTGAAGGTGTTTTCCTGTACACGGTGGTTTATTACCAATAAGGATGGGTCAGAGTCCTCGAAATTCCAGAACATTTTCATTAATGCTTCCTACTCGTGAAAGATGATGTACATTGGTCTTTCCCTGTATATTGTGGTCGGACTCAGAGAAAAGTGCTTAGCGCGTTCGTCAGACTTCCACGACCACTTTGGGGCTGGCTTCCATATTCACAAAGGATGATGTTAGGGCTATGAGGGTTCCTGTACACTGTTATTTCTTACAGATAAGTGTATGGCATTTTTGTTACATTGCCAGAACCACTTAGTGTTGGGCTTGCCGGCCTCCTGGGGACGAACCCTAACCCTAGTCGGCCCCCGAGGGGCCCCTCCAAGGGGCCTGGTGCCACAACGCCGGGGATTGGGGACCCCCGAGCCCAGCGCCGGAGTCACCCTGCCGCCCCGCAGCAACCCAGGCTGCTAGGGGCGCCGCCAGTCTTTCAGGGCGAGAGAATGGGCAGGGCCCTCCAAGCCCCCGGTGACCTTCGAAGGCCCCCCGCGCCAAAATGCTTGGGCCCACACTCCCTCTCGCCAGTGCCCTCACCTCGGCCTGCCCCTCCGCCTGCCGCAGAGCTGGCAGAAGGGGCCTGCTGGACTCCTGGGGCCTAAAACTTAACCTAGGTCGGCCCCCGAAGGGCCCCTCCCAAGGATCCTGGCAGCGCAATGCCGGGGAATTTTGAACCCCCATGCCCCAGTGCTGGACTCACTCTGCCACCCCACAAGCACCCAGGGTGCTAGGGGTGTTGCCAGTCATTCAAGAAGGGAGAACAGGCAGGGCCCTCTGATTCCCCTGCTACCTTCAAAGGCCCCCCGCGCAAAAACTCTGGCTCCCACGCTCCTGCTCCCCAGCGCCCTAACCTCGGCCCACCCCTCCTCTCGCTGCAGAGCTGGTGGATCGGGCCTGCTGCCTTCCTGGGGGCTAAAACTATCCCTAGGTCGCCCCTAAGGGGACTCTCCCAAGTGGCCTGGCACCGCATGCCAGGGATTGGGGACCCCCAAGTCCCAGCACTGGAAGCACCCTGCCGCCCGGCCGCCACATGGGGCACTAGGGGCGTCACCAGTCCTTCAGGGCGACAGAACTGGCAGGACGCTCCAAGCCACCTGCGACCTTCAAATGCACCCTGAGCCAAAGCCAAAATATTCTGGCCCACGCCCCTGCTTGCCAGCTATCTCACCTCGACCCACACCTCCATTCACCGCACATGGGCGGCACGAGCCTGCCAGCCTACTGGGGGCTAACCCTAACCCTAAGTCGGCCCCCAAGGGGCCCGTCCCAACGGGCCTGAGGCCGCAACACCGGGTATTAGGGAGCCCCGATCCCCAGCGCCATACTCACCCTGCCGCCCCGCCGCCACCCGGGATGCTAGGGGTGCCACTGGTCATTCAGGGCGGGAGAACGGGCAGGGGCCTCCGAGCCCGCGGGACCTTCGAAGGCCCCCCCATCCAAAATGCTTGATCCCATGCTCCCGCTCCTCAGCACCCTCACCTCGGCCCGCCCCTCCACTCGCCGCAGAGCCTGCGGATGAGGCCTGCCCTCCTCCTGGGGGCTACCCAGAACCCTAGGTTGTCCCCTGAGGGGCCCCTCCGAAGGGGCCTGGCACTGCAATGCCTGGGATTGGGGACCCCCGAGCCCCAGCGCCGGACTCACCTTATCGCCCCACCGCCACCCGGGCCGCCAGGAGCACCGTCGGTCATTCAGGGAGGGAGAATGGGCAGATCCCTCCAAGCCCCTGGTGACCATCGAAGGCCCCCCGCGCCAAAACGCTTGGGCCCATGCTCCCGCTCACCTGCGCCCTCATCTCGGTCCGCCCCTCCGCTCACTGTAGAGCCAGTGGATCGGGACTGCAGGCTTCCTGGGTGTTACCCTAACTTTTGGTGGGCCCCCAAGGGGCCCATCCCAGGTTCCTATTGCCGCAACACTGGGGATTGGGGACTCCGGAGCCTCAGCGCCAGACTCATCCTCCCGCCCTACCGCCACCTGGGCCGCTAGGGGCACCGCCGTTCATTCAGGAAGGGAGAACGGGCAGGGCCCTCCCAGCGACCGGCGACTTCGAAGGCCCCCCGCACCAAAATGCTTGGGCCCATGCTCCCGCTGGCCAGCACCCTTACCTCGGCCCTCCCCTCCGCTCGCCGCACAGCTGACGGATTGGGCCTGGGGGCCTTCTGGGGGCTAACCCTAAAGCTAGGTTGGCCCCCTCGTGGCCCCTCCCAAGGGGCCTGGCGCTGCAACGACGGGGAAAGGGGACTCCTGAGCCCCAGCGCTGGACTCACCATGCCCCCCGCCGCCACCCGGGCCACTAGGGGCACCGCCGGTCATTCAGGGCGGGAGAACGCGCAAGACCCTCCCAGCGAACGGCAACCTTCGAAGGCCCCCTGCACCAAAGCACTAGGGCCCATGCTCCCGCTCCCATCGCCCTTACCTCGGCCTGCCCCTCCGCTCGCCACACAGCCGGCGAATCAGGCATCCTATCCTCCTTGTGGCTAACCCTAACCCTAGGTAGGCCCCCTAGGGGCCCATCCCAAAGGGCCTGGCGCTGCAACACCGGGGATTGGGGACCCCCGAGCCCCAACGCCAGACTCTCCCTGCCGCCCCGCTGCTAAACGGGCCGCGAGGGGCACTGTCGGTCATTCAGGGCAGGAGAACAGGCAGGGCTCTCCGAGCCCCTGGCAACCTTTGAAGGCCCCTTACGCCAAAATGCTTGGGCCCACCTTCCCGCTCGCCAGCGCCCTCATCTCATCCCACCCGTCCGCTCGTGCACAGCCGGAGGATCGGGCCTGCCGGCCTCCTGGGGGCTAACCCTAACCCTAGGTCAGACCCAAGGGGCCCCTGCCAAGGGGCCTGGCGCCGCAACGCGGGGTTTGGGGACACCCAAGCTGCAGTGCTGGACTCACCCTGCCGCCCCGCCGCCATTCGGGCCGCTAGGGGTACAGCCTGTCATTCAGGGCGGGAGAATGGGCAGGGCCCTCCTAGCCCCCGGTGACATTCGAAGTCCCCCTGCACCAAAACATTTGGGCCCACACTCCCGGGCCTGCCGGCCTCCTGGGGGCTAACACTAACCCTATGTCGGCCCCCGTGGGGCCCCTACTAAGGGGCCTGGCCCCACAACGCCGGGGATTGGGGACCCCAGAGCCCCAGCGAGGACTCATTTTGTCGTCCCGTCGCCACCCGGGCTGCTAGGGGAGCCGCCCTTCATTCAGTGTGGGAGAACAGGCAGGGCCCTTCGAGCCCAAGGCGACATTCGAAAGTGCCCCGCCCCAAAATGCTCCCATGGTCCCCCTCGCCAGCGCCCTCACCTCAGAACACCGATCCGCTCGCCGCACAACTGACATTTCGGGATTGCCAGCCTCCTGAGGTCTAACCCTAACCCTAGGACAGCCCCTGAGGCGTACATCCCAAGGGGCCTGGCGCTGCACGCTGGAGATTGGTGACCCCCGAGCCGCAGCGCCGGACTCACCTTGCCGCCCCACTGCTACCCGGGCCGCTAGGGGCGCCGCCAGTCATTCAGTGTGGGAGAATGGGCAGGGCCCTCTGAGCCCCCGGAGACTTTTGAAGGCCCCCAGCGACAAAATGCTTCGGCCCACGCTCCCGCTTGCCAGTGCCCTTACCTCGGCCTGCCCCTCCACTCACCTCACAGCTGGCGGATCAGGCCTGTCAGCCTCCTGGGGGCTAACCCTAACCGTAGGTCGGCCCCCGAGGGGCCCTTCCGATGGGGCCTGGTGCCACAACGCCTGGGATTGCTGACACCCAAGCCCCAGCGCCGGACTCACCCTGCTGCCCCGCCGCCAACCCGGCCGCTGGGGGCGCCGCTGGTCATTCAGGGCGGGAGAATGGGCAGGGCCCTCCGAGCCCATGGCAATCTTCGAAGGCCCCCCATCCTAAACACTTGAGCCCTCGCTCCGGCTCCTCAGCGCCCTCACCTCGGCCCTCCCCTCCGCTCGCCGCAGAGCCGGCGGATGAGGCCTGCCCTCCTAGGGTGTCCCCTGAGGGGCCTAGGTTGTCCCCTGAGGGGCCCCTCCGAAGGGGCCTGGCACCGCAATGCCGGGGATTTGGGACCCCCGAGCCCCAGTGCTGGACTCACTCTGCCACCTCGCAAGCACCCAGGGCGCTAGGGGCGTTGCCAGTCATTCAGGAAGGGAGAACGGGCAGGGCCCTCCGATCCCCCTGCGACCTTCGAAGGCCCCCCGTGCAAAAACTATGGCTCCCATGCTCCTGCTCGCCAGCGCCCTAACCTCGGCCCATGCCTAAGCTTGCTGCAGAGCTGGCGGATCAGGCCTGCTGGCTTGCTGGGGGCTAACCCTATCCCTAGGTCGCCCCCGAGGGGCCCCTCCCAAGTGGCCTGGCGCGGCATGCCATTGATTGGGGACCCCCAAGTCCCAGCGCCAGACGCACCCTGCCACCCCGCCGCCACCTGGGTTGCTAGGGGCGTCGCCAGTCCTTCAGGGCGACAGAATGGGCAGGACCCTCTGAGCCACCTGCAATCTTCGAAGGCACCCCGAGCCAAAGCCAAATGCTATGGCCTACGCTCCCGATCACCAGCTACCTCACCTCGACCCACACCTCCATTCACTGCACATGGGCGGAACGAGCCTGCCAGTCTCCTGGGGGCTAACCCTACCCTAGGTCAGTCCCCGAGGGGCCCGTCCCAAGGGGCCTGGCGCCGCAGCGCTGGGTATCAGGGACTGCCGAGCCCCAGCGCCGGACTCACCGTGCTGCCCCACCACCACCCGGGCCGCTAGGGTGTCCCTGGTCATTCAGTGCGGGAGAACGGCAGGGCCCTCCGAGCCCACGGCGACCTTCGAAGGCCCCCACATCCAAAACGCTTGAGCCTATGCTCCCCATCCTCAGCACCCTCACCTTGGCCCACTCCTCCACTCCCTGCAGAGCTGGGGGATGAGGACTGCCCTCCTCCTGGGGCTACACATAACCCTAGGTTGGCCCCTGAGGGGCCCCTCCGAAGGGGCCTGGCACCGCAATGCCTGGGATTGGGGACCCTCGAGCCCCAGTGCCAGACTCACTATGTTGCCCCGCCACCACCCGGGCCCCTAGGAGCACCGTCGGTCATTCAGGGAGGGAGAATGGGCAGATCCCTCCGAGCCCCTGGCGACCTTCGAAGCCCCCCCCCCGTGCCAAAGCGCTTGGGCCCATGCTCCCGCTCGCCTGCACCCTCACCTCGGTCTGCCCCTCCGCTCGCTGCACAGCTGGTGGATCTGGACTGCCAGCCTCCTGGGTGTTACCCTAACCGTTGGTGGGCCCCCGAGGGGCCCATCCCAGGTTCCTATTGCCGCAACACCGGGGATTGGGGACTCCCGAGCCCCAGCGCCCAACTCACCCTCCTGCCCTACCGCCACCTGGGCCGCTAGGGGCGCCGCTTTCATTCAGGGAGGGAGAATGGCAAGGGCCCTCCAAGTCACCGGCGACTTTCGAAGGCCCCCCGCACCAAAACGCTTGGGCCCACGCTCCCGCTGGCCAGCGCCCTTACCTCGGCCCTCCCCCCCGCTCGCCGCACAGCTGGCTGACTGGGCCTGCGGGCCTTCTGGGGGCTAACCCAAACCCTAGGTCGGCCCCCTAGTGGCCCCTCCCAAGGTGCCTGGAGCCTCAACGACGGGGATTGGGGACTCCTGAGCCCCAGCGCCGGACTCACCATGCCCCCCACCGCCACCTGGGCCACAAGGGGCACCCCCGGTCATTCAGGGCGGGAGAACAGGCAGGACCCTCTGAGCCCCTGGTGACCTTCGATGGCCCCTCGCTCCAAAACTTTGGGCCCACTTTCCCGCTCGCCAATACCCTCATCTCAACCCGCCCCTCCGCTCACCGCACAGCCGGGAGATTGGGTCTCCTGGCCTCCTGGGGGTAACCCTAACCCTAGGTCAGCACCTGAGGGGGCCCTCCCAAGGGGCCTCGCGCCACAACGCCGGGGATTGGGGACCCCGAGCGCCAGCACCTGACTCACCTGCCGCCCAGCCGCCACTCGGAGGCTTGGGGTGCTGCCGTTCATTCAGGGCGGGAGAAGGGGCAGGGCCCTCCGAGACACGGTGAACTTCGAAGGCCTCCCGCGCCAAAATGCCCAGGCCCACCCTCCCACTCACCAGCGCCCTCACGTAGGTCTGCCACTCCTCTCTTCACACAGCTGGCGAATAGGGCCTGCTGGCCTCCTAGGGGCTAAACCTAACCCTAGGTTGGGCCCCGAAGGGCCCCTCCCAAGGGGCCTGGTGCCACAACGCCGGGGATTGGGGACCCCCAAGCCCCAGTGCCGGATGCACCCTGCCGCCCCTCCCCACCCAGGCCGCTAGGGGCGCCGCCATTCATTCACCATGGGAGGATGGACAGGGCCCTCCGAATCCCCACCAACTTTCGAAGGCACCCCGAACCAAAATGCTTGGGCCCAGGCTCATATTCACCAGAACCCTCACCTCAGCCCAACTCTCCGCTCAACGCCCAGGTGGTGTATCGGGCCTGCCGGCCTCCTGGGGGCTAACCCTAACCATAGTTCGGCCCCCTAGGGGCACTTCCCAGGGGCCTGGCATCACAACACTGGGGATGGGGACCCCGAGTCCAAGTGCCAGACTCACCCTGCTGCCCTTCAGCCACCTGAGCTGCTAGAGACCACTGGTCAATCAGGGTGGGAGAATGGGCAGGGCCCTCGGAGCCCCCGCTGACCTTCGAAGCCCCCCCGTGCAAAAACATTGGTTCCCATCCTCCTGCTCGCCAGCGCCCTCACCTCAGCCCGCCCCTCCGCTTGCTGCAGAGCCAGTGGATAGTGCCTGCCAGGATCCTGGGGGCTAACTGAAATCCTAGGTCGGCCCCGTGGGGCACAACCCAAGGGGCCTAGCTCTGCAACGCTGGGGATTGGTGACTCAGAGCCCCAGAGCCAGACTCACCCTGCCGCACTGTTCCCACCCAGGCCGCTAGGGGCGCCGCCGCTCATTCAGGGTTGGAGAAGGGACAGGGCCCTGGAGAAACCATCGACATTTGAAGCCTCCTGCGCCAAAATGCAGGGGCCCACGCTCCTGCTCGCCAGAGTCTTTACCTCGGCCCGTGCACCTCTCGCCGTCCAGCCAGAGGATTGGGCCTGCCGGCCTCCTGGGTGCTAACTCTAACCCTAGGTCCGCCCATGAGGAGCCCCTCCCAAGGGGCCTGGCCCCTCAATGCTGGGGATTGGGGATCCCTGAGCCGCAGTGCGGAACTCACACTGCCGCCCCACCTCCAACGGAGCCGCAAAGCGCGCCGCTGGTTATTCAGGGCAGGAGAATGGGCAGGGCCCTCTGAGACATGGCAACATTCAAAAGCCCAGGGTGCAAAAACGCTGGGGACCACGCTCCCACTCTGCATCACCCTCAACTTGGCCCGCACCTCCGCTCTTCGCAGAGCCAGCGACTCGGGCCTGCTGGCCTCCTGGGCGCTAACCCTAACCCTAGGACAGCCCTTGAAGGTCCCTTCCTAAGGGGCCTGGTGACGCAACACCAGGGATTGGGGACCCCCAAGCCCCAGCGCCAGATGCATGCTGCCGCCCGCCCCACACATGCTGCTAGGGGCGCCGCCATTCATTCAGGGTGGGAGAACTGGAGGTCCCTCCGAACCCCTGCCGACATTCGAAGGCGCACCGAACCAAAAAGCTTGGACCCAGGCTCATGTTCACCACCACCCTCACCTCGCCTCAATTCTCTGCTCGATGCACAGGTGGTGTATCGGGCCTGTGGGGCTCCTTGAGGCTAACCCTAACCATAGGTCGGCCCCCGAGGGGCTCTACCCAAGGGGCCTGGCATCACAACGCTGGGGATGGGGATCCTGAGCCCATGTGCCGGACTCACCCTGCTGCCCTTCAGCCACTGGAGCCGCTAGAGGCCCCGCCGGTCAATCAGGGCAGATCGGGCAGGGCCCTCCGAGCCCACGCTGACCTTTGAAGGCTCCCTGCGCAAAAACGTTGGCTCCCAGGATCCTGCTCACCAGCGCCCTCGCCTCGTCCCGCCCCTCTGCTTGCTTCAGAGCTGGTGGATAGGGCCTGCTGGGCTTCTGGCAGCTAACCAAAACCCTAGGTTGGCCCTGTGGGGACATCCCCAGAGGCCTGGCTCTGCAATGCTGGGGATTGGTGACTCAGAGCCCCAGAGCCAGACTCACCCTGCCGCACTGTCCCCACCCGGGCCGCTAGGGGCGCCACAGGTCATAGAGGGCGAGAGAAGGGCAGGGCTTTCTGAGCCACCAGTGACATTCAAAGGCTCCCCGTGCCAAAACACTGGTGCCCACGCTCCCCCTCCCCAGCGCCCTCACCTGGGCCTGCACCTCCGCTCGCCGCACAGTGTGCGGATTGGGCCTGAAGGTCTCCTTGGGGCTAACCCTAACCCTAGGTCGGCGCCCCAGGGGCTCCTCCCAAGGGTCCTGGTGCCACTACACTGGGGATCTGGGACCCCAAGCCCCAGAGCCAGACTCACCCTCCCACAACGCTGCCACCCGGGCCGCGAGGGGCGCCGCCGGTCATTCAGGGCGGGAGAATGGACAGAGCCCTGGAGAAACCGGGACATTTGAAGCCTCCAGCGTCAAAATGCAGGGGCCCACAATCCCGCTCCCCAGCGCCTTTAGCTCGGCCCACCCACCTCTCGCCGCCCAGCCAGAGGATCGGGCCTGCCATCCTCATGGGGGCTAACTCTAACCCTAAGTCGGCCCAGGAGGAGCCCCTCCCAAGGGGCCTGGCACCGCAACACCAGGGATTGGGGATCCCTGAGCCACAGCGTGGGATTCACCCTGCCACCCCACTGCCAACAGAGCCGCTAGGGGTGTCACTGGTTATTCAGAACAGGAGAATGGGCAGGGCCCTCCGAGACATGGCACATTCGAAGGCCCAGGGCGCCAAAACGCTGGGGCCCACGCTCCCGCTCTGCATCCCCCTCAACTCAGCCCACACCTCCGCTACTCGCACAGCCGGCGACTCGGGCCTGCCGGCCTCCTGGGCGCTAACCCTAACCCTAGGACGGCCCCTGAGGGTCCCTTCCTAAGGAGCCTTGCGGTGCAACACCAGGGATTGGCGACCCCCAAGCCCCAGCGCCGGGTGCACCCTGCAATCCCGCACCACACGGGCCGCTAGGGGCGCCGCCATTCATTCTCGGCGGGAGAACTGGCAGGGGCCTCCGAACCCCCACCCACCTTCAATGGCTCCCAGAACCAACATGCTTGTGCCCAGGCTCATGTTCACCAGCACCCTCACCTCGGCCCAACTCTCCGCTCCACGCACAGGCGGTGTATAGGGCCTGCCGGCCTCCTGGGGGCTAACCCTAACTGTAGGTCGGCCCCTGAGGGGCCCTTCTCAAGTGGCCTGGCGCCCCAACGCCGGGGATGGGGCAACCGAGCCCAAGTGCCAGACTCACCCTGCTGCCCTTCAGCCACCTGAGCCACTAGGGACCCCGCTGGTCATTCAGAGCAGGAGAACGGGCAGGTCCCTCCGAGCCCCCACTGACCTTCGAAAGCCCCCCACGCTAAAATGCTTGGGCTCATGCTCAGGCTCGCCAGCGCCCTCACCTCAGCCCACCCTGCTGCGTGCCGCACAGACGCTGATCGGGTCCACCGGCATCCGGGGGGCTAACCGTAACCCTAGATCGACCCCTGAGGGGCCCCTCCCAAGGGGCCTGGCGCTGCAACACAGGGGATTGGGGACCCTGAGCCTCAGCACCTGACTCACCCTGCCACCCAGCCACCACCCAGGGGCTTGGGGTGCTGCCGTTCATTCAGGGCGGGAGAACGGGCAGGGCCCTCCGATACACGGTGTCCTTCGAATCCCCCCCGCGCCAAAATGCCTGGGCCCACGCTCCCAAACACCAGCACCCTCACCTAGGTCCGCCACTCCACTCTCCACACAGCTGGCGAATAGGAACTGCCGAGTTCCTAGGGGCTAAACCTAACCCTAAGTTGTCATCCGAGGGGCCCCTCCCAAGGGGCCTGGCGCCGCATCGCTGGGGATTGGAGATACCTGAGCCTCAGGGCCTGACTCACCCTGCCACCCCTCACCACCCGGGCCGCTAGGGGCACCGCCGTTCATGCAGGGTGGGAGAACAGGCAGGGCCCTCGAGACCCCGGCGACCTTTGAAAGCCCCAAGTCAAAACGCTGGTGCCCAGGCTCCTGCTCGCCAGCACCTTTACTTTGGCCCGCCCCTCCTCTCACAGTCTAGCTGGCATATCGGGCCTGCCGGCCTCCTGGGGGCTAACCCTAACCCTAGGTTGGCCCAGAGGGGCCCCTCCCAAGGGGACTTGTGACCAAAGCCGGGGATTGGGGACAGCCGAGCCGCAGCGCCGGACTCACCCTGCCGTCCTGTCGACATCAGGCTCTCTGGGGCATCACTGGTCCTTCAGGGTGGGAGAATGGGCAGGGCCCTCGAGACTCCGGTCAATTTTGAAGGCCATCCGCGCCAAAATGCTGGGGCCCACGCTGGAGCTCGCCAGCGCCTTCACCTCAGCCTGCCCCTCCGCCCTCTGCACAGCTGGCAGATCAGGCCTGCCGGCCTCCTGGGGGCTAACTCTAATCCTAGGTTGGCCCCAGAGGGGCCCCTCTGAAGGGGCCTGCCGCCACAACGCCGGGGATTGGGGACCCTCGAGTCGTAATGCCGGACTCACCCTGCTGCCCCGCTGACACCAGTGGTGCTAGGGCGCCACAGATCGTTTTGGGCGGGAGAACGGGCAGGGCCCTCTGAGCCCCGGTGAACTTTGAAGGCCCCAGCACCAAAACGCTGGGGCCCACGCTCCGCTCGCCAGCGGCCTCACCTCGGACCGCGACTCCATTCACCTCAAGATGGTGGATCGAGCCTGACGGCCTCCTGAGGGCTAACTCTAACCCTACCTTGGCCCCAGAGGGGCCCTTCCCAAGGGGCCTCGCACTGCAACGTCGGGTATAGGGAAGCCCGAGCCTCAGCACTGGACTCACCCTGCCGCCCCGCCATCACCCGGGCCGCTAGGGGCGCCGCCGGTCATCCAGGTGAGGGAACGAGCAGGGCCCTCCGAGCCCCCAGTGACTTTCGAAGGCCCCCTGCTCCAAAACGCTTGGGACCACGCTCCCGCTCGCCAGCGCACTCACCTCGGCCCGCCCCACTGCTCGCCACTCAGCAGGTGGATCGGGCCTGCCGGGCTACTGGGGGCTAAACCTAACCCTAGGTTGGCCCCCAAGGGGCCCCTCCCAAGGGGCCTGTCGCCGCAACACCGGGGATTGATGACCCCTAAGCCCCAGCGCTGGACTCACCCTGCTGCCCCGCTGGCACCCAGGCCACTAGGGGCGCCACTGGTCATTCAGGGCGGGAGAATGGGCAGGGCCCTCTGAGTCCTGGTGAACTTCTAAGGGCCCATGTTCCAAAATGCTTGGGCCCATGCTCCCGCTAAGCAGCGCCCTCACTTCGACCCGCCCCTCTGCTCGACGCACAGCCAGCTGATCAGGTCTGCCAGCCTCCTGGGGGCTAACCCTAACCTTAGGTTGGCCCCCAAGGGGAACCTCCCAAGGGGCCTGGCGCAGCAACGCCAGGGATTGGGGACCCCCGAGCCCTAGCACCATACTCTCCGTGCCGCCCCGCTGACACCGGGCACGCTGGGGCATTACTGTTCATTCAGGGTGGGAGAACAGGCAGGGCCCTCGAGACCCCAGCGACCTTCCAAGGCCCCCCGTGACAAAATGCTTGGGCCCACGCTCCAGTTCGCCGGCGCCCTCACCTCGGCCTGGCCCTCCGCTACCGCACAGCTGGCAGATAATGTCTACTGGAATCCTGGGTGCTAACAGTAACCCTAGGATGGTCCCAGAGGGGCCCCTCCCAAGGGGCCTTGCGCTGCAATGCATGGCATTGGGGACCCCCAAACCGCAAAGCCAGACTCACACTGCCAACCTGCCACCACCCAGGCGCTAGGGGCGCCGCCGGTCATTCAGGGCGGGAGAACGGACAGGGCCCTCCGAGCCTCTAGCGACTTTCAAAGGCCCCCTGCGCCAAAACGCTAGATACCATACTCCTGCTCGGCAGCGCACTCACCTCATCCCACTCCTCCACTCCCCGCACAACTGGCACATGGGTCCTGCTGGCCTACTGGGGCTAACCCTAACCTTAAACCCTAACCCCTAACCTTAAACCCTAAACCTTAACCCCTAAACCTAACCCTAACTCTAACCTCTAACCCTTACCCTAACCACAACCCTACTCTAAACCTAACAATAAACCCTAATCCTTAAACCCTAAACCCTAACATTAACACTAAACCCTAAACCCTAACCCCTAACCCTAATCACGAAACCTTAAACTCTAAACCCTAACCTTAACCACTAACTCCAAACCCCAAACCCTAACCCTAAACCCTAACCCTACCCGGCCCTACCATACCCCTAACCCTACCCCTAAACCTACCCCTTCAGCTAACCCTACCCCTAACCCGTAACCTAACCCTAAACCTAACCCTAATCCTACCCTAACCTGTACCCTAACCCTAAACGTAACCCTAACACATACTCTAATCTGTACCTTAACCCGTACCCTAACCCTAACCCTAACCCGTACCCTAAGCCGTACCCAAATCCGTACACCAACACTTACCCTAAACCGTACCCTAACCCGTACCCTAAACTGTACCCTAATGTGTACACTAACCCATACCCTAACCCTAACCCGTATCCTAAACCTAACCCGTACTCCAACCCTAACCCTAACCCTAAACCCTAACCCTTACCCTAAACCCTAATCTGTACCCTAACTCGTAACCTCTAAACTGTAACCCCTAAACCCAACCCTAACCCGTACCCTCTCCTTACCCTAACCCTAACCCTTACCCTCAATCATACCCTAACCGTAACCCATACCCTAACCTTAACCCATACCCTAAACCGTACCCTAACCCCGGGGATTAGTAAACCTGAGCCCCACCATGGGACTCAGCCTGCCACTCCTCAGGAAACCATGCCCCTTGGGGCGCCACAGAGCATCCCGTGCAGGAAAACTGGTAGGGCCCCCCTGAGCCCCCAGCGATCCTCGGCGGCCCCATACACCCCAACCCTGAGGCCCACGCTAATCCCGCCCCACACCTTCCCTTCAGCTTGCCACCGAGCTCGTCGCAGAGCCAGCAGATCAGGCCTGCCAGGTTCCTGGGGCCTAGAACTGACCCTAGGTCAGCTGGGTAGGGCCCCTCCCCTGGGGCCCGGTGCCGCAGCCCCAGGGACTGGGGACACCTGAGCCCCACTGCAGGACAAAGCCTGTCAGCCCGCAGGAAACCGTGCCCCTTGGGAGGCTGTAGAGCATTCAGGGCGGGAGAACCAGGAGGGCCCCCAGAGCCCCCAGCGAACATCGGCAATCCCTAAACCCAACCTTGAAGCCCATGCTCACCCCACCCCACACCCTCACCTCAGCCCATGGCGGAGCTCGCCACATAGTGGGCAGATCTGGCCTGCGGGGTTCCTGGGCGCCAACCCTAACCCTAGTTCATCTGTGGAGGGGCCCCTCCCCAGGAGCCTGGAGCCGCAGCTGCGGGCATTTGGGACACCTGAGCCCCACAGCAGCACTCAGTCTGCCACCCCGCAGGAAACCGTGCCCCTTGGGAGGCCATAGAGCATTCAGGGCGGGAGAACCAGGAGGGCCCTCCTGAGCCACCAGCGAACTTCGGCGGCCTCCCGCACCGGAACCCTGAGGCCCATGCTCACCCTCCCCACACCCTCACCTCAGCCCGTGTAGCTCGCCATACAGCCAGCAAATCGGGCCTGCGGGGCTCCTGGACCTAACCCTAGCCCTAGGTCGGCCGTGGGTATGGGGGCCTCCCCAGGAGCCTTACACCGCAGCCCCGGGGAATTGGGATACCTGTGCCCCACTGCAGGTCTCAGCTTGCCACCCGACAGGAAACATTGCCCCTTGGGGCTCTAAGGAGCCTACAGGGCACGAGAACTTGGGGAGGCCCCCGGAGCCCATCCCCTTCCTTTGGCAGCCCCCCATGCCCCAACCCTGAGGCCCATGCTCACCCTCCCCCATGGCCTCCTCTCAGCCCTCCACAGAGCTCGCCTAACAGCCTGCAGATTGTCCCTGCTGGGCTCCGGGACCCTAACCCTTACCCTAGGTTGGGCAGAGAGGGGCCCCTCCCCAGGGTCCTGGCAACCAACTCCAGGGGATGGGGACACCAAAGCCCCACCGCAGGACTCAGCCTGCAACCCACAGTAAACTGTACCATTTTGGGACACAACAGAGCATTCAGGGAAAGAGATTTGGGGCACCCCCTGAGAGCCCCTTCTGGTGAACCCCGACCTTTGTGGGCCCTTCCAGATGAAACCCCAAGGCTCACACTCACCCGCCCTTGTGCCCTCATCTCACTCGGCATGAGAGTTCTCTGAGCACTGGGCAGTTCAGATCTGCTGTCTCTTGAGGCCTAACCTAACCCTGGGTCTTCTGCTGAGGGTCCCTCCCCGTTTGCCTGCCTCCAAGGCACCAGGCATTGGGCTCACCTCAGCACGACTAGAGGACTCAGCCTGCCCCACAGCAGGAAACTGTCCATTTTGGGCTGCAGCAAGAATTCATAGGAAAATCGGAGGGCCCCCTTCAGCCCATCCCAGGCAACCCCCAATTTCAGAGATCTCCCCGGATCCAATTAGTAGCTTCACACTGAACTTGGAACTTGCTCTCCACGGAGATCTTTTGAAATTCTCCACACTTCCAACCGATGGCATCATCCAGCTTCAGTGCCTTACCCAGCTTTAGGTCTTGAGATGGATTAAAATGGTAAGTCACTTCACTGATGACGACGTACTGGTGACCAAAAGATACATGCATAAATGCTTCATATCACTTGGCTTTAGGGAAATGCAAATCTAAACCACTATAGATGCCATATCACACGAGGCTGAATATCTAAAAATAAGAAGACATGAAACTATACATGTTGGAGAGGATGTGGTGAAACAGGAACCCTCTTACACCCCTGTACGAATGCAGTCCGGTACAGCCACTCTTGAAAATGGTACGGAGTTTCCTCAAGAAGTTATAAATAAAGTTACCCTATGTCCCAGCAATTGCACTACTGGCTATTTACCCCCAAAGAGACAGAGGTAGTGAAGACGGGACACATGCACCCCAGTGTTCATAGAAGCAATAACCATAATAGACAAGCTGTGGAAGGAGTGCAGATGACCATGGATAGATGAATGGATAAAGAAGATGTGGATCATATATATAATGGAATATTACTCAGCCATCAGAAAGGATGAGTACTTACCATCACACCGACCTGGGTGGAGCTGGAGGGTATTATGCTGAGTGGAATAAGCCAATGAAAGAAAGACAATGATCATATGCTTTCACTCCTATGTGGAATATCAGAAACAAGGAAGAAGACCATAGGACAAGGAAGGGAAAATAGAATGGGAAGTCATCAGAGAGGGAGAAAACCCATAATGGACGCTTAACTATCGCAAGAAACTGATGATTGTTGGAGGAGAAGTTGGGGGGGGGGTAACTGGGTGAGTAGCATTAAGGAGGTCACACGATACAATGAGCACTGGGTGCTACACATGACTGAAAATTTATTGAAGACTACATTTGAAACGAATGATGTACTGTAAGTTGGCTAATTGAATTTAAATTAAAGAACAAAAGACCTCGAATAAACAATCCTACACATTTGTATGGAACCACTAAAGATTCCGAACAGCCAGTGCAATGTGGAAAAGAAAAACAAAGCTGGAGGACTGACAATTTCAGATTTCAGGTTATACTACAAAGCTGCAGTCATCCTAACAAGACAGTATGGCACAAAAATAGACACAGCGACCAAAGGAACAGGATACAAGTTCAGACAGAAACCCACAATTATGTGGTCCGTGAATCTTCCACAAAGCAAGCAACGATATCAAAAGGGAAATGGACAGTCTCTACAACAAATGGTGTTGGGAAAACTAGACAGCTATGCACAAAAGAATGAAATTAGACTGCTTTCTTACACAATACAGACAAACAGAAAACAGTTTCAAGACCTCAATATGAGACCTGAATCCATAAAAATCCTACAGGAGGGAAGACAGTAACTTCTTGACATGGACCATACCAACGTTTTTCTAGACTGTGTCCTGAGGCAAAGGAAATGAAAGCAAAAATAAACTATTGGGAATACAGCAAAATAAAAAGTTTCCACATGGCAGAAGAACAATGAAAACGTAAAAATAATAAGACAACTTACTCAAAGGGAGAAGATATTTGCAAAGATCATATGCAATAAAGGGATAGTGTCCAAAACATATACAACTGATACTACTCGACCCCCCAAAAAACAAATACTCCAGTTAAAAAATAGGCAGAAGACATGGACAGACATTTCTCCAAAGAAGAAATACAAATGGCCAACAGTCCCGTGAAAAGATGTTCGCCATCACCCATCATCAGGAAAATGTAAATCCAAAGGACAATGAGGTAATACCTCAAACCTGTCAGAATGGCTAACATCAAAAGCACAACAAAGAGCAGGTTTTGGGAGGATGTGGATAAAGGGGAATCCTAGCGAACTGTGGGTGGGAATGCAAACTGTGTTGGCCACCGTGGAAAACAGTATGAAGGTTCCTCAAAAAATTAAATATAGAACTACCCTACGATCCAACAATCACACTACTCGTATTTACCCAAAGAATAGGAAAACAGTAACGTAAAAGGATACGTGCACCCCTATGTTTCTTGCACCATTATTTACAATATCACAATATGGAAGCAACCCAAGTGTCTGTAGAAAAATTGACAAATGAGATGATAGGTGTGTGTATTCACACACACACACACACACACACACACACACAGACACACACAATGGAGTATTACTCGGCTTGAAAAAGAATGAAACCTTGCTATTTGCAGACACATGGATGGAGCTAGAGAGTATTATCCTAACTAAAATCAGTCAGTCAGAGAAAGACAAATCCCATACGATGTCATTCTAATGGGGAATTTACAAAAAAAACAAAATAAGTAACTAAAAGAGAAAAAGGAGACACACCAAAATACAAACTCTTAACAATAGAGAACAAACGGATGGTTACCAGAGAGGAGGTGGATAGAGGGTTGAGTGAAATAGATGAAGGGGATTAAGAGGACGCTTTTCTTGATGACCACTGAGTAATATATAGAATTATTAATCACTCTCTTGTACACCTGAAATGAATGTAACATGTATGTTAGCTCTACTGGGATTAAAATAAATTTTAAAAAAGATTTTTCTTTCAGGAACCTCTTTGAAAAAGCTTTTCCTGTGCACTGTGCATAAGCCCTACTTGGGAGGATTCACTCTACAGTAATTATTCACTCCATGCCTCAAATTCATATTTCACTGAGTTCTTACCGTGGATTCCAGCCCACGGGAGCCATGGTCCTTTTCTGTCAAGGCTCAGCACCTATGCATTCAAGATTGGAAGTAGAGACACATGTCACTTCACATTCCAGAAAGCTATTATTGTTTCTGTTTCAGTGTGAGAGTCACAGACTTTGGGACAGGTTTCAGAGCAGGTTTATTATGGATCCTGGATCTCTACTTCAATGTTCATTGCCTGGATCCATTTGGCTAATAGGTTCCCTGTGGATGGGCTTGCTTCCAAGCACTTACATGGAAGATGCAAAGGTGGGTGGGCTTGGTGCGGGACAGGAAGAAGACCAAAAACATACAAGGGTCCGACCCCTCCCCTGATCCAGGAACTGCTATGGGAGAGGGTACAGGTGGGAGAATTCATGCGAAACTCCAAGGTCACCAGCTGAACACAGGAGGCACAGGTCAAGGGATCTGGAGATGCAGCGGTTGAAGGCTGCTCTGAGCTACCTCTGGGAGGAAGGGAGGGATGGAATGAGAAGGAGACACTGCCTGCTCCTGGCCCATGCCAGCTGCCCACCGCTCCGACACGCATCAGTCGACACAGCTGACACAGCCTGGGCTCAGGATGGGCTGGCTCGCGTCCCTCAATCCTCAGTGGGACAGCTGTCCCCAGGGCTCAGAGACATGCTGAGGGAGATGAGAGGGAAAGCTGCCCCACCCTGGTCACCCCCTCTTTGAGCAAACAGCCCTTCAGAACTGCTAAAAAAACCCACTAACGGGGTTGAAAGACTTGCCATGGATGAACTAAAGCATAGAGATATGTAAAATAACATTCATTTTTAAGTTCAGAGCTGTCATCTCAGGAAGTGGGGAGAGCTTCCCTGAAGAAGACTGAGGGGAGGGCAGGCCATGCTGAAAAGGGAGACATGGCTCTCCTGATTGGGGACCTGCAGCCCCCTTCCAGGGCAGGGCATCATCCTCACATCAAAAGAGATCCATGGAAGTGTTCCATCAGGGCCAGATGTTTGTCTCGAGAAGGCTACCTTGGCATTGGACTGCACAGGGCACCAGGGACGAGGGCCAGATGGAGGACGGACAATACCCCGGAGGCCATGGGTAAGAGCAGAGGCACAGGACCTTGAAGATGATGATGAAAAGCAGGAGGTGGCAGCATGGAGCCGTCCCAAAAGTATCATGGGAGCAGCGCCCACAGCTTCACTGAATGGGTGTCTTCTGTGCCAGGTGTGGCTGACGTCAGTGGGCTCCAGAGTAGTCCTGACCACAACTCTAGGAAGTGTGCACCACCACCAGCCTCCTCTCCCCTTGCAGCTGCTAGGAATCACGTTCACAGACCCTGGTCAGCTTTCGTGGAAAGCAAGCAGTGGCTCCCGCACACGCTGCACCTCTGGTGTTGGTCCAGTGCGACCCTTGTGCCTGGCAAGACACTGATGTCTACCTGTCTCCATACAAATCCACAGACAGGAGGGTGTCCCTGAATTCCACAGCACATGATGAGACAGATCCACAGAAACCAACACCCAGTGGATCACTAGGGACCTCACCTATGGTCATGGAGCTCACCATACCCTATTTCTGTCACTTACTACAGAAAGCCTGGTTATGATCCCCCACAATACCATACATCCTGGTTGCTGACCTGGGGTCATGCCATGAACCCACATAGCACCTTTCTTTAAGTGAAGGCTATGCCTACACCTCCTAGAAAATATTTCTAATGAAGTACAAGTCCATCAGGACTATGGTGTGAACGGTAGCACACAGCCTGCATGGTAGTAGTCAGTAATTCTAACAAGGGTTAACCCCACTCCCTGTCTCACAAAAACTTCCTCCATCCCCACTTAACTCATGGTCTGCCCTCAGAAAGCCCTCCAGGAAACAAACCTTTCATCTGAATGCTCTCTTCACCTTCTGCTTCAAACCTTGTCCAACCACAAAGATATGAAACTAGAAATCAGTCTAAAGAAAAAAATGGGACAGTCAAAAATAGGTGGAGATTTTTGGGGCCTGGGTGGCTCAGTCGTTAAGGAACTGCTCTCATCTCTGGTCTTGATCCCAGGATCCTGGGATCTAGCCCCATATCAGGCTCCTTGCTCAGTGGGAAGCCCACTTTTCCCTCTCCCACCCCCTTGCTTGTGTTCACTCTCTCGCTGTCTCACTCTCTGTCAGATACTTAAATAATCTTAAAAAAATATGTGGAGATTTAACAACATGCTACTGAACAACCAACAGTCAAAGAAGAAATCAAAAAAATTTTAGAAGTACCTTGACACTGATGAAAAAGACAACCTACAAAAACTTATGGGATGCAGCAAAAGTAGCTTTATGGGGGACATTCATAGCAATTCAAGTCTTCATCATTCCATGAGAATGGTCTCCAATAAACAACCTGATTTATGTGGTAAAGAAGTAGAAAAAAAAACAACAAACAAAGCCCCAAATTAGTAGAAATAAGGAAATAACAAAAAGGAATGCATAAATAAATCCAATGGATACTAAAAAGACAAAAAAAAAAACAATGAAAATGAGAGCGGCCTTTTTTGGAAAGATAAACAAAACCG
Organism: Ursus americanus; assembly: GCF_024610735.1. NCBI lineage: Eukaryota > Metazoa > Chordata > Mammalia > Carnivora > Ursidae > Ursus > Ursus americanus. Next base: position 379,367 of record NC_142137.1, read on the forward strand.
ACAAACTTACCTAGACTCACCAAGAAAGACAGAGGACTCGAATATAATCAGGAAAATAAGATAATGGATTCCTGTCTCATATCAAAATCAAAAGAACTCTTCAACCTTGGACACAACAACTTCTTGCAAGCCACGTCTCTAAAGGCAAAGGAAATAAAAGCAAAAATGAACTATTGGCACTTCATCAGGATAAAAAGCTTCTGCTTGGCAAAGCAAATGATCAAAAAACAAAAAGGCAACCTATGGAATCGAAGAAGATATCTGCAAATGATATTACAGATAAAGGGCTGGTTTCCAAGATCGATAAAGAACTCCTCAAACTCGACACCCAAAAAATGGGCAGAAGGCACAAAGAGATACTTCTCCAGAGAAGACATACAAATGGCCAACAGACACATGAAAAAATGCTCCACATCACTTGCCATCAGGCAAATACAAATCAAAACGACAATGAGATACCACCTTACACTAGATAGAATGGTTAAAATTAACCAGGCAGGGGGCACCTGGGTGGCACAGCGGTTAAGCGTCTGACTTCGGCTCAGGGCATGATCCTGGCATTATGGGATCGAGCCCCACATCAGGCTCCTCCGTTATGATGCTGCTTCTCCCTCTCCCACTCCCCCTGCTTGTGTTCCCTCTCTCGCTGGCTGTCTCTATCTCTGTGGAATAAATAAATAAAATCTTGAAAAAAAATTAACAAGACAAAAAAAAAATGTCAGAGAGGATGTGGAGAAAGGGGAGCCCTCTTACACTACTCGTGAGAATTCAAGCTGGTACAGCCACTTTTGAAAACAATATGGATGTTCCTCACGACGTTAACCACAGAGATATCCTACGACCCACCAATTGCACTACTGGGTATTTACCCCATAGACACAGAGTAATGAAAAGAAGCGGCACCTGTATCCCAATGTTCATAGCTGCAATGTCCATAATAGCCAAACTGTGGAAGGAGCCAAGATGTCCTTCAGCAGATGAATGGACAAAGAAGATGTGGTTCATCTATACAATGGACTATTACTCAGTCGTCAGAAGGATGAATACCCACCACTTGCACAAACGTGCATGGACCAGGAGGGGATTATGCTAAGTGAAATTAAAGCAAGCAGAGAAAGACAATTATCATATGGTTTCACTCCTATGTGGAATGGAAGGAATAGCATGGAGGACATTAGAAGAAGGAAGGGAAAAGTGAAGTGAGGTAATGAGAGGGGAAATGAAACATGAGAGACTACTGACACTGGGAAACAAACTGAAGGTTGCAGAAAGGGAGGGTAGGGGAATGGGTTATCCTGGTGATGGGTATTAAGGAGGGCACGTGTTGGGGCACCTGGGTGGCACAGCGGTTAAGCATCTGCCTTCGGCTCAGGGCGTGATCCCGGCATTAGGGGATCGAACTCCACAACAGGCTCCTCCGCTGTGAGCCTGCTTCTTCCTCTCCCACTCCCCCTGCTTGAGTTCCCTCTCTCGCTGGCTGTCTCTATCTATCGAATAAATAAATAAATTCTTTAAAAAGAAGGAGGGCACGTGTCATAATGAGCACTAGGTGTTATATGCAAACAATGAATCATCGAACACTTCATCAAAAACAAATGAAGTACTGTAGGGTGATTAACATCATTTTAAAAAAATAGAAGGATATGAAATTCATACAGGAAAAATGTCACTATTTGCAAATGACATGAAATCCCAAAAGATTACACACACACACACACACACAAAACTGTTAGAATAAACAAATTCTAGAAAGCTGCAGGATATAAAGTCAATATACAGAGACCTGTTCTCTTTTTTTTTCATATTTTATTTATTTATTTGAGAGGAAGAGAAAAAGCAAGGGTAGGGGGAGTGTCCAAAAGAGGGAGAAGCAGACCCTCGCTAAACGGGGAGCCCAACACAGGGCTCAATGTCAGAACTCTGAGTTCATGACCTGAGATGAAGGCAGAAGCTTCACCTATGGGGCCACCCAGGTGACCCAACTTCTTGCATTTCTGCATACTGATGACGCACTTTTGCAAAGAGAAATTCAAAAAGCAATGCCATTTATAATTGCATCAAAAAAAAAATCTAGGAATAAAAGTAACCAAAAATGAGAAAGACATAGTACACTCAACACATGGCAGAAAAGAAATGAAAAACATGTGTGTCGAGGGGGGCAGGATGTATGGGTCAAAGATTTGGAAGGCAACACAAACAAATGGAAGCTTACGCCATGCTCCTTAACTGGAAGATTTAATTATGTGAACATGTCCATCGTACCCAAAGCAATCTACAGATATGATGAAATCCCTATCTGAATTCCAGCGGCATTATTCGAGCAAATAGAAAACAGTCCTCAAACTTGTATGGAATCACAAAAGACCCCAAATACCCAAAGCAACCTGGAGAAAGAAATGTGCAGTCAACACACTCCTGGATTTCAAGCTAGATTACAAAGCTGTTGTCATCAAAACAGGATGGTACTGGCAGAAACACAGACACCAGGTCAGTGGAACAGAACAGAAAGCTCAGAAACTTACCCACACGTAGATGATCCTAACTTACGACACAGCAGCAGAAGATATGCCATGAAGGAAGGACTGTTTCTTCAGTGAGCGGTAACAGGCAAACTGGACACTAAATGCAGAAGAATATAACTGGTCCACTTTCTTACACCACACACAAAATTTTTAATGGATGAATGATTTGAACATAAGACCTGAATCCATAAACCTCCAAGAAGACACAGGTACTAAGTCTCTCGACATTAGTTTTGGCAAAGTGTCTTCAGATCGGACACCAAATGCAAAGGCAACAAAAGCAAAAATAAACAAGTGGAACAACATCAAACTGAAATCTTCCACACGGCAAAAGAAACCAGCAAAAACTTAAAAGGCCACTGACCCAATAAGAAAAAAAATATCTGCGAATCATATGTGTGAGAAGAGGCTAATATCCAAAATACACACAACACTCATACAAATCAAAACAAAAAAATTGTATAAAAAATGTGGGGAATATGTGAATAGATACTTTCTAAAGATGGCACACAGGTGCCAACAGACAGAGAAAGTTGTTAGACATCACTCATCATAATCAGGGAAACATCAGTCAAACCCACAATCGGCTATCCACTCACAACAGTTGGAACAGCAATTGTCCCAGAGACAGACACCAGGTGGGGTCAAGGGTGTGCAGAGGAGGAGACACTGTGCACTGTTGGTGGGAATGGAAATTGGTGCAGCCACTGTGACAAACGGTATGGAGGTTCCTGAAAAAATAAATGCGACTACCACATGACCCATTAATGGCTCTACTGAGTATTGATTTGGAGAACACAAAAATACTGCCTAAAAAAGACAGATGCACTTCCACGTTCACTGCAGCATTATTCACAAGAACCAGACATGGAAACACAGACCTTGGGGGCCTTATTCCAAGTAACTCAGACACAGAAAGACCAATCCCAGATGCTCTCATGTACATTCCACGTGGAATAAACAATTACTGAATGCATAGATACTGATAGCAGATTGGTAGGTGCCAGATTCGGGGATGGGGTGTTAGAAATGGGTGAAGGTGGTCAAAGTCTCAATGTTTGAGTGAGAAAATCCGACAGTCATGAAATGTTCCGTCCAGTATGGAGACTAAAACTAACCCCGCAGCATGGGGTATAGGTTTCTCTGCTCTTTGAAAGTACAGGGCTTCTGAGAAACCTTGCACAGCAGAAATGGTGTTCAAGAAGGAATGGCCATTAATTTACACGGCACAATTAGATAGTGTCCTCAGACTCCAAAATTCCTTCTCTTTGGCTTTTCTTAGGCCTCAGGACACAAGTTTCTAATGGAGGCCCAGCATAAATGAAGACAAAGCAGAGCAGAGGCTCACAGACACCATTCAAAGTGCTGGTGGCTGGATGCGGAGAGCAGTTCCCAGCGGAAGGAGCAGGTTGGGGTGCACGACGCCTCTGTCGTGCTTCTCCCCAAAACAGATGCTGAACGCGATTCTCACTGTTCACCTTTTTTCATGAGGGAAATCCTCTTCAGGTCTCTTCCTCTTACTGAAGCTGGGTAATAACGTAGTTCTTTCAAGAAAGCCCAGTGTCTTACTGTGAACGTTTAAAAAGTGGGGGATACTTGTACTTGAGCATTGCTGAGGGAGGAGATGTGAAAGGTTCTCCCAGACACAAACCTCAGCAGATCCACTGGGAAAGGCACCTTCCTCAGCATGTGGAACACGGACTACCTCCTACCACCCGAGAAACCCTCTCCTTCCCCTCGATCAGGACAACCCACAACAGCTGGGAGTTACCCCAATTCCTCTGTTCTCCTGCTCCTAATAGCTAACCCATCAGCAAATCCTGTGAGCTCCATCTTCAAAATGGACCCAGAATAGGTCTAACCACTCCATCCAAGGCCACCTGTCTGGACCACAGTGCCTGAGTTCCTGGAAAAGCTTCGTCATTGACCTGCCTTGCCATCTTCAACCCTCTGTCATCTGTTCTCAACACTGTAGCCACGATGGCCCAGTGAAACAGGGTCTCATGGGGTTATAGCCCTGGAATGGCTTTCTGTCACCTCTCTGAGGTCATGTCCTAAGCTGTCTCCTGTGGCCACAGGGCCATCTTGCTACTCCAGGACATAGCTGGAATTTTCCTGCCCCAGAGCTATGCACATGCTTTCCCTTCTGTTCAGAATGCTCCTGATGTGTTCTCACTCACATTCGGAGAAGTCTGAATTGGAGTGACAGGGACAGAAGATGAGGCTGTGTGTGTTAGGTGAGGCTGGTGGCCCAGAAGAAGGTTCTCTGCCAGCTCTCCGCCTGTGCCTCACTTGTCCTCAGCCAGGAACTTGCACACAGCCCTCACCTGTCACAACTCTCACCCAGGAGACCCACAGCCACCCCTGGAGCCCACCCTGCCCACACCCTGCTGCAGAATGCATTCAGCTCTCCTCTGGAACCCCTGTCAGCTTTACCCAGTCCTGGAACTCCCCCATCTCCTGCAAAGCTCCCGGATTACCTCTCTGCTTCCAAAATCACACTGGCGCAAGGCTTTCATGAGAAAGCTATAACGCTAACTAATGAAAGGTTCACACCTACTTTCCCCTTCTGTTGCCTTTCTCTCCACCTTCTTTCCTACCTGTGCAAACTGTAACATATCAGTGGAACATGAACATGCTCTGAGACCTGAATCTTTCATTGCAGCTTTCTGAGGACTCCTTATGTGATAAGCAACTAGTGTATCCTACAACAGGGTGATTTACAACTCTCATCTATAGAATAGTACAGCCCAAATCACTACAATTTTACCTCACTCTTCATGAAGCAGAACACTTTTACCTTTCTCCTCTTACTTAAATTCCAGTTAGTTCACATGCCATGGAATATTCGCTTCAGGGGTAGGATTTAGTGATTCCTCACCTGCAAGGAGTACCCGGTGCTCATCACAAGTGCCCTCCTTAATACCCCTCACCCATTTAACTCTTCCCCCCATGCCCCTGTCCTGCAGCAACACTCAGTTTGTTCTCCAAGGTTGAGTCTATTTCCTTGTTTGCCTCTCTCATCACTCCTCAACTCTGTTCATCTGTTTTCTTTCTGAAGTTCCACAAGTGTGAGAGCATAGGATATTTGTCTTTCCTCAATGATTTTGCTTAGCTTAATACACTCTAGGTCCATCCACATCCTTGCAAATGGTAAGTTTTCATTCTTTTTGAATCTGGGTCATATTCCAGTGTATATATATGTATCCCACATCTGTTTTACCCATTCATCAGTGCATGGACGTTGGGATTCTCTCTATAGTTTGGCTACTGTGGACATTTCTGCTATAAACATCATGGTGCATGTACCCATTTCGAATCCACATTTTTGTATCCTTTGGGTAAATACCTAGAAGAGCAATTGCTGGATCATGGGGTTGTTCAATTTTTAACTTTTTGAGGAACCCCCACACTGTTTCCCAGACTGGCTGCACCACTTTGCATTCCCACCAACAGGATGGGAGGCTTCCCCTTTAAGCAGAACATTATCTGCCAGCAATTTCATAAGAGGAAACAAAACCTCTAGGAGATGCACCTAGGGTCAGACAAGCAGTTGCAGAGTTCACCCCAAGGCTCCTGACGCCAAGCCCCTTGAAGCCACCAGCATGCCACTATCCAAAAGAATTCCCAGACTCTCCTTCTGACTCCACCACCAAAGAAACTACAGAGAGAATATGGCACCTCAAAATATCGAGATAATACATTTAGTAAAACTAGAAAGTCAAGCTCAACTTTTAAACAGGAACAGGCCGCTTTGGAAAATTTTCAATTTTCCCTCCACCCTAATTTTAACTCTTCTGATGAATAAATTAATCAATGATGAAACATCACCTTTGTCAAATGACATCATCCAAGTCTGTATCAGATGAAAAAAGTCACCTAACTCTAGATGTTGGCCACTCAACCATATCTTAGGCCCAATTGAATAAACACTGTTAGATGAAGGAACAAATTAGATGTTACAAACAGGCACAGAGTGAATCTCACCTTCCCTTTCTAATAAAAGAGGGTTCCTAGGAAACAGATGGTCAAAATACATTTGTAAGCAATAAATGGACAGAGAAATTGTGATCCCCTGCAATGTTCTACCTCCAGGGAAACTAAGTAATTCCTGCCCCAAACCCAGAATGCTGACAGCTACTTCAATTTTACTTTGTGGCTCAACTAGAGAAAAGAGAAAAGCCCAGGAGGTTTTGGGATAATGAGAGGTTTTACCTCCAGCCCTGACATAGATAGGACATTTTGCCAAACATACCTGTGCTTTCTCTGAACACTGGCGTCCTGTGACAAGCTGCCTCGCTGACTCTGATGCTGACGTTCAAAACCTCGGGTTTCTTGGAGCCAGAGCAGAGAATTGCTGTCAGGTGGGGAGAAGAAGGCACCTCTGACCTAAAGCCTGCACACCTGCTTCGGTTTCTGTGCAAAGGGGCAACACATACTTCTTGTTTAGCAGTAATTATCTTCATTCTCAATAGACCAATGACCTTGCCTTTTCTGGAAAGCAGACTTACTCTTCTAAAGAAACCCTCAATTCGTCTATTCCCAATGCAACTAGAGTGGGGTCTGGTTTACGCACGCCTCCAGGCCCCCACCTGGAGGATATTCCTGCATGATTCTAATAGCCAATACCACTACCCAGGTGCACACGGGGCATAATGCTGAAGTTGGGGGATGGCCCTGGGGCTTGCTACTGCCACATCTGTGCCTGGGGGACCAGGACACACCCTGCTGAACTCAGGGTACTGCTCAAGATGCATCACCTGCACTGTGTCAGAGAACTGAAAGTGGGGATTGTGTGAGGTCGTTACCCGCACTCTTCCAGGGGAACAGGGGAAACGCTGAAATTCTGCAACCCATCCCACAAAAGCTCAGGTGAGTGGGTGCCCTGGAGCTCCCGGGTATGGGGAATAAGGTCAGTTGAGGACATGGGGCAGAAGAGACTTTAAAGGGAAAAAGAAAACTCACCTGAGTACCCACAATGAACCCTCTCCACGTGCCCTTCCAAAACCTTGCCTCCCACCTGGGGCACACCCTACCCCCAGACCCCCACCCCAGTGCAAGCTGCTCACTCACCAGCAGGGATCTCCACAGGGCAACTCTCTCTCTCTCAGTGCCCCTTCTTCTGCCCCAATTCTGCAACCCACTGCAAATCTGGGACTGCCCACAGAGACATCTCCACCCCCAAGCAGTGAATGGTTGGGGAGGTTGGTGCCTGAGCCCCTTGGATGCTGGGCAACCCGCCCTCAAGCCCTTGGAACCCTGAAAGTGCAGGGGCCCCAAGAGGCGCCTCCTCTACCCAACACCCGGCACAGGAATGGGTGGGGTCGTGGGCCAGGGCACCCACACACACCTGGCCCCTTCTAGGGACCCCTCTAGCTGCAGACCACCCTCAGAGTCCTGCCCCTTCCCTTTCTGCACCAGCCCTCCCTGCTGGGGTGTGCCTGGTTCTGGGCAAGGTCAGTGGCTCTCAGACCCTCCAAGGCTTTGGCTTTAGGAAATGCAATGGTTTCATGCATTTTCAGTATGTACATGTCAGTATGACTTTAATCTTATGGGAGCCAAAGAGGTTCTTTATTTTTTCTTATCTTCATGTTGGCATTTTTGGTTGATTTCTTCTCAAAGCAGATGTACAACATGTGTTTGGGGCAGAAATAGGGCCCATGCTTTGAGTTTTTGCCCAATCATTTTGAGCCAGTTAAAATGTTAAAGGATAGCTTCCCTGGGAGCCCAGGATCAGGGCCCACAGATGATATAAGATAAAAATTACTTTCATCATTATAATGACTACTAAATGGAGGAATTTGAGACAAAAGCACCTTTCACAAGAGTACCAAGAAATCAAAATGATGCCCACAGAAGGCTACCTGCTCCATGGTCAGCACAGGTAACAGAAGTGTTCACAGTCTCTGGACTCCTGCCCTTCTCCTGCCCAAATCTCTGAAGCACACAGACCACTTAAAATCAGAATTGTAGAACTGCTAGACACCTTAGAGATGTCTGGCACCATTCCCTTGGACTGCAGAATAAAACACAGTAGCTCGTTGTCACAAACTAATTTCAACATGAAGTGCCCCCTGGATGCACTAAGTTCTTTCTCTGCAAATGTTGACTAATGTAAGTCACAGTCACACCATTTAAACACTAGGATGGCTGGGAAGTCAACGTAGGTAAGGCAATATTTTAGCCAGGTTTATAAGCATTGGCTCACTTTGTAGAAGAGGCTGAGCTGAGTGTTTTTAAATACTATTTCAGGTACAAGAGAGGAGTTAAGATGGTGGAGGAGTAGGGGACTCCTTTTTCCGCAGATCCCCTGAGTCCTGCTGGATAGGTAGCAGGCCAGCCTAAACAACCACGGAATCAGCCTGAGAGGCAGGAAGATATATCTGGATCTCTACAAATGAACATCTCCAGCGCTGCGTATTGAGGTAGGAAGCGGGGAGTCCTGAAACCTGGCACAGATACTGGAAGATAAAAGGAAGGGGGAGGGAGCCACCGCATTTGGGCGCCAGGAAGTAGCAGCCACCTGCACAGGGGAGCTGGCAGATTCACAGAAGGCACCCCTAGAGAGAGGACTGAGACTGGTGAGCCCAGAGAGCACACCACTAGGCATCTCCCAGAACACAGGAATCCCAGTGTGCTCATGGGATCCAGAATGAGAATGAGAGCTCCTGGAGCGCGTGTGGGTCCACTGGAGGCTGGCAGGCCACCTGCACAGGGGAGAGGGCAGATTCATGGTCAGAACCCAGGAAACAGCAGACTGAGACCCTGAACCAGGTGCGCCCACCACCAGGCTTCTCACGGAACTCCGGAATCCCAGTGTGCTCACCGGGAATAGACAGACCCAGAGACCCGGGAGCACGCGGGGCGGCTGGCGGCTGGTGGGCCACCTGAATGGGGCAGCGGGCGAACTCGTGGTTGGCACCCAGGAAACAGCAGACTGAGACCCTGAAGGAGGTGGTATGCCACCAGGCTTCTCAGGAAACTCCGTAATCCTGGTGTGCTCACAGGATCCAGACTGAGACCTGGAGATCTGGGAGCTCCAGGGGGCGGCTGGTGGCTGGTGGCCTTAGAAACACAAAGGACAGAGATGCACCTGCCCTGGAAGTGAGGGCAGGGACACCAGGTGTGGAGCACACATCCAGGGACGCTATGGGGTTGAGCAGCACCAACAGTAACGGAGTTAAAGTGGCCAGAACATCCGTGAAGAACATGCCGCAATCCCTCTGTTCTGTGACAATTCAGCCTCTGCTGCTCTGACTCTCAGAAGAGGCACAGCAGACCGCCAGAGAAAGATGCCAGGGAACAAAAGCCTGGAAATACTGGCTCACAGCGTTCCCACACCAATCCCCCCTCGCAGGGGACAGGGCAACTCTACCCAAACAGGGTTGCCTGAGTATGGGTGTGGCAAAATACAAACTCTTAACAATAGAGAACAAACGGATGGATACCAGAGAGGAGGTGGATAGAGGGATGAGTCAAATAGATGAAGCGGATTAAGAGGACACTTTTCTTGATGACCACTGAGTAATATATAGAATTACTGAATCACTCTATTGTACACCTGAAACGAATGTAACACTGTAGGTTAGCTCTACTGGAATTAAAATAAATTTTTAAAAAAGATTTTTCTTTCAGAAACCTCTTTGAAAAAGCTTTTCCTGTGCATTGTTCATAAGCCCTACTTGGGAGGATTCACTCTACAATAATTATTCACTCTATGCCTTGAATTCAGATTTCACTGAGTTCTTACTGTGGATCCCAGCCCACGGGAGCCATGGTCCTTTTCAGTCCAGGCTCAGCACCTATGCATTTAAGATTAGAAGTAGAGACACATGTCACTTCACACTCCAGAAAGCTATTATTGTTTCTGTTTCAGTGTGAGAGAGTCACAGACTTTGGGACAAGTTTCCGAGCAGGTTTATTATGGATCCTGGATCTCTACTTCAATGTTCTTTGCCTGGATCCATTTGGCTAATAGGTTCCCTGTGGATGGGCTTGCTTCCAAGCACTTACATGGAAGATGCAAAGGTGGGTGGGCTTGGTGTGGGACAGGAAGAAGATCAAAAGCAGACAAGAGTCCCACCACTCCCCTGATCCAGGAACTGCTACAGGAGAGGGTATGGGAGGTAGAATCAATGCAAAACTCCAAGGTCACCAGCTGAACACAGGAGGCACAGGTCAAAGGATCTGGAGATGCAGGGGTTGAAGGCTGCTCTGAGCTATATCTGCGAAGAAGGGAGGGAAGGAATGAGGAGACACTGCCTGCCCCTGGCCCATGCCGCTGCCCACCACTCTGACACGCATCCGTCTACACAGCTGACAGAGCCTGGGCTCAGGATGAGCTGGCTCGGGTCCCTCAATCCTCAGTGGCACAGTTGGCCCCAGGGCTCAGAGACATGCTGAGGGAGATGAGAGGGAAAGCTGCCCCACCCGGGTCATCCCCTCCTTGAGCAGACAGCCCTTCAGAACTGCTAAAGAAAAACCCCACTAACGGGGTTGAAAGACATGCCATGGATGAACTAAGGCATAGAGATATGTAAAATAACATTCATTTTTAAGTTCAGAGCTGTCATCTCAGGAAGTGGGGAGAGCTTCCCTGAAGAAGACTGAGGGGAGGGCAGGCCATGCTGAAAAGGGAGACATGGCTCTCCTGATTGGGGACCTGCAGCCCCCTTCCAGGGCAGGGCTTCATCCTTGCATCACACGAGATCCATGGAAGTGTTCCATCAGGGCCAGATGATTGTCTCGAGAAGGCTATCCTGGCATCGGACTGCACAGGGCAACAGGGACGAGGGCCAGATGGAGGACGGACAATACCCCGGAGGCCATGGGGCAAGAGCAGAGGCACATGACTTTGAAGATGATGATGAAAAGCAGGAGGTGGCAGCATGGAGCCGGCCCGAAAGTACCATGGGAGCAGTGCCCACAGCTACACTGACTGGGGGCCTTCTGTGCCCAGTGTGGCTGACTTCAGTGGGCTCCAGACTAGTCCTGACCACAACTCTAGGAAGTGTGCACCACCCCCGGCAGCCTCTCCCCTTGCAGCTGCTAGAAATCACGGTCAAAGACCCTGGTCAGCTTTCGTGGAAAGCAAGCAGTGGCTCCCGCACACGCTGCACCTCTGGTGGTGGTCCAGTGCGACCCTTGTGCCTGGCCAAACACTGATGTCTACCTGTCTCCACACAAATCCACAGACAGGAGGGTGTCCCTGAATTCCACAGCACCTGATGAGACAGATCCACAGAACCCAACACCCAGTGGGTCACTCGGGACCTCACCTATGGTCATGGAGCTCACCATAAACTATTTCTGTCACTTCCCACAGAAAGCCTGTTTCTCATCCCCCACAATACCATACATCCTGGTTGCTGACCTGGGGTCATGCCATGAACCCACATGGCACCTTTCTTTAAGAGAAGGCTATGCCTAAACCTCCTAGAAAATATTCCTAATGAAGTACAAGTCCATCAGGACTACGGTGTGAACAGTAGCACACAGCCTGCATGGTAGTAGTCAGTAATTCTAACAAGGGTTAACCCCACCCCCGTCTCACAAAACCTTCCTCCGTCCCCACAGAACTCATGGTCTGCCCTCAGAAATCCCTCCAGGAAACAAACTTTTAATCTGAATGCTCTTCACCTTATGCTTCAAATCTTGTCCAACCACAAAGATATGAAACTAGAAATCAATCTCAAGAAAAAAATGGGACAGTCAAAAATAGGTGGAGATTGGGGAGCCTGGGTGGATCAGTTGTTAAGGATCTGCCTTCAGCTCAGGTCCCGATCCCAGGATCCTGGGATTTAGGTTGGAATCAGGCTCCTTGCTCAGTGGGAAGCCCGCTTCTCCCTCTCTCACCCCCCCTGCTTGCGTTCCCTCTCTCACTGTCTCACTCTCTGTCAGATACTTAAATAATCTCAAAAAAATATGTGGAGAATTAAAAACATGCTACCGAACAACCAACAGTCAAAGAAGAAATCAAAAAAGATTTTAGAAGTACCTTGACACTGATGAAAAAGACAACTTACAAAAACTTATGGGATGCAGCAAAAGTAGCTCTATGGGGGACATTCATAGAAACTCAAGTCTTCATCAATCCATGAGAAGGGTCTCCAATAAACAACCTGATTTATGTGGTAAAGAAGTAAAAAATAAAACAACAAAGACCCAATATAGTAGAAATAAGGAAATAACAAAAAGGAATGCATAAATAAATCCAACAGAGACTAAAAAGACCAAAAAAAAAAACAAAAACAAAAACAATGAAATTGAAAGGTGCCTTTTTTGGAAAGATAAATAAAACTGACAAACTTAGCTAGACTCACCAAGAAAGACAGAGGAATCGAATACATTCAGGAAAGAAAGATAATGGATTCCTGTATCATATCCAAATCAAAAGATCTCTTCAACCTTGGACACAACAACTTCTTGCAAGCCATGTCTCTAAAGGCAAAGGAAATAAAAGCAAAAATGAACTATTGGCACTTCATCAAGATAAAAACCTTCTGCACAGCAATGCAAACGATCAACAAAACACAAAGGCAACCTATGGAAAAGAAGAAGATATCTGCAAATGATATTACAGATAAAGGGCTGGTATCCAAGATCTATAAAGAACTCCTCAAACTCGACACCCAAAAAATGGGCAGAAGACACAAAGAGATACTTCTAGAGAAGACATACAAATGGCCAACAGACACATGAAAAAATGCTCCACATCACTTGCCATCAGGCAAATACAAATCAAAACGACAATGAGATACCACCTTACACCAGTTAGAATGGTTAAAATTAACAAGGCAGGGGGCACCTGGGTGGCACAGAGGTTAAGGATCTGCCTTCGGCTAAGGGCGTGATCCTGGCATTATGGGATCGAGCCCCACATCAGGCTCCTCCGCTATGAGCCTGCTTCTTCCTCTCCCACTCCCCCTGCTTGTGTTCCCTCTCTCGCTGGCTGTCTCTATCTCTATCAAATAAATAAATAAAATCTTGAGAAAAAAATTAACAAGACAGGAAATTACAAAAAGTCAGAGATGATGTGGAGAAAGGGGAGCCCTCTTACACTACTCGTGAGAATTCAACTGGTATAACCACTTTTGAACAATATGGATGTTCCGCAAGACATTAAACACAGAGCTATCCTATGACCCAACAATTGCACTACTGGGTATTTACCCCATAGACACAGAGTAATGAAAAGAAGGGGCACCTGTATCTCAATGTTCATAGCAGCAATGTCCATAATAGCCAAACTGTATACGGAGCCAAGATGTCCTTCAGCAGATGAATGGACAAAGAAGATGTGGTTCATCTATACAATGGAATATTACTCAGTCATCAGAAAGGATGAATACCCACCATTTGCACCAAGGTGAATTGACCAGGAGGGGATTATGCTAAGTGAAATTAAGGCAAGCACAGAAAGAGAATTATCATAAGGTTTGACTCCTATGTGGAATGGAAGGAATAGCATGGAGGACATTAGAAGAAGGAAGGGAAAAGTGAAGGGGGGGAATGAGAGGGGGAGAGGAACCATGAGAGACTGTTGACACTGGGAAACAAACTGAAGGTTGCAGTAAGGGAGGGGTAGGGGAATGGGTTATCCTGGTGATGGGTATTAAGGAGGGCACGTGTCATAAGGAGCACTAGGTGTTATATACAAACAATGAATCATGGAACACTTCATCAAAAACAAATGAAGTACTGTAGGGTGACTAACATCATTTTAAAAAAAGAGAAAGATATGAAATCCATACAGGAAAACTGTCACTATTTGCAAATGACATGAAATCCCGAAAGATTACACACACACACACAAAAAAAAACAGTTAGTTTAAACAAATGCAAGAAAGCTGCAGGATATAAAGTCAATATACAGAGACCTGTTGTCTTTATTTTTTTTCAGATTTTATTTATTTATTTGAGAGGAAGAGAAAAAGCACATGCAGGGGGAGTGTAGGAAAGAGGGAGAAGCAGACCCTCGCTAAGCGGGGAGCCCAAAATGGGGCTCGATCCAGGACTCTGGGATCATGACCTGAGCTGAAGGCACACGCTTCACCTATGGGGCCACCCAGATGACCCAACTTCTTGCATTTCTGTATACTGATGACACACGTTCGCAAAGAGAAATTAAAAAAGCAATGCCATTTACAATTGCATCAAAAAAAATCTAGGAATAAAAGTAACCAAAAATGAGAAAGACATAGTACACTCAACACATGGCAGAAAAGAAATGAAAAACATGTGTGTCGAGGGGGGCAGAATGTATGGGTCAAAGATTTGGAAGGCAACACAAACAAATGGAAGCATACGCCATGCTCCTTAACTGGAAGATTTAATTATGTGAACATGTCCATCGTACCCAAAGCAATCGACAGATGTGATGAAATCCCTATCTGAATTCCACTGGCATTATTCGAGCAAATAGAAAACAGTCCTCAAACTTGTATGGAATCACAAAAGACCCCAAATACCCAAAGCAACCTGGAGAAAGAAAGGTGCAGTCAACACACTCCTGGATTTCAAGCTAGATTATAGAGCTGTTGTCATCAAAACAGGATGGTACTGGCATAAACACAGACACCAGTTCAGTGGAACAGAACAGAAAGCTCAGAAACTTACCCACACGTAGATGATCCTAACTTACGACAGAGCAGCAGAAGATATGCCATGAGGGAAGGACTGTCTCTTCAGTGAGCGGTAACATGCAAACTGGACAGTAAATGCAGAAGAATATAACTGGGCCACTTTCTTACACCACACACAAAATTTTTAATGGATGAATGATTTGAACATAAGACCTGAATCCATAAACCTCCAAGAAGACACAGGTACTAAGTCTCTCGACATTGGTTTTGGCAAAGAGTCTTCAGATCGGACACCAAATGCAAAGGCAACAAAAGCAAAAATAAACAAGTGGAACAATATCAAACTGAAATCTTCCACACGGCAAAAGAAACCAGCAAAAACTTAAAAGGCCACTGACCCAATAAGAAAAAAATATCTGCGAATCATATGTGTGAGAAGAGGCTAATATAAAAAATACACACAACACTCATACAAATCAAAAGAAACAAAAAAAAAAACTGTATAAAAAAACGTGGGGAATATGTGAATAGATACTTTCCAAAGATGGCACACAGGTGCCAACAGACAGAGAAAGTTGTTAGACATCACTAAAAATCGTCAGGGAAACATCAGTCAAACCCACAATCGGCTATCCCCTCACAACAGTTGGATCACCAATTGTCCAGAGACAGACACCAGTTGGGGTCAAGGGTTTGCAGAGGAGACACTGTGCACTGTTGGTGGGAATGGAAATTGGTGCAGCCACTGTGACAAATGGTATGGAGGTTCCTGAAAAAATAAATGCAACTACCACATGGCACAGTAATGGCTCTACTCAGTATTTATTCGGAGAACACAAAAATACTGCCTCAAAAAGACAGATGCACTCCCACGTTCACTGCAGCCATATTCACAAGAATCAGACCTGGAAACACAGACCTTGGGGACCTTATTCCAAGTAACTCAGACACAGAAAGACCAATCCCAGATGCTCTCATGTACATTCCACGTGGAATAAACAAATACTGAATGCATAGATACTGATAGCAGATTGGTAGGTGCCAGATTCGGGGATGGGGTGGTAGAAATGGGTGAAGGTGGTCAAAGTCTCAATGTTTGAGTGAGAAAATCTGACAGTCATGAAATGTTCTGTCCAGCATGGAGACTAAAACTAACCCCGCAGCATGGGGTATAGGTTTCCCTGCTCTTTGAAAGTGCAGGGCTTCTGAGAAACCTTGCACAGCAGAAATGGTGTCAAGAAGGAATGGCCATTAATTTACACGGAACAATTAGACAGTGTGCTCAGACCCCAAAATTCCTTCTTTTGGCTTTTCTTAGGCCTCAGGACACAAGTACCTAACGGAGGCCCAGCATAAATGAAGATAAAGCACAATAGAGGCTCACAGACACCATTCAAAGTGCTGGTGGCTGGATGCGGAGAGCGGTTCCCAACGGAAGGAGCTTCTCCCCAAAACAGATGATGAACGCGATTCTCACAGTTCACCTTTTTTCATAAGAGGAAAATCCTCTTCAGGTCTCTTCCTCTTACTGAAGATGGGTAATTACGTAGTTATTTCAAGAAAACCAAGTGACTTACTGTGAACGTTTAAAAAGTGGGGGATACTTGTACTTGAGCATTGCTGAGGGAGGAGAAGTGAAAGGTTCTCTCAGACACAAACCTCAGCAGATCCACTGGGAAAGGCACCTTCCTCAGCATGCAGAACACGGACTACCTCCTACCACCCGAAAAACCCACTCCTTCCCCTCGATCAGGACAACCCACAACAGCTGGGAGTTACCCCAATTCCTCTGTTCTCCTGCTCCTAATAGCTAACCCATCAGCAAATCCTGTGAGCTCCATCTTCAAAATGGACCCAGAATAGGTCTAACCACTCCATCCAAGGCCACCTGTCTGGACCACAGTGCCTGAGTTCCTGGAAAAGCTTCGTCATTGACCTGCCTTGCCATCTTCAACCCTCTGTCATCTGTTCTCAACACTGTAGCCACGATGGCCCAGTGAAACAGGGTCTCATGGGGTTATAGCCCTGGAATGGCTTTCTGTCACCCTCTGTCACCTCTCTGAGCTCATGTCCTAAGCTGTCTCCTGTGGCCACAGGGCCTTCTTGCTGCTCCTGGACATACCTGGAATTCTCCTGCCCCAGAGCCTTTCCACATGCTTTCCCTTCTGTTTCGAATGCTCTTGATGTGTTCTCACTCACCTTCGGAGAAGTCTGAATTGGAGTGAAAGGGACAGAAGATGAAGCTGTGTGTTGGGTGAGGCTGGTGGCCCAGAAGAAAGTTCTCTGCCAGCTCTCCACCTGTGCCTCACTTGTCCTCAGCCAGGAACTTGCACACAGCCCTCACCTGTTACAACTCTCACCCAGGAGACCCACAGCCACCCCTGGAGCCCACCCCGCCCACACCCTGCTGCAGAATGCATTCAGCTCTCCTCTGGGACCCTTGTCAGCTTTACCCAGATCTGGAACTCCCCCGTCTCCTGCAAATTTCCCGGATTCCCCTCTGCTTCCATAATCACATTGGCGCAAGGCTTTCATGAGAAAGCTATAACGCTAACTAATGAAAGGTTCACACCTACTTTCCCCTTCTGTTGCCTTTCTCTCCACCTTCTTTCCTACCTGTGCAAACTGTAACATATCAGTGGAACATGAACATACTCTGACACCTGAATCTTTCATTGCAGCTTTCTGAAGACTCCTTATGTGATAAGCAACTAGTGTATCCTACAACAGGGTGTTTAACAACTCTCATCTATAGAATAGTACAGCCCAAATTACTACAAGTTTACCTCACTCTTCATGAAGCAGAACACTTTTTCCTTTCTTCTCTTACTTAAATTCCAGTTAGTCACATGCCATGGAACATTTGCTTCAGGGGTAGGATTTAGCGATTCCTCACCTGCATACAGTACCCGATGCTCATCACAAACACCCTCCTTAATACCTCTCACCCATTTAACTCTTCCCCCCATGCCCCTGTCCTGCAGTAACACTCAGTTTGTTCTCCAAGGTTGAGTCTATTTCCTTGTTTGCCTCTCTCATCGCCCCTCCACTCTGTTCATCTGTTTTCTTTCCGAAGTTCCACAAGCGTATGAGCATAGGATATTTGTCTTTCCTCACTGATTTTGCTTAGCTTAATACACTCTAGATCCATCCGCATCCTTGCAAATGGTAAGATTTCATTCTTTTTGAAGCTGGGTCATATTCCATTATATATATGTATCCCACATCTGCTTTATCCATTCATCAGTGCATGGATGTTGGGATTCTCTCCATAGTGTGGCTACTGTGGACATTTCTGCTATAAACATCATGGTTCAGGTTCCCCCTTTAAATCTGCATTTTTGTATCCTTTGGGTAAATACCTAGGAGAGCAATTGCTAGATCATGGGGTTGTTCAATGTTTAACTTTTTGAGGAACCCCCACACTGTTTCCCAGACTGGCTGCACCACTTTGCATTCCCACCAACAGGATGGGAGGGTTCCCCTTTAATCAGAACATTATCTGCCGGCAATTTCATAAGAGGAAACAAAACCTCTGGGAGATGCTCCTAGGGTCAGACAAGCAGTTGCAGACTTCACCCAAGGCTCCTGACGCCAAGCCCCTTGAAGCCACCAGCATGCCACTATCCAAAAGAATTCCCAGACTCTCCTTCTGATTCCACCACCAAAGAAACTACAGAGAGAATATGGCACCTCAAAATATCGAGATAATACATTTAGTAAAACTAGAAAGTCAAGCTCAACTTTTAAACAGGAACAGGCCGCTTTGGAAAATTTTCAATTTTCCCTCCACCCTAATTTTAACTCTTTTGATGAATAAACTAATCAATGATGAAACATCACCTTTGTCAAATGACATCATCCAAGTCTGTATCAGATGAAAAAAGCCACCTAACTCTAGATGCTGGCCACTCAAACATGTCTTAGGCCCAATTGAATAAACATTGTTAGATGAAGGAACAAATTAGATGTTACAAACAGGCACAGAGTGAATCTCACCTTCCCTTTCTAATAAAAGAGGGTTCCTAGGAAACAGATGGTCAAAATACATTTGTAAGCAATAAATGGACAGAGAAATTGTGATCCCCTGCAATGTTCTACCAGCAGGGAAAATTGTAATTCTTGCACCAAACCCAGAATGCTGACAGTTACTTCAATTTTACTTTGTGGCTCAACTAGAGAAAAGAGAAAAGCCCAGGAGGTTTTGGGATAATGAGAGGTTTTACCTAAAGCCCTGACATAGTTAGGACATTTTGCCAAACATACCTGTGCTTTCTCTGAACACTGGCGTCCAGTGACAAGCTGCCTCGCTGACTCCGATACTGACGTTCAAAACCTCGGGTGTCTTGGAGTCAGAGCAGAGAAGTGCTGTCAGCTGTGGAGAAGAAGGCACCTCTGACCTAAAGCCTGCACACCTGCTTCGGTTTCTGGGCAAAGGGGCAACACATACTTCTTGTTTAGCAG
The DNA here is from genome assembly GCF_024610735.1 of Ursus americanus. NCBI lineage: Eukaryota > Metazoa > Chordata > Mammalia > Carnivora > Ursidae > Ursus > Ursus americanus. The sequence goes on from NC_142137.1 coordinate 398,937, forward strand.
TAATTATCTTCATTCTCAATAGACCAATGACCTTGCCTTTTCTGGAAAGCAGACTTACTCTTCTAAGGAAACCCTCAATTTGTCTATTCCCAGTGCAACTAGAGTGGGGTCTGGTTTACACCCGCTTCCAGGCCCCCACCTGGAGAATTTTCCTGCATGATTCCAACAGCCAATGACCACTAACCTGGGGGCACACGGGGCATAATGCTGAAGTTGGGTATGGCTCTGGGGCTTGCTACTGCCACACCTGTGCCTGGGGGACCAGGGCACACCCTGCTGAACTCGGGGTACTGCTCAAGATGCATCACCTGCACTGTGTCAGAGAACAGGGGGACACATCACTGAAGGTGGGGACTCTGTGAGGTCCTTACCCACACTTTTCCAGGGAACAGGGGAAACCCTGAAATTCTGCAACCCATCCCACAAAAGCTCAGGTGATTGGGCGCCCTGGAGTTCACGGGTATGGGGAATAAGGCCAGTTGAGGACATGGGGCAGAAGAGACTTTAAAGAGGAAAAGAAAACTCACCTGAGTCCCCACAATGAACCCTCTCCAAGTGCCCTTCGAGAACCCTGCCTCCCACCTGGGTTGCACCCTACCCCCGAACTCCCCCGCCCCTGGTGCATTCTGCTCACTCAGCAGCTGGGACCTCCACAGGGCAACTCTCTCTCTCCCAGTGCCCCTTCTTCTGCCCCAGGTCTGCACCCCACTGCAACTCTGGAACAGCCCACAGAGACGTAGCTCCACCCCCAAGGGGTGATTGGTCAGGGAGGGTGGTGCCCCAGCCCCTGGGATGCCAGGCAACCCTCCCTCAAGCCCCTGGAACCCTGAAAGTGCAGGGAGTCCAAGAGGCGCCTCCTCTACCCAACACCCAGCACAGGCATGGTTGGGGTCCTGGGCCGGGCTCCCCACACACACCTGGCCCCTTCCAGGGACCCCTCTAGCTGCAGACCTCCCTCAGAGTCCTGCCCCTTCCCTTTCTGCACCACCCCTCCCTGCTGGGGTGTGCCTGGTTCTGGGCAATGTCAGTGGTTCTCAGACCCTCCAAGGCTTGGGCTTTAGGAAATGCAATGATTTCATGCATTTTCAGTATGTACATGTCAGTATGACTTTAATCTTATGGGAGCCAAAGAGGTTCTCTTTTTTTTCTTATTTTCATGTTGTCATTTTTGGTTATTGTTTTATTCTTGAAGCAGATGTACAACATGTACTTGGGGCAGAAATAGGGCTCATGCTTTGAGTTTTTGCCCAATCATTTTGAGCCAGTTAAAATGTTAAAGGATAGCTTCCCTGGGAGCCCAGGATCAGGGCCCACAGATGATATAAGATAAAAATTACTTTCATCATTATAATTACTCCTAAAAAGGAGGAATTTGAGACAAAAGCACCTTTCACAAGAGTACCAAGAAATCAAAATGATGCCCACAGAAGGCTACCTGCTCCATGGTCAGCACAGGTAACAGAAGTGTTCACAGTCTCTGGACTCCTGCCCTTCTCCTGCCCAAATCGCTGAAGCACACAGACCACTTAAAATCAGAATTGTAAAACTGCTAGACACCTTAGAGATGTCTGGCACCATTCCCTTGGACTGCAGAATAAAACACAGTAGCTCGTTGTCACAAACTAATTTCAACATGAAGTGCCCCCTGGATGCACTAAGTTCTTTCTCTGCAAATGTTGACTAATGTAAGTCACAGTCATACCATATAAACACTATGATGGCTGGGAGGTCATCGTAGGTAAGGCAATATTTTAGCCATGTTTATAAGCATTGGCTCACTTTGTAGAAGAGGCTGAGCTGAGTGTTTTTAAATACTATTTCAGACCTGTTTTACAGCACCCTCTGAACATACCAGAGCCTGAATCGACTAAAAAAGATAGTTGGTTTCAGGAACTTTAATACCAGAAAAATATTATACTGTCTGTATCCCTAAGGATCTTTGAATATCTTACCCAGAGGTCCTCCACTGAGATAATGATCTTAATGATCACCATGGGCAGAGGTGAAAAGGCCCGCTGAATTCGTTCCAGTTGTCCACATGACAAGAAAATCCTGATACTTGATTGGTTTCCAGATCGAGAAGACCAGAGATAAGAGGGAAATAGTACCCTCTATGGAACAACAAGGGATTTGGAGTCAATTTGGGGATCCCACTTAGGTTTCTGACACTAAAATCCTCTGTGACTCATATCATCCGAGTCCCTGTCTAACCACCTGAAAATGTGCCTACAAATATCTACACCCTAGTTGAGAAGTTTAAGAGGCAGAATGCTACAAAGAGCCAGTATGATGTCTCTCAAGAACAGGTGCTCAGGAAGCCATAATTGCTATTGGGTCTATTTCTTTTCCAGAAGAAAGAACACATGTTGAATCCTATTTCTAATAGATGACTCACCAGATGATTTTCAAACCTGAAGGAAGGCCAAGAAGTCGCTCTTGTGTCATAGTTCACTCAGAAATCATGTTGTTGGACTGGTGAGGATGATAAGATAGCAACGTCATCACTAAGAGTGGGGAGCTTCTAATTTCCATACGGCCATGTTGACCCCCTTAGCTCAGAGCCACCAGAAAGGGCAGCTGGGGAGGGGGCACTGCCATCACTATGAGTGGGGAGCTTCCCATTTCCATATGGCCATGTTGACCCCCTTAGCTCAGGGCCACCAGAAAGGACAGCTGAGGGGGACCACAGGCCAAGGCTGCCAGGTGTGGCTGGGGCAGGCAGAACTCTGACTTAAGGCTCAACTCCTGTCTAGGTTATTATTATGCTCTTCACAAAGAAAGTGCCATTGTGTGTGAGCCCTCATGTATAAAAGGTTCAGAATTTCCAATGAGATTCCTTCTCTGACCTTTAGGATATGTAGCAAAGTTCCATTTAATTTTTAAACATTGAAGGACTTCCTAGTTTTCTTTTCGCTATGACTGTGACTCAATTCCCCTCTGGTCTAAGAATAGAATCCAGTTAATTTCAGGGTTTAACATTTGTAGCCTTGATTCGTGGCCCCACCTATCATCTATTTGGGTAAAGAGTCTATGATCACTTGAAAATAACGTATTCTGCACTTATTATGGAATGTTCCCTATATGTCAATTTGGTCACATTTGTTACCAATGTTTTGTCTGCTTTTTCTGTCAGATATTGAGAAAGGTATATGAAAATCTTTAAACAATGCTGCTCTATTCAACGTGGCATCGGAGAATCTACCAGTGTTTTAAGGCAAGAGAAACAAAAAGGATAAGAATTGAGGGGATAATAGTGACTATTCACAGATAACACGATTGTGTACATAGAAAATTCAAAACAGTCTATAAATACCCTTTTAGAATTAAAAATGCAATTTAAAATAATAATAATAATAATAATAATAATAATAATAATAATAATAATAATAACAAAAGAGGTTTCCTAGGAAACAGATGGTCAAAATACATTTGTAAGCAATAAATGGACAGAGAAATTGGATTGTAGCTTCCCATTGGACAGTTTCTGAAAGAAAACGTAGAACCTGTCAATCTTGGGGTAGGACATAGGGTGCACTAACCATTTAAAAGAATTCAGTGGGACTTCATAAAAATGTGAAATTTGTAAGCAATAAATGGACAGAGAAAATGGATTGTAGCTTCCCATTGGACAGTTTCTGAACGAAAACGTAGAACCTGTCAGTCTTGGGGTAAGACATAGGGTGCACAAACCATTTAAAAGAATTCAGTGGGACTTCATAAAAATGTGACATTTCTCCTTATCTTATGACCATAAGAAAATGAAAAAGTGAACCGCAGGCTGGGAAGTAAAGATTTGCAATACACACACTGACAAAGACTTGTCAATAAAGAATTCCTGCTCATCAACCATAGAAAGTCTATTTATAAACGAATACTTCACAAAAGATTGACTGATGGCCAATAAGAACAGGAAAGGGTGCTCTACAGTATTATTTTCAGGCACAGCAAGGCCTTTCCTAAAATGAAAACATACACACAAACCAGTATTCCCTAGATGGATGACGTCCTTATTTCTGAGGACAGCTTGAAGAACAGACTAGCATCAAAGTAAAGTGATGGAATTCCTGACACTCAGAGGATGGACAATTGACCTCAAACTACAGTACAATTTCTAGGCATCATTTGGTCCTCTGAAGGCAGACAACTACCACACCCCTTCCTACACCACACAGGTTGCTTCCCAACCCCTACCATAAAAGAACAAGATGAGAAACAGATAGGACTAGTAGGAAATAGCAAAAATCACATGTGGGGATTATCCTGAAACACACTGATCACATAACTAGTGTAAGGAAGTGTAGGGAACTGACAAGAACAGAGACTCAAGAGGTACTTCTTTGGGAAATGCTGTCTGAAATCGTCACACGTTGGTACCAGCTAATGAGGGCTCTGAGCATACCTAGGGTTTGCTCACAAGGGTCTGCAACACCATCGCTGAGGACTGAAACTCTTCAAGACCTCAAAGCTTGCCTGATTGACTATTGGACTAAGAGATTCCCATGTTCTGAAAACAGATACCAACTCATTGAAAGGTTCACCTGGGCTCTCTCGGAGGCCCTGCAAGTAGCTGAACCATTCACTGAAAATCAATTACACACACACACACACACACACACACACACACACACACACACACACACCTGTCATTTCAGCAATTACTTAAACATTCAAGGTTCTTCCTACCTTTTCTTTTTCACATTGATATTTATACTCACATGAAATGTCATCATTTCTAATGAACACTGATGGCAAAATAGAGATCCATTGACACAATATTCACAAAATGGAACTTCCCTGCTATAATTTTCAATATAGCATTTTTTAAAGTTCATACATATTTTAGGTTTTTAGTAACTTATACAGGAGAAGATCAGCATTGAAAAACTCTGAATACTGACAATGAGTTTTAAGCCTAGAGAACAAAAATTGTCCAATTTCATAGATAACAAGGAACCAAAGGGAAAGCATGGAAGCCGTAGTCGAATAATTTTACACATGTGCATTCTCTATTATTCTACTACTGTGGGGCGTGTTTTATTACCAGTATACATTCATCAGTTATCTTTCACGTGCACCTGCACAGGTATAATGAATTACTAGAGTAGAATGAAATGTCTGGGAACTACTTGGCGGCATCTATAATGAACAATGAAATTTCGATCTTATATTTGGTGAACTTCCACTGTCTGTCCCTTTAGACAATGGACCCTAAACAGAAGGGGGAATGAGCCACGAGAGACTATGGACTCTGGGAAACAAACTGAGGGCTTCAGAGGGGAGAGGGGTGGGGGATTGGGATGGGCCAGTGATGGGTATTAAGGAAGGTACATATTGCATGGAGCACTGGGTGTTATATGCAAATAATGAATCACGGAACACTACATCAAAAACTAAGGAAATACTGTATAGTGACTAACATATAATAATAAAAAATTGTTACTAGAAAAAAATTAAAGGTAAAAAAAAAACAATACAGCTGTTCTGTTTCAAGAACAATCACAATTGAGAAAAAACTAACTTCCAATCCCTAAAGCAAAACACAGACCAAGTTCCATTTCACTCCCCTTTATTCACATTCTCTGTGGGTTCTAAGCTATTTCCCTACTCCTTTCCTGCTGAGCAGGGACCCTCGGCTCGATTCCAGAACCCTGGGATCATAACCTGAGCCAAAGGCACATGCTTAACTGGCTGAGCCAGCCAGGAGCCCTAGCCATGTTTTTCTTAAGCAAAAGGACACTTTCTCACAAAGCCTTCACATGACTTCACATGGTACCAGAGATCTGCATTTGCCTCTGGAGGTTGCAGGTGAAGGCAATTGCAAACTCTCACAGTGGTTTATCAAATACAATGACCTGCCTGGTGACAGTGAAACTCTTATGAGCCCACGAGAGGGTGCTGTGACACTCAGCTGTGGCTGGGCTGGCACAGAGAACCAAATCCATTTCCCTGCCTGATGTCTGTGAGGAACAGATGCCCCCATTGTGAATGAGACTCTGACACTGAGCTGTCCAGAGATGGCCATCCTCACGGAGGATGAGGATAAAGGACAATGCCTGAGGAGACCTCATCTGTCTCTTTTATCTTTTCATATTTTTGACAGTGGACAAATCACTGCCTAGGAGTCCCCAACTACCTTAGTCTCATCTGTGAATGACCAAGAGGTTTTACAAAACACTTCAGATTTTGACCTCACAAATGCCCACAACCACTTACCATAGGGATTCAACATTAAGCAAAGATAATGTTCGTTGGAAGAGAGGTCCTGCCCACTGTTGTTTCTCACTTATATGCTCATCTTCCTTACCTCATGGTAACATAACCAGCTTGATTCCTGCTTCCGTCTTCAGGAAGGCTGAGGTGACTTGAAGGGCATTACCCTGACATCGTTCTTTCTTAGCAATAAGATGTGGACAGTTCCCTAGTCCTACACACCAAAAGTTGAATCGGAATCAGGATTGAGGAGGCTGATGAGAGTTGAAGGTGTTTTCCCGTACACGGTGGTTTATTACCAATAAGGATGGGTCAGAGTCCTCGAAATTCCAGAACCTTCCATTCATGCTTCCTACTCGTGAATGATGATGTACATTGCTCTTTCCCTGTACAGTGTGGTGACTCAGAGAAAAGTGCTTACCCTTTCGTCAGACTTCCACGACCACTTTGGGGCTGGCTTCCATATTCACAAAGGATGATGTTAGGGCTAAGAGGGTTCCTGTACACTGTTATTTCTTTCAGATAAGTGTATGGCATTTTTGTTACATTGTCAGAGCCACTTAGCGCCGGGCTTGCCGGCCTCCTGTGGAAGAACCCTAACCCGAGGTCGGCCCCCGAGGGGCCCCTCCCAAGGAGCCTGGCACCACAATGCTGGGGATTTGGGACCCCCGAGCCCCAGTGCTGTACTCACTATGCCACCCCGCAAGCACCCAGGGCGCTACGGGCGTTGCCAGTCATTCAAGAAGGGAGAACGGGCAAGGCCCTCCGATCCCCCTTCGACCTTCAAAGGCCCCCCGCGCAAAAACTCTGGCTCCCTCGCTCCTGCTCCCCAGCGCCCTAACCTCGGCCCACCCCTCCTCTCGCTGCAGAGCTGGCGGATCGGGCCTGCTGGCTTCCTGGGGGCTAACCCTATGCCTAGGTCGCACCCGAGGGGCCCCTCCCAAGTGGCCTGGCGCCGCATGCCAGGGATTGGGGACCCCCGAGTCCCACCACCGGATGCACCCTGCCGCCCTGCCGCCACATGGGGCACTAGGGGCATCACCAGTCCTTCAGGGCGACAGAACGGGCAGGACCCTCTAAGCCTCCTGCAACCTTCGAAGGCACCCCAAGCCAAAGCCTAAATGCTCTGGCCCACGCCCCCACTCGCCAGCTACCTCACCTCAACCCACACCTCCATTCACCGCACATGGGCGGAACTAGCCTGCCAGCCTCCTGGGGGCTAACCCTAACCCTAGGTCGGCCTCCGAGGGTCCCATCCCAAGGGACCTGAGGCCACAACGCCGGGTATTAAGGAGCCCCGATCCCCAGCGCCGGAGTCTCCCTGCCACCCCATCACCACCCGGGCCGCTAGGGGTGCCGCTGGTCATTCAGGGCGGGAGAATGGGCAGGGCCCTCCGAGCCCCTGGCGAACTTCGAAGGCCCCCGCATCCAAAACACTTGAGACCACGCTCCTGCTCCTCAGTGCCCTCACTTCGGCCCGCCCCTCCGCTCGCCACAGAGCCAGCAGATGAGGCCTGCACTCCTCCAGAACCCTAGGTTGTCCCCTGAGATGCCCCTCTGAAGGGGCCTGGCACCGCAATGCCTGGGATTGGGGACTCCCGAGCCCCAGTGCCGGACTCACCCTCCTGCCCTACCGCCACCTGGGCCGCTAGGGGCGCCGCCATTCATTCAGGGAGGGAGAACGGGCAGGGCCCTCCGAGCGACCGGTGACCTTCGAAGGCCCCCCGCACCAAAACGCTTGGCCCCACGCTCCCGCTGGCCAGCGCCCTTACCTCGGCCCTCTCCTCCGCTTGCCTCACAGCTGGCGGATCGGGCCTGTGGGCCTTCTGGGGGCTAACCCTAAACCTAGGTCGGCCCTAGTGGCCCCTCCCAAGGGGCCTGGTGCCACAACGACGGGGAAAGGGGACTCCCGAGCCCCAGCGCCGGACTCACCATGCCCCCCGCCGCCACCCGGGCCACTAGGGGCACTGCCGGTCATTCAGTGCGGGAGAATGGGCAGGGCCCTCTGAGCCCCCAACGACCTTCGAAGGCCCCCTGCACCAAAGCACTAGGGCCCATGGTCCCGCTTGCCATCGCCCTTACCTCAGCCTGCCCCTCCGCTCGCCGCACAGCCGGCAGATCAGGCATCCTAGCCTCCTGGCGGCTAACCCTACCCTAGGTAGGCCCCCTAGGGGCCCATCCCAAAGGGCCTGGCGCTGCAACGCCGGGGATTGGGGACCCCCGAGCCCCAGCACCAGACTCTCCCTGCCGCCCCGCTGCTAAACGGGCCACGAAGGGCGCCGTCAGTCATTCAGGTCAGGAGAACAGGCAGGGCCCTCCGAGCCCCTGGCAACCTTTGAAGGCCCCTCGCGCCAAAATGCTTGGCCCCACCTTCCCGCTCGCCAGTGCCCTCATCTCATCCCACCCCTCTGCTCCTGCACAGCTGGAGGATTGGGCCTGCCGGCCTCCTGGGGGCTAACCCTAACCCTAGGTCAGACCCGAGGGGCCCCTGCCAAGGGGCCTGGCGCTGCAACGCCGGGGATTGGGGACCAAGCTGCAGCGCCGGAGTCACCCTGCCGCCCCGCTGCCATTCGGGCCGCTAGGGGTGCAGCCGGTCATTCAGGGCGGGAGAACAGGCAGGGCCCTCCTAGCCCCCGGCGACATCAAAGGCCCCCTGCGCCAAAACGTTTGGGCCCAGGCTCCCGGGCCTGCCGGCCTCCTGGGGGCTGACCCTAACCCTAGGTCAGCCCCCGAGGGGCCCCTTCCAAGGGGCCTGGTGGCACAATGCTGGGGATTGGGAACCCCCGACCCCCAGCACCGGACTCAACCTGTAGCCCCGCCGCCACCAGGGCCGCTGCAGGTGACGCCGGTCATTCAGGGAGGGAGAACAGGCAGGGACCTCCCAGGCCCCTGCGGCCTTCGTAGCCCTCCCGTGCCAAAATGCGTGGGCCCACGCTCCCGCTCACCAGCGCCCTCACCTCGGCCCGCCCATCTGCTTTACGCACAGCTGGCGTTTCAGGCCTGCCGGCCTTCTGAGGTCTAACCCTAACCCTAGGTCAGCCCCCGAGTCATTCCTGCCAAGGGGCTTGGCGCTGCAACGTCGGAAATTGGTGACCCCTGAGCCGCAGCGCCAGACTCACATTGCCACCCCACCGCCACCCGGGCCTCTAGGGCCGCTTCCGGTCAGTCAGGGCAGGAGAACGGGGAGGGCCCTCCGAGCCACGGCGACCATTAGAGGCCCCCTGCGCCAAAATGCTTGGGCCCATGTTCCTGCTCACCAGCGCCCTCGCCAAGTCCCGCCCCTCCGCTCGCTGCACAGCCGGCATATGGGCCTGCCGGATTCCTAGGAGCTAACCCTAACCCTAGGTCGGCCCCCGAGGGGCCTCTCCCAAGGGGCCTGGCGCCACAAGCCAGGGATTCTGGACCCGCAAGCCTCAGCGCCGGACTCACACTTCCGCTCCGCCACCACCCGTGCCGCTAGGAGCGCTGTAGGTCATTCAGGCCGGAACAAAGGACAGGGCCCTCTGAGCCACTGGCGACCTTCGAAGGCCCCCTGCGCCACAATGCTTGCGCCCACGCTCCCACTAGTCAGCGCCCTCACCTCGGCCGGCCCCTCCGCTCCTCACACAGCTGGCAGATCGGGCCTCCCGGCCTCCAGGGGGCTAACCCTAACCCTAGGTCGGCCGCTGAGGGGCCCCTCCCAAGGGGCCTGGCACCGCAATGCCTGGGATTGGGGACCCCCGAACCCCAGCGCCGGACTCACCGTGTTGCTCCGCCACCACCCAGGCCACTAGGAACACCGTCGGTCATTCAGGGAGGGAGTACGGGCAGATCCCTCCAAGCCCCTGGCGACCTTCAAAGGCCCCCTGTGCCAAAATGCTTTGGCCCATGCTCCCACTCGCCTGCGCCCTCACCTCGTTCCGCCCCTCTGCTCGCTGCACACCCGGTGGATCAGGACTGCCAGCCTCCTGGGTGTTAACCTAACCTTTGGTGGGCCCCCGAGGGGCCCATCCCAGGTTCCTATTGCCTCAACACTGGGGACTGGGGACTCCTGAGCCCCAGCGCCCAGCTGACCCTCCCGCCCTACCGCCACCTGGGCCGCTAGGGGCGCCGCAGTTCATTCAGGGAGGGAGAATGGCCAGGGCCCTCCAAGCCACCGGCGACCTTCGAAGGCCCCCTGCACCAAAACGCTTGGGCCCACGCTACTGCTCGCCAGCGCCCTTACCTCGGCCCTCCCCTCCGCTCGCCGCACAGATGGTGAATCGGGCCTGTGGGCCTTCTGGAGGCTAACCCAAACCCTAGGTCGGCCCCCTAGTGGCCCCTCCCAAGGGGCCTGGAGCCGCAACGACGGGGATTGGGGACTCCTGAGCCCCAGCACCAGACTCACCATGCTCCCCCGCCGGCAACTGAGCCGCTAGAGGCACCGCCGGACATTCAGTGCGGGAGAACGGGCAGGGCTTCTTGAGCGCCGGCGACCTTCGAAGGCCCCCCACGCCAAAACTCATGGGCCTACGCTACCGCTCGACAGAGCCCTCACCTCGGCCCTCCCCTCTGCTCACCGCACAGCCGGTGGATTGGGCCTGCGGCCTCCTGGGGGCTAACCATAACCCTAGGTCAGCCTCCGAGGGGCCCCTGCAAAGGGGCCTGGTGCCGCAACACCGGGGATTGGGAACCCCCCAACCCCAGCGACGGACTCACCCTGTCGCCCTGCCGCCACCCAGGCCCCAGGGGCGCCGCAGGTCATTCAGGGCGGGAAAACGGGCAGGGTCCTCCGATCCCCCGGCGACCTTCGAAGGCTTCCCGCGCCAAAACGCTTCAGCCAAGCTCCCGCTCGCCCGCACCCTCACCTCGGCCCTCCCCTCCGCTCGCCGCACAGCTGGCACATCGGGCCTGCCGGCCTCCTGGGGGCTAACTGTAACCTTAGGTCGGCCCCCGAGGGGCCACTACCAAGGGTCTGCCCCCGCAACGCCGGGGATTGGGGACCCCCAAGCCCCAGTGCTGGGCTCACCCTGCCGCTCCGCCCCCCCGGGCCGCTAGTAGCGCCGCTGGTCATTCAGGGCAGGAGGACGGGTTGGGCCCTCCGAACCCCCGATGACCTTCGAAGGCCCCCCGTGCCAAAACGCTTGGGTCCACATTCTTGCTCTCAAGCGCCCTCACCTGGGTCCACCCCTCCGCTCGCCTCACAGCCGGCGGATCTGGCCTGCTGGCCCCCTGGGGGCTAACAATAACCCTTGGTCGGCCCCCTAGAGCCCTTCCAAAGGGGCCTGGCGCCCCAACGCCGAGGATTGGGGACCCCCAAGCCCCAGCGCCCAAGTCACCCTAACACCCCTCCTCCACCCGGGCCGCTAGGGGAGCCGCCGGTCATTCAGGGCAGAAGAACGTACAGGGCCCTCCAAGCCCCCAGCGACTTTCGAAGGACCCCCGCGCCAAAACGCCTGAGCCCACGCTCCCGCTCGCCAGCGGCCTCACCTCCGCCGGCCTCTCCGCTTGCCGCAGAGTTGGCGGATCGGGCTTCCGGCCTCCTGGGGGCTAAATCTAACCATAGGTCGGTCCCCTAGGGGCCCCAGCAAGGGGCCTAGAGCCGCAACACCGGGGATTGGAGAACCCCGAGCTCCAGCGCTGGACACAACCGGCTGCCCCGCTGCCACATGGGCCACTAGGGGCGCTGCCGGTCATTCAGGGCGGGACAAGGGGCAGGGCCCTCAGAGCCTCTGGTGACATTCGAAGGCCCCCCGCGCCAAAACGCTTGGGCTCACGCTCCCGCTCGCCAGCGCCCTCACCTCGCCCCGCCCCTCCGTTCTCTGCACAGCCGGCGGATCGGGCCCCGGCCTCCTTTGGGCTAACCTCAACCCTAGGTCGGCCCCCGAGGGACCCCTCCCAAGGGGCCAGGCGCCGCCTCGCCGGGGCATTTGGACCCCTGAGCCCTACTCCAGACTCACCCTGCCGCCCCGCCGCCACCCGGGACGCTAGGGGCGCCACCGGTCATTCAGGGAGGGAGTACTGGCAGGGCCCTCCGAGCCCCCGATGACCTTCGAAGGCCCCCCGCACCAAAACGCTTGGGCCTAAGCTCCCGCTCGCCAGCGCCCTCACCTCGGCTCACCCCTCCCCTCGCCGCACAGCCGGCCAATCGGGCCTGCTGGCCTCCTTTGGGCTAACGATAACCCTAGCTCGGCCCCCGAGGGACCCCTCCCAAGCGGCCTGGCAATGCCATGCCGGGTATTGGGGACCCCCGAGCCCGAGCTCCGGACTCACCCTGCCTCCCCGCCGCCACCCTGGCCGCTAGGGAGCCGCCGGGCATTCAGGGCGGGAGAACTTGCTGGGCCCTCCGAGCCCCCGGTGAGCTTCGAAGGCCCCCCATGCCAAAACGCTTGGGCCCACGCTCCCATTTGCCAGCGCATTAACGTCGGCCCACCCCTCCGCTCGCTGCACAGCCGGCGGATTGGGCCCGCCGGCCTCCTTTGGGCTAACACTCACCATATGTCGGCCCCCGAGGGACCCCTCCCAAGTGCCTGGAGCCACCGCGCCGGGGATCGGGGACCACTGAGCCCCAGCTCCAGACTCATCCTGCCGACACGCCGCCACCCTGGCCGACAGGGGCGCCACCGGTCATTTAGTGTGTGAGAATGGGCAGGGCCCTCCAAGCCCCCAGTGACAATCCAAGGCCCCCTGTGCCAAAACCCTGGGCCCACGCTCCCCCTCGCCAGCGCCCTCACCTCGGCCCGCCCCTCTGCTCGCTGCACAGCCGGCGGTTCGGGCCTGCCGGCCTCCTTTGGGCTAACCCTAAACCTAGGTCGGCCCCAGAGGAGCCCCTCCCAAGGGGCCTGGCGCCGCCACGCTGGGGATTGGGGACACCCGAACCCCACCGCCGGACGCACTCTGCCGCTCCTCACCACCCGGCCCGCTAGGGGCGCCGTCCTCATTCAGGGCGTTAGAACGGGCAGGGCCCCCCGGGCCCCCGGCGACCTTCGAAGGTCCCCCGCGACAAAACGCTTGGGGCCATGCTCCCGCTCGCCAGCGCCCTCACCTCGGCTAGCCCCTCCGCATGTGGCAGAGCCGGCGGATAGGGCCTGCCAGCCTCCTGGGGGCTAACCCGAACCCTAGGTCGGCCCCCAAGGGGCCCCTCCCAAGGGGCCTATCGCTGCAATGCCTGGGATTGGTGACCCCCGAGTCCCAGCGCCGGACGCACTGTGCCGCCCCGCCGCCACCCGGGCCGGTAGGAGAGCTGTCGGTCATTCAGCGCGGAACAACGGACAGGACCCTCAGAGCCCCCAGCGCCGTTTGAAGGCCCTCCGCGCCAAAACCCTTGGGCCCACGCTCCCGCTCGCCAGCACCATCACTTCAGCCCACCCTCCGCTCCCTGCACAACCGGCGGATTGGGCCTGACGGTCCCCTGGGGGCTAAACCTAACCCTAGTTCGATCCCTCGAGGGGCCCCTCCCAAGGGGCCTGGTGCCGCAATGCCCGGGATTCCGGACCCACAAGCCCCAGCTCCAGACTCACCCTCCCGCCCCGCTGGCACCCGGGCCTCTAGGGGCACCGCCGGTCATCCAGGGCGGGAGAACGGGCAGGGTCCTCCGAGCCCCTGGTGACCTTCAAAGGCCCCCCGCGCCAAAACTCATGGGCCTACGCTACCGCTCGACAGAGCCCTCACCTCGGCCCTCCCCTCTGCTCACCGCACAGCCGGTGGATTGGGCCTGCGGCCTCCTGGGGGCTAACCATAACCCTAGGTCAGCCTCCGAGGGGCCCCTGCAAAGGGGCCTGGTGCCGCAACACCGGGGATTGGGAACCCCCCAACCCCAGCGACGGACTCACCCTGTCGCCCTGCCGCCACCCAGGCCCCAGGGGCGCCGCAGGTCATTCAGGGCGGGAAAACGGGCAGGGTCCTCCGATCCCCCGGCGACCTTCGAAGGCTTCCCGCGCCAAAACGCTTCGGCCAAGCTCCCGCTCGCCCGCACCCTCACCTCGGCCCTCTCCTCCGCTCGCCACACAGCTGGCACATCGGGCCTGCCGGCCTCCTGGGGGCTAACTGTAACCTTAGGTCGGCCCCCGAGGGGCCACTACCAAGGGTCTGCCCCCGCAACGCCGGGGATTGGGGACCCCCAAGCCCCAGTGCTGGGCTCACCCTGCCGCTCCGCCCCCCCGGGCCGCTAGTAGCGCCGCTGGTCATTCAGGGCAGGAGGACGGGTTGGGCCCTCCGAACCCCCGATGACCTTCGAAGGCCCCCCGTGCCAAAACGCTTGGGTCCACATTCTTGCTCTCAAGCGCCCTCACCTGGGTCCACCCCTCCGCTCACCTCACAGCCGGCGGATCTGGCCTGCTGGCCCCCTGGGGGCTAACAATAACCCTTGGTCGGCCCCCTAGAGCCCTTCCAAAGGGGCCTGGCGCCCCAACGCCGAGGATTGGGGACCCCCAAGCCCCGGCGCCCAAGTCACCCTAACACCCCTCCTCCACCCGGGCCGCTAGGGGAGCCGCCGGTCATTCAGGGCAGAAGAACGTACAGGGCCCTCCAAGCCCCCAGCGACTTTCGAAGGACCCCCGCGCCAAAACGCCTGAGCCCACGCTCCCGCTCGCCAGCGGCCTCACCTCCGCCGGCCTCTCCGCTTGCCGCAGAGTTGGCGGATCGGGCTTCCGGCCTCCTGGGGGCTAAATCTAACCATAGGTCGGTCCCCTAGGGGCCCCAGCAAGGGGCCTAGAGCCGCAACACCGGGGATTGGAGAACCCCGAGCTCCAGCGCTGGACACAACCGGCTGCCCCGCTGCCACATGGGCCACTAGGGGCGCTGCCGGTCATTCAGGGCGGGACAAGGGGCAGGGCCCTCAGAGCCTCTGGTGACATTCGAAGGCCCCCCGCGCCAAAACGCTTGGGCTCACGCTCCCGCTCGCCAGCGCCCTCACCTCGCCCCGCCCCTCCGTTCTCTGCACAGCCGGCGGATCGGGCCCCGGCCTCCTTTGGGCTAACCTCAACCCTAGGTCGGCCCCCGAGGGACCCCTCCCAAGGGGCCAGGCGCCGCCTCGCCGGGGCATTTGGACCCCTGAGCCCTACTCCAGACTCACCCTGCCGCCCCGCCGCCACCCGGGACGCTAGGGGCGCCACCGGTCATTCAGGGAGGGAGTACTGGCAGGGCCCTCCGAGCCCCCGATGACCTTCGAAGGCCCCCCGCACCAAAACGCTTGGGCCTAAGCTCCCGCTCGCCAGCGCCCTCACCTCGGCTCACCCCTCCCCTCGCCGCACAGCCGGCCAATCGGGCCTGCTGGCCTCCTTTGGGCTAACGATAACCCTAGCTCGGCCCCCGAGGGACCCCTCCCAAGCGGCCTGGCAATGCCATGCCGGGTATTGGGGACCCCCGAGCCCGAGCTCCGGACTCACCCTGCCTCCCCGCCGCCACCCTGGCCGCTAGGGAGCCGCCGGGCATTCAGGGCGGGAGAACTTGCTGGGCCCTCCGAGCCCCCGGTGAGCTTCGAAGGCCCCCCATGCCAAAACGCTTGGGCCCACGCTCCCATTTGCCAGCGCATTAACGTCGGCCCACCCCTCCGCTCGCTGCACAGCCGGCGGATTGGGCCCGCCGGCCTCCTTTGGGCTAACACTCACCATATGTCGGCCCCCGAGGGACCCCTCCCAAGTGCCTGGAGCCACCGCGCCGGGGATCGGGGACCACTGAGCCCCAGCTCCAGACTCATCCTGCCGACACGCCGCCACCCTGGCCGACAGGGGCGCCACCGGTCATTTAGTGTGTGAGAATGGGCAGGGCCCTCCAAGCCCCCAGTGACAATCCAAGGCCCCCTGTGCCAAAACCCTGGGCCCACGCTCCCCCTCGCCAGCGCCCTCACCTCGGCCCGCCCCTCTGCTCGCCGCACAGCCGGCGGTTCGGGCCTGCCGGCCTCCTTTGGGCTAACCCTAAACCTAGGTCGGCCCCAGAGGAGCCCCTCCCAAGGGGCCTGGCGCCGCCACGCTGGGGATTGGGGACACCCGAACCCCACCGCCGGACGCACTCTGCCGCTCCTCACCACCCGGCCCGCTAGGGGCGCCGTCCTCATTCAGGGCGTTAGAACGGGCAGGGCCCCCCGGGCCCCCGGCGACCTTCGAAGGTCCCCCGCGACAAAACGCTTGGGGCCATGCTCCCGCTCGCCAGCGCCCTCACCTCGGCTAGCCCCTCCGCATGTGGCAGAGCCGGCGGATAGGGCCTGCCAGCCTCCTGGGGGCTAACCCGAACCCTAGGTCGGCCCCCAAGGGGCCCCTCCCAAGGGGCCTATCGCTGCAATGCCTGGGATTGGTGACCCCCGAGTCCCAGCGCCGGACGCACTGTGCCGCCCCGCCGCCACCCGGGCCGGTAGGAGAGCTGTCGGTCATTCAGCGCGGAACAACGGACAGGACCCTCAGAGCCCCCAGCGCCGTTTGAAGGCCCTCCGCGCCAAAACCCTTGGGCCCACGCTCCCGCTCGCCAGCACCATCACTTCAGCCCACCCTCCGCTCCCTGCACAACCGGCGGATTGGGCCTGACGGTCCCCTGGGGGCTAAACCTAACCCTAGTTCGATCCCTCGAGGGGCCCCTCCCAAGGGGCCTGGTGCCGCAATGCCCGGGATTCCGGACCCACAAGCCCCAGCTCCAGACTCACCCTCCCGCCCCGCTGGCACCCGGGCCTCTAGGGGCACCGCCGGTCATCCAGGGCGGGAGAACGGGCAGGGTCCTCCGAGCCCCTGGTGACCTTCAAAGGCCCCCCGCGCCAAAACTCATGGGCCTACGCTACCGCTCGACAGAGCCCTCACCTCGGCCCTCCCCTCTGCTCACCGCACAGCCGGTGGATTGGGCCTGCGGCCTCCTGGGGGCTAACCATAACCCTAGGTCAGCCTCCGAGGGGCCCCTGCAAAGGGGCCTGGTGCCGCAACACCGGGGATTGGGAACCCCCCAACCCCAGCGACGGACTCACCCTGTCGCCCTGCCGCCACCCAGGCCCCAGGGGCGCCGCAGGTCATTCAGGGCGGGAAAACGGGCAGGGTCCTCCGATCCCCCGGCGACCTTCGAAGGCTTCCCGCGCCAAAACGCTTCGGCCAAGCTCCCGCTCGCCCGCACCCTCACCTCGGCCCTCCCCTCCGCTCGCCACACAGCTGGCACATCGGGCCTGCCGGCCTCCTGGGGGCTAACTGTAACCTTAGGTCGGCCCCCGAGGGGCCACTACCAAGGGTCTGCCCCCGCAACGCCGGGGATTGGGGACCCCCAAGCCCCAGTGCTGGGCTCACCCTGCCGCTCCGCCCCCCCGGGCCGCTAGTAGCGCCGCTGGTCATTCAGGGCAGGAGGACGGGTTGGGCCCTCCGAACCCCCGATGACCTTCGAAGGCCCCCCGTGCCAAAACGCTTGGGTCCACATTCTTGCTCTCAAGCGCCCTCACCTGGGTCCACCCCTCCGCTCACCTCACAGCCGGCGGATCTGGCCTGCTGGCCCCCTGGGGGCTAACAATAACCCTTGGTCGGCCCCCTAGAGCCCTTCCAAAGGGGCCTGGCGCCCCAACGCCGAGGATTGGGGACCCCCAAGCCCCGGCGCCCAAGTCACCCTAACACCCCTCCTCCACCCGGGCCGCTAGGGGAGCCGCCGGTCATTCAGGGCAGAAGAACGTACAGGGCCCTCCAAGCCCCCAGCGACTTTCGAAGGACCCCCGCGCCAAAACGCCTGAGCCCACGCTCCCGCTCGCCAGCGGCCTCACCTCCGCCGGCCTCTCCGCTTGCCGCAGAGTTGGCGGATCGGGCTTCCGGCCTCCTGGGGGCTAAATCTAACCATAGGTCGGTCCCCTAGGGGCCCCAGCAAGGGGCCTAGAGCCGCAACACCGGGGATTGGAGAACCCCGAGCTCCAGCGCTGGACACAACCGGCTGCCCCGCTGCCACATGGGCCACTAGGGGCGCTGCCGGTCATTCAGGGCGGGACAAGGGGCAGGGCCCTCAGAGCCTCTGGCGACATTCGAAGGCCCCCCGCGCCAAAACGCTTGGGCTCACGCTCCCGCTCGCCAGCGCCCTCACCTCGCCCCGCCCCTCCGTTCTCTGCACAGCCGGCGGATCGGGCCCCGGCCTCCTTTGGGCTAACCTCAACCCTAGGTCGGCCCCCGAGGGACCCCTCCCAAGGGGCCAGGCGCCGCCTCGCCGGGGCATTTGGACCCCTGAGCCCTACTCCAGACTCACCCTGCCGCCCCGCCGCCACCCGGGACGCTAGGGGCGCCACCGGTCATTCAGGGAGGGAGTACTGGCAGGGCCCTCCGAGCCCCCGATGACCTTCGAAGGCCCCCCGCACCAAAACGCTTGGGCCTAAGCTCCCGCTCGCCAGCGCCCTCACCTCGGCTCACCCCTCCCCTCGCCGCACAGCCGGCCAATCGGGCCTGCTGGCCTCCTTTGGGCTAACGATAACCCTAGCTCGGCCCCCGAGGGACCCCTCCCAAGCGGCCTGGCAATGCCATGCCGGGTATTGGGGACCCCCGAGCCCGAGCTCCGGACTCACCCTGCCTCCCCGCCGCCACCCTGGCCGCTAGGGAGCCGCCGGGCATTCAGGGCGGGAGAACTTGCTGGGCCCTCCGAGCCCCCGGTGAGCTTCGAAGGCCCCCCATGCCAAAACGCTTGGGCCCACGCTCCCATTTGCCAGCGCATTAACGTCGGCCCACCCCTCCGCTCGCTGCACAGCCGGCGGATTGGGCCCGCCGGCCTCCTTTGGGCTAACACTCACCATATGTCGGCCCCCGAGGGACCCCTCCCAAGTGCCTGGAGCCACCGCGCCGGGGATCGGGGACCACTGAGCCCCAGCTCCAGACTCATCCTGCCGACACGCCGCCACCCTGGCCGACAGGGGCGCCACCGGTCATTTAGTGTGTGAGAATGGGCAGGGCCCTCCAAGCCCCCAGTGACAATCCAAGGCCCCCTGTGCCAAAACCCTGGGCCCACGCTCCCCCTCGCCAGCGCCCTCACCTCGGCCCGCCCCTCTGCTCGCCGCACAGCCGGCGGTTCGGGCCTGCCGGCCTCCTTTGGGCTAACCCTAAACCTAGGTCGGCCCCAGAGGAGCCCCTCCCAAGGGGCCTGGCGCCGCCACGCTGGGGATTGGGGACACCCGAACCCCACCGCCGGACGCACTCTGCCGCTCCTCACCACCCGGCCCGCTAGGGGCGCCGTCCTCATTCAGGGCGTTAGAACGGGCAGGGCCCCCCGGGCCCCCGGCGACCTTCGAAGGTCCCCCGCGACAAAACGCTTGGGGCCATGCTCCCGCTCGCCAGCGCCCTCACCTCGGCTAGCCCCTCCGCATGTGGCAGAGCCGGCGGATAGGGCCTGCCAGCCTCCTGGGGGCTAACCCGAACCCTAGGTCGGCCCCCAAGGGGCCCCTCCCAAGGGGCCTATCGCTGCAATGCCTGGGATTGGTGACCCCCGAGTCCCAGCGCCGGACGCACTGTGCCGCCCCGCCGCCACCCGGGCCGGTAGGAGAGCTGTCGGTCATTCAGCGCGGAACAACGGACAGGACCCTCAGAGCCCCCAGCGCCGTTTGAAGGCCCTCCGCGCCAAAACCCTTGGGCCCACGCTCCCGCTCGCCAGCACCATCACTTCAGCCCACCCTCCGCTCCCTGCACAACCGGCGGATTGGGCCTGACGGTCCCCTGGGGGCTAAACCTAACCCTAGTTCGATCCCTCGAGGGGCCCCTCCCAAGGGGCCTGGTGCCGCAATGCCCGGGATTCCGGACCCACAAGCCCCAGCTCCAGACTCACCCTCCCGCCCCGCTGGCACCCGGGCCTCTAGGGGCACCGCCGGTCATCCAGGGCGGGAGAACGGGCAGGGTCCTCCGAGCCCCTGGTGACCTTCAAAGGCCCCCCGCGCCAAAACTCATGGGCCTACGCTACCGCTCGACAGAGCCCTCACCTCGGCCCTCCCCTCTGCTCACCGCACAGCCGGTGGATTGGGCCTGCGGCCTCCTGGGGGCTAACCATAACCCTAGGTCAGCCTCCGAGGGGCCCCTGCAAAGGGGCCTGGTGCCGCAACACCGGGGATTGGGAACCCCCCAACCCCAGCGACGGACTCACCCTGTCGCCCTGCCGCCACCCAGGCCCCAGGGGCGCCGCAGGTCATTCAGGGCGGGAAAACGGGCAGGGTCCTCCGATCCCCCGGCGACCTTCGAAGGCTTCCCGCGCCAAAACGCTTCGGCCAAGCTCCCGCTCGCCCGCACCCTCACCTCGGCCCTCCCCTCCGCTCGCCACACAGCTGGCACATCGGGCCTGCCGGCCTCCTGGGGGCTAACTGTAACCTTAGGTCGGCCCCCGAGGGGCCACTACCAAGGGTCTGCCCCCGCAACGCCGGGGATTGGGGACCCCCAAGCCCCAGTGCTGGGCTCACCCTGCCGCTCCGCCCCCCCGGGCCGCTAGTAGCGCCGCTGGTCATTCAGGGCAGGAGGACGGGTTGGGCCCTCCGAACCCCCGATGACCTTCGAAGGCCCCCCGTGCCAAAACGCTTGGGTCCACATTCTTGCTCTCAAGCGCCCTCACCTGGGTCCACCCCTCCGCTCACCTCACAGCCGGCGGATCTGGCCTGCTGGCCCCCTGGGGGCTAACAATAACCCTTGGTCGGCCCCCTAGAGCCCTTCCAAAGGGGCCTGGCGCCCCAACGCCGAGGATTGGGGACCCCCAAGCCCCGGCGCCCAAGTCACCCTAACACCCCTCCTCCACCCGGGCCGCTAGGGGAGCCGCCGGTCATTCAGGGCAGAAGAACGTACAGGGCCCTCCAAGCCCCCAGCGACTTTCGAAGGACCCCCGCGCCAAAACGCCTGAGCCCACGCTCCCGCTCGCCAGCGGCCTCACCTCCGCCGGCCTCTCCGCTTGCCGCAGAGTTGGCGGATCGGGCTTCCGGCCTCCTGGGGGCTAAATCTAACCATAGGTCGGTCCCCTAGGGGCCCCAGCAAGGGGCCTAGAGCCGCAACACCGGGGATTGGAGAACCCCGAGCTCCAGCGCTGGACACAACCGGCTGCCCCGCTGCCACATGGGCCACTAGGGGCGCTGCCGGTCATTCAGGGCGGGACAAGGGGCAGGGCCCTCAGAGCCTCTGGCGACATTCGAAGGCCCCCCGCGCCAAAACGCTTGGGCTCACGCTCCCGCTCGCCAGCGCCCTCACCTCGCCCCGCCCCTCCGTTCTCTGCACAGCCGGCGGATCGGGCCCCGGCCTCCTTTGGGCTAACCTCAACCCTAGGTCGGCCCCCGAGGGACCCCTCCCAAGGGGCCAGGCGCCGCCTCGCCGGGGCATTTGGACCCCTGAGCCCTACTCCAGACTCACCCTGCCGCCCCGCCGCCACCCGGGACGCTAGGGGCGCCACCGGTCATTCAGGGAGGGAGTACTGGCAGGGCCCTCCGAGCCCCCGATGACCTTCGAAGGCCCCCCGCACCAAAACGCTTGGGCCTAAGCTCCCGCTCGCCAGCGCCCTCACCTCGGCTCACCCCTCCCCTCGCCGCACAGCCGGCCAATCGGGCCTGCTGGCCTCCTTTGGGCTAACGATAACCCTAGCTCGGCCCCCGAGGGACCCCTCCCAAGCGGCCTGGCAATGCCATGCCGGGTATTGGGGACCCCCGAGCCCGAGCTCCGGACTCACCCTGCCTCCCCGCCGCCACCCTGGCCGCTAGGGAGCCGCCGGGCATTCAGGGCGGGAGAACTTGCTGGGCCCTCCGAGCCCCCGGTGAGCTTCGAAGGCCCCCCATGCCAAAACGCTTGGGCCCACGCTCCCATTTGCCAGCGCATTAACGTCGGCCCACCCCTCCGCTCGCTGCACAGCCGGCGGATTGGGCCCGCCGGCCTCCTTTGGGCTAACACTCACCATATGTCGGCCCCCGAGGGACCCCTCCCAAGTGCCTGGAGCCACCGCGCCGGGGATCGGGGACCACTGAGCCCCAGCTCCAGACTCATCCTGCCGACACGCCGCCACCCTGGCCGACAGGGGCGCCACCGGTCATTTAGTGTGTGAGAATGGGCAGGGCCCTCCAAGCCCCCAGTGACAATCCAAGGCCCCCTGTGCCAAAACCCTGGGCCCACGCTCCCCCTCGCCAGCGCCCTCACCTCGGCCCGCCCCTCTGCTCGCCGCACAGCCGGCGGTTCGGGCCTGCCGGCCTCCTTTGGGCTAACCCTAAACCTAGGTCGGCCCCAGAGGAGCCCCTCCCAAGGGGCCTGGCGCCGCCACGCTGGGGATTGGGGACACCCGAACCCCACCGCCGGACGCACTCTGCCGCTCCTCACCACCCGGCCCGCTAGGGGCGCCGTCCTCATTCAGGGCGTTAGAACGGGCAGGGCCCCCCGGGCCCCCGGCGACCTTCGAAGGTCCCCCGCGACAAAACGCTTGGGGCCATGCTCCCGCTCGCCAGCGCCCTCACCTCGGCTAGCCCCTCCGCATGTGGCAGAGCCGGCGGATAGGGCCTGCCAGCCTCCTGGGGGCTAACCCGAACCCTAGGTCGGCCCCCAAGGGGCCCCTCCCAAGGGGCCTATCGCTGCAATGCCTGGGATTGGTGACCCCCGAGTCCCAGCGCCGGACGCACTGTGCCGCCCCGCCGCCACCCGGGCCGGTAGGAGAGCTGTCGGTCATTCAGGGCAGAACAACGGACAGGGCCCTCGGAGCCCCCAGCGCCGTTTGATGGCCCTCTGCGCCAAAACCCTTGGGCCCACGCTCCCGCTCGCCAGCACCATCACTTCAGCCCACCCTCCGCTCCCTGCACAACCGGCGGATTGGGCCTGACGGTCCCCTGGGGGCTAAACCTAACCCTAGCTCGATCCCTCGAGGGGCCCCTCCCAAGGGGCCTGGTGCCGCAATGCCCGGGATTCCGGACCCACAAGCCCCAGCTCCAGACTCACCCTCCCGCCCCGCTGGCACCCGGGCCTCTAGGGGCACCGCCGGTCATCCAGGGCGGGAGAACGGGCAGGGTCCTCTGAGCCCCTGGTGACCTTCAAAGGCCCCCCGCGCCAAAACTCATGGGCCTACGCTACCGCTCGCCAGCGCCCTCACCTCGGCCCTCCCCTCTGCTCACCGCACAGCCTGTGGATTGGGCCTGCGGCCTCCTGGGGGCTAACCATAACCCTAGGTCAGCCTCCGAGGGGCCCCTGCAAAGGGGCCTGGTGCCGCAACACCGGGGATTGGGAACCCCCCAACCCCAGCGACGGACTCACCCTGTCGCCCTGCCGCCACCCAGGCCCCAGGGGCGCCGCAGGTCATTCAGGGCGGGAGAACGGGCAGGGTCCTCCGAGCCCCTGGTGACCTTCAAAGGCCCCCGCACCAAAACGCTTGGGCCCACGCTTCTGCTCTTCAGCGCCCTCACCTCGGCCTGCCCCTCCGCTCGCCACACAGCTGGCAGATTGGGCCTGCCGGCCTCCTGGGGGCTAACCCTAACCCTAGCTCACCCTCGGAGGGGCTCATCCCAAGGTGCCTGGAGCGGCAATGCCGGGCATTGGAGACCCACGAGCCACAGTGCTGGACTCACCGTGCTGCCCCGCCGCCACACAGGCCGCTAGTGGCACCACCGGTCATTCAGGGCGGGAGAACGGGAAGGGCCCTTGGAGCCCCCGGCCTCTTTCGAAGGCCCCCCGCGCCAGAAAGCTTGCGCCCACTCTCCCGGTAGCCAGTGCCCTCACCTCGGCCCGCCCCTCCGCTCGCCGCACAGCCGGCGGATAGGGCCCGCCAGCCTCCTGGGGGCTAACCCTATCCCTTCGTCGGCCCCCGAGAGGCCCCTCCCAACGGGCCTGGCACCGCAACACCTGGGTTTGCGGACCGCTAGCCCCAGCATCCGACTCACCATGCTCCCCCGCCGGCAACTGAGCCGCTAGGGGCACCGCCGGACATTCACTGCGGGAGAACGGGCAGGGCTTCTTGAGCCCCGGCGACCTTCAAAGGCCCCCCGCGCCAAAACTCATGGGCCTACGCTACCGCTCGCCAGCGCCCTCACCTCGGCCCTCCCCTCTGCTCACCGCACAGCCGGTGGATTGGGCCTGCGGCCTCCTGGGGGCTAACCATAACCCTAGGTCAGCCTCCGAGGGGCCCCTGCAAAGGGGCCTGGTGCCGCAACACCGGGGATTGGGAACCCCCCAACCCCAGCGACGGACTCACCCTGTCGCCCTGCCGCCACCCAGGCCCCAGGGGCGCCGCAGGTCATTCAGGGCGGGAGAACGGGCAGGGTCCTCCGAGCCCCTGGTGACCTTCAAAGGCCCCCGCACCAAAACGCTTGGGCCCACGCTTCTGCTCTTCAGCGCCCTCACCTCGGCCTGCCCCTCCGCTCGCCACACAGCTGGCAGATTGGGCCTGCCGGCCTCCTGGGGGCTAACCCTAACCCTAGCTCACCCTCGGAGGGGCTCATCCCAAGGTGCCTGGAGCGGCAATGCCGGGCATTGGAGACCCACGAGCCACAGTGCTGGACTCACCGTGCTGCCCCGCCGCCACACAGGCCGCTAGTGGCACCACCGGTCATTCAGGGCGGGAGAACGGGAAGGGCCCTTGGAGCCCCCGGCCTCTTTCGAAGGCCCCCCGCGCCAGAAAGCTTGCGCCCACTCTCCCGGTAGCCAGTGCCCTCACCTCGGCCCGCCCCTCCGCTCGCCGCACAGCCGGCGGATAGGGCCCGCCAGCCTCCTGGGGGCTAACCCTATCCCTTCGTCGGCCCCCGAGAGGCCCCTCCCAACGGGCCTGGCACCGCAACACCTGGGTTTGCGGACCGCTAGCCCCAGCATCCGACTCACCATGCTCCCCCGCCGGCAACTGAGCCGCTAGGGGCACCGCCGGACATTCACTGCGGGAGAACGGGCAGGGCTTCTTGAGCCCCGGCGACCTTCAAAGGCCCCCCGCGCCAAAACTCATGGGCCTACGCTACCGCTCGCCAGCGCCCTCACCTCGGCCCTCCCCTCTGCTCACCGCACAGCCGGTGGATTGGGCCTGCGGCCTCCTGGGGGCTAACCATAACCCTAGGTCAGCCTCCGAGGGGCCCCTGCAAAGGGGCCTGGTGCTGCAACACCGGGGATTGGGAACCCCCCAACCCCAGCGACGGACTCACCCTGTCGCCCTGCCGCCACCCAGGCCCCAGGGGCGCCGCAGGTCATTCAGGGCGGGAAAACGGGCAGGGTCCTCCGATCCCCCGGCGACCTTCGAAGGCTTCCCGCGCCAAAACGCTTCAGCCAAGCTCCCGCTCGCCCGCACCCTCACCTCGGCCCTCCCCTCCGCTCGCCGCACAGCTGGCACATCGGGCCTGCCGGCCTCCTGGGGGCTAACTGTAACCTTAGGTCGGCCCCCGAGGGGCCACTACCAAGGGTCTGCCCCCGCAACGCCGGGGATTGGGGACCCCCAAGCCCCAGTGCTGGGCTCACCCTGCCGCTCCGCCCCCCCGGGCCGCTTGTAGCGCCGCTGATCATTGAGGGCAGGAGGACGGGTTGGGCCCTCCGAACCCCCGATGACCTTCGAAGGCCCCCCGTGCCAAAACGCTTGGGTCCACATTCTTGCTCTCAAGCGCCCTCACCTGGGTCCACCCCTCCGCTCGCCTCACAGCCGGCGGATCTGGCCTGCTGGCCCCCTGGGGGCTAACAATAACCCTTGGTCGGCCCCCTAGAGCCCTTCCAAAGGGGCCTGGCGCCCCAACGCCGAGGATTGGGGACCCCCAAGCCCCGGCGCCCAAGTCACCCTAACACCCCTCCTCCACCCGGGCCGCTAGGGGAGCCGCCGGTCATTCAGGGCAGAAGAACGTACAGGGCCCTCCAAGCCCCCAGCGACTTTCGAAGGACCCCCGCGCCAAAACGCCTGAGCCCACGCTCCCGCTCGCCAGCGGCCTCACCTCCGCCGGCCTCTCCGCTTGCCGCAGAGTTGGCGGATCGGGCTTCCGGCCTCCTGGGGGCTAAATCTAACCATAGGTCGGTCCCCTAGGGGCCCCAGCAAGGGGCCTAGAGCCGCAACACCGGGGATTGGAGAACCCCGAGCTCCAGCGCTGGACACAACCGGCTGCCCCGCTGCCACATGGGCCACTAGGGGCGCTGCCGGTCATTCAGGGCGGGACAAGGGGCAGGGCCCTCAGAGCCTCTGGCGACATTCGAAGGCCCCCCGCGCCAAAACGCTTGGGCTCACGCTCCCGCTCGCCAGCGCCCTCACCTCGCCCCGCCCCTCCGTTCTCTGCACAGCCGGCGGATCGGGCCCCGGCCTCCTTTGGGCTAACCTCAACCCTAGGTCGGCCCCCGAGGGACCCCTCCCAAGGGGCCAGGCGCCGCCTCGCCGGGGCATTTGGACCCCTGAGCCCTACTCCAGACTCACCCTGCCGCCCCGCCGCCACCCGGGACGCTAGGGGCGCCACCGGTCATTCAGGGAGGGAGTACTGGCAGGGCCCTCCGAGCCCCCGATGACCTTCGAAGGCCCCCCGCACCAAAACGCTTGGGCCTAAGCTCCCGCTCGCCAGCGCCCTCACCTCGGCTCACCCCTCCCCTCGCCGCACAGCCGGCCAATCGGGCCTGCTGGCCTCCTTTGGGCTAACGATAACCCTAGCTCGGCCCCCGAGGGACCCCTCCCAAGCAGCCTGGCAATGCCATGCCGGGTATTGGGGACCCCCGAGCCCGAGCTCCGGACTCACCCTGCCTCCCCGCCGCCACCCTGGCCGCTAGGGAGCCGCCGGGCATTCAGGGCGGGAGAACTTGCTGGGCCCTCCGAGCCCCCGGTGAGCTTCGAAGGCCCCCCATGCCAAAACGCTTGGGCCCACGCTCCCATTTGCCAGCGCATTAACGTCGGCCCACCCCTCCGCTCGCTGCACAGCCGGCGGATTGGGCCCGCCGGCCTCCTTTGGGCTAACACTCACCATATGTCGGCCCCCGAGGGACCCCTCCCAAGTGCCTGGAGCCACCGCGCCGGGGATCGGGGACCACTGAGCCCCAGCTCCAGACTCATCCTGCCGACACGCCGCCACCCTGGCCGACAGGGGCGCCACCGGTCATTTAGTGTGTGAGAATGGGCAGGGCCCTCCAAGCCCCCAGTGACAATCCAAGGCCCCCTGTGCCAAAACCCTGGGCCCACGCTCCCCCTCGCCAGCGCCCTCACCTCGGCCCACCCCTCTGCTCGCCGCACAGCCGGCGGTTCGGGCCTGCCGGCCTCCTTTGGGCTAACCCTAAACCTAGGTCGGCCCCAGAGGAGCCCCTCCCAAGGGGCCTGGCGCCGCCACGCTGGGGATTGGGGACACCCGAACCCCACCGCCGGACGCACTCTGCCGCTCCTCACCACCCGGCCCGCTAGGGGCGCCGTCCTCATTCAGGGCGTTAGAACGGGCAGGGCCCCCCGGGCCCCCGGCGACCTTCGAAGGTCCCCCGCGACAAAACGCTTGGGGCCATGCTCCCGCTCGCCAGCGCCCTCACCTCGGCTAGCCCCTCCGCATGTGGCAGAGCTGGCGGATAGGGCCTGCCAGCCTCCTGGGGGCTAACCCGAACCCTAGGTCGGCCCCCAAGGGGCCCCTCCCAAGGGGCCTATCGCTGCAATGCCTGGGATTGGTGACCCCCGAGTCCCAGCGCCGGACGCACTGTGCCGCCCCGCCGCCACCCGGGCCGGTAGGAGAGCTGTCGGTCATTCAGGGCAGAACAACGGACAGGGCCCTCGGAGCCCCCAGCGCCGTTTGAAGGCCCTCCGCGCCAAAACCCTTGGGCCCACGCTCCCGCTCGCCAGCACCATCACTTCAGCCCACCCTCCGCTCCCTGCACAACCGGCGGATTGGGCCTGACGGTCCCCTGGGGGCTAAACCTAACCCTAGCTCGATCCCTCGAGGGGCCCCTCCCAAGGGGCCTGGTGCCGCAATGCCCGGGATTCCGGACCCACAAGCCCCAGCGCCAGACTCACCCTCCCGCCCCGCTGCCACCCGGGCCTCTAGGGGCACCGCCGGTCATCCAGGGCGGGAGAACGGGCAGGGTCCTCCGAGCCCCTGCTGACCTTCAAAGGCCCCCCGCGCCAAAACTCATGGGCCTACGCTACCGCTCGCCAGCGCCCTCACCTCGGCCCTCCCCTCTGCTCACCGCACAGCCGGTGGATTGGGCCTGCGGCCTCCTGGGGGCTAACCATAACCCTAGGTCAGCCTCCGAGGGGCCCCTGCAAAGGGGCCTGGTGCCGCAACACCGGGGATTGGGAACCCCCCAACCCCAGCGACGGACTCACCCTGTCGCCCTGCCGCCACCCAGGCCCCAGGGGCGCCGCAGGTCATTCAGGGCGGGAGAACGGGCAGGGTCCTCCGAGCCCCTGGTGACCTTCAAAGGCCCCCGCACCAAAACGCTTGGGCCCACGCTCCTGCTCTTCAGCGCCCTCACCTCGGCCTGCCCCTCCGCTCGCCACACAGCTGGCAGATCGGGCCTGCCGGCCTCCTGGGGGCTAACCCTAACCCTAGCTCACCCTCGGAGGGGCTCATCCCAAGGTGCCTGGAGCGGCAATGCCGGGCATTGGAGACCCACGAGCCACAGTGCTGGACTCACCGTGCTGCCCCGCCGCCACACAGGCCGCTAGTGGCACCACCGGTCATTCAGGGCGGGAGAACGGGAAGGGCCCTTGGAGCCCCCGGCCTCTTTCGAAGGCCCCCCGCGCCAGAAAGCTTGCGCCCACTCTCCCGGTAGCCAGTGCCCTCACCTCGGCCCGCCCCTCCGCTCGCCGCACAGCCGGTGGATAGGGCCCGCCAGCCTCCTGGGGGCTAACCCTATCCCTTCGTCGGCCCCCGAGAGGCCCCTCCCAACGGGCCTGGCACCGCAACACCTGGGTTTGCGGACCGCTAGCCCCAGCATCCGACTCACCATGCTCCCCCGCCGGCAACTGAGCCGCTAGGGGCACCGCCGGACATTCACTGCGGGAGAACGGGCAGGGCTTCTAGAGCCCCGGCGACCTTCGAAGGCCCCCCCGCGCCAAAACTCATGGGCCTACGCTACCGCTCGCCAGCGCCCTCACCTCGGCCCTCCCCTCTGCTCACCGCACAGCCAGTGGATTGGGCCTGCGGCCTCCTGGGGGCTAACCATAACCCTAGGTCAGCCTCCGAGGGGCCCCTGCAAAGGGGCCTGGTGCCGCAACACCGGGGATTGGGAACCCCCCAACCCCAGCGACGGACTCACCCTGTCGCCCTACCGCCACCCGGGCCCCAGGGGCGCCGCAGGTCATTCAGGGCGTTAAAACGGGCAGGGTCCTCCGATCCCCCGGCGACCTTCGAAGGCTTCCCGCGCCAAAACGCTTCGGCCTAGCTCCCGCTCGCCCACGCCCTCACCTCGGCCCTCCCCTCCGCTCGCTGCACAGCTGGCACATCGGGCCTGCTGGCCTCCTGGGGGCTAACTGTAACCTTAGGTCGGCCCCCGAGGGGCCACTACCAAGGGTCTGCCCCCGCAACGCCGGGAATTGGGGACCCCCAAGCCCCAGTGCCGGGCTCACCCTGCCGCCCCGCCCCCCCGGGCCGCTAGTAGCGCCGCTGGTCATTCAGGGCAGGAGGACGGGTTGGGCCCTCCGAACCCCCGATGACCTTCGAAGGCCCCCCGTGCCAAAACGCTTGGGTCCACATTCTTGCTCTCAAGCGCCCTCACCTGGGTCCACCCCTCCGCTCGCCTCACAGCCGGCGGATCTGGCCTGCTGGCCCCCTGGGGGCTAACAATAACCCTTGGTCGGCCCCCTAGAGCCCTTCCAAAGGGGCCTGGCGCCCCAACGCCGAGAATTGGGGACCCCCAAGCCCCAGCGCCCAAGTCACCCTAACACCCCTCCTCCACCCGGGCCGCTAGGGGAGCCGCCGGTCATTCAGGGCAGAAGAACGTACAGGGCCCTCCAAGCCTCCAGCGACTTTCGAAGGACCCCCGCCCCAAAACGCCTGAGCCCACGCTCCCGCTCGCCAGCGGCCTCACCTCCGCCGGCCTCTCCGCTTGCCGCAGAGCTGGCGGATCGGGCTTCCGGCCTCCTGGGGGCTAAATCTAACCATAGGTCGGTCCCCTAGGGGCCCCAGCAAGGGGCCTAGAGCTGCAACACCGGGGATTGGAGAACCCCGAGCTCCAGCGCTGGACACAACCGGCTGCCCCGCTGCCACATGGGCCACTAGGGGCGCTGCCGGTCATTCAGGGCGGGACAAGGGGCAGGGCCCTCAGAGCCTCTGGCGACATTCGAAGGCCCCCCGCGCCAAAACGCTTGGGCCCACGCTCCTGCTCACAAGCGCCCTCACCTCGGCCTGCCCCTCTGCTCACCACACAGCCGGCGGATCGAGCCTGCCGGCCTCCTCGGAGCTAACCCTAACCCTAGGTGGGTCCCCGAGGGGCCCCTCCCAAGGGTCCTGGTGCCACTACGCCGGGGATCTGGTACCCCAAGCCCCAGAGCCAGACTCAACCTCCCACATCGCTGCCACCTGGGCCGCTAGGGGCGCCGCCGGTCATTCAGGGTGGGAGAACAGACAGGGCCCTGGAGAAACTGGCGACATTTGAAGCCTCCCGCGCCAAAATGCAGGGGCCCACCATCCCGCTCCCCAGCACCTTTACCTCGGCCCACCCACCTCTAGCCGCCTAGCCAGAGGATCATGCCTGCCGGCCTAATGGGGTCTAAATCTAACCCTAGGTTGGCTCACGAGGAGCCCTTCCCAAGGGGCCTGGCACTGCAACACCGGGGATTGGGATTACCCGAGCCGCAGCGTGGGACTCACTCTGCTGCCCCACCGCCAACGGAGCCGCTAGGGGCACACCGGTTATTCAGGGTGTTAGAACGGGCAGGGCCTTCTGAGCCTCTAGCGACGTTCAAAGGCCCCTGCGCCAAAACGCTGGATACCATACTCCCGCTAGCCAGCGCCCTCACCTCGGCCCACTCCTCTGCTCGCCGCACAGCCGGCACATTGGTCCTGCTGGCCTACTGAGGTCTAACCCTAACTCTAAACCCTAACCCCTAACCTTAAACCCTAAACCTTAACCCCTAACCCTACCCAAAATCTAACCATAACCCCTAATCCTTAAACCCTAAACCCTAACATTAACACTAAACCCTAAACCCTAACCCTAATCCCGAAGCCCTAAACAATAAACCCTAACCTTAACCACTAACCCCAAACCCTAACCCTACCCTTAACGCTACCCCCTTCAGCTAACCCTACCCCTAACCCGTAAACTAACCCTAAACCTAATCCTAACCCGTACCCTAACCTGTACCCTAACCTTAACCCTAAACCCTAAACCCTGACCCTAACCCATACCCTAAATCGTACCATAACCTGTACCCTAACCCAACCCATAACCTAACCCTAACCCGTACCCTAACTGTAACCCTAAACCCTAAACCGTAACCCGTACCCTACCCTAA
Organism: Ursus americanus; assembly: GCF_024610735.1. Lineage (NCBI taxonomy): Eukaryota > Metazoa > Chordata > Mammalia > Carnivora > Ursidae > Ursus > Ursus americanus. Next base: position 430,392 of record NC_142137.1, read on the forward strand.
CCAGTACCCTACCTTAACCTTAACCCATACCCTAACCCGTACACTAACCCATACCCTAACCCGTACACTATCCCAAACCCGGACCCTAACCCATACCCTAACCCATACCTAACCCTAAACCGTACCCTATACCTATCCTTAACCCGTTCCCTAACCCGTACCCTAACCCTAACCCTAAACCGTAACCTAACCTGTACCATAACCCTAAACTGTAACCTAACCCTAACCCGTACCCTAACCCTAACCCATACCCTAAACCGTACCCAAATCCGTACGACAACACTTACCCTAAACCGTACCCTAACACGTACCCTAAACTATACCCTAATGCGTACCCTAACTCGTACCCTAACCCTAACCCATACCCTAAACCTAACCCGTACTCCAACCCTAACCCCAACCCTAACCCCAAACCCTAAACCCTAACCCGTACCCTAAACCCTAATCTGTACCCTAACCCATAACCTCTAACCTGTAACCCCTAAACCCAACCCTAACCCGTACCCTCTCCTTCCCCTAACTCTAACCTCTACCCTCACCCATACCCTAACCGTAACCCATACCCTAACCTGAACCCATACCCTAATCCATACCCTAACCCCGGGGATTGGGTACACCTGAGCACCACCACGGGACTCAACCTGCCAGCCCTCAGGAAACCATGCCCCTTGGGGCGCCACAGAGCATCCCATGCAGGAGAACTGGTAGTGCCCCCCTGAGCCCCCAGCGATCCTCGGCGGCCCCATACACCCCAACCCTGAGGCCCACACTCAACCCACCCCATGCCTTCCCTTCAGCTTGCCACCGAGCTCATCGCAGAGCCGGCAGATCAGGCCTGCCGGGTTCCTGGGGCCTACACCTGACCCTAGGTCAGCTGGGTAGGGCCCCTCCCCTGGGGCCCGGTGCCGTAGCCCCAGGGACTGGGGACACCTGAGCCCCACTGCAGGACAAAGCCTGCCAGCCCACAGGAAACCGTGCCCCTTGGGAGGCTATAGAGCATTCAGGGCGGGAGAACCAGGAGGGCCCCCAGAGCCCCCGGCGAACTTTGGTGATCCCTAAACCCAACCTTGAAGTCCATGCTCACCCCAGCCCGCACCCTCACCTCAGCCCATGGCAGAGATCGCCACATAGTGGGCAGATCTGGCCTGCGGGGTTCCTGGGCGCCAACCCTAACCCTAGTTCATCTGTGGAGGGGCCCCTCCCCAGGAGCCTGGAGCCGCAGCCACGGGGATTCGGGACACCTGAGCCCCACAGCAGGACTCAGTCTGCCACCCCACAGGAAACCATGCGCCTTGGGAGGCCATAGAGCATTCAGGGCGGGAGAACCAGGAGGGCACTCCTGAGCCACCAGCAAACTTTGGCGGCCTCCCACACCCCAACCCTGAGTCCCACGCTCACCCTCCCCACACCCTCACCTCAGCCCGTGTAGCTAGCCATACAGCCAGCAGATCGGGCCTGCGGGGCTCCTGGGGCCTAACCCTAGCCCTAGGTCGGCCACAGGTGTGGGGGCCTCCCCAGGAGCCTTACACCGCAGCCCCAGGGAATTGGGATACCTGTACCCCACCAGAGGACTCAGCTTGCCACCTGACAGGAAACATTGCCCCTTGGGGCTCTATGGAGCCTACAGGGCATGAGAACTTGGGGAGGCCCTCAGAGCCCATCCCCACATTTGGCAGCCCCCCGTGCCCCAACCTTGAGGCCCATGCTCACCCTCCCCCATGGCCTCCTCTCAGCCCTCCACAAAGCTCACCTCACAGCCTGCAGATTGTCCCTGCCGGGCTCCGGGACCCTAACCCTTACCCTAGGTTGGCCACAGAGGGGCCCCTCCCCAGGGTCCTGGCACCACAGTCCGGGGGATTGGGGACACCCAAGCCCCACCGTAGGACTCAGCCTGCAGCCCACAGTAAACTGTACCATTTTGGTGCACAACAGAGCAGTCAGGGCAAGAGAATTGGGGCACCCCCTGAGAGCCCCTTCTGGTGAACCCCGACCTTTGTGGGCCCTTCCGGATGAAACCCCAAGGCTCACACTCACCTGCCCTTGTGCCCTCATCTCACTCGGCCTGGGAGCTCTCTGAGCACTGGGCAGTTCAGACCTGCTGTCCTTGAGGCCTAACCTAACCCTGGGTCTTCTGCTGAGGGTCCCTCCCCGTTTGCCTGCCTCCAAGGCACCAGGCATTGGGCTCACCTCTGCACGACTAGAAGACTCAGCCTGCCCCACAGCAGGAAACTGTCCATTTGGGGCTGCAGCAAGGATTCATAGGAAAATCAGAGGGTCCCCCTCAGCCCATCCCAGGCAACCCCACTTTCAGAGATGTCCCCAGATCCAATTAGTAGCTTCACACTGAACTTGCTCTCCACGGAGATCTTTTGAAATTCTCCAAAATTCCAACTGATGGCATTATCCAGCTTCAGTGCTTTACCCAGCTTTAGCTCTTGAGATGGATTAAAATGGGAAGTCACTTCACTGATGACGACGTACTGGTGACCAAAAGATACATGCATAAATGCTTCATATCACTTGGCTTCAGGGAAATGCAAATCTAAACCCCTATACATGCCATATCACACGAGGCCAAATATCTAAAAATAAGAAGACATGAAACTATACATGTTGGAGAGGATGTGGAGAAACGGGAAACCTCTTACACTCCTATACGAATGCAGTCCGGTACAGCCACTCCTGAAAATGGTACGGAGTTTCCTCAAGAAGTTATAAATAAAGCTACCCTATGTCCCAGCAATTGCACTACTGGGTATTTACCCCAAAGCGACAGGTACTGAAGATGGGACACATGCACCACAGTGTTCATAGCAGCAATATCCATAATAGACAAGCTGTGGAAGGAGTGCAGATGACCATGGATAGATGAATGGATAAAGAAGATGTGGATCATATATATAATGGAATATTACTCAGCCATCAGAAAGGATGAATACTTACCATCACACTGACCTGGGTGGAGCTGGAGGGTATTATGCTGAGTGGAATAAGTCAATGAAAGAAAGACAATGATCATATGCTTTCACTCCTATGTGGAATATCAGAAACAAGGAAGAAGACCATAGGGGGAGGAAGGGAAAATAGAATGGGAAGTCATCAGAGTGGGGGAAAACCCATGATGGACTCTTAACTATCACAAGAAACTGATGATTGCTGGAGGAGAAGTTGGGGGGGGGGGTAACTGGGTGAGTAGCATTAAGGAGGTCACACGATACAATGAGCACTGGGTGTTACACACAACTGAAAATTGATTGAAGACTACATCTGAAACGAATGATGTACTGTAAGTTGGCTAATTGAATTTAAATTAAAGAACAAAAGACCTTGAATAAACAATCCTACACATTTGTATGGAACCACTAAAGATTCCGAACAGCCAGTGCAATGTGGAAAAGAAAAACAAAGCTGGAGGACTCACAATTTCAGATTTCAGGTTATACTACAAAGCTGCAGTCATCCTAACAAGACAGTATGGCACAGAAATAGACACAGCGACCAAAGGAACAGGATACAAGTTCAGACAGAAACCCACAATTATGTGGTCCATGAATCTTCCACAAAGCAAGCAACGATATCAAAAGGGAAAAGGACAGTCTCTACAACAAATGGTGTTGGGAAAACTAGACAGCTACGCACAAAAGAATGAAATTAAACTGCTTTCTTACACAATACAGACAAACACAAAACAGTTTCAAGACCTCAATATGAGACCTGAATCCATAAAAATCCTACAGGAGGGAAGACAGTAACTTCTTGACATGGACCATACCAACGTTTTTCTGGACTGTGTCCTGACAAAGGAAATGAAAGCAAAAATAAACTATTGGGAATACAGTAAAATAAAAAGTTTCCACACGGCAGAAGAACAATGAAAACGTAAAAATAATAAGACAACCTACTCAAAGGGAGAAGATATTTGCAAAGATCATATGCAATGAAGGGATAGTGTCCAAAACATATAGAACTGATCCTACTCGACCCCCAAAAAAACAAATAATCCAGTTAAAAAATAGGCAGAAGACATGGACAGACATTTCTCCAAAGAAGAAATACAAATGGCCAACAGTCCCGTGAAAAGATGTTCACCATCACCCATCATCAGGAAAATGTAAATCCAAAGGACAATGAGGTAATACCTCAAACCTGTCAGAATGGCTAACATCAAAAGCACAACAAAGAGCAGGTGTTGGGAGGATGTGGATAAAGGGAAATCCTCGCGAACTGTGGGTGGGAATGCAAACTGTGGTGGCCACCATGGAAAACAGTACGAAGGTTCCTCAAAAAATTAAATATAGAACTACCCTATGATCCAACAATCACACTACTCCTATTTACACAAAAATAGGAAAACAGTAACGTAAAAGGATACGTGCACCCCTATGTTTCTTGCACCATTATTTACAATATCACAATATGGAAGCAACCCAAGTGTCTGTAGAAAAATTGACAAATGAGATGATAGATGTGTGTATTCACACACACACACACACACGGACACACACACACACACACACACACATACACACACACAATGGAGTATTACTCGGCTTGAAAAAGAATGAAACCTTGCCATTTGCAGACACATGGATGGAGCTAGAGAGTATTATCCTAACTAAAATCAGGCAGAGAAAGAAAAATCCCATACGATGTCACTCTAATGGGGAACTTAAGAAACAAACAAAAATAAATAACTAAAAGAGAAAAAGGAGATACACCAAAATACAAACTCTTAACAATAGAGAACAAACGGATGGTTACCAGAGAGGAGGTGGATAGAGGGATGAGTGAAATAGATGAAGGGGATTAAGAGGACGCTTTTCTTGATGACCACTAGTAATATATAATTACTGAATCATTCTATTGTACACCTGAAACAAATGTAACACTGTATGTTAGCTCTACTGGAATTAAAATAAATTTTTGTAAAAGATTTTTCTTTCAGGAACCTCTTTGAAAAATCTTTTCCTGTGCAATGTGCATAAGCCCTACATGGGAGGATTCACTCTACAATAATTATTCACTTCATGCCTCAAATTCAGATTTCACTGAGTTCTTATCGTGGATCCCAGCCCGTGGGAGCCATGGTCCTTTTCAGTCCAGGCTCAGCACCTATGCATTCAAGATTGGAAGTAGAGACACATGTCACTTCACAGTCCAGAAAGCTATTATTGTTTCTGTTTCAGTGTGAGAGAGTCACAGACTTTGGGACAGGTTTCAGAGCAAGTTTATTATGGATCCTGGATCTCTACTTCAATGTTCATTGCCTGGATCCCTTTGGCTAATAGGTTTCCTGTGGATGGGCTTGCTTCCAAGCACATACATGGAAGATGCAAAGGTGGGTGGGCTTGCTGCGGGACAGGAAGAAGACCAAAATCAGACAAGGGTCAGACCCCTTCCCTGATCCAGGAACTGCTACGGGAAAGGGTACAGGTGGGAGAATTCATGCGAAACTCCAAGGTCACCAGCTGAACACAGGAGGCACAGGTCAAGGGATCTGGAGATGCAGCGGTTGAAGGCTGCTCTGAGCTACCTCTGGGAGGAAGGGAGGGATGGAATGAGAAGGAGACACTGCCTGCTCCTGGCCCATGCCAGCTGCCCACCGCTCCGACACGCATCAGTCTACACAGCTGACACAGCTTGGGCTCAGGATGGGCTGTCTCGGGTCCCTCAATCCTCAGTGGGACAGCTGGCCCCAGGGCTCAGAGACATGCTGAGGGAGATGAGAGGGAAAGCTGCCCCACCCAGGTCATCCCCTCCTTGAGCAGACTGCCCTTCAGAACTGCTAAAAAAAAAACCACTAACGGGGTTGAAAGACATGCCATGGATGAACTAAGGCATAGAGATATGTAAAATAACATTCATTTTTAAGTTCAGAGCTGTCATCTCAGGAAGTGGGGAGAGTTTCCCTGAAGAAGACTGAGGGGAGGGGAGGCCATGCTGAAAAGGGAGACATGGCTCTCCTGATTGGGGACCTGCAGCCCCCTTCCAGGGCAGGGTATCAACCTCGCATCACACGAGATCCATGGAAGTGTTCCATCAGGGCCAGATGTTTGTCTCGAGAAGGCTACCCTGTCATCGGACTGCACAGGGCACCAGGGACGAGGGCCAGATGGAGGACGGACAATACTCCAGAGGCCATGGGGCAAGAACAGAGGCACATGACCTTGAAGATGATGATGAAAAGCAGGAGGTGGCAGCACGGAGCCAGCCTGAAAGTAACATGGGAGCAGTGCCCACAGCTACACTAACTGGGTGCCTTCTGTGTCAGGTGTGGCTGACTTCAGTGGGCTCCAGACTAGTCCTGACCACAAGTCTAGGAAGTGTGCACCACCCCGGCCTCCTCTCCCCTTGCAGCTGCTAGGAATCACGGTCACAGACCCTGGTCAGCTTTCATGGAAACCAAGCAGTGGCTCCCCCGCACGCTGCACCTCTGGTGGCGGTCCAGTGCGACCCTCATGCCAGGCCAGACACTGATGTCTACCTGTTTCCACACAAATCCACAGACAGGAGGGTGTCCCTGAATTCCACAGCACCTGATGAGACAGATCCACAGAACCCAACACCCAGTGGGTCACTCGGGACCTCACCTATGGTCATGGAGCTCACCATACCCCATTTCTGTCACTTCCCACAGAAAGCCTGGTTCTGATCCCCCACAATACCATACATCCTGGTTGCTGACCTGGGGTCATGCCATAAACCCACATGGTACCTTTCTTTTAGAGAAGGCTATGCCTACACCTCCTAGAAAATATTTCTAATGAAGTACAAGTCCATCAGGACTATGGTGTGAACAGTAGCACACAGCCTGCATGGTAGTAGTCAGTAATTCTAACAAGGGTTAACCCCAACCCCCGTCTCACAAAACCTTCCTCCATCCCCACTGAACTCATGGTATGCCTCAAAAAACCCTCCAGGAAACAAACTTTTCATCTGAATGCGCTCTTCACCTTCTGCTTCAAATCTTGTCCAACCACAATGATATGAAACTAGAAATCAGTCTCAAGAAAAAAATGGGACAGTCAAAAATAGGTGGAGATTGGGGGGCCTGGGTGGCTCAGTCGTTAAGGATCTGCTTTCAGCTCAGGTCGTGATCCCAGGATCCTGGGATCTAGCCCCAATCAGGCTCCTTGCTCAGTGGGAAGCCCACTTCTCCCTCTCCCACCCCCCTGCTTGCGTTCCCTCTCTCGCAGTCTCACTCTCTGTCAGATACTCAAATAATCTTAAAAAAATATGTGGAGACTTAACAACATGCTACTGAACAACCAACAGTCAAAGAAGAAAACAAAAAAATTTTAGAAGTACCTTGACACTGATGCAAAAGACAACCTACAAAAACTTATGGGATGCAGCAAAAGTAGCTTTATGGGGGACATTCGTAGAAATTCAAGTCTTCATCAATCCATGAGAATGCTCTCCAATAAACAACCTGATTTATGTGGTAAAGAAGTAGAAAAAAAAACAACAAACAAAGCCCCAAATTAGTAGAAATAAGGAAATAACAAAAAGGAATGCATAAATAAATCCAAAGGAGACTAAAAAGACAAAAAAAAAAAACAACGAAAATGAGAGCTGCCTTTTTTGGAAAGATAAACAAAACTGACAAACTTAGCTAGACTCACCAAGAAAGACAGGACTCCAATACAATCAGGAAAGGAAGATAATGGATTCCTGTCTCATATCAAAATCAAAAGAACTCTTCAACCTTGGACACAACAACTTCTTGCAAGCCACATCTCTAAAGGCAAAGGAAATAAAAGCAAAAATGAACTATTGGCACTTCATCAGGATACAAAGCTTCTGCTCGGCAAAGCAAACGATCAACAAAACAAAAAGGCAATCTATGGAATCGAAGAAGATATCTGCAAATGATATTACAGATAAAGGGCTGGTATTTAAGATCTATAAAGAACTCCTCTAACTCGACACCCAAAAAATGGGCAGAAGACACAAAGAGATACTTCTCCAGAGGGGAAACACAAATGGCCAACAGACACATGAAAAAATGCTCCACATCACTTGCCATCAGGCAAATACAAATCAAAACGACAATGAGATACCACCTTACACCAGATAGAACGGTTAAAATTAACAAGGCAGGGGGCACCTGGGTGGCACAGCAGTTAAGTGTCTGCCTTCGGCTAGGGGCGTGATCCTGGCATTATGGGATCGAGCCCCACATCAGGCTCCTCCATTATGAGCCTGCTTCTTCCTTTCCCACTCCCCCTGCTTGTGTTCCCTCTCTCGCTGGCTGTCTCTATCTCTGTGGAATAAATAAATAAAATCTTGAAAAAAATTAACAAGACAGGAAATAAAAAAAGTCAGAGAGGATGTGGAGAAAGGGGAACCCTCTTACACTACTCGTGAGAATTCAAGCTGGTACAGCCACTTTTGAAAACAATATGGAGGCTCCTCAAGACGTTAAACACAGAGATATCCTACGACCCACCAATTGTACTACTGGGTATTTACCCCATAGACACAGAGTAATGAAAAGAAGGGGCACCAGTATCCCAATGTTCATAGCAGCAATGTCCATAACAGCCAAACTGTGGAAGGAGCCATGATGTCCTTCAGCAGATGAATGGACAAAGATGATGTGGTCATCTGTACAATGGAATATTACTCAGTCATCAGAAAGGATGAATACCCACCATTTGCACCAATGTGGATGGACCAGGAGGGGATTATGCTAAGTGAAATTAAGTCAAGCAGAGAAAGACAATTATCATATGGTTTCACTCCTATGTGGAATGGAAGGAATAGCATGGAGGACATTAGGAGAAGGAAGGGAAAAGTGAAGAGGGGGAATGAGAGGGGGAGATGAACCATGAGAGACTATTGACACTGGGAAACAAACTGAAGGTTGCAGAAAGGGAGGGGTAGGGGAATGGGTTCTCCTGGTGATGGGTATTAAGGAGGGCACGTGTCATAATGAGCACTAGGTGTTATATGCAAACAATGAATCATGGAACACTACATCAAAAACAAATGAAGTACTGTAGGGTGACTAACATCATTTTAAAGAAAGAGAAAGATATGAAATCCATACAGGAAAACTGTCACTATTTGCAAATGACATGAAATCCCGAAAGATTCCACACACAAAAAAAAAAACTGTTAGAATAAAAAAATTCAAGAAAGCTGCAGGATATAATGTCAATATACAGAGACCTGTTGTCTTTATTTTTTTTCAGATTTTATTTATTTATTTGACAGGAAGAGAAAAACCACGAGCAGGGGGAGTGTCAGAAAGAGGGAGAAGCAGACCCTTGCTAAGCGGGGGCCCAGCACGGGGCTCAATCCCAGAACTCTGGGATCATGACCTGAGCTGAAGGCAGATGCCTCACCTATGGGGCCACCCAGATGACCCAACTTCTTGCATTTCTGTATACTGATGACACATATCGTAAAGAGAAATTAAAAAAGCAATGCCATTTACAATTGCATCAAAAAAATCTAGGAATAAAAGTAACCAAAAATGAGAAAGACATAGTACACTCAACACATGGCAGAAAAGAAATGAAAAACATATCTGTCGAGGGGGGCGGAATGTATGGGTCAAAGATTTGGAAGGCAACACAAACAAATGGAAGCATACGCCATGCTCCTTAACTGGAAGAGTTAATTATGTGAACATGTCCATCGTACCCAAAGCAATCGACAGATGTGATGAAATCCCTATCTGAATTCCAGTGGCATTATTCGAGGAAATAGAAAACAGTCCTCAAACTTGTATGGAATCACAAAAGACCCCAAATACCCAAAGGAACCTGGAGAAAGAAAGGTGCAGTCAACACACTCCTGGATTTCAAGGTAGATTACAAAGCTGTTGTCATCAAAACAGGATGGTACTGGCAGAAACACAGACACCAGGTCAGTGGAACAGAACAGAAAGCTCAGAAACTTACCCACACGTAGATGATCCTAACTTATGACACAGCAGCAGAAGATATGCCATGAGGGAAGGACTGTTTCTTCAGTGAGCGGTAACAGGCAAACTGGACACTAAATGCAGAAGAATATAGCTGGGTCACTTTCTTACACCACACACAAAATTTTTAATGGATGAATGATTTGAACATAAGATCTGAATCCATAAACCTCCAAGAAGACACAGGTACTAAGTCTCTCGACATTGGTTTTGGCAAAGAGTCTTCAGATCGGACACCAAATGCAAAGACAACAAAAGCAAAAATAAACCAGTGGAACAACATCAAACTGAAATCTTCCACACGGCAAAAGAAACCAGCAAAAACTTAAAAGGCCACTGACCGAATAAGAAAAAAATATCTGTGAATCATATGTGTGAGAAGAGGCTAATATCCAAAATACACACAACACTCATACAAATCAAAACAAACAAACAAAAAAAGGTATAAAAATGGGGGGTATATGTGAATACATACTTTCCAAAGATGGCACACAGGTGCCAACAGACAGAAAAAGTTGTTCGACATCACTAATCATCGTCAGGGAAACATCAGTCAAACCCACAATCGGCTATCCCCTCACAACTGTTGGAACAGCAATTGTCCCAGAGACAGACAAAAAGTGGGGTCATGGGTGTGCAGACGAGGAGACACTGTGCACTGTTGGTGGGAATGGAAATTGGTGCAGCCACTGTGACAACCGGTATGGAGGTTCCTGAAAAAATAAATACAACTACCCCATGACCCAGTAATGGCTCTAATGAGTATTGATTCAGAGAACACAAAAATACTGCCTCAAAAAGACAGATGCACTCCCACATTCACTGCAGCATTATTCACAAGAACCAGACATGGAAACACAGACCTTGGGGGCCTTATGCCAAGTAACTCAGACACAGGAAGACCAATACCAGATGCTCTCATGTACATTCCACGTGGAATAAACAAATACTGAACGCATAGATACTGAGAGCAGATTGGTAGGTGCCAGATTCGGAGATGGGGTGCTAGAAACGGGTGAAGGTGGTCCAAGTCTCAATGTTTGAGTGAGAAAATCCGACAGTCATGAAATGTTCTGTCCAGCATGGAGACTAAAACTAACCCCACAGCATGGGGTATAGGTTTCCCTGCTCTTCAAAAGTACAGGACTTCTGAGAAACCTTGCACAGCAGAAATGGTGTCAAGAAGGAATGGCCATTAATTTACACGGAACATTTAGTGTGCTCAGACTCCAAAATTCCTTCTCTTTGATTTTCTTAGGCCTCAGGACACAAGTTTCTAACGGAGGCCCAGCATAAATGAAGATAAAGCACAGCAGAGGCTCACAGACACCATTCAAAGTGCTGGTGGCTGGATGCGGAGAGCGGTTCCCAGCAGAAGGAGCTGGTTAGGGTGCATGCCACCTCTGTTGTGCTTTTCCCCAAAACAGATGCTGAACGCGATTCTCACTGTTCACCTTTTTTCATAAGAGGAAAATCCTCTTCAGGTATCTTCCTCTTACTGAAGCTGGGTAATAAACGTAGTTCTTTCAAGAATGCCCAGTGTCTTACTGTGAACGTTCAAAAAGTGGGGGATAATTGTACTTAAGCAATGCTGAGGGAGGAGATGTGAAAGGTTCTTCCAGACACAAACCTCAGCAGATCCACTGGGAAAGGCACCTTCCTCAGCATGCAGAACACGGACTACCTCCTACCCCCAGAAACCCTCTCCTTCCCCTCAATCAGGACAACCCACAACAGCTGGGAGTTACCCCAATTCCTCCATTCTCCTGCTTCTAATAGCTAACCCATCAGCAAATCCTGTGAGCTCCATCTTCAAAATAGACCCAGAATAGGTCTAACCACTCCATCCAAGGACACTTGTCTGGTCCACAGTGGCTGAGTAACTGGAAAAGCTTCGTCATTGACCTGCCTTGCCATCTTCAACCCTCTGTCATCTGTTCTCAACACTGTAGCCACGATGGCCCAGTGAAACAGGGTCTCATGGGGTTATAGCCCTGGAATGGCTTTCTGTCACCCTCTGTCACCTCTATGAGCTCATGTCCTAAGCTGTCTCCTGTGGCCACAGGGCCTTCTTGCTGCTCCTGGACATACCTGGAATTCTCCTGCCCCAGAGCCATTGCACATGCTTTCCCTTTTGTTCAGAATGCTCTTGATGTGTTCTCACTCACCTTCGGAGAAGTCTGAATTGGAGTGACAGGGACAGAAGATGAGGCTGTGTGTGTTGGGTGAGGCTGGTGGCCCAGAAGAAGGTTCTCTGCCAGCTCTCCGCCTGTGCCTCCCTTGTCCTCAGCCAGGAACTTGCACACAGCCCTCACCTGTCACAACTCTCACTCAGGAGACCCACAGCCACCCCTGGAGCCCACCCTGAACACACCCTGCTGCAGAATGCATTCATCTCTCCTCTGGGACCCCTGTCAGCTTTACCCAGACCTGCAACTCCCCCATCTCCTGCAAAGCTCCCGGATTACCTCTCTGCTTCCAAAATCACACTGGCGCAAGGCTTTAATGAGAAAGCTATAACGCTAACTAATGAAAGGTTCACACCTACTTTCCCCTTCTGTTGCCTTTCTCTCCACCTTCTTTCCTACCTGTGCAAACTGTAACATATCAGTGGAACATGAACATGCTCTGAGACCTGAATCTTTCATTGCAGCTTTCTGAGGACTCCTTATGTGATAAGCAACTAGTGTATCCTACAACAGGGTGTTTTACAAATATCATCTATAGAAGACTACAGCTCAAATCACTACAATTTTACCTCACTCTTCATGAAGCAGAACACTTTTTCCTTTCTTCTTTTATTAAATTCCAGTTAGTTCACATGCCATGGAATATTCGCTTCAGGGGTAGGATTTAGTGATTCCTCACCTGCAAGGAGTACCCGGTGCTCATCACAAGTGCCCTCCTTAATACCCCTCACCGATTTGACTCTTCCCCCCATGCCCCTGTCCTGCAGCAACACTCAGTTTGTTCTCCAAGGTTGAGTCTATTTCCTTGTTTGCCACTCTCACCACCCCTCAACTCTGTTCCTCTGTTTTCTTTCTGAAATTCCACAAGCGTGAGAGCATAGGATATTTGTCTTTCCTCACTGATTTTGCTTAGCTTAATACACTCTAGGTCCATCCACATCCTTGCAAACGGTAAGATTTCATTCTTTTTGAAGCTGGGTCATATTCCGTTATATATATGTATCCCACATCTGCTTTATCCATTCATCAGTGCATGGACTTTGGGATTCTCTCCATAGTTTGTCTACTCTGGACAATGCTGCTATAAACATCATGGTGCATGTTCCCCCTTCGAATCCGCATTTTTGTATCCTTTGGGTAAATACCTAGGAGAGCAATTGCTGGATCATGGGGTTGTTCAATGTTTAACTTTTTGAGGAACCCCCACACTGGTTCCCAGACTGGTTGCACCACTTTGCATTCCCACCAACAGGATGGGAGAGTTCCCCTTCAAGCAGAACATTATCTGCGGGCAATTTCATAAGAGGAAACAAAACCTCTGGGAGATGCACCCAGGTTTAGGCAAGCAGTTGCAGACTTCACCCCAAGGCTCCTGACGCCAAGCCCCTTGAAGCCACCACATGCCACTATCCAAAAGAATTCCCAGACTCTCCTTCTGACTCCACCACCAAAGAAACTACAGAGAGAATATGGCACCTCAAAATATCGAGATAATACATTTAGTAAAACTAGAAAGTCAAGCTCAACTTTTAAACAGGAACAGGCCGCTTTGGATAATTTTGAATTTTCCCTCCACCCTAATTTTAACTCTTCTGATGAATAAACTAATCAATGATGAAACATCACCTTTGTCAAATGACATCACCCAAGTCTGTATCAGATGAATAAAGCCACCTAACTCTAGATGCTGGCCACTCAACCATATCTTAGGCCCAATTGAATAAACACTGTTAGATGAAGGAACAAATTAGATGTTACAAACAGGCACAGAGTGAATCTCACCTTCCCTTTCTAATTAAAGAGGGTTCCTAGGAAACAGATGGTCAAAATACATTTGTCAGCAATAAATGGACAGAGAAATTGTGATCCCCTGCAAAGTTCTATCTGCAGGGAAACTAAGTAATTCTTGCACCAAACCCAGAATGCTGGCAGCTACTTCAATTTTACTTTGTGGCTCAACTAGAGAAAAGAGAAAAGCCCAGGAGGTTTTGGGATAATGAGAGGTTTTACCTCCAGCCCTGACATAGATAGGACATTTTGCCAAACATACCTGTGCTTTCTCTGAACACTGGCGTCCTGTGACAAGCTTCCTCGCTGACTCAGATACTGACGTTCAAAACCTCGGGTTTCTTGGAGCCAGAGCAGAGAAGTGCTGTCAGCTGGGGAGAAGAAGGCACCTCTAACCTAAAGCCTGCACATCTGCTTCGGTTTCTGGGCGAAGGGACAACACATACTTGTTGTTTAGCAGTAATTATCTTCATTCTCAATAGACCAATGACCTTGCCTTTTCTGGAAAGCAGACTTACTCTTCTAAAGAAACCCTCAATTCATCTATTCCCAATGCAACTAGAGTGGAACATTTATTTCTCACTTAAATAGAAAACACTGTTATTGTCGACATTGCATGAATGAACTTTTAAAAACATTTTAGAGAGAAAGGAAGAGACCTTTATTCAAACCCAAGTCAGGACAGCTGCCTGGGAGACACAATCTTCACCAAGAAGGGAGTGCTCCGGGGAAGGAACTTTTGGGGCAGGCTTATGTATTTTTTTCTGTTTTGTTTTACATACAGAGTTACACACCACAATGAGGATCTTCTTAGATTCCAGAAAGTGACAGACTCTTTCTTATGTTTTCAGTATGTACATGTCAGTATGACTTTAATCTTATGGGAGCCAAAGAGGTTCTTTATTTTTTCTTATCTTTATGTTGGCATTTTTGGTTATTGTTTTCTTCTCAAAGCAGATGTACAACATGTGCTTGGGGCAGAAACAAGGCCCATGCTTTGAGGTTTTGCCTAGTCATTTTGAGCCAGGTAAAATGTAAAGGGATAACTTCCCTGGGAGCCCAGGATCAGCGCCCACAGATGATATAAGATAAAATTACTTTCATCATTATAATTACTTCTAAAATGGAGGAATTTGAGACAAAAGCACCTTTCACAAGAGTACCAAGAAATCAAAATGATGCCCACAGAAGGCTACCTGCTCCATGGTCAGCACAGGTAACAGAAGTGTTCACAGTCTCTGGGCTCCTGCCCTTCTCCTGCCCAAATCTCTGAAGCACACAGACCACTTAAAATCAGAATTGTAGAACTGCTAGACACCTTAGAGTTGTCTGGCACTATTCATTTGTACTGCAGAATAAAACACAGTAGCTCGTTGTCACAAACTAATTTCAACATGAAGTGCCCACTGGATGCACTAAGTTCTTTCTCTGCAAATGTTGACTAATGTAAGTCACAGTCATACCATATAAACACTACGATGGCTGGGAAGTCATCGTAGGTAAGGGAATGTTTTAGCCATGTTTATAAGCATTGGCTCACTTTGTAGAAGAGGCTGAGCTGAGTGTTTTTAAATACTATTTCAGACCTGTTTTACAGCACCCTCTGAACATACCAGAGCCTGAATGGACTAAAAATGATAGTTGGTTTCAGTAACTTTAATACCAGAAAAATATTATACTGTCTCTGTTCCTAAGGATCTTTGAGTATCTTACCCAGAGGTCCTCCACTGAGATAATGATCTTAATAATCACCATGGGCAGAGGTGAAAGGCCCGCTGAATTCGTTCCAGTTGTCCACATGACAAGAAAATCCTGATACTTGATAGGTTTCCAGATCGAGAAGACCAGAGATAAGAGGGAAATAGTACCCTGTATGGAACAACAAGGGATTTGGAGTCAATTTGGGGATCCCACTTAGGTTTCTGACACTAAAATCCGCTGTGACTCATATCATCCGAGTCCCTGTCTAACCACCTGAAAATGTGCCTACAAATATCTACACCCTAGTTGAGAAGTTTAAGAGGCAGAATGCTACAAAGAGCCAGTATGATGTCTCTCAAGTACAGGTGCTCAGGAAGCCCTAATTGCTATTGGTTCTATTTCTTTTCCAGAAGAAAGAACACATGTTGAATCCATATTTCTAATAGATGACTCACCAGATGATTTTCAAACCTGAAGGAAGGCCAAGAAGTCACGCTTGTGTCATAGTTCACTCAGAAATCATGTTGTTGGACTGGTGAGGACGATACGATAGCAACGTCATCAATAAGAGTGGGGAGCTTCTAATTTCCATACGGCCATGTTGACCCCCTTAGCTCAGAGCCACCAGAAAGGTTAGCTGGGGAGGGGGAACCGCCATCACTATGAGTGGGGAGCTTCCCATTTCCATATGGCCATGTTGACCCCCTTAGCTCAGGGCCACCAGAAAGCACAGCTGAGGCGGACCACAGGCCAAGGCTGCCAGGTGTGGCTGGGGCAGGCAGAACTCTGACTTAAGGCTCAACTCCTGGCTAGGTTATTATTATGCTCTTCACAAAGAAAGTGCCATTGTGTGTGAGCCCTCACGTAGAAAAGGTTCAGAATTTCCATTGAGATTCCCTCTCTCACCTTTAGGATATGTAGCAAAGTTCCATTTAATTTTTAAACATTGAAGGACTTCCTGGTTTTCTTTTCGCTATGACTGTGGCTCAATTCGCCTGTGGTCTAAGAATAGAATCTAGTTAATTTCAGGGTTTAACATTTGTAGACTTCATTCGTGGCCCCACGTATCATCTATTTGGGTAAAGAGTCTATGACCACTTGAAAATAATGTATTCTGCACTTATTATGGAATGTTCCCTATATGTCAATTAGGTCACATTTGTTACCAATGTTTTGTCTGCTTTTTCTGTCAGATATTGAGAAAGGTATATTAAAATCTTCAACAATGCTGCTCTATTCAACGTGGCATCGGAGAGTCTACCAGTGTTAGAAGGCAAGAGAAACAAAAAGTATAAGAATTGAGGGGATAATTGTGACTATTCACAGATAATACGATTGTGTACATAGAAAATCCAAAACAGTCTATAAATACCCTTAGAATTAAAAATGCAATTTATAAATTTGAGATGGATTGTAGCTTCCCATTGGACAGTTTCTGAAAGAAACCATAGAACCTGTCAATCTTGGGGTAGGACATAGGGTGCACTAACCATTTAAAAGAATTCAGTGGGACTTCATAAAAATGTGACATTTCTCCTTATCTTATGACCATCTGAAAATGAAAAAGTGAACCGCAGGCTGGGAAGTACAGATTTGCAATACACACACTGACAAAGACTTGTCAATAAAGAATTCCTGCTCATCAACCATTAAAAGTCTATTTATAAACAAATACTTCACAAAAGATTGACTGATGGCCAATAAGAACAGGAAAGGGTGCTCTACAGTATTATTTTCAGGAGCAGCAAGGCCTTTCCTAAAATGAAAACATACACACAAACCAGTATTCCCTAGATGGATGACGTCCTTATTTCTGAGGAAAGCTTGAAGAACAGACTAGCATCAAAGTAAAGTGATGGAATTCCTGACACTCAGAGGATGGACAATTGACCTCAAACTACAGTACAATTTCTAGGCAGCATTCGGTCCTCTGAAGGCAGACAACTACCACACACCTTCCTACACCACACAGGTTGCTTCCCAACCCCTACCATAAAAGAAGAAGATGAGAATCAGATAGGACTAGTAGGAAATAGCAAAAATCACATGTGGGGATTATCCTGAAACACACTGAACACATAACTAGTGTAAGGAAGTGTAGGGAACTGACAAGGACAGAGACTCAAGAGGTACTTCTTTGGGAAATGTTGTCTGAAATCGTCACACGTTGGTACCAGCTAATGAGGGCTCTGAGCATACCTAGGGTTTGCTCACAAGGGTCTGCAACACCATCTCTGAGGACTGAAACTCTTCAGGACCTCAAAGCTTGCCTGATTGACTATTGGACTAAGAGATTCCCATGTTCTGAAAACAGATACCAACTCATTGAAAGGTTCACCTGGGCTCTCTCGGAGGCCCTACAAGAAGCTGAACCATTCACTGAAAATCAATTACACACACACACACACACACACACACACACACACACACACACACACACCTGTCAAGGTTCTTCCTACCTTTTCTTTTTCACATTGATATTTATACTCACATGAAATGTCATCATTTCTAATGAACACTGATGTCAAAATAGAGATCTATTGACACAATATTCACAAAATGGAACTTCCCTGCTGTCATTTTCAATATAGCGTTTTTTAAAGTTCATACATATTTTAGGTTTTTGGTAACTTATACAGGAGAAGATCAGCATTGAAAAACTCTGAATACTGACAATGAGTTTTAAGCCTAGAGAACAAAAATTGTCCAATTTCATAGATAATAAGGAACCAAAGGCAAAGCATGGAAGCTGCAGTCGAATAATTTTACACATGTGCATCCTCTACTATTTTACTACTGAGGGGCGTGTTTTATTACCACTAAACATGCATCAGTTATCTTCCACATGCACCTGCAGAGGTATAATGAATTACTACAGTAGAATGAAATGTCTGGGAACTACTTGGCAGCATCTATAATGAACAATGAAATTTCGATCTTATATTCGGTGAACTTCCACTGTCTGTCCCTTTAGACAATGGACCCTAAACAGAAGGGGGAATGAACCACGAGAGACTATGGACTCTGGGAAACAAACTGAGGGCTTCAGAGGGGAGAGGGGTGGGGGATTGGGATGGGCCAGTGATGGGTATTAAGGAAGGTACATATTGCATGGAGCACTGGGTGTTATATGCAAATAATGAATCACGGAACACTACATCAAAATCTAAGGAAATACTGTATAGTGACTAACATATCATAATAAAAAATTGTTATTAGAAAAAAAGGTAAAAAAAAAAAAACAATACAGCTTTTCTGTTTCAAGAACAATCACAATTGAGAAAAAACTAACTTCCAATCCCTAAAGCAAAACAGAGACCAAGTTCCATTTCACTCCCCTTTATTCACATACTCTGTGGGTTCTAAGCTATTTCCCTACCTCCTTTCCAGCTGAGCAGGGAGCCCGGGCTCGATCCCAGAACCCTGGGATCATAACCTGAACCAAAGGCACATGCTTAACTGGCTGAGCCAGCCAGGAGCCCCAGCCATGTTTTTCTTAAGCAAAAGGACACTTTCTCACAATGCCTTCACATGACTTCACATGGTACCAGACACCTGCATTTGCCTCTAGGAGGTTGTAGATGAAGGCAATTGCAAACTCTCACAGTGGTTTATCAAATACAATGACCTGCCTGGTGACAGTGAAACTCTTATGAGCCCACGAGAGGGTGCTGTGACACTCAGCTGTGGCTGGGCTGGCACAGAGAACCAAATCCATTTCCCTGCCTGATGTCTGTGAGGAACAGATGTCCCCATTGTGAATGGGACGCTGCCACTGAGCTGTCCAGAGATGGCCATCCTCACGGAGGATGAGGATAAAGGACAATGCCTGAGGAGACCTCATCTGTCTCTTTTATCTTTTCATATTTTTGACAGTGGACAAATCACTGCCTAGGAGTCCCCAACTACCTTAGTCTCATCTGTGAATGGCCAAGAGGTTTTACAAAACACTCAAGATTTTGACCTCACAAATGCCCACAACCACTTACCATAGGGATTCAATATTAAGCAAAGATACTGTTCCTTGGAAGAGAGGTCCTGCCCACTGTTGTTTCTCACTTATATGCTCATCTTCCTTACCTCATGGTAACATAACCACCTTGATTCCTGCTTCCGTCTTCAGGAAGGCTGATGTGACTTGAAGGGCATTACCCTGACATCGTTCTTTCTTAGCAATAAGATGTGGACATTTCCCTAGTCCTACACACCCAAAGTTGAATCGGAATCAGGATTGAGGAGGCTGATGAGAGTTGAAGGTGTTTTCCTGTACACGGTGGTTTATTACCAATAAGGATGGGTCAGAGTCCTCGAAATTCTAGAACCTTTTCATTAATGCTTCCTACTCGTGAAAGATGATGTACATTGGTCTTTCCCTGTATAGTGTGGTGACTCAGAGAAAAGTGCTTAGCCTTTTCGTCAGACTTCCACGACCACTTTGGGGCTGGCTTCCGTATTCACAAAGGATGATGTTAGGGCTAAGAGCGTTCCTGTACACTGTTATTTCTTACAGATAAGTGTATGGCATTTTTGTTACATTGCCAGAGCCACTTAGCGCTGGGCTTGCCGGCCTCCTGGGGACGAACCCTAACCCTAGGTCAGCCCCCGAGGGGCCCCTCCCAAGGGGCCTGGCGCCACAACGCCGGGGATTGTGGACACCCAAGCCCAGCGCCGGAGTCACCCTGCCACCCCCCAGCAACCCGGGCTGCTAGGGGCGCCGCCAGTCTTTCAGGGCGAGAGAACAGGCAGGGCCCTCCAAGCCCCCGGCGACCTTTGAAGCCCCCCGCGCCAAAACGCTTGGGCCTACACTCCCTCTCGCTAGTGCGCTCACCTCGGCCTGCCCCTCTGCCTGCCGCAGAGCTGGCGGAAGGGGCCTGCTGGAATCCTGGAGGCTAACACTTACCCTAGGTCGGCCCCCGAGAGGCCCCTCCCAAGGAGCCTGGCACCGCAATGCCAGGGGTTTGGGACCCCCGAGCCCCAATGCTGGACTCACTCTGCCACCCCGCAATCACCCAGGGCGCTAGGGGCGTGGGCAGTCATTCAGGAAGGGAGAACGGGCAGGGCCCTCTGATCCCCCTGCGACCTTCGAAGGCCCCCCGCACAAAAACTCTGGCTTCCTCGCTCCTGCTCGCCAGCGCCCTATCCTCGGCTCACCCCTCCGCTCACTGCAGAGCTGGCGGATCGGGCCTGCTGGCTTCCTGGGGGCTAACCCTATCCCTAGGTCACCCCCAAGGGGCCCCTCCCAAGTGGCCTGGCGCCACATGCCAGGGATTGGGGACCCCAAGTCCCAGCGCCGGACGCACCCTGCCGCCCCGCTGCCACATGGGGTGCTAGGGGTGTCGCCAGTCCTTCAGGGCGACAGAACGGGCAGCACCCTCTGAGCCACCTACGACCTTCGAAGGCACCCCGAGCCAAAGCCAAATGCTCTGGCCCACGCTCTCGCTCGCCAGCTACCTCACCTGGACCCACACCTCCATTCTCTGCACATGGGTGGAACGAGCCTTCCAGTCTCCTGGGGGCTAACCCTAACCCTAGGTCAGCCCCCGAGGGGCCCGTCCCAAGGGGCCTGGCGCCGCAACGCCGGGTATTAGGGACCCCCGATCCCCAGCGCTGGAATCACCGTGCTGCCCCGCCACCACCCGGGCCGCTAGGGGTGCCGCTGGTCATTCAGTGCAGGAGAATGGGCAGGGCCCTCCGAGCCCACGGCGACCTTCGAAGGACCCCCGCACCAAAACGCTTGGGCCCAAGCTCCGGCTCGCCAGCGCCCTTACCTCGGCCCTCCCCCCCCGCTCGCCACACAGCTGGCGGATCAGGCCTGGGGGCCTTCTGGGGGCTAACCCAAACCCTAGGTCTGCCCCCTAGTGGCCCCTCCCAAGGGGCCTGGCGCTGCAACGAGGGGGATTGGGGACTCCTGAGCCCCAGCGCCGGACTCACCATGCCCCCCACCGCCACCCGGGCCACAAGGGGCACCCCCGGTCATTCAGGGCAGGAGAACGGGCAGGACCCTCTGAGCCCCTGGTGACCTTCGAAGGCCCCTCGCTCCAAAACTTTGGGCCCACGTTCCCGCTCGCCAACGCCGTCATCTCAACCCGCCCCTCTGCTCACTGCACAGCTGGCAGATCGGGCCTACTGGCCTCCTGGGGTAACCCTAACCCTAGGCCGGCACCCAAGGGGGCCCTCTCAAGGGGTCTGGGGCCACAACGCTGGTAATTGGGGACCCCAGAGCCCTAGCGTCGGACTCAACCTGCCGCTCCGCCACCATCTGGGCTTCTAGGGGCGCCGCCGGTCATACAGGGTATGAGAACGGGCAGGGCCCTCCTAGCCCACGGTGACATTTGAAGGCGCCCCGCGCCAAAACGCTTGGGCCCATGCTCCCGCTCGCCAGCGCCCTCACCTAGGCCTGCCCCTTCGCTCGCCCGACAGAGGGCGGATCAGGCCTGCCCGACTCCTGGGGGCTAACTCAAACACTAGGTCGGCCCCCCAGGGACCCGTCCGATGGGTCCTGGCGCCTCAACGCCTGGGACTGCTGAACCATGAGCTCCAGCGCCGGACTGACAGTGCTGCCCCGCTGACACCCGGGCCTCTAGAGGCGCCGCTGGTCATTCAGGGCGTGAGCACGGGCAGGGGCCTCCGAGCCCCCCTTGTCCTTCGAAGGCCCACCGCACCAAAACGCTTGGGTCCAGGCTCGCACTCGTCAGCACCCTCACTTCATCCCGCCCCTCCGCTCGCCACCCAATGGGTGGATCAGGACTGCCGGCCTCCTGAGGGTTAACCCTAACCCTAGGTCGACCACCGAGGGGCCCTTCCCAAGGGGCCTGGCACCGCAATGCAGGGATTGGGGACCCCCGAACCCCAGCACCAGACTAACCTTACCACTCTGCCAGCAGCCGAGCCGCTAGGGGCGCCGCCGGTCATTCAGGGCGGGAGAACGTGTAGGGCCCTCCGAGCCCCCGGCGACCTACGAAGGCCCCCCGCGCCAAAACGGTTGGGCCCACCCTCCTGTTCGCCAGCATCCTCACCTCGGCCCGCACCTCCGCTCGTAGTACAGCCCGCGGATCAGGCCTGCCTGCCTCCTGGGGGCAAATTCTAACCCTAGGTCGACCACCGAGGGGCCCTTCCCAAGCGGCGTGGCGCTGCAACGCCGGGGATTGGGGATACCTGAGCTGCAGCACGGGAATCACCCTGCCACCCCACCGCCAACGGAGCCACAAAGCGCGCCGCTGGTTATTCAGGGCAGGAGAACAGGCAGGGTCCTTCGAGACATGGCAACATTCTAAGGCCCAGGGCGCCAAAACGCTGGGGATCACGCTCCCGCTCTGCATCACCCTCAACTCGGCCCACACCTCCACTCTTCGCAGAGCCAGCGACATGGGCCTGCCGGCCTCCTGGGCACTAACACTAACCCTAGGACAGCCCCTGAAGGTCCCTTCCTAAGGGGCCAGACGCCGCAACGCCAGGGATTGGGGACCCCCAAGCCCCAGCGCCGGATTCACGCTGCCGCCCCACCCCACATGGGCCGCTAGGGGCGCCGCCATTCATTCAGGGTGGGAGAACTGGCAGGGCCCTCCGAACCCCTGCCGACATTCGAAGGCACACCGAACCAAAACGCTTGGGCCCAGGCTCATGTTCACCAGGACCCTCATCTCGGCCCAACTCTCCGCTCGACCCACAGGTGGTGTATCGGGCCTGCAGCGCTCCTGGAGGCTAACCCTAACCATAGGTCGGCCCCCGAGGGGCCCTTCCCAAGGGGCCTGGCGTCGCAACGCTGGGGATGGGGAACCCGAGCCCATGTGCCGGACTCACCCTGCTGCCCTTCAGCCACCCGAGCCACTAGAGGCCCCGCCGGTCAATCAGGGCAGGAGATCGGGCAGGGCCCTCCGAGCCCACGCTGACCATTGAAGGCTCCCCGTGCAAAACCGTTGGCTCCCAGGATCCTGCTCGCCAGTGCCCTCACCTCGGCCCGCCCCTCCGCTTGCTTCAGAGCTGGTGGATAGGGCCTGCCGGGCTCCTGGCAGCTAACCAAAACCTAGGTCGGCCCTGTGGGGACATCCCAAGAAGCCTGGCTCTGCAATGCTGGGGATTGGTGACTCAGAGCCCCAGAGCCAGACTCACCCTGCCGCACTGTACCCACCCGGGCCGCTAGGGGCGCAGCCGGTCATAGAGAGCGAGAGAAGGGCAGGGCCTTCTGAGCCACCGGTGACCTTCAAAGGCTCCCCATGCCAAAACGCTGGTTCCCACGCTCCTGCTCCCCAGCGCCCTCACCTGGGCCCGCACCTCAGCTCGCCGCACAGTGTGGGGATTGGGCCTGACGGTCTCCTTGGGGCTAACCCTAATCCTAGGGCCCCTCCCAAGGGTCCTGGTGCCACTTAGCCTGGGATCTGGGACTCCAAGCCCCAGAGCCAGACTCACCCTTCCACAACACTGCCACACGGGCCGCTAGGGGCGCCGCCGGTCATTCAGGGCGGTAGAAGGGACAGGGCCCTGGAGAAACAAGCGTCATTTGAAGCCTCCAGCGCCAAAATGCAGGGGCCCACAATCCCGCTCCCCAGCACCCTCACCTCGGCCCACCCCTCCGCTCGCCCCACAGCCATCGTATCCGGACTGCCGGCCTCCTGGGGGCTAACCCTAACCCTAGGTCGGCCCCCGAAGGGCACTCCCAAAGGGCCTGGCACCGCGACGCCGGACATTGGGGACCCACAAGCCCCAGCGATGTACTCAACCTGCCCCTCTGCCGCCACCCGGGGCACTTGGGGCACTGCCGGTCAATCAGGGTGGGGGAACGGGCACGGCCCTCCGAGCCCCCGGCGACATTCGTAGGTCCCCCATGCCAAAACGCTGAGGCCCATGCTCCCGCTCTACAGCGCCCTCACCTCGGCCTGCCCCCCCTCTAGCCACACAGCTGGCAGATCCTGCCTCCCGGGCTCCTCGGGGCTAACCGTAACCCTAGGTGGGCCCCAGAGTGGCCCCTCCCAAGAGGCTTGGTGCCGCAAAGGCAGGGATTGGGGACCTGCAAGCCCCAGCGCCAGGCTCACCCTGCCGCCCCGCCGCCACGTGGGCCGCTAGGGGTGCCGCCGGGCATTCAGGGCGGGATAACCGGCAGGGCCCTCCGAGCCTCCGGTAAAATAAGAAGGCCCCCACGCCAAAACGCTGGGTACCACGCTACCGCTCGACTGCGCCCTACCACGGTCAATCCCTCCGCTCACTGCACAGCCGGCGGATCTGGACTGCGGCCTCCTGGGGGTTAACCTAACCCTAGGACAGTCCCAGAGGGGCCCCTCCCAAGGGGCCTGGCGCCGCAACGCTGGGGATTGGGGAAACCCAAGCACCAGTGCAGGACTGACCCTGCCACCCCGCTGCCACCCAGGGAGCTAAGGGCGTCGCCGTTCCTTCATGGCGGGAGAACGAGCAGGGCCCTCCGAGCCCCCTGCGACATTCGAAGGCCCACCGAGCCAAAATGTTGGGGCCCACGCTTCCGCTCGCCAGCGACCTCACCTTGGCCCACCCCTCCATTTGCCACGGAGCCGGTGGATCGAGCCTGCCAGCCTCCTGGGGGCTAACCCTAACCCTAGGTCGGCCTCCAAGGGGCCCCTCCCAAAGGGACTGCCGCCGAACGCCAGGGATTGGGGACCCCTGAGTCACAACGCTGGACTCACCGTTCCGCCCCGCCCACACCCGGGCCACTAGGGTACCGCCGATCATTCAGGGCTGGAGGATGGGCAGGGCCCTCCCTGCCCCAGTGACCTTCGAAGGCCCGCAGCGCCAAAAGGCTGGGGCCCAGTCTCCTGCTCGCCAGCGCCCTGATCTTCGACCGCGTCTCCATTCGCCCCAGACTGCGGATTGTGCCTACGGCCTCCAGGAGCTAACCTTTACCCTAGGTCGGCCCCCAAGGGGCCTCTCCCAAGGGGCCTCGTGCTGCAACGTCTGGCATTGGAGACCCCCGAGCCTCAGCGCCAGACCCACCCTGCCGCCCCGCCACCACTCGGGCTGCTAGTGGAGCCGCCACTCATTCGGGGCAGGAGAATGGGCAGGGCCCTCTGAGTCCCCGGCGACATTCGAGGGCCCCCGGCGCCAAAACTTTGGGTACCACCTTCCAGCTCGCCAGTCCCTCACCATGGCCCGCCCCTCCACGCACCGCACAGCTGGCATATGGGGCCTGCTGGCCTCCTGGGGGCTAACCCTAACACTAGATTGGCCCCAGAGGGGGCCCTCACAAGGGGACCGGTGACCAAAGCCGGGGATTGGGGACACCCGAGCTGCAGTGCCGGACTCACCCTGCCGCCCCGTCGACATCGGCCCGCTGGGGCGTCACTAGTCATTTAGGGCGGGAGAACGGGCAGGGCCCTCCGAGCCTCTAGCAATGTTCAAAGGCCTCCTGCGCCAAAACGCTGGATACCATACTCCTGCTCGCCAGCGCCCTCACCTCGTCCCACTCCTCCGCTCCCCGCACAGCAGGCGCATCGGTCCTGCTGGCCTACTGGGGTCTAACCCTAAGCCTAAACCCTAACACCTAACCTTAAACCCTAAAACTTAACCCCTAACCCTAACCCCTAACCCTACCCCTTCAGCTAAACCTACCCATAACCCGTAACCTAACCCTAAACCTAACCCTAACCCGTACCCTAACCCTAACCCTACCCGTACCCTAACCCTAAACCTAACCTGTACCCTAACCCTAACCGTAACCCTAAAACGTACTCTAACTCATACCCTAACCCTAAACTGTACCCTAACCCGTAACTTAAACCGTACCCTAAACCTAACCGTAACCCTAACAAGTACCCTAACCCATACCCTAACTTTAACCCTAAACCTTAAAACCTGACACTAACCCATGTCCTAACTCATACCATAACCCGTACCCTAACCCTACCCATAACCTAACCCTAACCCATACCCTAACTGTAACCCTAAACACTAAACTGTAAACCCTTACCCTAACCCTAACCAGTACCCTTACCTTAACTTTAACCCATACCCTAACCCGTACCCTAACCCATAAACTAACCCGTACCCTATCACTAACCTGGACCCTAACCCATACCCTAACCCATACCTAACCTTAATCTGTACCATAACCCGTACCCTAACCCATACCCTAACCCTAAACCGTACCCAATCCCAATCCCTAACGTGTTTCCTAACCCGTACCCTAACCCTAATCCGTACCCTATGCCGTACCCAAATCCATACGCCAACACTTACTCTAAACCGTCCCCTAACCTGTACCCTAAACCGTACCCTAATGCGTACCCTAACCCATACCCTAAACCTAACCCATACCCTAAACCTAACCCGTACTCCAACCCTAACCCTAACCCTAAACCCGAACCCTAAACCCTAACCCGTACCCTAAACCCTAATCTGTACCCTAACCCATAACCTCTAACCTGTAACCCCAAAACCCAACCCTAACCCGTACCCTCTCCTTACCCTAACCCTAACCCCTACCCTCACCCATACCCTAACCGTAACCCATACCCTAACCTTAACCCATACCCTAACCTCAACCCATACCCTAATCTGTACCCTAACCCCAGGGATTGGGTACACCTGAGCCCCACCACGGGACTCATCCTGCCACCCCTCAGGAAACCATGCCCATTGGGGCGCCACAGAACATCCCATGCAAGAGAACTGGTAGGGCCCCCCTGAGCCCCCAGGGATCCTCGGTGGCCCCTACACCCCAACCCTGAGGCCCACACTCATCCCGCCCCACGCCTTCCCTTCAGGTTGCCACCGAACTCATCGCAGAGCCGGCAGATCAGGCCTGCCGGGTTCCTGGGGCCTACACCTGACCCTAGGTCGGCTGGGTAGGGCCCCTCCCCTGGGGCCCGGTGCCGCAGCCCCAGGGACTGGGGACACTTGAGCCCCACTGAAGGATAAAGCCTGCCAGCCCGCGGGAAACTGTGCCCCTTGGGAGGCTGTAGAGCATTCAGGGCGGAAGAACCAGGAGGGCCCCCAGAGCCCCCGGCGAACTTCGGCGATCCCTAAACTCAACCGTGAAGCCCATGCTCACCCCACCCCGCACCTTCAACTCAGCCCAGGGCGGAGCTTGCCACATAGTGGGCAGATCTGGCCTGCGGGATTCCTGGGCCCCAACCCTAACCATAGTTCATCTGTGGAGGGGCCCCTCCCCAGGAGCCTGGAGCCGCAGCCGCGGGGATTCGGGACACCTGAGCCCCACAGCAGGACTCAGTTTGCCACCCTGCAGGAAACCGTGTGCCTTGGGAGGCCATAGAGCATTCAGGGCGGGAGAACCAGGAGGGCCCTCCTGAGCCACCAGCGAACTTCGGTGGCCTCCCGCACCCCAACCCTGAGGCCCATGCTCACTCTCCCCACATCCTCACCTCAGCCCGTGTAGCTCGCCATACAGCCAACAGATCGGGCCTGCGGGGCTCCTGGGCCTATCCCTAGCCCTAGGTCTGCCGTGGGTTTGGGGGCCTCCCCAGGAGCCTTACACCACAGACCCGGGTAATTGGGATACCTGTGCCCCACCGCAGGACTCAGCTTGCCACCCGACAGGAAACCGTGCCCCTTGGGGCTCTATAGAGCCTACAGGGCACGAGAACTTGGGGAGGCCCCCGGAGCCCATCCCCATCCTTTGGCAGCCCCCCGTGCCCCAACCCTGAGGCCCATGCTCACCCTCCCCAATGGCCTCCTCTCAGCCCTCCACAGAGCTCGCCGCACAGCCTGCAGATTGTCCCTGCCGGGCTCCTGAACACTAACCCTTACCCAAGGTTGGCCACAGAGGGGCCCCTCCCCGGGGTCCTGGCACCCCACTCCAGCGGATTGGGGACACCCAAGACCCACCGTAGGACTCAGCCTGCAACCCACAGTAAACTGTACCATTTTGGGGCACAACAGAGCATTCAGGGCAAGAGAATTGGGGCACCCCCTGAGAGCTCCTTCTGCTGAACCCCGACCTTTGTGGGCCCTTCCGGATGGAACCTCAGGCTCACACTCACCCGCCCTTGTGCCCTCATCTCACTCGGCCTGGGAGTTCTCTGAGCACTGGGCAGTTCGGACCTGCTGTCTCTTGAGGCCTAACCTAACTCTGGGTCTTCTGCTGAGGGTCCCTCCCCGTTTGCCTGCCTCCAAGGCACCAGGCATTGGGCTCACCTCTGTACGACTAGAGGACTCACCCTGCCCCACAGGAGGAAACTGTCCATTTGGGGCTGAAGCAAGGATTCATAGGAAAATCGGAGGGCCCCCTCAGCCCATCCCAGGCAACCCCCACTTTCAGAGATCTCCCCGGATCCAATTAGTAGTTCACACTGACCTTTAAACTTGCTCTCCACGGAGATCTTTTGAAATTCTCCACACTTCCAACCGATGGCATCATCCAGCTTCAGTGCCTTACCCAGCTTTAGGTCTTGAGATGGATTAAAATGGGAAGTCATTTCAATGATGACGACATACTGGTGACCAAAAGATACATGCATAAATGCTTCATATCACTTGGCTTCAGGGAAATGGAAATCTAAACCTCTATAGATGCCCTACCACAGGAGGCCGAATATCTAAAAATAAGAAGACATGAAACTACACATCTTGGAGAGGATGTGGAGAAACGGGAACCCTCTTACACCCCTGTAAGAATGCAGTGCGGTACAGCCACTCTTGAAAATGGTACAGAGTTTCCTCAAGAAGTTATAAATAAAGCTACCCTATGTCCCAGCAATTGCACTACGGGGTATCGACCCCAAAGAGACAGATGTAGTGAAGACGGGACACATGCACCCCAGTGTTCATAGCAGCAATGTCCATAATAGACAAACTGTGGAAGGAGTGCAGATGATCATGGACAGATGAATGGATAAAGAAGATGTGGATCATATATATATATATATAATGGAATATTACTCAGCCATCAGAAAGGATGAATACTTACCATCACACCGACATGGGTGGAGCTGGAGGGTATTATGCTGAGTGGAATAAGTCAATGAAAGAAAGACAATGATCATATGCTTTCACTCCTATGTGGAATATCAGAAACAAGGAAGAAGACCATAGGGGAAGGAAGAGAAAATAGAATGGGAAGTCATCAGAGAGGGAGAAAACCCATGATGGACTCTTAACTATCGCAAGAAACTGATGATTGTTGGAGAAGTTGGGGGGGGGGTAACTGGGTGAGTAGCATTAAGGAGGCCACATGATACAATGAGCACTGGGTGTTACACACGACTGAAAATTTATTTAAGACTACATCTGAAACTAATGGTGTACTGTAAGTTGGCTAATTGAATTTAAATTAAAGAACAAAAGACCTCGAATAAACAATCCTAAACATTTGTATGGATCCACTAAAGATTTCGAACAGACAGTGCAATGTGGAAAAGAAAAACAAAGCTGGAGGACTCACTATTTCAGATTTCAGGTTATACTACAAAGCTGCAGTCATCCTAACAAGAGAGTACGGCACAAAAATAGAAACAGCGACCAAAGGAACACGATACAAGTTCAGACAGAAACCCATAATTATGTGGTCCATGAATCTTCCACAAAGCAAGCAACGATATCAAAAGGGAAAAGGACAGTCTCTACAGCAAATGGTGTTGGGAAAACTAGACAGCTACGCACAAAAGAATGAAATTAGACTGCTTTCTTACACAATACAGACAAACACAAAACAGTTTCAAGACCTCAATATGAGACCTGAATCCATAAAAATCCTACAGGAGGGAAGACAGTAACTTCTTGACATGGACCATACCAACGTTTTTCTAGACTGTGTCCTGAGGCAAAGGAAATGAAAGCAAAAATAAACTATTGGGAATACAGCAAAATAAAAAGTTTCCACACAGCAGAAGAACAATGAAAACGTAAAAATCATAAGACAACCTACTCAAAGGGAGATGATATTTGCAAAGATCATATGCAATAAAGGAATAGTGTCCAAAACATATACAACTGATACTACTCGACCCCCCAAAAAACAAATAATCCAGTTAAAAAATAGGCAGAAGACATGGACAGACATTTCTCCAAAGAAGAAATACAAATGGCCAACAGTCCTGTGAAAAGATGTTCACCATCACCCATCATCAGGAAAATGTAAATCCAAAGGACAATGAGGTATTACATCAAACCTGTCAAAATGGCTAACATCAAAAGCACAACAAAGAGCAGGTGTTGGGAGGATGTGGATGAAGGGGAATCCTCGTGAACTGTGGGTGGGAATGCAAACTGTGGTGGCCACCGTGGAAAACAGTATGAAGGTTCCTCAAAAAATTAAATATAGAACTACCCTACGATCCAACAATCACACTACTCGTATTTACCCAAAGAATAGGAAAACAGTAAGTAAAAAGGATACGTGCACCCCTATGTTTCTTGCACTATTATTTACAATATCACAATATGGAAGCAACCCAAGTGTCTGTAGAAAAATTGACAAATGAGATGATAGATGTGTGTATTCACACACACATGCACACACACACACACACACACACACACACACACACAATGGAGTATTACTCGGCTTGAAAAAGAATGAAACCTTGCCATTTGCAGCCACATGGATGGAGCTAGAGAGTATTATCCAAACTAAAATCTGTCAGTCAGAGAAAGACAAATCCCATATGATGTCACTCTAATGGGGAATTTAAAAAACAAACAAAAGTAAATAACTAAAAGAGAAAAAGGAGACACACCAAAATACAAACTCTTTTCAATAGAGAACGGATGGTTACCAGAGAGGAGGTGGATAGAGGGATGAGTGAAATAGATGAAGGGGATTAAGAGGACACTTTTCTTGATGACCACTTTGTAATATATAGAATTACTGAATCACTCTACTGTACACCTGAAACGAATGTAACACTGTATGTTAGCTCTAATGGAATTAAAATAAATTTTAAAAAAAGATTTTTCTTTCAGAAACCTCTTTGAAAAAGCTTTTCCTGTGCAATGTGCAAAAGCCCTACTTGGGATTCACTCTACAATAATTATTCACTTAATGCCTAAAATTCAGATTTCACTGCGTTCTTACTGTGGATCCCAGCCCACGGGAGCCATGGTCCCTTTCTGTCCAGGTTCAGCACCTATGCATTCAAGATTGGAAGTAGAGACACATATCACTTCACAGTCCAGAAAGCTATTATTGTTTCTGTTTCAGTGTGAGAGAGTCACAGACTTTGGGACAGGTTTCAGAGCAGGTTTATTATGGATTCTGGATCTCTACTTCAATGTTCATTGCCTGGATCCATTTGGCTAATAGGTTCCCTGTGGATGGGCTTGCTTCCAAGCACATACATGGAAGATGAAACGGTCGGTGGGCTCGGTGCGGGACAGGAAGAAGACCAAAAGCAGACAAGGGTCCGACCCCTCCCCTGATCCAGGAACTGCTATGAGAGAGGGTACGGGAGGTAGAATCCATGCGAAACTCCAAGGTCACCAGCTGAACACAGGAGGCACAGGTCAAGGGATCTGGAGATGCAGGGGTTGAAGGCTGCTCTGAGCTACTTCTGGGAGGAAGGGAGGGAAGGAATGAGAAGGAGACACTGCCTGCCCCTGGCCTAGGCCATCTGCCCACCGCTCCGACACGCATCAGTCTATGAGCTGACACAGCCTGGGCTCAGGATGGGCTGGCTCGGGTCCCTCAATCCTCAGTGGGACAGCTGGCCCCAGGGCTCAGAGACATGCTGAGGGAGATGAGAGGGAAAGCTGCCCTTCCCAGGTCATCCCCTCCTTGAGCAGACAGCCCTTCAGAACTGCTAAAAAAAAAAAAACCCACTAACGGGGTTGAAAGACATGCCATGGATGAACTAAAGCATAGAGATATGTAAAATAACATTCATTTTTAAGTTCAGAGCTGTCAGCTCAGGAAGTGGGGAGAGCTTCCCTGAAGAAGACTGAGGGGAGTGCAGGCCATGCTGAAAAGGGAGACATGGCTCTCCTGATTTTGGACCTGCAGCCCCCTTCCAGGGCAGGGCATCATCCTCGCATCACAAGAGATCCATGGAAGTTTTCCATCAGGGCCAGATGTTTGTCTCGAGAAGGCTACCCTGTCATCGGACTGCACAGGGCACCAGGGACGAGGGCCAGATGGAGGACGGACAATACCCCGGAGGCCATGGGGCAAGAGCAGAGGCACATGACCTTGAAGATGATGATGAAATGCAGGAGGTGGCAGCATGGAGCCGGCCCAAAAGTGCCATGGGAGCAGTGCCCACAGCTACACTGACTGGGTGCCTTCTGTGCCAGGTGTGGCTGACTTCAGTGGGCTCCAGACTAGTCCTGAGCACAAGTCTAGGAAGTGTGCACCACCCCGGCCTCCTCTTCCCTTGCAGCTGCTAGGAATCACGGTCACAGACCCTGGTCAGCTTTCGGGGAAACCAAGCAGTGGCTCCCCCGCACGCTGCACCTCTGGTGGTGGTCCATTGCGACCCTCGTGCCTGGCCAGACACTGATGTCTACCTGTCTCCACACAAATCCACAGACAGGAGGGTGTCCCTGAATTCCACAGCACCTGATGAGACAGATCCACAGAACCCAACACCCAGTGGGTCACTAGGGACCTCACCTATGGTCATGGAGCTCACCATACCCTATTTCTGTCGCTTCCCACAGAAAGCCTGCTTCTGATCCCCCACAATACCATACATCCTGGTTGCTGACCTGGGGTAATGCCATGAACCCACATGGCACCTTTCTTTAAGTAAAGGCTATGCCTACACCTCCTAGAAAATATTTAATGAAGTACAAGTCCATCAGGACTATGGTGTGAACGGTAGCATACAGCCTGCATGGTAGTAGTCAGTAATTCTAACGAGGGTTAACCCCACCCCCCGTCTCACAAAACCTTCCTCCATCCCCACTGAACTCATGGTATGCCTCAAAAAACCCTCCAGGAAACAAACCTTTCATCTGAATGCGCTCTTCACCTTCTGCTTCAAATCTTGTCCAACCACAATGATATGAAACTAGAAATCAGTCTCAAGAAAAAAATGGGACAGTCAAAAATAGGTGGAGATTTTTGGGGCCTGGGTGGCTCAATCGTTAAGGATGTGCTTTCAGCTCAGGTCTTGACCCCGGATCCTGGGATCTAGCCCCAAATCAGGCTCCTTGCTCAGTGGGAAGCCTGCTTCTCCCTCTCGCACCCCCCTGCTTGCGTTCTCTCTCTCGCTGTCTCACTCTCTGTCAGATACTAAAATAATCTTAAAAAATATGTGGAGATTTAACAACATGCTACTGAACATCCAACAGTCAAAGAAGAAATCAAAAAACTTTTAGAAGTACCTGGTCACTGATGAAAAAGACAACCTACAAAACTTATGGGATGCAGCAAAAGTAGCTTTATGGGGGACATTCATAGAAATTAAAGTCTTCATCAGTCCATGAAAATGCTCTCCAATAAACAACCTGCTTTATGTGGTAAATAAGTAGAAAAAAAAAAAACAACAAACAAAGCCCCAAATTAGTAGAAATAAGGAAATAACAAAAAGGAATGCATTAATAAATCCAACGGAGACTAAAAAGACAAAAAAAAAAAACAATGAAAATGAGAGCAGCCTTTTTTGGAAAGATAAACAAAACTGACAAACTTAGCTAGACTCACCAAGAAAGACAGAGGACTCGAATACAATCAGGAAAATAAGATAATGGATTCCTGTCTCATATCAAAATCAAAAGAACTCTTCAACCTTGGACACAACAACTTCTTGCAAGCCACGTCTCTAAAGGCAAAGGAAATAAAAGCAAAAAATGAACTATTGGCACTTCATCAGGATAAAAGGCTTCTGCTTGGCAAAGCAAATGATCAAAAAACAAAAAGGCAACCTATGGAATTGAAGAAGATATCTGCAAATGATATTACAGATAAAGGGTTGGTATCCAAGATCTATAAAGAACTCCTCAAACTCGACATCAAAAAAATGGGCAGAAGACACAAAGAGATACTTCTCCAGAGAAGACATACAAATGGCCAACAGACACATGAAAAAATGCTCCACATCACTTGCCATCAGGCAAATACAAATCAAAATGACAATGAGATACCACCTTACACCAGTTAGAAATGTTAAAATTAACAAGGCAGGGGGCACCTGGGTGGCACAGAGGTTAAGCCTCTGCCTTCGGCTAAGGGCGTGATCCTGGCATTATGGGATCAAACCCCACATCAGGCTCCTCCGTTATGAGCCTGCTTCTTCCTCTCCCACTCCCCTGTTTGTGTTCCCTCTCTCGCTGGATGTCTCTATCTCTGTGGAATGAATAAATAAAATCTTGAAAAAAAATTAACAAGACAGAAATAAAAAAAAGTCAGAGAGTATGTGAAGAAAGGGGAGCCCTCTTACACTACTCGTGAGAATTCAAGCTGGTACAGCCACTTTTGAAAACAATATGGAGGTTCCTCAAGACGTTAAAAACAGAGCTATCCTAAGACCCACCAATTGAACTACTGGGTATTTACCCCATAGACACAGAGTAATGAAAAGAAGGGGCACCTGTATCCCAATGTACATAGCAGCAATGTCCATAATAGCCTAACTGTGGAAGGAGCCAAGATGTCCTTCAGCAGATGATTGGACAAAGAAGATGTGGTTCATCTATACAATGGAATATTACTCAGTCATCAGAAAGGATGAATACCCCCCATTTGCACCAACGTTGATGGACCAGGAGGGGATTATGCTAAGTGAAATTAAGTCAAGCAGAGAAAGACAATTATCATATGGTTTCACTCCTATGTGGAACGGAAGGAGTAGCATGGAGGACATTAGAAGAAGGAAGGGAAAAGTGAATGGGGGGGAATGAGAGGGGGAGATGAACCATGAGAGACTATTGACACTGGGAAACAAACTGAAGGTTGCAGAAAGGGAGGGGTAGGGTAATGGGTTAACCTGGTGATGGGTATTAAGGAGGGCACCTGTTGGGGCCCCTGGGTGGCACAGCGGTTAAGCGTCTGACTTTGGCTCAGGGTGTGATCCCGGCATTATGGGATCGAGCCCCACAACAGGCTCCTCCGCTGTGAGCCTGCTTCTTCCTCTCCCACTCCCCCTGCTTGTGTTCCCTCTCTCGCTGGCAGTCTCTATATCTGTTGAATAAATAAATAAATTCTTTTTTTAAAAAAGGAGGGCATGTGTCATAATGAGCACTTGGTGTTATATGCAAACAATGAATCATGGAACACTACATCAAAAACAAATGAAGTACTGTAGGGTGACATCATTTTAAAAAAAGAAAGATATGAAATCCATACAGGAAAACTGTCACTATTTGCAAATGACATGAAATCCCGAATGAATCCACAAAAAAAAAAAAAAAACTGTTAGAATAAACAAATTCAAGAAAGCTGCAGGATATAAAGTCAATATACAGAGACCTGTTGTCTTTATGTATTTTCAAATTTTATTTATTTATTTGACAGGAAGAGAAAAAGCACGAGTAGGGGGAGTGTGAGAAAGAGGGAGAAACAGACCCTCTGTAAGCGGGGAGCCCAACACGGGGCTCGAACCCAGAACTCTGGGTTCATGACCTGAGCTGAAGGCAGACGCTTCACCTATGGGGCCACCCAGATGACCCAACTTCTTGCATTTCTGTATACTGATGACACACTTTCGCAAAGAGAAATTAAAAAACAATGCCATTTACAATTGCATCAAAAAAAATTTAGGAATAAAAGCAACCAAGAATGAGAAAGACATAGTACACTCAACACATGGCAGAAAAGAAATGAAAAACATGTGTGTCGAGGGGGGCAGGATGTATGGGTCAAAGATTTGGAAGGCAACACAAACAAATGGAAGCATACGCCATGCTCCTTAACTGGAAGAGTTAATTATGTGAACATGTCCATCGTACCCAAAGCAATTGACACATGTGATGAAATCCCTATCTGAATTCCAGTGGCATTATTCGAGCAAATAGAAAACAGTCCTCAAACTTGTATGGAATCATAAAACACCCCAAATACCCAAAGCAACGTGAAGAAAGAAAGGTGCAGACAACACACTGTTGGATTTCAAGCTAGATTACAAAGCTGTTGTCATCAAAACAGGATGGTACTGGCATAAACACAGACACCAGGTCAGTGGAACAGAACAGAAAGCTCAGAAACTTACCCACACGTAGATGATCCTAACTTACAACACAGCAGCAGAAGACATGCCATGAGGGAAGGACTGTGTCTTCAGTGAGCGGTAACAGGCAAACTGGACACTAAATGCAGAAGAATATAACTGGGTCACTTTCTTACACCACACACAAAATTTTTAATGGATGAATGATATGAACGTAAGACCTGAATCCATAAACCTCCAAGAAGACACAGGTACTAAGTCTCTCGACATTGGTTTTGGCAAAGTGTCTTCAGATTGGACACCAAATGCAAAGGCAACCAAAGCAAAAATAAACAGGTGGAACAACTTCAACTGAAATCTTCCACACGGAAAAAGAAACCAGCAAAAACTTACAAGGCCACAGACCCAATAAGAAAAAAAAATATCTGCGAATCATATGTGTGAGAAGAGGCTAACATCCAAAATACACACAACACTCATACAAATCAAAACAAACAAACAAAAAAAACTGTATAAAAAATGTGGGGAATATGTGAATAGATACTTTCCAAAGACAGCTCACAGGTGCCAACAGACAGAAAAAGTTGTTCGACATCACTAAATATCGTCAGGGAAACATCAGTCAAACCCACAACTGGCTATTCCCTCACAAGTGTTGGAACACCTATTGTCCCAGAGACAGACACCAGGTGGGGTCAAGGGTGTGAAGACGAGAGGACTCTGAGCATTGTTGGTGGGAATGGAAATTGGTGCAGCCACTGTGACAAACGGTATGGAGGTTCCTGAAAAAATTAATGCAACTACCCCATGACCCAGTAATGGCTCTACTGAGTATTGATTCGGAGAACACAAAAATACTGCCTCAAAAAGACAGATGCACTCCCACGTTCACTGCAGCATTATTCACAAGAACCAGACATGGAAACACAGACCTTGGGGGCCTTATGCCAAGTAACTCCGACACAGAAAGACCAATACCAGATGCTCTCATGTACATTCCACGAGGAATAAACAAATACTGAACACATAGACACTGAGAGCAGATTGGTAGGTGCCAGATTCGGGGATGGGGTGGTAGAAACGGGTGAAGGTGGTCAAAGTCTCAATGTTGAAGTGAGAAAATCCGACAGTCATGAAATGTTCTGTCCAGCATGGAGACTAAAACTAACCCTGAAGCATCGGGTATAGGTTTCCCTGCTCTTTGAAAGTACAGGGCTTCTGAGAAACCTTGCACAGCAGAAATGGTGTCAAGAAGGAATGGCCATTAATTTACACGGAACAATTAGACAGTGTGCTCAGACTCCAAAATTCCTTCTCTTTGGCTTTTCTTAGGCCTCAGGACACAAGTTTCTAAGGGAGGCCCAGCATAAATGAAGATAAAGCACAGCAGAGGCTCACAGACACCATTCAAAGTGCTGGTGGCTGGATGTGGATAGCTGTTCCCAGCGGAAGGAGCTGGTTGGGGTGCACGCTGCCTCTGTTGTGCTTCTCCCCAAAACAGATGCTGAACGCGATTCTCACTGTTCACATTTTTGCATAAGAGGGAAAGCCTCTTCAGGTCTCTTCCTCTTACTGAAGATGGGTAATAACATAGTTCTTTCAAGAAAGCCCAGTGTCTTACTGTGAACGCTTAAAAAGTGGGGGATACTTGTACTTGAGCATTTCTGAGGGAGGAGATGTGAAAGGTTCTCCCAGACACAAATATCAGCAGTCCCACCGGGAAAGGCACCTTCCTCAGGATGCGGAACACAGACTAACTCCTATCCCCAGAAACACTCTCCTTCCCCTCGATCATGACAACCCACAACAGCTGGGAGTTACCCCAACGCCTCCGTTCTCCTGCTCCTAATAGCTAACCCATCAGCAAATCCTGTGAGCTCCATCTTCAAAATGGACCCAGAATAGGTCTAACCACTCCATCCAAGGCCACCTGTCTGGTCCACAGTGCCTGAGTTCCTGGAAAAGCCTCGTCATTGACCTGCCTTGCCGTCTTCAACCCTCTGTCATCTGTTCTCAACACTGTAGCCAGGATGGCCCAGTGAAACAGGGTCTCATGGGGTTATAGCCCTGGAATGGCTTTCTGTCACCTCTCTGAGCTCATGTCCTAAGCTGTCTCCTGTGGCCACAGGGCCTTCTTGCTGCTCCTGGACATACCTGGAAATCTCCTGCCCCAGAGCCATTGCACATGCTTTCCCTTTTGTTCAGAATGCTCTTGATGTGTTCTCACTCACCTTCGGAGAATTCTGAATTGGAGTGACATGGACAGAAGATGAGGCTGTGTGTGTTGGGTGAGGCTGGTGGCCCAGAAGAAGGTTCTCTGCCAGCTCTCCGCCTGTGCCTCACTTGTCCTCAGCCAGGAACTTGCACACAGCCCTCACCTGTCACAACTCTCACCCAGGAGACCCACAGCCACCCCTGGAGCCCACCCTGCCCACACCCTGCTGCAGAATGCATTCAGCTCTCATCTGGGACCCCTGTCAGCTTTACCCAGACCTGGAACTCCCCTGTCTCCTCCAATGCTCCCGGATTCCCCCTCTTCTTCCAAAATCACACTGGCGCAAGGCTTTCATGAGAAAGATATAATGCTAACTAATGAAAGGTTCACACCTACTTTCCCCTTCTGTTGCCTTTCTCTCCACCTTCTTTCCTACCTGTGCAAACTGTAACATATCAGTGGAACATGAACATGCTCTGAGATCTGAATCTTTCATTGCAGCTCTCTGAGGACTCCTTATGTGATAAGAAACTAGTGTATCCTACAACAGGGTGTTTTACATCTATCCTCTATAGAATAGTACAGCCCAAATCACTACAATTTTACCTCACTCTTCATGAAGCAGAACACTTTTTCCTTTCTTCTTTTACTTAAATTCCAGTTAGTTCACATGCCATGGAATATTCGCTTCAGGGGTAGGATTTAGTGATTCTTCACCTGCATACAGTACCTGGTGCTCATCACAAGTACCCTCCTTAATACCCCTCACCCATTTAACTCTTCCCCCCACACCCCTGTCCTGCAGCAACACTCAGTTTGTTCTCCAAGGTTGAGTCTATTTCCTTGTTTGCCTCTCTCATCACCCCAACACTCTGTTCATCTGTTTTCTTTCTGAAATTCCACAAGTGTGAGA
The DNA here is from genome assembly GCF_024610735.1 of Ursus americanus. Classification (NCBI taxonomy): domain Eukaryota; kingdom Metazoa; phylum Chordata; class Mammalia; order Carnivora; family Ursidae; genus Ursus; species Ursus americanus. Next base: position 470,158 of record NC_142137.1, read on the forward strand.
GGATAGGATATTAGTCTTTCCTCACTGATTTTGCTTAGCTTAATACACTCTATGTCCATCCACATCCTTGCAAGTGGTAAGATTTCATTCTTTTTGAAGCTGGGTCATATTCCATTATATATAGGTATCCCACATCTGCTTGATCCATTCATCAGTGCATGGACTTTGGGATTCTCTCCATAATTTGGCTACTGTGGACATTGCTGCTCTAAACATCATGGTGCATGGACCCCCTTTGAATCCACATTTTTGTATCCTTTGGGTAAATACCTAGGAGAGCAATAGCTGGATCATGGGGTTGTTCAATGTTTAACTTTTTGAGGAACCCCCACACTGTTTCCTAGACTGGCTGCACCACTTTGCATTCCCACCAACAGGATGGGAGGGTTCCCCTTCAAGCAGAACATTATCTGCCGGCAATTTCATAAGAGGAAACAAAACCTCTGGGAGATGCACCCAGGGTCAGACAAGCAGTTGCAGAATTCACCCCAAGGCTCCTGATGCCAAGCCCCTTGAAGCCACCAGCATGCCACTCTCCGAAAGAATTCCCAGACTCTCCTTCTGACTCCACCACCAAAGAAACTACAGAGAGAATATGGCACCTCAAAATATCGAGATAATACTTTTAGTAAAACTAGAAAGTCAAGCTCAACTTTTAAACAGGAACAGGCCGCTTTGGATAATTTTGAATTTTCCCTCCACCCTAATTTTAACTCTTCTGATGAATAAACTAATCAATGATGAAACATCACCTTTGTAAAATGACATCATCCAAGTCTGTATCAGATGATAAAAGCCACCTAACTCTAGATGCTGACCACTCAACCATATCTAAGGCATAATTGAATAAACAGTGTTACAGGAAGGAACAAATTAGATGTTACAAACAGGCACAGAGTGAATCTCACCTTCCCTTTCTAATAAAAGAGGGTTCCTAGGAAACAGATGGTCAAAATACATTTGTAAGCAATAAATGGACAGAGAAATTGTGATCCCCTGCAAAGTTCTATCTGCAGGGAAACTAAGTAATTCTTGTACCAAACCCAGAATGCTGACAGCTACTTCAATTTTACTTTGTGGCTCAACTAGAGAAAAGACAAAAGCCCAGGAGGTTTAGTATAATGAGAGGTTTTACCTCCAGCCCTGACATAGATAGGACATTTTGCCAAACATACCTGTGCTTTCTCTGAACACTGGCGTCCTGTGACAATCTGCCTCGCTGACTCTGATGCTGACGTTCAAAACCTCGGGTGTCTTGGAGCCAGAGCAGAGAAGTGTTCTCAGCTGTGGAGAAGAAGGCACCTCTGACCTAAAGCCTGCACACCTGCTTCGGTTTCTGGGCGAAGGGGCAACACATACTTGTTGTTTAGCAGTAATTATCTTCATTCTCAACAGACCAATGACCTTGCCTTTTCTGGAAAGCAGACTTACTCTTCTAAAGAAACCCTCAATTCATCTATTCCCAATGCAACTAGAGTGGGGTCTGGTTTACGCCCGCCTCCAGGCCCCCACCTGGAGGATTTTCCTGCATGCTTCTAATAGCCAATTACCACTAACCTGGGGGCACAGGGGGCATAATGCTAAGTTGGGGGACGGCTCTGGGGCTTGCTACTGCCACACCTGTGCCTGGGGGACCAGGGCACACCCTGCTGAATTCGGGTTAATGCCCAAGAGGCATCACCTGCACTGTGTCAGAGAACTGAAGGTGGGGATTGTGTGAGGTCCTTTCCCGCACTCTTCCAGGGGAACAGGGGAAACCCTGAAATTCTGCAACCCATCCCACAAAAGCTCAGGTGAGCGGGCGCCCTATAGTTCACGGGGATGGAGAATAAGGCCAGTTGAGGACATGGGGCAGAAGAGACTTTAAAAGGAAAAGGAAAACTCACCTGAGTCCACACAATGAACCCTCTCCACGTTCCCTTCCAGAACCCTGCCTCCCACCTGGGGCGCATCGTGACCCGGACCCCCACCCCAGTGCATGCTGCTCACTCACCAGCAGGGATCTCCACAGGGCAACTCTCTCTCTCTCAGTGCCCCTTCTGCCCCAGGTCTGCAACCCACTGCAAATCTGGGACCGCCCACAGTGATGTAGCTCCACCCCCAAGTGGTGAATTGTCTGGGAGGGCTGTGCCTGAGCTCCTTGGATGCTGGGCAACCAGCCCTCAAGCCCCTGGAACCCTGAAAGTGCAGGGGGCCCAAGAGGAGCCTCCTCTACCCAACACCAGGCACAGGCATGGGTGGGCTCGTGGGCTGGGGCCTCCACACACACCTGGCCCCTTCCAGGGACCCCTCTAGCTGCAGACCACCCTCAGAGTCCTGCCCCTTCCCTTTCTGCACCAGCCCTCCCTGCTGGGGTGTGCCTGGTTCTGGGCAAGGTCAGTGACTCTCAGACCCTCCAAGACTTGGGCTTTAGGAAATGCAATGATTTCATGCATTTTCAGTATATACATGTCAGTATGACTTTAATATTATGGGAGCCAAACAGGTTCTTTATTTTGTCTTATCTTTATGTTGGCATTTTTGGTTATTGTTTTCTTCTCGAAGCAGATGTACAACATGTGCTTGGGGCAGAAATAGGGCCCATGCTTTGAGGTGTTGCCCAGTCATTTTGAGCCGGGTAAAATGTTAAAGGATAGCTTCCCTGGGAGCCCAGGATCAGGGCCCACAGATGATATAAGATAAAAATTACTTTCATCATTATAATTACTCCTAAATGGAGGAATGTGAGACAAAAGCACCTTTCACAAGAGTACCAAGAAATCAAAATGTTGTCCACAGAAGGCTGCCTGCTCCATGGTCAGCACAGGTGACAGAGTGTTCACAGTCTCTGGACTCCTGCCCTTCTCCTGCCCAAATCTCTGAAGCACACAGACCACTTAAAATCAGAATTGTAGAACTGCTAGACACCTTAGAGATGTCTGGCACCATTCCCTTGGACTGCAGAATAAAACACAGTAGCTCATTGTCACAAACTAATTTCAACATGATGTGCCCCCTGGATGCACTAAGTTCTTTCTCTGCAAATGTTGACTAATGTAAGTCACAGTCATACCATATAAACACTATGATGGCTGGGAAGTCATCGTAGGTAAGGGAATATTTTAGCCATGTTTATAAGCATTGGCTCACTTTGTAGAAGAGGCTGAGCTGAGTGTTTTTAAATACTATTTCAGACCTGTTTTACAGCACCCTCTGAACATACCAGAGCCTGAATCGACTAAAAGAGATAGTTGGTTTCAGTAACTTTAATACCAGGAAAATATTATACTGTCTGTATTCCTAAGGATCTTTGAGTATCTTACCCAGAGGTCCTCCACTGAGATAATGATCTTAATGATCACCATGGGCAGACGTGAAAAGGCCCGCTGAATTCGTTCCAGTTTTCCACATGACAAGAAAATCCTGATACTTGATAGGTTTCCAGATCGAGAAGACCAGAGATAAGAGGGAAATAGTACCCTGTATGGAACAACAAGGGATTTGGAGTCAATTTGGGGATCCCACTTAGGTTTCTGACACTAAAATCCGCTGTGACTCATATCATCTGAGTCCCTGTCTAACCACCTGAAAATGTGCCTACAAATATCTACACCCTAGTTGAGAATTTTAAGAGGCAGAATGCTACAAAGAGCCAGTATGATGTCTCTCAGGAACAGGTGCTCAGGAAGCCATAATTGCTATTGGGTCTATTTCTTTTCCAGAAGAAAGAACACATGTTGAATCCATATTCCTAATAGATGACTCACCAGATGATTTTCAAACCTGAAGGAAGGCCAAGAAGTCGCTTTTGTGTCATATTTCACTCAAAAATCATGTTGTTGGACTGGTGAGGACGATACGATAGCAACGTCATCACTAAGAGTGGGGAGATTCTAATTTCCATACGGCCATGTTGACCCCCTTAGCTCAGGGCCACCAGAAAGGACAGCTGAGGGGGACCACAGGCCAAGGCTGCCAGGTGTGGCTGGGGTAGGCAGAACTCTGACTTAAGGCTCAACTCCTGTCTAGGTTATTATAATGCTCTTCACAAAGAAAGTGCCATTGTGTGTGAGCCCTCATGTAGAAAAGGTTCAGAATTTCCATTGAGATTCCCTCTCTCACCTTTAGGATATGTAGCAAAGTTCCATTTAATTTTTAAACATTGAAGGACTTCCTGGTTTTCTTTTTCCTATGACTGTGGCTCAATTCCCCTGTGGTCTAAGAATAGAATCTAGTTAATTTCAGGGTTTAACATTTGTAGACTTGATTCTTGGCCCCACCTATCATCTATTTGGGTAAAGAGACTATGACCACTTGAAAATAATGTATTCTGCACTTATTATGGAATGTTCCCTATATGTCCATTAGGTCACATTTTACCAATGTTTTGTCTGCTTTTTCTGTCAGATATTGAGAAAGGTATATTAAAATCTTCAAACAATGCTGCTCTACTCAACGTTGCATTGGAGAATTTACCAGTGTTAGAAGGCAAGAGAAACAAAAAGTATAAGAATTGAGGGGATAATTGTGACTATTCAAAGATAATACGATTGTTTACATAGAAAATCCAAAACAGTGTATAAATACCCTATTATAATTAAAAAGGCAATTTATAAATTTGAGATGGATTGTGTTTCCCATTGGACAGTTTCTGAAAGAAAACGTAGAACCTGTCAATCTTGGGGCAGGACATAGGGTGCACTAACCATTTAAAAGAATTCAGTGGGACTTCATAAAAATGTGACATTTCTCCTTATCTTATGACCATAAGAAAATGAAAAAGTGAACCACAGGCTGGGAAGTAAGATTTGCAATACACACACTGACAAAGACTTGTCAATAAAGAATTCCTGCTCATCAACCATAGAAAGTCTATTTATAAACGAATACTTCACAAAAGATTGACTGATGGCCAATAAGAACAGGAAAGGGTGCTCTACAGTATTATTTTCAGGAGCAGCAAGGCCTTTCCTAAAATGAAAACATACACACAAATCAGTATTCCCTAGATGGATGACGTCCTTATTTCTGAGGACAGCTTGAAGAACAGACTAGCATCAATGTAAAGTGATGGAATTCCTGACACTCAGAGGATGGACAATTGACCTCAAACTACAGTACAATTTCTAGGCATCATTCGGTCCTCTGAAGGCAGACAACTACCACACCCCTTCCTACACCACACAGGTTGCTTCCCAACACCTACCATAAAAGAAGAACATGAGAAACAGATAGGACTAGTAGGAAATAGCAAAAATCACATGTGGGGATTATCCTGAAACACACTGAACACATAACTAGTGTAAGGAAGTGTAGGGAACTAATAAGGACAGAGACTCAAGAGGTACTTCTTTGGGAAATGCCGTCTGAAATCGTCACACCTTGCTACCAGCAAATGAGGGCTCTGAGCATACCCTAGGGTTTGCTCACAAGGGTCTGCAACACCATCGCTGAGGACTGAAACTCTTCAGGACCTCAAAGCTTGCCTGATTGACTATTGGACTAAGAGATTCCCATGTTCTGAAAACAGATACCAACTCATTGAAAGGTTCATCTGGGCTCTCTCGGAGGCCCTACAAGAAGCTGAACCATTCACTGAAAATCAATTACACACACACACAAACACACACACACACACACACACACACACACACACTCCTGTCATTTCAGCAATTACTTAAACATTCAAGGTTCTTCCTACCTTTCCTTTTTCACATTGATATTTATACTCACATGAAATGTCATCATTTCTAATGAACACTGATGTCAAAATAGAGATCCATTGACACAATATTCACAAAATGGAACTTCCCTGCTGTCATTTTCAATATAGCGTTTTTTAAATTTCATACATATTTTAGGTTTTTGGTAACTTATACAGGAGAAGATCAGCATTGAAAAACTCTGAATACTGACAATGAGTTTTAAGCCTAGAGAACAAAAATTGTCCAATTTCATAGATAATAAGGAACCAAAGGCAAAGCATGGAAGCTGTCGAATAATTTTACACATGTGCATCCTCTATTATTCTACTACTGAGGGGCGTGTTTTATTACCACTAAACATGCATCAATTGTCTTCCACGTGCACCTGCACAGGTATAATGAATTACTACAGTAGAATGAAATGACTGGGAACTACTTAGCGGCATCTATAATGAACAACGAAATTTCGATCTTATATTCGGTGAACTTCCACTGTCTGTCCCTTTAGACAATGGACCCTAAACAGAAGGGGGAATGAACCACGAGAGACTATGGACTCTGGGAAATAAACTGAGGGCTTCAGAGGGGAGAGGGGTGGGGGATTGGGATGGGCCAGTGATGGGTATTAAGGAAGGTATATATTGCATGGAGCACTGGGTGTTATATGCAAATAATGAATCATGGAACACTACATCAAAAACTAAGGAAATACTGTATAGTGACTACCATATCATAATAAAAAATTATTATTAGAAAAAAATTAAAGGTAAAAAAAAAAAACCACTACAGCTTCTCTGTTTCAAGAACCATCACAATTGAGAAAAAACTAACTTCCAATCCCTAAAGCAAAACACAGACCAAATTCCATTTCACTCCCCTTTATTCACATTCTCTGTGGGTTCTAAGCTATTTCCCTAACTCCTTTCCTGCTGAACAGGGAGCCTCGCCTCGATCCCAGAACCCTGGGATCATAACCTGAGCCAAAGGCACATGCTTAACTGGCTGAGCCAGCCAGGAGCCCCAGCCATGTTTTTCTTAAGCAAAAGGACACTTTCTCACAATGCCTTCACATGACTTCACATGGTACCAGACACCTGCATTTGCCTCTAGGAGGTTGCAGATGAAGGCGATTGCAAACTCTCACAGTGGTTTATCAAATACAATGACCTGCCTGGTGACAGTGAAACTCTTATGAGCCCACGAGAGGGTGCTGTGACACTCAGCTGTGGCTGGGCTGGCACAGAGAACCAAATCCATTTCCCTGCCTGATGTCTGTGAGGAACAGATGCCCCCACTGTGAATGAGACCCTGCCACTGAGCTGTCCAGAGATGGCCATCCTCACGGAGGATGAGGATAAAGGACAATGCCTGAGGAGACCTCATCTGTCTCTTTTATCTTTTCATATTTTTGACAGTGGACAAATCACTGCCTAGGAGTCCCCAACTACCTTAGTCTCATCTGTGAATGGCCAAGAGGTTTTACAAAACACTTAAGATTTTGACCTCACAAATGCCCACAACCACTTACCATAGGGATTCAACATTAAGCAAAGATACTGTTCGTTGGAAGAGAGGTCCTGCCCACTGTTGTTTCTCACTTATATGCTCATCTTCCTTACCTCATGGTAACATAACCACCTTGATTCCTGCTTCCGTCTTCAGGAAGGCTGAGGTGACTTGAAGGGCATTACCCTGACATCGTTCTTTCTTAGCAATAAGATGTGGACATTTCCCTAGTCCTACACCCCCAAAGTTGAATCGGAATCAGGATTGAGGAGGCTGATGAGAGTTGAAGGTGTTTTCCTGTACACGGTGGTTTATTACCAATAAGGATGGGTCAGAGTCCTCGAAATTCCAGAACCTTTTCATTAATGCTTCCTACTCGTGAAAGATGATGTACATTGGTCTTTCCCTGTATAGTGTGGTGACTCAGAGAACAGTGCTTAGCCCTTTCGTCAGACTTCCACGACCACTTTGGGGTTGGCTTCCATATTCACAAAGGATGATGTTAGGGCTAAGAGGGTTCCTGTACACTGTTATTTCTTACAGATAAGTGTATGGCATTTTTGTTACATTGCCAGAGCCACTTATCGCAGTGCTTGCCGGCCTCCTGGGGATGAACCCTAAGCCTAGGTCGGCCCCCGAGGGGCCCTTCCCAAGGGGCCTGGTGCCACAACGCCGGGGATTGGGGCCCCCGAGCCCAGCGCCGGAGTCACCCTGCCGCCCCACAGCAACCCGGGCTGCTAGGGGCACCGACAGTCTTTCAGGGCGAGAGAACGGGCAGGGCCCTCCAAGCCCCCGGCGACTTTTGAAGGCCCCCCACGCCAAAACGCTTGGGCCCACACTCCCTCTCGCCAGTGCCCTCACCTCGGCCTGCCCCTCCGCCTGCTGCAGAGCTGGCGGAAAGGGCCTGCTGGAGTCCTGGGGGCTAACACTTACCCTAGGTCGGCCCCCAAGGGGCCCCTCCCAAGGAGCCTGGCACCGCAATGCTGGGGATTTGGGACCCCCGAGCCCCAGGGCTGGACTCACTCTGCCAACCCGCAAGCACCCAGTGCGCTAGGGGCATTGCCAGTCATTCAGGAAGAGAGAACGGGCAGGGCCCTCTGATCCCCCTGCGAACTTCGAAGGCCCCCCGTGCAAAACTCTGGCTCCCACGCTCCTGCTCGCCTGCTCCCTAATCTCGGCCCACCCCTCCGCTCGCTGCAGAGTTGGCAGATCCGGCCTGCTGGCTTCCTGGGGGCTAACCCTATCCCTAGGTCACCCCCAAGGGGCCCCTCCCAAGTGGCCTGGCGCCACATGCCAGGGATTGGGGACCCCCAAGTCCCAGCGCCGGACGCACCCTGCTGCCCCGCTGCCACATGGGGAGCTAGGGGTGTCGCCAGTCCTTCAGGGCTACAGAACGGGCAGGACCCTCCGAGCCACGTGCGACCTTCGAAGGCACCCCGATCCAAAGCCAAATGCTCTGGCCCACGCTCCCGATCGCCAGCTACCTCACCTCGACCCAAACCTCCATTCACTGCACATGGGCGGAATGAGCGTGCCAGTCTCCTGGGGGCTAACCCAAACCCTAGATCAGCCCCTGAGGGGCACGTCCCAAGGGGCCTGGCGCCACAACGCCAGGTATTAGGGACCCCCGAGCCCCAGCGCCGGACTCACCCTGCTGCCCCGCCGCCACCCGGGATGCTTGGGGTGCCCCTGGTCATTCAGTGCGGGAGAACGGGCAGGGCCCTCCGAGCCCACGGCGACCTTCGAAGGCCCCCCCATGAAAAACGCTTGAGCCCACGCTCCCGCTCCTCAGCGCCCTCACCTTGGCTCGCTCCTCCACTCGCTGCAGAGCCAGTGGATGAGGCCTGCCCTCCTCCTGGGGCTACCCATAACCCTAAGTTGGTCCCTGAGGGGCCCCTCCGAAGGGGCCTGGCACCGCAATGCCTGGGATTTGGGACCCCCGAGCCCCAGCGCCGGACTCACTGTGTTGCCCCGCCACCACCCGGGCCACTAGGAACACCGTTGGTCATTCTGGGAGGGAGAACTGGCAGATCCCTCCGATCCCCTGGCGACCTTCGAAGGCCCCCCGCGCCAAAACGCTTGGTCCCATGCTCCAGCTCGCCTGCGCCCTCACCTCGGTCCGCCCCTCCGCTCGCTGCACAGCCTGTGGATCTGGACTGCCAGCCTCCTGGGTGTTACCCTAACCTTTGGTGGGCGCCGGAGGGGCCCATCCCAGGTTCCTATTGCCGCAACACCGGGGATTCGGGACTCCCGAGCTCCAGCGCCCAAATCACCCTCCCGCCCTACAGCCACCTGGGCCCCTAGGGGCGCCGCCATTCATTCAGGGAGGGAGAATGGCAAGGGCCCTCCAAGTCACCGGCCACCTTCGAAGGCCCCCCGCACCAAAACGCTTGGGCCAACGCTCCCGCTGGCCAGCGCCCTTACCTCGGCCCTCGCCTCCGCTCCGCACACAGCTGGTGGATCGGGCCTGCGGGCCTTCTGGGGGCTAAGCCAAACCCTAGGTCAGCCCCCTATTGGCCCCTCCCTAGGGGCCTGGCGCCACAATGATGGGGATTGGGGACTCCTGAGCCCCAGCGCCGGACTCACCATGCCCCCCACTGCCACCCGGGCCACAAGGGGCACCCCCGGTCATTCAGGGCGGGAGAACGGGCAGGACCCTCTGAGCCCCTGGTGACCTTCGAAGGCCCCTCGCTCCAAAATTTTGGGCCCACGTTCCCGCATGCCAACGCCCTCATCTCAACCTGCCCCTCCGCTCACCGCACAGCCAGCAGATTGGGCCTACTGGCCTCCTGGGGGTAACCCTAACCCTAGGTCGGCACCCGAGGGGGCCCTCTCAAGGGGCCTGGGGCCGCAACGCTGGGGATTGGTGACCCCCGAGCCGCAGCGCCAGACTCACTTTGCTGCTCCACTGCCACCAGGGCAACAAGGGGCCCCTATGGTCATTTAAGGCGGGAGAACGGGCAGGGCCCTCCGAGCCCCCGGCAACCTTCGAAAGCCCCCCCAGGCAAAACGCTTCGGCCAACACTTCCGTTAACCAGTGCCCTCACCTCGGCCCACCCCTCCACTTGCTGCACAGCCTGCGGATCAAGCCTCCCAGCCTCCTGGGGGCTAACACTAACCCTAGGTAGGCCCGCTAGGGGCCCATCCCAAGGGGCCTGGCTCCGCAACAACGGGGATTTGGGACCCCGGAGCCCCAGCACCAGACTCACACTGCCGCTACGCTGCTCCCAGGGCTGCTAGGGGCGCTGCCGGTCATTCAGAGCTGGAGAATGGGCAGTGCCCTCCAAGCCACGGCAACTTTCGAAGGGTTCCCTCGCCAAAACGCTTGGGCCCACGCTTCCACTCTCCAGTGCCCTCACCTCGGCCCGCCCTTCCGCACGCTGCACAGCCAGCAGATCGGGCCTCCCAGCCTCCTGGGGGCTAACACTAACCCTAGGTAGGTCTCCTAGGGCCCCATCCCAAGTGGCCTGGCGCCGCAACGCTGGGTGTTGGAAACCCCCGAGGAGCAGCGCTGGACTTACCCTGCCGTCCCGCCGCCACATGGGCCGCTAGGGGCGCCGCTGGGCATTCAGGGCGGGATAACTGGCAGGGCCCTCCGAGCCTCCGGTGAAATAAGAAGGCCCCCCACACCAAAACGCTAGGTACCACGCTACCGCTCGACTGCGCCCTACCACGGTCAATCCCTCTGCTCACTGCACAGTCGGCGGATCGGGACTGCTGGCCTCCTGGGGGTTAACCTAACCCTAGGACAGTCCCCGAGGGGCCCCTCCCAAGGGGCCTGGCACCGCAACGCTGGGGATTGGGGAAACCCAAGCACGAGTGCCGGACTGACCCTGCCACCCCGCTGCCACCCAGGGAGCTAGGGGCGTCGCTGGTCCTTCATGGCGGGAGAATGTGCAGGGCCCTCCGAGCCCCCGGCGACCATCGAAGGCCCTAGCCCCAAAATGCTTGGGCCCACATACCCGCTCCCCTGCACCCTCACCTCGGCCCACCTCTCCACTCCCCACACAGTTGGGAGATCAGGCCTGCCGGCCTCCTGGGGGCTAACCCTAACCCTAGTTCAGTCCCTGAGGGCCCCTCCAAAGGGGCCTGGCGTTGCCACGCCAGGGATTGGGGACTCTCGAGCCCCAGCGCTGGACGCACCCTGCCGCCCTGCCGCTACCCGGGCCGCTAGGGACGCCGCCGGTCATTCAGGGCAGTAGAGCGGGCAGGGCCTCAGAGCTCCTGGTGACCCTCGAAGGCCCCCAGCGCCAAAACACTTGGGCCCACGAACCCTGTCGCCAGCGCCCTCACCTCGGCCCGCCACTCCACTCACTGCACACCTGGCAGATCGGGCCTGCCGACCTCCTTTGGTCTAACCCTAACACTAGGTCGGCCCACGAAGGCCCCTCCCAAGGTGCCTGGCGCAAAACACGCCGGGGTTTGGGGACCCCCGACCCTAGCGCTGGAATCACCCTGCAGCCCCACCGCCACCCTGGCCGCTAGGGGTGCCACCGGTCATTCAGTGCGGGAGAACGTGCAGTGCCCTCCGAGCCCCCAGCGAACATTGAAGGCCCATGAGCGAAAACTCTTGGGCCCACGCTCCCCCTCGTCAGCGTCCTCACCTCGGCCAGCACCTCCGTACGCCTGCCGGCCTCCTGGGGCTAACCCAAACCCTACTTTGGCGCCCAAGGGGCCTCTCCCAAGGGGCCTGGCACCGCCACGCTGGGGATTGGGGACCCCCGAGCACCAGCGCCTGATTCACCCTGCTGCCCCGCCACGACCCGGCCCGATAGGGGCGCCGTCCTCATTCAGGATGGGAGAACGGGAATGGCCCTCCGAGCCCCCGGCGACCTTCGAAGGCCCACCGCGCCAAAACGCTTGGGCTCTCGCTCCAGCTCGCCAGCGCCCTCAACTTGGCCCGCCCCTCCGCTCGCCACACAGCCGGCGGATCGGGCCTGCCGGCCACCTGGGACTAACCATAACCCTAGGTCGGTCCTCGAGGGGCCCATCCCAAGGGGCCTGGAGCAGCAACGCCTGGGATTGGGGACCCCCAAGCTCCAGCACTGGACTCACCCGGCTGCCCCACCGCCACCCAGGGTGCTAGGGGTGCCGCCGGTTATACAGGGCAGTAGAACGGGCAGGGCCCTCCGAGACTTCGACGACCTTCGAAGGCCCACTTTGCAAAATGCTTGGAGCCATGCTCCCACTCGCCAGCGGCCTCACCTCGGCCCGCCCCACCGTATGCCACACAGCCTGCGGATTGGGCCTGCCGGCCTCCTGGGGCTAACCCTACACCCAGGTCCCCCCCGAGGGGCCCCTTTCAAGGGGCCTAGCGCCACAACGCCGGGGATTGAGGACACCCAAGCCCCTGCGTGGGACTCACCCTGCCTTCCCGCCGCCACCCGGACCGCTAGGGGCGCCACGGTCATTCAGGGCGGGAGAACGGGCAGGGGCTTCCGAGCCCCTGGCGACATTCGAAGGCCCCCCGCACCAAAACGCTTGGGGTCACGCTCCTGTTTGTCAGCGCCCTCTTCTCAGGCCGCCCTTCCGCTTGCCGAAAGCTAGCGGATCGGGCCGGCCTGCTTCCTGGGGGCTAACCCTAACCCTAGGTCGGACCCCGAGGGGTCCCTTCCAAAGGCCTGGCGCCACAATGCCGGGGATTGGGGACCCCCGAGCCCTAGCGCTGGACTCACTCTACTGCCCCTCCCCTACCGGCCCCTAGGGGCGCCACCGGTTATTCAGGGTGGGAGAACCTGTAGGGCGCTTTGGGCCCCCGGCGACTTTCAAATGCCCCCAGCGCCAAAACGCTTAGGCCCACGCTCCCGCTCGCCAGTGCCATCACCTCTGCACGCCACTTCACTCGCCGCACACCTGGCCGATCAGGCCTGCCAGCCTCCTGGGGGCTAACCCTAACCCAAGCTCGGCACCCAAGGGGCCCCTCCAAGCGGCCTGGCGCCGCAATGCCAGGGAATGGGGACCCCCAAGCCCCATTGCCAGTCTCATCCTGCCGCCACGCCACCACCCAGGCTGCTAGGGGTGCCGCTGGTCATTCAGGGTGGGAGAACAGGAAGGGCCCGCTGAACCCCCGATGATTTCGAAGGCCCCCCGTGCCAAAACACTTGAGCCCACGCTCTTGCTCTCAACCGCCCTCACCTGGGCCCACGCCTCCACTTGCCGCACAGCCGGCGGATTGGGCCTACTGGCCTCCTGGGGGCTAACAATAACACTTGGTTGGCCCCAGAGTGGCCCATCCCAAGGGCCCTGGATCCGCAACGCCTGGGATTGGGGACCCCCGAGCCCCAGCACTGGACTCACCCTGCCGCCCCTCTGCAACCCGCACCGCTAGGTGCGCCATCGGGCATTCAGCGCGGTACAACGGGAAGGGCACTCTGAGCCCCCAGCGACTTTTGAATGCCCCCCACGCCAAAACTCTTGGGCCCACGATTCCACTCAACAGCGCCCTCACCATGGCCCGCCCCTCTGCTCGCCACACAGCTGGGAGATCGGGTCTGCCGGCCTCCTGGGGGCTAACAGTAATGCTCGGTCGGCCCCCTAGAGCCCTTCCAAAGTGGCCTGGCGCCCCAACACCGAGGGCTGGGGACACCGAGCCCCAGCGCCTGACTCACCATACCGCCCGTCCTCTACCCGGGCCGCTAGGGTAGCCGCCGGTCATTCAGGGCGGAAGAACGTGCAGGGCCCTCTGAGCCTCCGGCGACCTTTGAAGGACCCCCACGCCAAAACACCTGGGCCCATGCTCCCGCTCGCCAGTGGCCTCACCTCCGCCTGACCCTCCGTTCGCCGCACAACTGGTGGATCGGGCCTGCCGGCCTCCTGGAGGCTAACCCAAACCCTATGTCAGCCCCCAAGGGGCCCCTCCCAAGGGGTCTGGTGCTGCAATGCCGGGGATTAGGGATCCCCGAGCCCCAGCACCGTACTCACCCTGCCGCCCCTCCGCAACCCGAGCCGCTAGGTACGCAGTTGGGCTTTCAGCGAGGTAGAACGGGAAGTGCGCTCTTAACCCCCAGTGACTTTCGAATGCCCCCACGCCAAAATGCTTGGGCCCGGGCTCCCGCTCGACAGCGCCCTCACCTCGGCCTGCCCCTCTGCTGGCTACACAGCTGGCGGATCAGGCCTGCCAGCTTCCTGGGGGCTAACCCTAAACCTAGGTCGGCCCCCGATGGGCCCCTCCCAAGGAGCCTGGAGCTGCAAGGCCTGGGATTGGGGACCCCCGAGCCCCAGCGCCGGACTCATACGGCCGCCCCACCGCAACCTGGGGTGCTAGGGGCGCCGCCGGTTATTCAGGGCAGAAGAACGGGCAGGGCCCTCCAAGCCCCCGCCGACTTTTGAAGGCCCCCCACACTAAAACGCTTGGGCCCACGCTCCCACTCCCCAGCGCCCCCACCTCGGCCCGCCCCTCCGCTCGCCGCACAGCTGGTGGATCGGGCCTGCCGGCCGCCTGGAGCTAACCATAACCCTAGCTTGGCTCCTGAGGGGCCCATCCCAAGGGGCCTGGCGCCACCATGCGGGGGATTGGGCACCCCCAAAGCAACCTGCCGGACGCACCCTGATGCCCCGCCACCACCCGGGCCGCTAGAGGCGCCGCCGGTCATCTGGGTTGGAGAATGGGCAGGGCCCTCCGAGCCTCCGGTGACATTTGAAGTCCTCCCACGCCAAAATGCTTTGGCCCACGCTTCCGCTCACCAGCGCCCTCACCTCGGCCAGCCCCTCCACAAGCCGCACAACCGCCGGATCGGGCCTGCCGGCCTCCTGGGGACTAACAGTAGGTTGGATGTGGAGGGGCCCCTCCCAGGGGTCTGGCGCCACCACGACAGGGATTGGGGACCCCCGAGCACCAGCGCCAGACTCACCCTGCCACCCTGCCGCGACCCGGCCCGCTAGGGGCGCCGTCCTCATTCAGAGTGGTAGAATGGGCAGGGCCCTCCAGTCCCCTGCGACCTTCAAAGGCAACCCGCACCAAAATGCTAGGTCCCACGCTCCCGCTCACCAGCACCCTCACCTGGGTCCGCCACTCCGCTCTCCACACAGCTGGTGAATAGGGCCTGCTGGCCACCTAGGGGCTAACCCTAACTCTAGGTTGGCCCCCGAAGGGCCCCTCCTAAGGGGCCTGGCGGCCCAATGCTGGGGATTGGGGACCCCCAACCCCATCGTCAGTTACACCCTGCCGCCCCGCCCCACCCGGACCGCTAGGGATGCCACCGTTCATTCAGGGTGGGAGAACGGGCTGGGCCCTCCGAAAACTGCCGATCTTCGAAGGCGCCCCAAACGAAAACACTTGGGCTCAGGCTCATGTTCACCAGCACCCTCACCTCGGCCCAACTCGCCGCTCGACGCACAGGTGGTGTATCGGACCTGCTGGACTCCTGGGGGCTAACCATAACCATAGGTCGGCACCCCTGGGGCCCTTCCCAAGGGGCCTGGCATCGCAACGCTGGGGATGGGGACACTGAGCCCAAGTGCCAGACTCACCCTGCTTCCCTTCAGCCACCCAAGCCGCTAGGGGCCCACCGTTCAATCAGAGCAAGAAAATGGTTAGGGCCCTCCGAGCACCCGCTGACATTCAAAGGCCCCCCGTGCTTGGCTTGGGCTCATGCTAAGGCTCGCCAGCGCCCTCACCTCGGCCCAACCCTTCGCGTGTTGCACAGCCGCTGATTGGGACCACTGGCCTTCTGGGGGCTAACCGTAACCCTAGATTGACCACCGAGGGGCCCATCCCAAGGGGCCTGGCGCTCCAACGCCGGAGATTGGGGATCCTGAGCCTCAGCACCTGACTCACCCTGCCACCCAGCTGCCACCCAGGGGCTTGGGGTGCTGCCGTTCATTCAGGGCGGGAGAACAGGCAGGGCCCTCCGAGACACGGCGACCTTCAAAAGCCCCCCGCGCCAAAACACCCGAGCCCACGCTCCCGCTCACCAGCGCCCTCACCTCGGTCCGACACTCCAGTCTCCACACAGCTGGCGAATAGGGCCTGCCGGCCTCCTAGGGGCTAAACCTAACCCTAGGTTGGCCCCCGAGGGGCCCCTCCCAAGGGGCCTGGCGCCGCAACACCGGGGATTGGGGATACCCGAGCCGCAGCGCCTGACTCACCCTGCCGCCCCGCTGCCACCTGGGCAGCTAGGGGCACTGCCGGTCACTCAGGGAGGAGAATGGGCATGGCCCGCCGAGTCCCCAGAAACATTAAAAGGCCCCCGGAGCCAAAATGCTTGGGCCCAAGCTCCCTCTCGACAGAGACCTCACCTCGACCCACCACTCCATTCGCCGCACAGCTGGCGGATTGAGCCTGCTGGCGTCCTGGGGGCTGACCCTAACCTAGGTCAGCCCCCGAGGGGCCCCTCCCAAGGGGCCTGGCGCCGCAACACAGTGGATTGGGGACCCCTGAGACCCAGCGCCGGACTCACCTGCTGCCGCGCCACCACCCAGGCCGCTAGGGGAGCCACGGATCATTCAGTGTGGGAGAACTGGCAGGGTGCTCCATTTCCCCTGCGACCTTCAAAGCACCCTTGTGCAAAAAGGTGGCTCCCACGCTCCTGCTCACCAGCGCCCTCCCCTTGGCCCGCCCCTCTGGTTGCTGCAGAGCTGGTGGATAAGGCCTGCCGGGCTCCTGGGGGCTAACCAAAACCCTAGGTCGGCCCCATGGGGGACATCCCAAGGGGCCTGGTTCTGTAACGCTGGGGTTTGGTGACTCAGAGCCCCAGATCCAGACTCACCCTGCCGCACTGTCGCCACCCGGGCCGCTAGGGACGCCGCAGGTCATTCAGGGCGAGAGAAGGGCCAGGGCCTTCTGAGCCCCCGGTGACTTTCAAGGGCTCCCTGGTCCAAAACGCTGGTGCCCACGCTCCCACTCCCCACGCCCTCACCTTGGCTTGCCCCTCAGCTCTCAGCCCAGCGGGCGGATTGGGCCTGCCGGCCTCCTGGGTCTTAACCCTAATCCTAGGTCGGCCCCTCAGGGGCCCCTCCCAAGGGTCCTGCTGCTGCTACACTGGGGATCGGGAACCCCAAGCCCCAGAGCCAGAATCACCCTGCCTCAATGCCGCCACCCGGGCCTCTAGGGGCGCCGCCGGTCATTCAGGGCGGGAGAACGACAGGGCCCTGGAGAAACCAGCGACATTTGAAGCCTCCCACGCCAAAATGCAGGGGCCCACGCTCCCGCTCGGCAGCGCCTTTACCTCTGCCCGCCCACCTCTCGCCGCCCAGCCAGAGGATTGGGCCTGCCAGCCTCCTGGGGGCTAACTCTAACCCTAGGTCAGCCCACGAGGAGCTCCTCCCAAGGGGCCTGCCCCCGCAACGCCGGGGATTGGGGATCCCCAAGCCACAGTGCAGGACTCACCCTGCTGCCCCACCGCCAACGGAGCCACTAGGGGCGCCGCTGGTTATTCAGGGCAGGAGAAAGGGCAGGGCCCTCCGAGCCATGGCAACATTGCAAGGCCCAGGGCGCCAAAACCCTGGGGCCCATGCTCCCGCTCGCCATCGCCCTCAACTCGGCCCACACCTCTGCCCTTCGCACAGCTGGCAGATCTGGCCTGCCGGCCTACTGGGCGCTAACCCTACACCCTAGGACGGCCCCTGAGGGTCCCTTCCTAAACGTGCCGCTAGGGGCACCACCATTCATTCAGTGTTGGAGAACTGGCAGGGCCCTCCGAACTCCCTCCAACCTTCGAAGGTGCCCGGAACCAAAACGCTTCGGTCCAGGCTCATGTTCACCAGCACCCTCACCTCAGCCCACCGCTCCAATCACCGCACATGTGGTGTATCGGGCCTGCCGGCCTCCTGGGGACTAACCCTAAGTGTAGGTCAGCCCCTGAGAGGCACTTCCTGAGTGGCGTGGCTCCGCAATGCCGAGGATGGGGACCACAAGCCCATGTGCCGGACTCACCCTGTTGCCCTTCAGCCACCCGAGCCGCTAGGGGCCCTGCTAGTCATTCAGAGCGGGAGAACGGGCAAGGCACTCCGAGGCCCCGGCGACTTTCGAAGGCCCTCCTGCACCAAAATGGTTGGGCCCATGCTGCCGCTCACCAGCGCCTTCACATTGGCCCACTCCTCCGATCGCCGCACAGCCGTTGCATCGGTCCTGCTGGCCTACTGGGGTCTAACCCTAAACCCTAACCCCTAACCTTAAACCCTAAACCTTAACCCCTAACCCTCACCCTAACCCTAACACTAACCCCTAACCCTTACCCTAACCCTGACCCTAACCTAAACCTAACCCTAAACCCTAATCCTTAAACCCTAAACCCTACATTAACACTAAACCCTAAATCCTAACCCCTAACCCTAAACCCGAAACCCTAAACACTAAACCCTTACCTTAACCACTAAGCCAAACCCCAAACCCTAACCCTAAACCCTAACCATACCCCGACCCCTATCATAACCCTAACCCTACCCCTTCAGCTAACCCTACCCCTAACCAGTAACGTAACCCTAACCCTTACCCTAACCCATACTCTAACCCTAACTTTAACCCATACCCTAACCCGAACCCTAACCTGTACCCTAACCCTAACACGTACTCTAACGCGTACCCAAACCTGTACCCTAACCCTAACCCTAAACTGTACCCTAACCCATAACTTAAACTGTACCCTAAACTTAACCCTAACAAGTACCCTAACCCATACCCTAACCTTAACCCTGAACCCTGACCATAACCCATACCCTAACTCGTACCATACCCGTACCCTAACCGTACCCGTACCCTAAACCTAACCCATACCCTAACCGTAAACCTAAACCCTAAACCGTAACCCGTACCCTAACCCTAACCAGTACCCTTACCTTAACCTTAACCCATACCCTAACCTGTACCCTATCCCTAACCCGGACCCTAACCCATACCCTAACCCATACCTAACCCTAACCTGTACCCTAACCCGTACCCACACCCATACCCTAACCCTAAACTGTACCCTATCCCTATCCCTAACCCATTCCCTAACCCGTACCCTAACCCTAACCCTAAACCATAACCTGGCCTGTACCATAACCCTAAACTGTACCCTAACCCTAACCCGTACCCTAACCCGTACCCTAAACCGTACCCTAATCTGAATGCCAACACTAACCATAACCGTACCCTAATGCGTACCCTAACCAGTACCCTAACCCTAATCCGTACCCTAAACCTAACCCCTACTCCAACCCTAACCCTAACCCTAAACCCAAACCCTAAACCCTAACCCGTACCCTGAACCCTAATCTGTACCCTAACCCATAACGTCTAACTTGTAACCCCTAAACCCAAACCTAACCCATACCCTCTCCTTACCCTAACCCTAAACCCTACCCTCTCCCATACCCTAACCATAATCCATACTCTAACCTTAACCCGTACCCTAATCCGTACCCTAACCCCGGGGATTGGGTACCCCTGGAACACACCACGGGACTCAGCCTGCCACCCCTCAGGAAACCATGCCCCTTGGGGCGCCGCAGAGCATCCCGTTCAGGAGAACTGGTAGGGCCCCTCTGAGACCCCAGCGATCCTCGGCGGCCCCCTACACCCCAACCCTGAGGCCCACGCTCATCCCGCCCCACGCCTTCCCTTCAGCTTGCCACTGAGCGCGTCGCAGAGCCGGCAGATCAGGCCTGCCGGGTTCCTGGGGCCTAGACCTGACACTAGTTTGGCTGGGTAGGGCCCCTCCCCTGGGTCCCGGTGCCACAGCCCCAGGTACTGGGGACACCTGAGCCCCACTGCAGGATAAAGCCTGCCAGCCCACAGGAAACCGTGCCCCTTGGGAGGCTGTAGAGCATTCAGGGCGGGAGAACCAGGAGGGCCCCCAGAGTCCCCTGCGAACTTCAGTGATCCCTAAACCCAAGCTTGAAGCCCATGCTCACCCCACCCCACACCCTCACCTCAGCCCGCGGCAGTGCTCGCCACATAGCGGGCAGATCTGGCCTGCGGGGTTCCTGGGCCCCAACCCTAACCCTAGTTCATCTGTGGAGGGGCCCCTCCCCAGGAGCCTGGAGCCAGAGCCGCGGGGATTCGGGACACCTGAGCCCCACAGCAGGACTCAGTCTGCCACCCCGCAGGAAACCGTGCGCCTTGGGAGGCCATAGAGCGTTCAGGGTGGGAGAACCAGGAGGGCCCTCCTGAGCCACCAGCGAACGTTGGCGGCCTCCCGCAACCCAACCCTGAAGCCCACGCTCACCCTCCCTACACCCTCACCTCAGCCCATGTAGCTCGCCATACAGCCAGCAGATCGGGCCTGCGGGGCTCCTGGGGCCTAACCCTAGCCCTAGGTCGGCCGCGGGTGTGGGGGACTCCCAGGGGCCTTACACCACAGCCCCAGGGAATTGGGGTACCTGTACCACACCGCAGGACTCAGCTTGCCACCGGAAAGGAAACAGTGCCCCTTGGGGCTCTACGGAGCCTACAGGGCATGAGAACATGGGGAGGCCCCCAGGGCCTATCCCCACTTTTGGCAGCCCCCCGTGCCCCAACCCTGAGGCCTATGTTCAACATCCCCCATGGCCTCCTCTCAGCCCTCCACAGAGCTCGCTGCACAGCCTGCAGATTGTCCTTGCCGGGCTCCTGGACCCTAAACCTTACACTAGGTTAGCCACAGAGGGGCCCCTCCCCAGGGTCCTGGCACCCTACTCCGGGGGATTGGGGACACACAAGCCCCACTGTAGGACTCAGCCTGCAGCCCACAGGAAACTGTGCCGTTTTGGGGCACAACAGAGCATTCAGTGCAAGAGAATTGGGGCACACCTGAGAGCCCCTTCTGGTGAACCCCGACATTTGTGGGCCATTCCGGATGAAACCCCAAGGCTCACACTCACCCACGCTTGTGCCCTCATCTCAGTCGGCCTGGGAGTTCTCTGAGCACTGGGCAGTTTGGACCTGCTGTCTCTTGAGGCCTAACCTAACCCTGGGTCTTCTGCTGAGGGTCCCTCCCTGTTTGCCTGCCTCCAAGGCACCAGGCATTGGGCTCACCTCTGCACGACTAGAGGACTCAGCCTGCCCCACAGCAGGAAACTGTCATTTGGGGCTGCAGCAAGGATTCATAGGAAAATCGGAGGGCCCTCCTCAGCCCATCGCAGGCAACCCCCACTTTCAGAGATCTCCCCGGATCCAATTAGTAGCTTCAAACTGACCTTTAAACTTGCTCTCCAAGGAGATCTTTTGAAATTATCCACACTTCCAACCGATGGCACCATCCAGCTTCAGAGACTTACCCAGCTTTAGGTCTTGAGATGGATTAAAATGGGAAGTCACTTCACTGATGACGACGTACTGGTGACCAAAAGATACATGCATAGATGCTTCATATCACTTGGCTTCAGGGAAATGCAAATCTAAACCCCTATAGATGCCATATCACACGAGGCCGAATATCTAAAAATAAGAAGACATGAAACTATATATGTTGGAGAGGATGTGGAGAAATGGGAACACTCTTACACCCCTGTACAAATGCAGTCCAGTACAGCCACTCTTGAAAATGGTACAGAGTTTCTTCAAGAAGTTATAATAAAGCTACCCTATGTCCCAGCAATTGCACTACTGGGTATTTACCCCAAAGATACAGAGGTAGTGAAGATGGGACACATGCACCACAGTGTTCAT
Organism: Ursus americanus; assembly: GCF_024610735.1. Lineage (NCBI taxonomy): Eukaryota > Metazoa > Chordata > Mammalia > Carnivora > Ursidae > Ursus > Ursus americanus. The sequence continues at coordinate 491,917 of NC_142137.1, forward strand.
AGCAGCAATATCCATAATAGACAAGCTGCAGAAGGAGTGCAGATGACCATGGATAGATGAATGGATAAAGAAGATATGGATCATATCTATAGTGGAATATTACTCAGCCATCAGAAAGGATGAATACTTACCATCACACCTACCTGGGTGGAGCTGGAGGGTATTATGATGAGTGGAATAAGTCAATGAAAGAAAGACAATGATCATATGCTTTCACTCCTATGTGGAATATCAGAAACAAGGAAGGTGACCATAGGGGAAGGAAGGGAAAATAGAATGGGAAGTCATCAGAGAGGGAGAAAACCCATGATGGACTCTTAACTATCACAAGAAACTGATGATTGCTGGAGGAGAAGTTTGGGGGGGTAACTGGGTGAGTAGCATTAAGGAGGTCACACGATACAATGAGCACTGGGTGTTACACACAACTGAAAATTGATTGAAGACTACATCTGAAACTAATGATGTACTGTAAGTTGGCTAATTGAATTTAAATTAAAGAACAAAAGACCTTGAATAAACAATCCTAAACATTTGTATGGAACCACTAAAGATTCCGAACAGCCAGTGCAATGTGGAAAAGAAAAACAAAGCTGGAGGACTCACAATTTCAGATTTCAGGTTATACTACAAAGCTGCAGGCATCCTAACAAGAGAGTATGGCACAAAAATAGACACAGCGACCAAAGGAACAGGATACAAGTTCAAACAGAAACCAATAATTATGTGGTCCATGAATCTTCCACAAAGCAAGCAACGATATCAAAAGGGAAAAGGACAGTCTCTACAACAAATTTTGTTGGGAAAACTAGACAGCTACGCACAAAAGAATGAAATTAGACTGCTTTCTTACACAATACAGACAAACACAAAACAGTTTCAAGACCTCAATATGAGACCTGAATCCATAAAAATCCTACAGTAGGGAAGACAGTAACTTCTTGACATGGACCATATTAACGTTTTTCTAGACTGTGTCTTGAGGCAAAGGAAATGAAAGCAAAAATAAACTATTGGGAATACAGCAAAATAAAGTTTCCACATGGCAGAAGAACAATGAAAACGTAAAAATAGTAAGACAACTTACTCAAAGGGAGATGATATTTGCAAAGATCATATGCAATAAAGGGATAGTGTCCAAAACATATACAACTGATACTACTCGACCCCCAAGAAACAAATAATCCAGTTAAAAAATAGGCAGAAGACATGGACAGACATTTCTCCAAAGAAGAAATACAAATGGCCAACAGTCCCGTGAAAAGATGTTCACCATCACCCATCATCAGGAAAATGTGAATCCAAAGGACAATGAGGTAATACCTCAAACCTGTCAGAATGGCTAACATCAAAAGCACAACAAAGAACAGGTGTTGAGAGGATGTGGATAAAGGGGAATCCTCGTGAACTGTGGGTGGGAATGCAAATTGTGGTGGCCACCGTGGAAAACAGTATGAAGGTTATTGAAAAAATTAAATATAAAACTACCCTACGATCCAACAATCACACTACTTGTATTTACCCAAAGAATAGGAAAACAGTAACGTAAAAGGATACGTGCACCCCTATGTTCCTTGCACCATTATTTAGAATATCACAATATGGAAGCAACCCAAGTGTCTGTAGAAAAATTGACAAATGAGATGATAGATGTGTATTCACACACACGCACGTGCACACACACACACACACACACACATACACACACACAATGGAGTATTACTCGGCTTGAAAAAGAATGAAACCTTCCATTTGCAGCCACATGAATGGAGCTAGAGAGTATTATCCTAACTAAAATCAGGCATTCAGAGAAAGACAAATCCCATAAGATGTCACTCTAATAGGGAATTTAAGCAACAAACAAAAATAAATAACTAAAAGAGAAAAAGGAGACACACCAAAATACAAACTCTTAACAATAGAGAACAAACGGATGGTTACAAGAGGAGGTGGATAGAGGGTTGAGTGGAATAGGTGAAGGGGATTAAGAGGACACTTTTCTTGATGACCACTGAGTAATTTATAGAATTACTGAATCACTCTATTGTACACCTGAAACGAATGTAACACTGTATGTTAGCTCTACTGGAATTAAAATAAATTTCTAAAAAAGATTTTTTCTTTCAGGAACCTCTTTGAAAAAGCTTTTCCTGTGCACTGTGCATAAGCCCTACTTGGGAGGATTCGCTCTACAATAATTATTCACTACATGAATCAAATTCAGATTTCACTGAGTTCTTACCGTGGATCCCAGCCCATGGGAGCCATGGTCCTTTTCAGTCCAGGCTCAGCACCAATGCATTCAAGATTGGAAGTAGAGACACATGTCACTTCACAGTCCAGAAAGCTATTATTGTTTTTGTTTCAGTGTGAGAGACTCACAGACTTTGGGACAGGTTTCAGAGCAGGTTTATTATGGATCCTGGATCTCTACTTCAGTGTTCATTGCCTGGATCCATTTGGCTAATAGGTTCCCTGTGGATGGGCTTGCTTCCAAGCACATACATGGAAGATGCAAAGGTGGGTGGGCTTGGTGCTGGACAGGAAGAAGACCAAAAGCAGACAAGGGTCCGACCCCTCCCCTGATCCAGGAATTGCTACGGGAGAGGGTACGTGAGGTAGAATCCATGCGAAACTCCAAGGTCACCAGCTGAACACAGGAGGCACAGGTCAAGGGATCTGGAGATGCAGGGGTTGAAGGCTGCTCTGAGCTACCTCTGGGAGGAAGGGAGGGAAGGAATGAGAAGGAGACACTGCCTGCCTCTGGCCCATGCCAGCTACCCACCACTCTGACACGCATCAGTCTATGAGCTGACACAGCCTGGGCTCAGGAAGGGCTGGCTCGTGTCCCTCAATCCTCAGTGGGACAGCTGGCCCCAGGGCTCAGAGACATGCTGAGGGAGATGAGAGGGAAAGCTGCCCCACCCAGGTCATCCCCTCCTTGAGCAGACAGCCCTTCAGAACTTCTAAAAAAAACCCACTGACGGGGTTGAAAGACATGCCATGGATGAACTAAGGCATAGAGATATGTAAAATGACATTCAGTTTTAAGTTCAGGGCTGTCATCTCAGGAAGTGGGGAGAGCTTCCCTAAGAAGACTGAGGGGCGGGCAGGCCATGCTGAAAAGGGAGACATGGCTCTCCTGATTGGGGACATGTAGCCCCCTTCCAGTGCAGGGCATCACCCTCACATTACACGAGATCCATGGAAGTGTTCCATCAGGGCCAGATATTTGTCTCAAGACGGGTACCCTGGCATTGGACTGCACAGGGCACCAGGGACGAGGGCCAGATGGAGGACGGACAATACCCCGGAGGCCATGGGGCAAGAGCAGAGGCACATGACCTTGAAGATGATGATGAAATGCAGGAGGTGGCAGCATGGAGCCGGCCTGAAAGTGCCATGGGAGCAGTGCCCACAGCTACACTGACTGGGTGCCTTCTGTGCCAGGTGTGGCTGACTTCAGTGGGCTCCAGACTAGTCCTGACCACAACTCTAGGAAGTGTTCACCACCCCCGGCCTCCTCTCCCCTTGCAGCTGCTAGGAATCATGGTCACAGACCCTGGTCAGCTTTCGTGGAAACCAAGCAGTGGCTCCCACGCACGCTGCACCTCTGGTGGTGGTCCAGTGTGACCCTCGTGCCTGGCCAGACACTGATGTCTACCTGTCTCCACACAAATCCACAGACAGGAGGGTGTCCCTGAATTCCACAGCACATGATGAGACAGATCCACAGAACCCAACACCCAGTGGGTCACTCGGGACCTCACCTATGGTCATGGAGCTCACCATACCCTATTTCTGTCACTTCCCACAGAAATCCTGGTTCTGATCCCCCACAATACCAAACATCCTGGTTGCTGACCTGGGGTCATGCCATGAACCCACATGGCACCTTTCTTTAAGTGAAGACTATGCCTACACCTCCTAGAAAATATTTCTAATGAAGTACCAGTCCATCAGGACTACGGTGTGAACAGTAGCACACAGCCTGCATGGTAGTAGTCAGTAATTCTAACGAGGGTTAACCCCAGCCCCCGTCTCACAAAACCTTCCTCCATCCCCACTGAACTCATGGTCTGCCCTCAGAAAACCCTCCAGGAAACAAACCTTTCATCTGAATGCTCTTTTCACCTTCTGCTTCAAATCTTGTCCAACCACAATGATATGAAACTAGAAATCAGTCTCAAGAAAAAAATGGGACAGTCAAAAATAGGTGGAGATTGGGGGGCCTGGGTGGCTCAGTTGTTAAGGATCTGCTTTCAGCTCAGGTCGTGATTCCAGGATCCTGGGATCTACCCCGAATCAGGCTCCTTACTCAGTGGGAAGCCCACTTCTCCCTCTCCCACCACCCTGCTTGCGTTCCCTCTCTCGCTGTCTCACTCTCTGTCAGATACTTAAATAATCTTAAATAAATGTGTGGAGATTTAACAACATGCTACTGAACAACCAACAGTCAAAGAAGAAATCAAAAAAATTTTAGAAGTACCTTGACACTGATGAAAAAGACAACTTACAAAAACTTATGGGATGCAGCAAAAGTAGCTTTATGGGGGACATTCATAGAAATTCAAGTCTTCATCAATCCATGAGAATGCTCTCCAATAAACAACCTGATTTATGTGGTAAAGAATTAGAAAAAAAAAAAAGAACAAACAAAGCCACAAATTAGTAGAAATAAGGAAATAACAAAAAGGAATGCATTAATAAATCCAACGGAGACTAAAAGGACAAAAAAAATGAAAATGAGAGCTGCCTTTTTTGGAAAGATAAACAAAACTGACAAACTTAGTTAGACTCACCAAGAAACACAGAGGACTCGAATACAATCAGGAAAGAAAGATAATGGATTCCTGTATCATATCAAAATCAAAAGAGCTCTTCAAACGTGGACACAACAACTTCTTGCAAGCCACGTCTCTAAAGGCAAAGGAAATAAAAGCAAAAATGAACTATTGGCACTTCATCAGGATAAAAACTTCTGCTCGGCAAAGCAAATGATCAAAAAAACAAAAAGGCATCCTATGGAATTGAAGAAGATATCTGCAAATAATATTACAGATAAAGGGCTGGTATCCAAGATCTATAAAGAACGCCTCAAACTCGACACCCAAAAAATGGGCAGAAGACACAAAGAGATACTTCTCCAGAGAAGACATACAAATGGCCAACAGACACATGAAAAAATGCTCCACATCACTTGCCATCAGGCAAATACAAATCAAAACGACAATGAGATACCACCATACACCAGTTAGAATGGTTAAAATTAACAAGGCAGGCGGCAACTGGGTGGCACAGTGGTTAAGCGTCTGTCTTCGGCTAAGGGCGTGATCCTGGCATTATGCGATCGAGCCCCACATCAGGCTCCTCCGTTATGATGCTGCTTCTTCCTCTCCCACTCCCCCTGCTTGTGTTCCCTCTCTCGCTGTCTATCTCTATCTCTGTGGAATAAATCAATAAAATCTTGAAAAAAAATTAACAAGACAGGAAATAAAAAAAAGTCAGAGAGGATGTGGAGAAAGCATAACCATCTTACACTACTCGTGAGGATTCAAGCTGGTATAGCCACTTTTGAAAACAATATGGAGGTTCCTCACGACGTTAAACACAGAGCTATCCTATGACCCACCAATTGCACTACTGGGTATCTACCGCATAGACACAGAGTAATGAAAAGAAGGGGCACCTGTATCCCAATGTTCATAGCAGCAATGTACATAATAGCCAAACTGATGAAGGAGCCAAGGTGTCCTTCAGCAGATGAATGGACAAAGAAGATGTGGTTCATCTACACAATGGAATATTACTCAGTCATCAGAAAGGATGAATACCCCCCATTTGCACCAACGTGGATGGACCAGGAGGGGATTATGCTAAGTGAAATTAAGTCAAGCAGAGAAAGACAATTATCATATGGTTTCACTCCTATGTGGAACGGAAGGAATAGCATGGAGGACATTAGAAGATGGAAGGGAAAAGTGAAGGGGGGAATGAGAGGCGGAGATGAATCATGAGAGACTACTGAAACTGGGAAACAAACTGAAGGCTGCAGAAAGGGAGGGGAAGGGGAATGGGTTATCCTGGTGATGGGTATTAAGGAGGGTACATATTGGGGCACCTGGGTGGCACAGCGGTAAAGCGTCTGCCTTCGGCTCAGGGTTATGGGATCGAGCCCCACATCAGGCTCCTCCGCTGTGAGCCTGCTTCTTCCTCTCCCACTCCCCCTGCTTGTGTTCCGTCTCTCGCTGGCTGTCTCTATCTCTGTCGAATAAATAAATAAATTCTTTTTTTTAAAAAAAGGAGGGCACGTGTCATAATGAGCACTAGGTGTTATATGCAAACAATGAATCATGGAACACTACATCAAAAACAAATGAAGTACTCTAGGGTGACTAACATCATTTTAAAAATGAGAAAGATATGAAATCCATACAGGAAAACTGTCACTATTTGCAAATGACATGAAATCCCGAAAGATTCCACACAAAAAAACTGTTAGAATAAACAAATTCAAGAAAGCTGCAGGATATAAAGTCGATATACAGAGACCTGTTGTCTTTATTTTTTTCAGATTTTATTTATTTATTTATTTATTTATTTATTTATTTATTTGACAGGAAGAGAAAAAGCAGGAGCAGGGAGAGTGTCAGAAAGAGGGAGAAGCAGACCCTCGCTAAGCAGGGAGCCCAACATGGGGCTGGATCCCAGAACTCTGGGATCATGACCTGAGCTAAAGGCAGACGCTTCACCTATGGAGCCACACAGATGACCCAACTTGTTGCATTTCTGTATACTGATGACATACTTTCGCAAAGAGAAATAAAAAAGCAATGCCATTTACAATTGCATGAAAAAAAAATCTAGGAATAAAAGTAACCAAGAATGAGAAAGACATAGTACACTCAACACATGGCAGAAAAGAAATGAAAAACACGTGTGTCGAGGGGGGCAGAATGTATGGGTCAAAGATTTGGAAGGCAACACACACAAATGGAAGCTTACGCCATGCTCCTTAACTGGAAAAGTTAATTATGTGAACATGTCCATCGTACCCAAAGCAATCGACAGATGTGATGAAATCCTTATCTGAATTCCAGTGGCATTATTCGAAGAAATAGAAAACAGTCCTCAAACTTGTATGGAATCACAAAAGACCCCAAATACCCAAAGCAACCTGGAGAAAGAAAGGTGCAGTCAACACACACCTGTATTTCAAGCTAGATTACAAAGCTGTTGTCATCAAAACAGGATGGTACTGGCAGAAACACAGACACCAGGTCAGTGAAACAGAACAGAAAGCTCAGAAACTTACCCACACGTAGATGATCCTAACTTACGACACAGCAGCAGAAGATATGCCATGAGGGAAGGACTGTGTCTTCAGTGAGCGGTAACAGGCAAACTGGACACTAAATGCAGAAGAATATAACTGGGTCACTTTCTTACACCACACACAAAATTTTTAATGGATGAATGATTTGAACATAAGACCTGAATCCATAAACCTCCAAGAAGACACAGGTACTAAGTCTCTTGACATTGGTTTTGGCAAAGAGTCTTCAGATCGGACACCAAATGCAAAGGCAACAAAAGCAAAAATAAACAAGTGGAACAACATCAAACTGAAATCTTCCACACGGCAAAAGAAACCATCAAAAACTTAAAAGGCCACTGACCGAATAAGAAAAAAAATATCTGCGAATCATATGTGTGAGAAGAGGCTAATATCCAAAATACACACAACACTCATACAAATCAAAACAAAAAAAAAAGTATAAAAAATGTGGGGAATATGTGAATAGATACCTTCCAAAGATGGCACACAGGTGCCAACAGACAGAAAAAGTTGTTCGGCATCACTAATCATCATCAGGGAAACATCAGTCAAACCCACAATCGGCTATCCGCTCACAACTGTTGGAACAGCAATTGTCCCAGAGACAGACACCAAGTGGGGTCAAGGGTGTGCAGACGAGGAGACACTGTGCACTGTTGGTGGGAATGGAAATTGGTGCAGCCACTGTGACAAACGGTATGGAGGTTCCTGAAAAAATAAAAGCAACTACGACATGACCCAGTAATGGCTCTACTGAGTATTGATTCGGAGAACACAAAAATACTGCCTCAAAAAGACAGATACACTCCCACATTCACTGCAGCATTATTCACAAGAACCAGACATGGAAACACAGACCTTGGGGGCCTTATGCCAAGTAACTCCGACACAGAAAGACCAATACCAGATTCTCTCATGTACATTCCACGTGTAATAAACAAATACTGAACACATAGATACTGAGAGCAGATTGGTAGGTGCCAGATTCGGGGATGGGGTGGTAGAAACGGGTGAAGGTGGTCAAAGTCTCAATGTTTGAGTGAGAAAATCCGACAGTCATGAAATGTTCTGTCCAGCATGGAGACTAAAACTAACCCCACAGCATGGGGTATAGGTTTCCCTGCTCTTTGAAAGTACAGAGCTTCTGAGAAACCTTGCACAGCAGAAATGGTGTCAAGAAGGAATGGCCATTAATTTACATGGAACAATTAGACAGTGTGCTCAGACTCCAAAATTCCTTCTCTTTGGCTTTTCTTAGGCCTCAGCACACAAGTTTCCAATGGAGGCCCAGCATAAATGAAGATAAAGCACAGCAGAGGCTCACAAACACAATTCAAAGTGCTGGTGGCTGGATGCGGAGAGCAGTTCCCAGCGGAAGGAGCTGGTTGGGGAGCACACCGCCTTTGTCGTGCTTCTCCCCAAAACAGATGCTGAATGCGATTCTCACTGTTCACCTTTTTTCATAAGAGGGAAATCCTCTTCAGGTCTCTTCCTATTACTGAAGCTGGGTAATAACATAGTTCTTTCAAGAAATCCCAGTGTCTTACTGTGAACGTTTAAAAACGGGGGATACTTGTACTTGAGCATTGCTGAGGGACGAGATGTGAAAGGTTCTCCCAGACACAAACCTCAGCAGACCCACCGGGAAAGGCACCTTCCTCAGCATGTGGAACACGGACTACCTCCTACCTCCCGAGAAACCCTCTCCTTCCCCTCGATCACGACAACCCACAAAAGCTGGGAGTTACCCTAATTCCTCCGTTCTCCTGCTCCTAATAGCTAACCCATCAGCAAATCCTGTGAGCTGTATCTTCAAAATGGACCCAGAATAGGTCTAACCACTCCATCCAAGGCCACCTGTCTGGTCCACAGTGCCTGAGTTCCTGGAAAAGCTTCGTCATTGACCTGCCTTGCCATCTTCAACCCTCTGTCATCTGTTCTCAACATTGTAGCCAGGATGGCCCAGTGAAACAGGGTCTCATGGGGATATAGCCCTGGAATGGCTTTCTGTCACCCTCTGTCACCTCTATGAGCTCATGTCCTAAGCTGTCTCCTGTGGCCACAGGGCCTTCTTGCTGCTCCTGGACATACCTGGAATTCTCCTGCCCCAGAGCCATTGCACATGCTTTCCCTTCTGTTTCGAATGCTCTTGATGTGTTCTCACTCACCTTCGGAGAAGTCTGAATTGGAGCGTCAGGGACAGAAGATGAGACTGTGTGTGTTGGGTGAGGCTGGTGGCCCAGAAAAAGGTTCTCTGCCAGCTCTCCGCCTGTGCCTCACTTGTCCTCAGCCAGGAACTTGCACACAGCCCACACCTGTCACAACTCTCACCCAGGAGACCCATAGCCACACCTGGAGCCCACCCTGCCCACATCCTGCTGCAGAATGCATTCAGCTCTCCTCTGGGCCCCCTGTCAGCTTTACCCAGACCTGGAACTCCCCCATCTCCTGCAAAGCTCCCGGATTCCCACTCTGCTTCCAAAATCACACTGGCGCAAGACTTTCATGAGAAAGCTATAACGCTAACTAATGAAAGGTTCACACCTACTTTCCCCTTCTGTTGCCTTTCTCTCCACCTTCTTTCCTACCTGTGCAAACTGTAACATATCAGTGGAACATGAACATGCTCTGAGACCTGAATCTTTCATTGCAGCTTTTTGAGGAATCCTTATGTGATAAGAAACTAGTGTATCCTACAACAGGGTGTTCTACAACTCTCATCTATAGAATAGTACAGCCCAAATCACTACAACTTTACCTCACTCTTCATGAAGCAGAACACTTTTTCCTTTCTTCTTTTACTTAAATTCCAGTTAGTTCACATGCCATGGAATATTCGCTTCAGGGGTAAGATTTAGTGATTCCTCACCTGCATACAGTACCCGGTGCTCATCACAAGATTCCTCCTTAATACCCCTCACCCATTTAACTCTTACCCCCACGCCCATGTCCTGAAGCAACACTCAGTTTGTTCTCCAAGGTTGAGTCTATTTCCTTGTTTGCCTCTCTCATCACCCCTCAACTCTCTTCATCTGTTTTTTTTCTGAAATTCCACAAGCGTGAGAGCATAGGATATTTGTCTTTCCTCACTGATTTTGCTTAGCTTAATACACTCTAGATCCATCCACATCCTTGCAAATTGTAAGATTTCATTCTTTTTGAAGCTGGGTCATATTCCATTATATATATGTATCCCACATCTGCTTTATCCATTCATCAGTGCATGGACTTTGGGATTCTCTCCATAGTTTGGCTACTGTGGACATTGCTGCTATAAACATTATGGTGCATGGACCCCCTTCGAATCTGCATTTTTTTATCCTTTGGGTAAATACGTAGGACAGCAATTGCTGGATCATGTGGTTGTTCAATGTTTAACTTTTTGAGGAACCCCCACACTGGTTCCCAGACTGGCTGCACCACTTTGCATTCCCACCAACAGGATGGGAGGGTTCCCCTTTAAGCAGAACATTATCTGCCGGCAATTTCATAAGAGGCAACAAAACACCTGTGAGATGCACCAAGGGTCAGGCAAGCAGTTGCAGACTTCACCCCAAGGCTCCTGACGCCAAGCCCCTTGAAGCCACCAGCATGCCACTATCCAAAAGAATTCCCAGACTCTCCTTCTGACTCCACCACCAAAGAAACTACAGAGAGAATATGGCACCTCAAAATATCGAGATAATACATTTAGTAAAACTAGAAAGTCAAGCTCAACTTTTAAACAGGAACAGGCCGGTTTGGATAATTTTGAATTTTCCCTCCACCCTAATTTTAACTCTTCTGATGAATAAACTAATCAATGATGAAACATCACCTTTGTCAAATGACATCATCCAAGTCTGTATCAGATGAAAAAAGCCACCTAACTCTAGATACTGGCCACTAAACCATATCTTAGGCCCAATTGAATAAACACTGTTAGATGAAGGAACAAATTAGATGTTACAAACAGGCACAGAGTGAATCTCACCTTCCCTTTCTAATAAAAGAGGGTTCCTAGGAAACAGATGGTCAAAATACATTTGTCAGCAATAAATGGACAGAAATTGTGATCCCCTGCAAAGTTCTACCTCCAGGGAAACTAAGTAATTCTTGCACCAAACCCAGAATGCTGGCAGCTACTTCAATTTTACTTTGTGGCTCAACTAGAGAAAAGAGAAAAGCCCAGGAGGTTTTGGGATAATGAGAGGTTTTACCTCCAGCCCTGACATAGATAGGACATTTTGCCAAACATACCTGTGCTTTCTCTGAACACTGGCGTCCTGTGACAAGCTGCCTCGCTGACTCCGATGCTGACGTTCAAAACCTCGGGTGTCTTGTAGCCAGAGCAGAGAAGTGCTGTCAGCTGGGGAGAAGAAGGCACCTCTGACCTATAGCCTGCACACCTGCTTCGGTTTCTGGGTGCAGGGGCAACACATACTTGTTGTATATCAGTAATTATCTTCATTCTCAATAGACCAATGACCTTGCCTTTTCTGGAAAGCAGACTTACTCTTCTAAAGAAACCCTCAATTCGTCTATTCCCAATGCAATTAGAGTGGGGTCTGGTTTACGCCCTCCTTCAGGCCCCCACCTGGAGGATTTTCCTGCATGATTCTAACAGCCAATTACCACTAACCTGGGGGCACACGGGGCAAAATGCTGAAGTTGGGGGACGGCTCTGGGGCTTGCTACTGCCACACCTGTGCCTGGGGGACCAGGGCACACCCTGCTGAACTTGGGGTACTTCTCAAGATGCATCACCTGCACTGTGTCAGAGAACCGTGGGACACATCACTGAAGGTGGGGACTCTGTGAGGTCCTTACCCGCACTCTTCCCGGGGAACAGGGGAAACCCTGAAATTCTGCAACCAATCCCACAAAAGCTCAGGTGAGTGGGCGCCCTGGAGTTCACAGGTATGGGGAATAAGGCCAGTTGAGAACATGGGGCAGAAGAGACTTTAAAAGGAAAAAGAAAACTCACCTGAGTTCCCACAATGAACCCTCTCCAGGTGCCCTTCCAGAACCCTGCCTCCCACCTGGGGCGCACCCTACCCCCAGACCCCCCCACCCACGGTGCATGCTGCTCTCTAACCAGCCGGGACCTCCGCAGGGCAACTCTCTCTCTCCCAGTTCCCCTTCTTCTGTCCCAGGTTTGCACCCCACTGCAACTCTGGAACAGCCCACAGAGACGTAGCTCCACTCCCAAGAGGTGATTTGTCAGTGAGGGTGGTGCCCCAGCCCCTGGGAAGCCAGGCAAGCCGCCCTCAAGCCCCTGGAACCCTGAAAGTGCAGGGGGTCCAAGAGGTGCCTCCTCTACCCAACACCCAGCATAGGCATAGGTGGGGTCCTGGGCTGGGCTCCCCACACACACCTGGCCCATTCCAGGGACCCCTCTAGCTGCAGACCACCCTCAGAGTCCTGCCCCTTCCCTTTCTGCACCAGACCTCCCTGCTGGGGTGTGCCTGGTTCTGGGCAAGATCAGTGGCTCTCAGACCCTCCAAGGCTTGGGCTTTAGGAAATGCAATGATTTCATGCATGTTCAGTATGTACATGTCAGTATGACTTTAATCTTATGGGAGCCAAAGAGGTTCTTTATTTTTTCTTATCTTCATGTTGGCATTTTTGGTTATTGTTTTCTTCTTGAAGCAGATGTACAACATGTGCTTGGGGCAGAAATAGGGCCCATGATTTGAGGTTTTGCCCAATCATTTTGAACCGGGTAAAATGTTAAAGGATAGCTTCCCTGGGATCCCAGGATCAGGGCCCACAGATGATATAAGATAAAAATTACTTTCATCATTATAATTACTCCTAAATGGAGGAATTTGAGACAAAAGCACCTTCACAACAGTACCAAGAAATCAAAATGATGCCCACAGAAAGCTACCTGCTCCATGGTCAGCACATGTAACAGGAGTGTTCACAGTCTCTGGACTCCTGCCCTTCTCCTGACCAAATCTCTGAAGCACACAGACCACTTAAAATCAGAATTGTAGAACTGCTAGAACTCCTTAGAGATGTCTGGCACCATTCCCTTGGACTGCAGAAGAAAACACAGTAGCTCGTTGTCACAAACTAATTTCAACATGAAGTGTCCCCTGGATGCACTAAGTTCTTTCTCTGCAAATGTTGACTAATGTAAGTCACAGTCATACCATATAAACACTACGATGGCTGGGGAGTCATCGTAGGTAAGGGAATATTTTACCCATGTTTATAAGCATTGGCTCACTTTGTAGAAGAGGCTGAGCTGAGTGTTTTTAAATACTATTTCAGACCTGTTTTACAGCACCCTCTGAACATACCAGAGCCTGAATGGACTAAAAAAGATAGTTGGTTTCAGTAACTTTAATACCAGAAAAATATTATACTGTCTCTATTCCTAAGGATCTTTGAGTATCTTACCCAGAGGTCCTCCACTAAGATAATGATCTTAATGATCACCATGGGCAGAGGTGAAAAGGCCCACTGAATTCGTTCCATTTGTCCACATGACAAGAAAATCCTGATACTTGATAGGTTTCCAGATTGAGAAGACCAGAGATAAGAGGGAAATAGTACCCTGTATGGAACAACAAGGGATTTGGAGTCAATTTGGGGATCCCACTTAGGTTTCTGACACTAAAATCCTCTGTGACTCATATCATCTGAGTCCCTTTCTAACCGTCTGAAAATGTGCCTAAAAATGTCTACACCCTAGTTGAGAAGTTTAAGAGGCAGAATGCTACAAAGAGCCAGTATGTCTCTCAGGAACAGGTGCTAAGGAACACATAATTGCTATTGGGTCTATTTCTTTTCTAGAAGAAAGAACACATGTTGAATCCATATTTCTAATAGATGACTCACCAGATGATTTTCAAACCTGAAGGAAGGCCAAGAAGTCGCTCTTGTGTCGTGTTTCACTCAGAAATCATGTTGTTGGACTGGTGAGGACAATACGATAGCAACGTCATCACTAAGAGTGGGGAGCTTCTAATTTCCATACGGCCATGTTCACCCCCTTAGCTCAGGGCCACCAGAAAGGACAGCTGAGGGGGACCACAGGCCAAGGCTGCCAGGTGTGGCTGGGGCAGGCAGAATTCTGACTTAAGGCTCAACTCCTGTCTAGGTTATTATAATGCTCTTCACAAAGAAAGTGCCATTGTGTGTGAGCCCTCATGTAGAAAAGGTTCAGAATTTCCATTGAGATTCCCTCTCTCACCTTTAGGATATGTAGCAAAGTTCCATTTAATTTTAAACATTGAAGGACTTCCTGGTTTTCTTTTCGCTATGACTGTGGCTCAATTCACCTGTGGTCTAAGAATAGAATCTAGTTAATTTCAGGGTTTAACATTTGTAGCATTGATTCGTGGCCCCATCTATCATCTATTTGGGTAAAGAGTCTATGACCACTTGAAAATAATGTATTCTGCACTTATTATGGAATGTTCCCTATATGTCAATTAGGTCACATTTTTACCAACGTTTTGTCTGCTTTTTCTGTCAGATATTGAGAAAGGTATATTAAAATCTTCAAACAATGTTGCTCTATTCAACATGGCATCGGAGAATCTACCACTGTTAGAAGGCAAGGGAAACAAAAAGTATAAGAATTGAGGGGATAATTGTAACTATTCACAGATAATATGATTGTGTACATAGAAAATACAAACCAGACTATAAATACCCTATTAGAATTAAAAATGCAATTTATAAATTTGAGATGGATTGTAGCTTCCCATTGGACAGTTTCTGAAAGAAAATGCAGAACCTGTCAATCTTGGGGTAGGACATATGGTGCACTAACCATTTAAAAGAATTCAGTGGGACTTCATAAAAATGTGACATTTCTCCTTATCTTATGACCATAAGAAAATGAAAAAGTGAACCACAGTCTGGGAAGTAAAGATTTGCAATATACACACTGACAAAGACTTGTCAATAAAGAATTCCTGCTCATCAACCATAAAAAGTCTATTTATAAACGAATACTTCACAAAAGATTGACTGATGTCCAATAAAACCCAGAAAGGGTACTCTACAGTATTATTTTCAGGAACAGAAAAAGCCTTTCCTAAAATGAAAACATACACACAAACCAGTATTCCCTAGATGGATGACGTCCTTATTTCTGAGGACAGCTTGAAGAACAGACTAGCATCAAAGTAAAGTGATGGAATTCCTGACACTCAGAGGATGGACAATTGACCTCAAACTACAGTACAATTTCTAGGCATCATTCGGTCCTCTGAAGGCAGACAACTACCACACCCCTTCCTACACCACACAGGTTGCTTCCCAACACCTACCATAAAAGAAGAACATGAGAAACAGATAGGACTAGTAGGAAATAGCAAAAATCACATGTGGGGATTATCCTGAAACACACTGATCACATAACTAGTGTAAGGAAGTGTAGGGAACTGACAAGGACAGAGACTCAAGAGGTACTTCTTTGGGAAATGCTGTCTGAAATCGTCACACGTTGGTACCAGCTAATGAGGGCTCTGAGCATACCCTAGGGTTTGCTCACAAGGGTCTGCAACACCATCGCTGAGGACTGAAACTCTTCAAGACCTCAAAGCTTGCCTGATTGACTATTGGACTAAGAGATTCCCATGTTCTGAAAACAGATACCAACTCATTGAAAGGTTCACCTGGGCTCGCTCGGAGGCCCTACAAGAAGCTGAACCACTCACTGAAAATCAATTACACACACACACACACACACACACACACACACACACACACACACACCTGTCATTTCAGCAATTACTTAAACATTCAAGGTTCTTCCTACCTTTTCTTTTTCACATTGATATTTATACTCACATGAAATGTCATCATTTCTAATGAACACTGATGTCAAAATAGAGATCCATTGACACAATATTCACAAAATGGAACTTCCCTGCTGTCATTTTCAATATAGCGTTTTTTAAAGTTCATACATATTTTAGGTTTTTGGTAATTTATACAGGAGAAGATCAGCATTGAAAAACTCTAAATACTGACAATGAGTTTTAAGCCTAGAGAACAAAAATTGTCCAATTTCATAGATAATAAGGAACCAAAGGGACAGCATGGACGCTGTAGTCAAATAATTTTACACATATGCATCCTCTCTTATTCTACTACTGAGGGGCGTGTTTTATTACCAGTATGCATGCATCAATTGTCTTCCACGTGCACCTTCACAGGTATAATGAATTACTACAGTAGAATGAAATGTCTGGGAACTACTTAGCGGCATCTATAATGAACAATGAAATTTCGATCTTATATTTGGTGAACTTCCACTGTCTGTCCCTTTAGACAATGGACCCTAAACAGAAGGGGGAATGAACCACGAGAGACTATGGACTCTGGGAAACAAACTGAGGGCTTCAGAGGGGAGAGGGGTGGGGGATTGGGATGGGCCAGTGATGGGTATTAAGGAAGGTACATATTGCATGGAGCACTGGGTGTTATATGCAAATAATGAATCACGGAACACTACATCAAAAACTAAGGAAATACTGTATAGTGACTAACATATCATAATAAAAAATTATTATTAGAAAAAAATTAAAGGTAAAAAAAAACCACTACAGCTTCTCTGTTTCAAGAACAATCACAATTGAGAAAAAAACTAACTTCCAATCCCTGAAGCAAAACACAGACCAAATTCCATTTCACTCCCCTTTATTCACATTCTCTGTGGGTTCTAAGCTATTTCCCTAACTCCTTTCCTGCTGAACAGGGAACCCGGGCTCGATCCCAGAACCCTGAGAACATAACCTGAGCCAAAGGCACATGCTTAACTGGCTGAGCCAGCCAGGAGCCCCAGCCATGTTTTTCTTAAGCAAAAGGACAATTTCTCACAATGCCTTCACATGACTTCACATGGTACCAGACACCTGCATTTGCCTCTAGGAGGTTGCAGATGAAGGCGATTGCAAACTCTCACAGTGGTTTATCAAATACAATGACCTGCCTGGTGACAGTGAAACTCTTATGAGCCCACGAGAGGGTGCTGTGACACTCAGCTGTGGCTGGGCTGGCACAGAGAACCAAATCCATTTCCCTGCCTGATGTCTGTGAGGAACAGATGCCCCCACTGTGAATGAGACCCTGCCACTGAGCTGTCCAGAGATGGCCATCCTCACGGAGGATGAGGATAAAGGACAATGCCTGAGGAGACCTCATCTGTCTCTTTTATCTTTTCATATTTTTGACAGTGGACAAATCACTGCCTAGGAGTCCCCAACTACCTTAGTCTCATCTGTGAATGGCCAAGAGGTTTTACAAAACACTCAAGATTTTGACCTCACAAATGCCCACAACCACTTACCATAGGGATTGAACATTAAGCAAAGATACTGTTCCTTGGAAGAGAGGTCCTGCCCACTGTTGTTTCTCACTTCTATGCACATCTTCCTTACCTCATGGTAATATAACCACCTTGATTCCTGCTTCCGTCTTCAGGAAGGCTGATGTGACTTGAAGGGCATTACCCTGACATCGTTCTTTCTTAGCAATAAGATGTGGACATTTCCCTAGTCCTACACATCCAAAGTTGAATGGGAGTCAGGATTGAGGAGACTGATGAGAGTTGAAGGTGTTTTCCTGTACACGGTGGTTTATTACCAATAAGGATGGGTCAGAGTCCTCGAAATTCCAGAACCTTTTCATTAATGCTTCCTACTCGTGAAAGAAGATGTACATTGGTCTTTCCCTGTATAGTGTGGTGACTCAGAGAAAAGTGCTTAGCCCTTTCGTCAGACTTCCACGACCACTTTGGGGCTGGCTTCCATATTCAGAAAGGATGATGTTAGGGCTAAGAGGGTTCCTGTACACTGTTATTTCTTACAGATAAGTGTATGGCATTTTTGTTACATTGCCTGAACCACTTATAGCCGGGCTTGCCGGTCTCCTGGGGACGAACCCTAACCCTAGCTCGGCCCCCGAGGGGCCCCTCCCAAGGGGCCTTGTGCCACAACGCCGGGGATTGGGGCCCCCGAGCCCAGCACCGGAGTCAGCCTGCTGCCCCGCGGCAACCCGGGCTGCTAGGGGCACCGCCAGTCTTTCAGGGCAAGAGAACGGGCAGGGCCCTTCAAGCCCCCGGCGACCTTCGAAGGCCCCTGTGCCAAAATGCTTGGGCCCACACTCCCTCTCGCCAGCGCCCTCACCTCGGCCTGCCCCTCCGCCTGCTGCAGAGCTGGCGGAACGGGCCTCCTAGACTCCTGGGGGCTAGCACTTACCCTAGGTCACCCCCGAGGGGCCCCTCCCAAGGATCCTGGCACCGCAATGCCGTGGATTTGGGACCCCCGAGCCCCAGTGCTGTACTCACTCTGCCACCCCATAGGCACCGAGGGCAATAGGGTCGTTGCCATTCAGGAAGGGAGAATGGGCAGGGCCCTCCGATCACCCTGCGACATTCGAAGGCCCCCCACGCAAAAACTCTGGCTCCCACACTCCTGCCCGCCAGTGCCCTAACCTCGGCCCACCCCTCCACTCGCTGCAGAGCTGGCGGATCAGGCCTGCTGGCTTCCTGGGGGCTAACCCTATCCCTAGGTCGCCCCCAAGGGGCCCCTCCCATGTGGCCTGGCGCCGCATGCCAGGGATTGGGAACCCCCAAGTCCCAGCGCCGGAAGCTCCCTGCCACCCCACCGCCACATGGGGAACTAGGGGCGTCGCCAGTCCTTGAGGGCGACAGAACGGGCAGCACCCTCCGAGCCACCTGGGACCTTCGAAGGCACCCCGAGCCAAAGCCAAAATGCTCTGGCCCACACTCCCACTCACCAGCTACCTCACCTCGACCCACACCTCCATTCACCGCACATGGTGGAACGAGCCTGCCAGCCTCCTGCGGGCTAACCCTAACCCTAGGTCGGCCCCCGAGGGGCCCGCCCAAGGGGCCTGGCGCCGCAACGCTGGGTATTAGGGACCCCTGAGCCCCAGCGCCGGACTCACCCTGCCGCCCCGCTGCCACCCGGGCCGCTAGGGGTGCCGCTGGTCATTCAGGGCGGGAGAATGGGCAGGGCCCTCTGAGTCCATGGCGACACTCAACGGCCCCCCCATCCAAAACGCTTGAGCCCATGCTCCTGCTCCTCAGTGCCCTCACCTTGGCCCGCCCCTCCACTCGCTGCAGAGCCGGTGGATGAGGCCTGCCCTCCTCCTGGAGGCTACCCATAACCCTAGGTTGGCCCCTGAGGGGCCCCTCTGAAGGGGCCTGACACCACAATGCCTGAGATTGGGGACACCCGAGCCCCAGCGCCGGACTCACCGTGTCGCCCCGCCACCACCCAGGCCACTAGGAGCACTGTCGGTCATTTAGGGAGGGAGAACGGGCAGATCCCTCCAAGCCCCTGGCAACATTCGAAGGCCCCCCGTGCCAGAACGCTTGGGCCCACACTCCCGCTCGACAGCGCCCTCACCTAGGCCTGCCCCTCTGCTCGACACACAGCCGGCAGATCGGGTCTGCCAGCCTCCTGGGGGCTAACAGTAATGCTTGGTCAGCCCCCTAGAGCCCTTCCGAAGGGGCCTGGCACCCCAACGCCGAGGACTGGGGACCCCGAGCCCCAGCGCTAGACTCACCCTACCGCCCCTCCTCTAACCGGGCCGCCAGGGTAGTCGCCTGTCATTCAGGGCGGAAGAACGTGAACGGCCCTCTGAGCACCTGGCGACCTTCGAAGGACCCCCCCTCGAAAACTCCTGGGCCCATGCTCCTGCTCGCCAGCGGCCTCACCTCCGCCCGACCCTCCGCTCGCCACACAGCTGGCGAATCGGGCCTGAGGGCCTCCTGGGGGCTAACCCTAACACTAGGTCGCACCCGAGGGGCCCCTCCCAAGGGGCCTGGCGCTGCAACACCGGGGATTGGGGACCCCTGAGCCCTAGCACCGGACTCACACTGCTGCCCCTCTGCAACCCGGGCCGCTAGGTGCGCCGTCGGGCATTCAGGGCGGAAGAACGTGCAGGGCCCTCCGAGCCCCCGGCGACCTTTGAAGACCCCAGCACCAAAACGCTTGGGTCCACGCTCCTGCTCGCCAGTGCCCTCATCTCAGCCCACCCCTCCGCTCCTTGCAGAGCGGGTGGATCCGGACTTCCGGCCTCCTCGGTGCAAACTCTAACCCTAGGTCGGCCACCGAGGGGCCCATCCCAAGTCGCCTATCGCCGCAACACCTGGGATTGGGGACCCCAAAGCCCCAGCGCCAGACTCTACCCTGCTGCCCTGCCGCAACCCGGGCCACTAGGCGTGCTGCCGGTCTTTCAGGGTGGGAGAACGGGCAGGGCCCTCCGAGCCCCCGGCGACCTTCAAAGGCCGCCTGCGCCAGAACGCTTGGGCCCACGCTCCCGCTCCCCAGCGCCCTCACCTTGGCCCGCCCCTCCGGTCGCTGCACAGCCGGCACATCAGGCCTGCCCGCCTCCTGGGGGCTAACACTACCCCTAGGGTGGCCTATGAGGGGCCCTTTCGAAGGGGCCTGGTGCCTCAGTGCCAGGGATTGGTGACCCCCGAGCCCAAGCCAGGACTCACTTTGCCGTCCCGCTGCAAACCAGGCCACTAGGCGTGCTGCCGGTCTTTCAGGGTGGGAGAACGGGCAGGGCCCTCCGAATCCCAGTGAACTTCTAAGCCCCCATGCGCCAAAATGCTTGGGCCCATGCTCCTGCTCACCAGCGCCCTGACCTCGGCCCGCCCCTCTGCTCACGCACAGCCAGCGGATCGGGCCTGCCAGCCTCCTGGGGGCTAACCCTAACCCTAGGTTGGCCCCCGAGCGGAACCTCACAAGGGGCCTGGCACAGCAACGCCAGGGATTGGGGACCCCCGAGCCCCAGCGCTATACTCACTGTGCCGCCCTGCCACCACCCGGGCCGCTAAGGGCGCCTCTGGCCATTCAGGGCGGGAGAACCGGCAGGGCCCTCCAATCCCCCGGCGACCTTCCAAGGCCCCCCCGTGCCAAAATGCTTGGGCCCACGCTCCAGCTCGCTGGCGTCTTCACCTCGGCCTGGCCTTCTGCTACCGCACAGCTGGCGGATCATGCCTGCCGGACTCCTGGGTGCTAACACTAACCCTAGGACGGCCCTAGAGGGGCCCCTCCCAAGGGGCCTTGCGCTGCAACGCACAGCATTGGGGACACCTAAACCGCATTGCCAGACTCACACTGACACCCCGCCACCACACCGGTCGCTAGGGGTGCCCCCGGTCATTCAGGGCGGGAGAACGGGCAGGGCCCTCCGAGCCTCTAGTGACGTAAAAGGCCCCTCGCGCCAAAACACTGCATACTATTCCCTCGCTCGCCAGCGCCCTCACCTCGGCCCACACCTCCGCTCGCCGCACAGCCGGCGCATCAGTCCTGCTGGCCTACTGGGGTCTAACACTAACCCTAAACCCTAACCCATAACCTTAAACCCTGAACCTTAAACCCTAATCCTAACCGTAACTCTAACCCCTAACCCTTACCCTAACCCTAACCCTACCCTAAACCTAACCCTAAACCTTAATCCTTAATCCTTAAACCTTAAACCCTAACATTAACACTAAACCCTAAACCCTAACCCCTAACCCTAATCCCGAAACCCTAAACATGAAACCCTAACCCTAACCACTAACCCCAAACCCCAAACACTAACCCTAAACCCTAACCCTACCCCAACCCCTACCATACCCCTAACACTACCCCTCACCCTACCCCTTCAGCTAACCCTACCCCTAACCCGTAACCTAACCCTAAACCTAACCCTAACCTATACCCTCACCCGTACCCTAACCCTAACCCTAACCTGTACCCTAACCCTAACCCTAAACTGTACCCTAACTCTAACCGTAACCGTAACACGTACTCTAACCCATACCTTAACCCGTACCCTAACTTTAACCCTAAACTGTACCCTAACCCATAACTTAAACCGTACCCTAACCTTAACCGTAACCCTAACAAGTACCTTAACCTGTACCCTAACCTTAACCCTAAACCCTAAACCCGGAATCTAACCCATACCCTAACTCGTACCATAAACCGTACCCTAACCCTACCCGTACCCTAACCCTAACCTGTACCCTAACCGTAACCCTAAACCCTAAACTGTAACCCGTACCTTAACCCTAACCAGTACCCTTACCTTAACCTTAACCCATACCCTAACCCGTACCCAAACCCATACCCTAACCCGTGCCCTATCCCTAACCCGGACCCTAACCCATACCTAACCCTAACCTGTACCCTAGCCCGAACCCTAACCCATACACTAACTATAAACCATACCCTATCCCTATCCCTAACCCGTTCCCTAACGCGTACCCTAACCCCAACCCTAAACCGTAACCTAACCTGCACCATAACCCTAAACTATACCCTAACCCTAACCCGTACCGTAACCCTAACCCGTACCCTAAACCATACCCAAATCCGTATGTCAACACTTACCCTAAATCGTACACTAACCCGTACCCTAAACTGTACCCTAATGCGTACCCTAACCCGTACCCTAACCCTAACCTGTACCCTAAACCTAACCCGTACTCCAACCCTAACCCTAACCCTAAACCCAAACCCTAAACCCTAACCCATACCCTAAACCCTAATCTGTACCCTAACCCATAACCTCTAACCTGTAACCCCTAAACTCAACCCTAACCCGTACCCTCTCCTTACCCTAACCCTAACCCCTACCCTCACCCGTACTCTAACCGTAACCCATACCCTAACCTTAATCCATACCCTGATCCATACCCTAACCCCGGGGATTGGGTACACCTGAGCCCCACCACGGGACTCAGCCTGCCACCCCTCAGGAAACCATGCCCCTTGGGGCGCCACAGAGCATCCCGTGCAAGAGAACTGGTAGGGCCCCCCTGAGACCCAAGCGATCCTCGGTGGCCCCCTACACCCCAACCCTGAGGCCCACGCTCATCCCGCCGCACACGCCTTCCCTTCAGCTTGCCACCGAGCTCGTCGCAGAGCTGGCAGATCAGGCCTGTCGGGTTCCTGGGGCCTAGACCTGTCCTTATGTCGGCTGGGGGGGCCCCTCCCCTGGGGCCCGGTGCCACAGCCCCAGGGACTGGGGACACCTGAGCCCCACTGCAGGATAAAGCCTGCCAGCTCACAGGAAACAGTGCCCCTTGGGAGGCTGTAGAGCATTCAGGGCGGGAGAACCAGGAGGGCTCCCAGAGCCCCAGGCGAACTTCGGCGATTCCTAAACCCAACCTTGAAGCCCATGCTCACCCCACCCCGCACCCTCACCTCAGACCGCGGCGGAGCTCGCCACATAGCGGGCAGATCTGGCCTGCGGGGTTCCTGGGCCCCAACCCTAACCCTAGTTCATTTGTGGAGGGGCCCCTCCCCAGGAGCCTGAAGTCGCAGCCGCGGGGATTCGGGACACCTGAGCCCCACAGCAGGAATCAGTCTGCCACCACGCAGGAAACCGTGCACCTTGGGAGGCCATAGAGCATTCAGGGTGGTAGAACCAGGAGGGCCCTCCTGAGCCACCAGCGAACGTTGGCGGCCTCCCGCACCCCAACCCTGAGGCCCACGCTCACCCTCCCCACACCCTCACCTCAGCCCGGGTAACTAGCCATACAGCCAGCAGATCAGGCCTGCGGGGTTCCTGGGGCCTAACCCTAGCCCTAGCTCGGCCGTGGGTGTGGGGGCCTCCCCAGGAGGCTTACACTGCAGCCCTGGGGAATTGGGATACCTGTGCCCCACCGCAGGACTCAGCTTGCCACCCGACAGGAAACCGTGCCCCTGGGGGATCTACGGAGCCTACAGGGCACGAGAATTTGGGGAGGCCCCCAGAGCCCGTCCCCACTTTTGGCAGTCCCCCGTGCCCCAACCCTGAGGCCCATGCTCACCCTCCCCCATGGCCTCCTCTCAGCCCTCCACAGAGCTCGCCGCACAGCCTGCAGTATGTCCCTGCCGGGCTCCTGGACCCTAACCCTTACCCTAGGTTGGCCACAGAGGGGTCCCTCCCCAGGGTCCTGGCACCCCACTCTGGGGGATTGGGGACACCCAAGCCCCACCGTAGGACTCAGCCTGCAGCCCACAGTTAACTGCACCATTTTGGGGAACAGAGCATTCAGGGCAAGAATTGGGGCAACCCCTGAGAGCCCCTTCTGGTGAACCCCGACCTTTGTGGGCCCTTCCGGATGAAACCCCAAGGCTCACACTCACCCGCCCTTGTGCCCTCATCTCACTCGGCCTGGGAGCTCTCTGAGCACTGGGCAGTTCAGACCTGCTGTCCTTGAGGCCTAACCTAACCCTGGGTCTTCTGCTGACGGTCCCTCCCCGTTTGCCTGCCTCCAAGGCACCAGGCATTGGGCTCACCTCTGCACGACTAGAGGACTCAGCCTGCCCCACAGCAGGAAACTGTCCATTTGGGGCTGCAGCAAGGATTCATAGGAAAATCGGAGGGCCCCCCTCAGCCCATCCCAGGCAATCCCCACTTTCAGAGATCTCCCCGGATCCAATTAGTAGCTTCACACTGACCTTTAAACTTGCTCTCCACGGAGATCTTTTGAAATTCTCCACACTTCCAACCGATGGCATCATCCAGCTTCAGAGACTTACCCAGCTTTAGGTCTTGAGATGGATTAAAATGAGAAGTCACTTCACTAATGATGAGGTAGCGGTGACCAAAAGATACATGCATAAATGCTTCATATCACTTGGCTTCAGGGAAATGCAAATCTAAACCACTATAGATGCCATATCACACGAGGCCGAATATCTAAAAATAAGAAGAAATGAAACTACACATCTTGGAGAGGATGTGGAGAAACGGGAACCCTCTTACACCCCTGTACGAATGCAGTCCGGTACAGCCACTCTTGAAAATGGTACGGAGTTTCCTCAAGAAGTTATAAATAAAGCTACCCTATGTCCCAGCAATTGCCCTACTGGGTATCGACCCCAAAGAGACAGAGGTAGTGAAGATGGGACACATGCACCCCAGTATTCATAGCAGCAATATCCATCATAGACAAACTGTGGAAGGAGTGCAGATGATCATGGACAGATGAATGGATAAAGAAGGTGTGGATCATATATATAATAGAATATTACTCAGATATCAGAAAGGATGAGTACTTACCATCACACCGACCTGGGTGGAGCTGGAGGGTATTATGCTGAGTGGAATAAGTCAATGAATGAAAGGCAATGATCATATGCTTTCACTCCTATGTGGAATATCAGAAACAAGGAAGATGACCATAGGGGAAGGAAGGGAAAATAGAATGGGAAGTCATCAGAGAGGGAGAAAACCCATGATGGACTCTTAACTATCGCAAGAAACTGATGATTGCTGGAAGAGAAGTTGGGAGGGGTAACTGGGTGAGTAGCATTAAGGAGGTCACACGATACAATGAGCACTGGGTGTTACACACGACTGAAAATTTATTTAAGACTACATCTGAAACTAATGGTGTACTGTAAGTTGGCTAATTGAATTTAAATTAAAGAACAAA
The DNA here is from genome assembly GCF_024610735.1 of Ursus americanus. Lineage (NCBI taxonomy): Eukaryota > Metazoa > Chordata > Mammalia > Carnivora > Ursidae > Ursus > Ursus americanus. Next base: position 517,662 of record NC_142137.1, read on the forward strand.
AGACCTCGAATAAACAATCCTAAACATTTGTATGGAACCACTAAAGATTCCAAACAGCCAGTGCAATGTGGAAAAGAAAAACAAAGCTGGAGGACTCACAATTTCAGATTTCAGGTTATACTACAAAGCTGCAGTCATCCTAACAAGACAGTACGGCACAAAACTGGACACAGCGACCAAAGGAACAGGACACAAGTTCAGACAGAAACCCACAATTATGTGGTCCATGAATCTTCCACAAAGCAAGCAACGATATCAAAAGGGAAATGGACAGTCACTACAACAAATGGTGTTGGGAAAACTAGACAGCTACGCACAAAAGGATAAAATTAGACTGCTTTCTTACACAATACAGACAAACACAAAACAGTTTCAAGACCTCAATATAAGACCTGAATCCATAAAAATCCTACAGGAGGGAAGACAGTAACTTCTTGACATGGACCATACCAACGTTTTTCTAGACTGTGTCCTGAGGCAAAGGAAATGAAAGCAAAAATAAACTATTGGGAATACAGCAAAATAAATAGTTTCCACATGGCAGAAGAACAATGAAAACGTAAAAATCATAAGACAACCTACTCAAAGGGAGAAGATATTTGCAAACATCATATGCAATAAAGGGATAGTGTCCAAAACATATACAACTGATACTACTCGACCCCCAAGAAACAAATAATCCAGTTAAAAAATAGGCAGAAGACATGGACAGACATTTCTCCAAAGAAGAAATACAAATGGCCAACAGTCCCGTGAAAAGATGTTCACCATCACCCATCATCAGGAAAATGTAATTCCAAAGGACAATGAGGTAATACCTCAAACCTGTCAGAATGGCTAACATCAAAAGCACAACAAAGAGCAGGTGTTGGGAGGATGTGGATAAAGGGGAATCCTCGCAAACTGTGGGTGGGAATGCAAACTGTGATGGCCACCGTGGAAAACAGTATGATGGTTCCTCAAAAAATTAAAAATAGAACTACCCTACGATCCAACAATCACACTACACATATTTACCCAAAGAATAGGAAAACAGTAACTTAAAAGGATACGTGCACCCCTATGTGTCTTGCACCATTATTTACAATATCACAATATGGAAGCAACCCAAGTGTCTGTAGAAAAATTGACAAATGAGATGATAGATGTGTGTATTCACACACACACACACACACACACACACACACAGAGACACACACATACACACACAATGGAGTATTACTCGGCTTGAAAAAGAATGAAACCTTGCCATTTGCAGCCACATGGATGGAGCTAGAGAGTATTATCCTAACTAAAGTCAGTCAGTCAGAGAAAGACAAATCCCATACGATGTCACTCTAATAGGGAATTTAAGAAACAAACAAAAATAAATAACTAAAAGAGAAAAAGGAGACACACCAAAATACAAACTCTTAACAACAGAGAACAAACGGATGGTTACCAGAGAGGAGGTGAATAGAGGGATGAGTGAAATAGATGAAGGGGATTAAGAGGACGCTTTTCTTGACGACCACTGAGTAATATATGGAATTACTGAATCACTATTGGACACCTGAAACGAATGTAACACTGTATGTTAGCTCTACTGGAATTAAAATAAATTTTAACAAAAGATTTTTCTTTCAGGAACCTCTTTGAAAAAGCTTTCCCTGTGCACTGTGCATAAGCTGTACTTCGGAGGATTCACTCTACAATAATTATTCACTCTATGCCTTGAATTCAGATTTCACTGAGTTCTTACCATGGATCCCAGCCCACGGGAGCCATGGTCCTTTTCTGTCCAGGCTCAGCACCTATGCATTCAAGATTGGAAGTAGAGACACATGTCACTTTACAGTCCAGAAAGCTATTATTGTTTCTGTTTCAGTGTGAGAGAGTCACAGACTTTGGGACAGGTTTCAGAGCAGGTTTATTATGGATCCTGGATCTCTACTTCAATGTTCATTGCCTGGATCCATTTGGCTAATAGGTTCCCTGTGGATGGGCTTGCTTCCAAGCACATACATGGAAGATGCAAAGGTGGGTGGGCTTGGTGCGGGACAGGAAGAAGACCTAAAACAGAGAGGGTCCGACCCCTCCTCTGATCCACGAACTGCTACAGGAGAGGGTACAGGAGATAGAATCCATGGGAAACTCCAAGGTCACCAGCTGAACACAGGAAGCACAGGTCAAGGGATCTGGAGATGTAGGGGTTGAAGGCTGCTCTGAGCTACCTCTGGGAGGAAGGGAGGGAAGGAATGAGAAGGAGACACTGCCTGTCCCTGGCCCATGCCAGCTGCCCACCGCTCCAACACGCATCCGTCTATGAGCTGACACAGCTTGGGCTCAGGATGGGCTGGTTCAGGTCCCTCAATCCTCAGTGGGACAGCTGGCCCCAGGGCTCAGAGACATGCTGAGGGAGATGAGAGGGAAAGCTGCCCTGCCCAGGTCATCCCCTCATTGAGCAGACAGCCCTTCAGAACTGCTAAAAAAAAAAAAACCCACTAACGGGGTTGAAAGACATGCCATGGATGAACTAAGGCATAGATTTATGTAAAATAACATTCATTTTTAAGTTCAGAGCTGTCATCTCAGGAAGTGGGGAGAGCTTCCCTGAACAAGACTGAGGGGTGGGCAGGCCATGCTGAAAAGGGAGACATGGCTCTCCTGATGGGGATCTGCAGCCCCCTTTTAGGGAAGGGCATCATCCTCGCATCACACGAGATCCATGGAAGTGTTCCATCAGGGCCAGATGTTTGTCTCAAGAAGGCTACCCTGGCATCGGACTGCACAGGGCACCGGGGACGAGGGACAGATAGAGGATGGACAATACCCTGGAGGCCATGGGGCAAGAGCAGAGGCACATGACCTTGAAGATGATGATGAAATGCAGGAGGTGGCAGCATGGATCCGGCCCGAAAGTACCATGGGAGCAGTGCCCACAGCTACACTGACTGGATGCCTTCTGTGCTCGGTGTGGTTGACTTCAGTGTGCTCCAGACTAGTCCTGAACACAAGTCTAGGAAGTGTGCACTACCCCCGGCCTCCTCTCCCCTTGCAGCTGCTAGGAATCATGGTCACAGACCCTGGTCAGCTTTCGTGGAAACCAAGCAGTGGCTCCCCTGCACGCTGCACCTCTGGTGGTGGTCCAGTGCAACCCTCGTGCCTGGCCAGACACTGATGTCTACCTGTCTCCACACAAATCCACAGAGAGGAGGGTGTCCCTGAATTCCACAGCACATGATGAGACAGATCCACAGAACCCAACACCCAGTGGGTCACTCGGGACCTCACCTATGGTCATGGAGCTCACCATACCTTATTTCTGTCACTTCCCACAGAAAGCCTGTTTCTGATCACCCACAATACCATACATCCTTGTTGCTGACCTGGGGTCATGCCATGAACCCACATGGCACCTTTCTTTAAGTGAAGGCTATGCCTACACCTCCTAGAAAATATTTCTAATGAAGTACAAGTCCATCAGGACTATGGTGTGAACATTGGCATACAGCCTGCATGGTACTAGTCAGTAATTCTAACAAGGGTTAACCCCACCCCCGTCTCACAAAACCTTCCTCCGTCCCACGGAACTCATGGTCTGCCCGCAGAAAACCCTCCAGGAAACAAACCTTTCATCTGAATGCTCTCTTCACCTTCTGCTTCAAATCTTGTCCAACCACAATGATATGAAAATAGAAATCAGTCTCAAGAAAAAAATGAGACAGTCAAAAATAGGTGGAGATTTTTGGGGCCTGGGTGGCTCAGTCGTTAAGGATCTGCTTTCAGCTCAGGTCGTGATCCCAGGATCCTTGCTCAGTGGGAAGCCCGCTTCTCCCTCTCCCACCCCCGTGCTTGCGTTCCCTCTCTCACTGTCAGATACTTAAAGAATCTTAAATAAATATGTGGAGATTTAACAACATGCTACAGAACAACCAACAGTCAAAGAAGAAATCAAAAAATTTTAGAAGTACCTTGACACTGATGAAAAAGACAACCTACAAAACTTATGGGATGCAGCAAAAGTAGCTTTATGGGGGACATTCATAGAAACTCAAGTCTTCATCAATCCATATGATGCTCTCCAAAAAACAACCTGATTTATTTGGTAAAGAAGTAGAAAATAAAACAACAAACAAAGCCCCAAATTAGTAGAAATAAGGAAATAACAAAAAGGATGCATAAATAAATCCAACGGAGACTAAAAAGACAAAAAAAAAAAAACAATGAAAATGAGAGCTGCCTTTTTTGGAAAGAGAAACAAAACTGACACTTAGGTAGACTCACCAAGAAAGACAGAGGGCTCGAATACAATCAGGAAAGAAATATAATGGATTCCTGTCTCATATCAAAATCAAAAGAACTCTTGAACCTTGGACACAACAACTTCTTGCAAGCCACGTCTCTAAAGGCAAAGGAAATAAAAGCAAAAATGAAGTATTGGAACTTCATCAGGATAAAAAGATTCTGCTCGGCAAAGCAAATGATCAACAAAACAAAAAGGCAACCTATGAAATCGAAGAAGATATCTGCAAATGATATTACAGATAAAGGGCTGGTATCCAAGATCTATAAAGAACTCCTCAAACTCAACACCCAAAAAATGGGCAGAAGACACAAAGAGATACAAATGGCCAACAGACATATGAAAAAATGCTCCACATCACTTGCCATCAGGCAAATACAAATCAAAACGACAATGAGATACCACCTTACACCAGTTAGAATGGTTAAATTTAACAAGGCAGGGGGCACCTGGGTGGCACCGTGGTTAAGCGTCTGCCTTCGACTCAGGGCGTGATCCTGGCATTATGGGATTGAGCCCCACATCAGGCTCCTCCGTTATGAGCCTGCTTCTACCTCTCCCACTCCCCTGCTTGTGTTCCTTCTCTTGCTGGCTGTCTCTATCTCTGTCGAATAAATAAATAAATTCTTTAAAAGAAAAAAGGAGGGCACGTGTCATAATGAGCACTAGGTGTTATATGCAAACAATGAATCATGGAACACTACATCAAAAACAAATGAAGTACTGTAGGGTAAATAACAATTTTTAAAAAAGAGAAAGATATGAAATCCATAAGGAAACTGTCACAATTTGCAAATGACAGGAAATCCGGAAAGATTCCTCAAAAAAAAAAAAACCTGTTAGAATAAACAAATTCAAGAAAGCTGCAGGATATAAAGTCAATATACAAAGATCTGTTGTCTTTATTTATTTCAGATTTTATTTATTTATTTGACAGGAAGAGAAAAAGCACGAGCAGGGGGAGTGTCAGAAAGAGGGAGAAGCAGACCCTCACTAAGCGGGGAGCACAACACGGGGCTCAATCCCAGAACTCTGTGATCATGACCTGAGCTGAAGGCAGACGCTTCACATATGGAGCCACCCAGATGACCCAACTTCTTGCATTTCTGTATACTGATGACACACTTTCGCCAAGAGAAATTAAAAAAACAATGCCATTTACAATTGCATCAAAAAATCTAGAAATAAAAGTAACCAAGAATGAGAAAGACATAGTACACTCAACACATGGCAGAAAAGAAATGAAAAATATGTGTGTCCAGGGGGACAGAATGTATGGGTCAAAGATTTGGAAGGCAACACAAACAAATGGTAGCATACGCCATGCTCCTTAACTGGAAGAGTTAATTATGTGAACATGTCCATCGTACCCAAAGAAATCGACAGATGTGATGAAATGCCTGTCTGAATTCCAGTGGCATTACTCGAGGAAATAGAAAACAGTCCTCAAACTTGTATGGAATCACAAAAGACCCCAAATACCCAAAGCAACGTGAAGAAAGAAAGGTGCAGTCAACACACACCTGGATTTCAAGCTACATTACAAAGCTGTTGTCATCAAAACAGGATGGTACTGGCATAAACACAGACACCAGGTCAGTGGAACAGTAGAGAAAGCTCAGAAACTTACCCACACGTAGATGATCCTAACTTACGACACAGCAGCAGAAGATATGACATGAGGGAAGGACTGTGTCTTCAGTGAGCGGTAACAGGCAAACTGGACACTAAATGCAGAAGAATATAACTGGGTCACTTTCTTACACCACACACAAAATTTTTAATGATGAATGATTTGAACATAAGACCTGAATCCATAAACTTCCAAGAAGACACAGGTACTAAGTCTCTCGACATTGGTTTTGGCAAAGAGTCTTCAGATCGGACACCAAATGCAAAGGCAACAAAAGCACAAATAAACAAGTGGAACAATATCAAACTGAAATCTTCCACACAGCAAAAGAAACCATCAAAAGCTTAAAAGGCCACTGACCCAATAAGAAAAAATTATCTGTGAATCATATGTGTGAGAAGAGGCTAATATCCAAAATACACACAACACTCATACAAATCAAAACAAAAAAACTATTAAAAAAAATGGGAGGAATATGTGAATAGATACTTTCCAAAGATGGCACACAGGTGCCAACAGACAGAAGGAGTTGTTCGACATCACTAATCATCGTCAGGGAAACATCAGTCAAACCCACAATCGGCTATCCTCTCTCAACTGTTGGAACAGCAATTGTGCCAGAGACAGACACCAGGTGGGGTCAAGGGTGTGCAGACGAGGAGACACTGTGCACTGTTGGTGGGAATGGAAATTGGTGCAGCCATGTGACAAATGGTATGGAGGTTCCTGAAAAATTTAATGCAACTACCCCATGACCCAGTAGTGGCTCTACTGAGAATTGATTTGAAGAACACAAAAATGCTGCCTCAAAAAGACAGATGCACTCCCACGTTCACTGCAGCATTATTCACAAGAACCAGACATGGAAACACAGACCTTGGGGGCCTTATGCCAAGTAACTCAGACACAGAAAGACCAATACCAGATGCTCTCATGTACATTCCACGTGGAATAAATAAATACTGAACGCATAGATAATGAGAGCAGATTGGTAGGTGCCAGATTCGGGGATGGGGTGGTAGAAACGGGTGAAGGTGGTCAAAGTCTCAATGTTTGAGTGAGAAAATCCGACAGTCATGAAATGTTCTGTCCAGCATGGAGACTAAACTAACCATGCAGCATGGGGTATAGGTTTCCCTGCTCTTTGAAAGTACAGGGCTTCTGAGAAACCATGCACACCAGAAATGGTGTCAAGAAGGAATGACCATTAATTTACACGAACAATTAGACAGTGTGCTCAGACTCCAAAATTCCTTTTCTTTGGCTTTTCTTAGGCCTCAGCACACAAGTTTCCAATGGAGGCCCAGCATAAATGAAGATAAAGCACAGCAGAGGCTCACAGACACAATTCAAAGTGCTGGTGGCTGGATGCGGAGAGCGGTTCCCAGAGGAAGGAGCTGGTTGGGGTGCACGCTGCCTCTGTTGTGCTTCTTCCCAAAACAGATGCTGAACGCGATTCTCACTGTTCACCTTTTTTCATAAGAGGGAAATCCTCTTCAGGTCTCTTCCTCTTACTGAACCTGGGTAATAATGTAGTTCTTTCAAGAAAGCCCAGTGTCTTTGTGAACGTTTAAAAAGTGGGGGATACTTGTACTTCAGCATTGCTGAGGGAGTAGATGTGAAAGGTCCTCCCAGATACAACCCTCAGCAGATCCACCGGAAAGGCACCTTCCTCAGCATGCAGAACACGGACTACCTCCTACCCCCCGAGAAACCCTCTCCTTCCCCTTCATCAGGACAACACACAACAGCTGGGAGTTACCCCAATTCCTCTGTTCTCCTGCTCCTAATAGCTAACCCATCAGCAAATCCTGTGAGCTCCATCTTCAAAATGGACCCAGAATAGGTCTAACCACTCCATCCAAGGCCACCTGTCTGGTCCATAGTGTCTGAGTTCCTGGAAAAGCTTCGTCATTGACCTGCCTTGCCATCTTCAACCCTCTGTCATCTGTTCTCAACACTGTAGCCAGGATGGCCCAGTGAAACAGCGTCTCATGGGGTTATAGCCCTGGAATAGTTTTCTGTCACGCTCTGTCACCTCTCTGAGCTCATGTCCTAAGCTGTCTCCTGTGGCCACAGGGCCTTCTTGCTGCTCCTGGACATACCTGGAATTCTCCTGCCCCAGAGCCTTTGCACATGCTTTCCCTTCTGTTCAGAATGCTCTTGATGTGTTCTCACTCACCTTCGGAGAAGTCTGAATTGGAGTGACAGGGACAGAAGATGAGGCTGTGTGTGTTGGGTGAAGCTGGTGGCTCAGAAGAAGGTTCTCTGCCAGCTCTCCGCCTGTGCCTCACTTGTCCTCAGCCAGGAACTTGCACACAGCCCTCACCTGTCACAACTCTCACCCAGGAGACCCACAGCCACCCCTGGAGCCCACCCTGAACACACCCTGCTGCAGAATGCATTCAGCTCTCCTCTGGGACCCCTGTCAGCTTTACCCAGACCTGGAACTCCCCCCTGTCTCCTGCAAAGCTCCCGATTCCCCCGCTGCTTCCAAAATCACACTGGTTCAAGTTTTTCATGAGAGAGCTATAACGCTAACTAATGAAAGGTTCACACCTACTTTCCCCTTCTGTTTCTTTTCTCTCCACCTTCCTTCCTACCTGTGCAAACTGTAACATATCAGTGGAACACGAACATGCTCTGAGATCTGAATCTTTCATTGCAGCTTTCTGAGGACTCCTTATGTGATAAGACTCTATTGTATCCTACAACAGGGTGTTTTACATCTATCCTCTATAGAATAGTACAGCCCAAATCACTACAATTTTACCTCACTCTTCATGAAGCAGAACACTTTTTCCTTTCTTCTTTTACTTAAATTCCAGTTAGTTCACATGCCATGGAATATTTGCTTCAGGAGTAGGATTTAGTGATTCCTCACCTGCATACAGTACCCGGTGCTCATCACAAGTGCCCTCCTTAATACCCCTCACCCATTTAACACTTCCCCCCACACCCTTGCCCTGCAGCAACACTCAGTTTGTTCTCCACGGTTGAGTCTATTTCCTTGTTTGCCTCTCTCATCACCCCTCCACTCTGTTCATCTGTTTTTTTTTTCTGAAATGCCAGAAGCGTGAGAGTATAGAATATTTGTCTTTCCTCACTGATTTTGCTTAGCTTAATACACTCTAGATCCATCCACATCCTTGCAAATTGTAAGATTTCATTCTTTTTGAAGCTGGGTCATATTCCATTATTTATATGTATCCCACATCTGCTTTATCCATTCATCAGTGCATGGACTTTGGGATTCTCTCCATAGTTTGGCTACTGCGGACATTACTGCCATGAACATCATAGTGCATGGACCCCCTTCGAATCTGCATTTCTGTATCCTTTGGGTAAATACCTAGGAGAGCAATTGCTGGATCATGTGGTTGTTCAATGTTTAACTTTTTGAGGAACCCCCAGACTTTTCCCAGACTGGCTGCACCACTTTGCATTCCCACCAATAGGATGGGAGGGTTCCCCTTTAAGCAGAACATTATCTGCGGGCAATTTAATAAGAGGAAACAAAACCTCTGGGAGATGCACCCAGGGTCAGGCAAGCAGTTGCAGACTTCACCCCAAGGCTCCTGACGCCAAGCCCCTTGAAGCCACCAGCATGCCACTATCCAAAAGAATTCCCAGACTCTCCTTCTGACTCCACCACCAAAGAAACTACAGGGAGAATATGGCACCTCAAAATATTGAGATAATACATTTAGTAAAACTAGAAAGTCAAGCTCAACTTTTAAACAGGAACAGGCCGCTTTGGATAATTTTCAATTTCCCCTCCACCCTAATTTTAACTCTTCTGATGAATAAACTAATCAATGATGAAACATCACCTTTGTCAAATGACATCATCCAAGTCTGTATCAGATGAAAAAAAACCACCTAAATCTAGATGCTGGCCACTCAACCATATCTTAGGCCCAATTGAATAAACACTGTTAGATGAAGGAACAAATTAGATGTTACAAACAGGCACAGAGTGAATCTCACCTTCCCTTTCTAATTAAAGAGGGTTCCTAGGAAACAGATGGTCAAAATACATTTGTCAGCAATAAATGGACAGAGAAATTGTGATCCCCTGCAAAGTTCTACCTGCAGGGAAACTAAGTAATTCTTGCACCAAACCCAGAATGCTGGCAGCTACTTCAATTTTACTTTGTGGCTCAACTAGAGAAAAGAGAAAAGCCCAGGAGGTTTTGGGATAATGAGAGGTTTTACCTCCAGCCCTGACATAGATAGGACATTTTGCCAAACATACCTGTGCTTTCTCTGAACACTGGCGTCCTGTGACAAGCTGCCTCGCTGACTCCGATGCTGACGTTCAAAACCTCGGGTGTCTTGGAGCCAGAGCAGAGAAGTGCTGTCAGCTGGGGAGAAGAAGGCACCTCTGACCTAAAGCCTGCACACCTGCTTCGGTTTCTGGGCAAAGGGGCAACACATACTTGTTGTTTAGCAGTAATTATCTTCATTCTCAATAGACCAATGTCCTTGCCTTTTCTGGAAAGCAGACTTACTCTTCTAAAGAAACCCTCAATTCGTCTATTCCCAATGCAAATAGAGTGGAACATTTATTTCTCACTTAAATAGAAAACACTGTTACTGTCGACATTGCATGAATGAACTTTTAAAAACATTTTAGAGAGAAAGGAAGGGACCTTTATTCAAACCCAAGTCAGGACAGCTGCCTCAGAGACACAATCTTCACCAAGAAGTGAGTGCTCCGGAGAAGGAACATTTGGGGCAGGCTTATATATTTTTTTCTGTTTTGTTTTACGTACAGAGTTACACACCACAATGAGGATCTTCTTAGATTCCAGAAAGTGACAGACTCTTTCTTATGTTTTCAGTGTGTACATGTCAGTATGTCTTTAATCTTATGGGAGCCAAAGAGGTTCTTTATTTTTTCTTATATTTATGTTGGCATTTTTTGGTTATTGTTTTCTTCTCGAAGCAGATGTACAACATGTGCTTGGGGCAGAAACAAGGCCCATGCTTTGAGGTTTTGCCCAGTCATTTTGAGCTGGGTAATTGTTAAAGGATAGCTTCCCTGGGAGCTCAGGATCAGGGCCCACAGATGATATACAATAAAAATTCCTTTTATCATTATAATTACTCCTAAATAGAGGAATTTGAGACAAAAGCACCTTTCACAAGAATACCAAGAAATCAAAATGATGCCCACGGAATCCTGCGTGCTCCATGGTCAGCACATGTAACAGAAGTGTTCACAGTCTCTGAACTCCTGCCCTTCTCCTGACCAAATCTCTGAAGCACACAGACCACTTAAAATCAGAATTGTAGAACTGCTAGACACCTTAGAGATGTCTGGCACCATTCCCTTGGACTGCAGAATAAAACACAGTAGCTCATTGTCACAAACTAATTTCAACATGAAGTGACCCCTGGATGCACTAAGTTCTTTCTCTACAAATGTTGACTAATGCAAGTCACAGTCATACCATATAAACACTAGGATGGCTGGGAAGTCATCGTAGGTAAGGGAATATTTTAGCCATGTTTATAAGCATTGGCTCACTTTGTAGAAGAGGCTGAGCTGAGTGTTTTTAAATACTATTTCAGACTTGTTTTACAGTACCCTCTGAACATACCAGAGCCTGAATCGACTAAAAAAGATAGTTGGTTTCAGTAACTTTAATACCAGGAAAATATTATACTGTCTGTATTCCTTAGGATCTTTGAGTATCTTACCCAGAGGTCCTCTACTGAGATAATGATCTTAATGATCACCATGGGCAGACGTGAAAAGGCCCGCTGAATTCGTTCCAGTTGTCCACATGACAAGAAAATCCTGATACTTGATAGGTTTCCAGATCGAGAAGACCAGAGATAAGAGGGAAATAGTACCCTGTATGGAACAACAAGCGATTTGGAGTCAATTTGGGGATCCCATTTAGGTTTCTGACACTAAAATCCTCTGAGACTCATATCATCTGAGTCCCTTTCTAACCGTCTGAAAATGTGCCTAAAAATATCTACACCCTAGTTGAGAAGTTTAAGAGGCAGAATGCTACAAAGAGCCAGTATGATGTCTCTCAAGAACAGGTGCTCAGGAAGCCCTAATTGCTATTGGGTCTATTTCTTTTCCAGAAGAAAGAACACATGTTGAATCCATATTTCTAATAGATGACTCACCAGATGATTTTCAAACCTGAAGGAAGGCCAAGAAATCACTCTTGTGTCATATTTCACTCAGAAATCATATTGTTGGACTGGTGAGGATGATACGATAGCAACGTCATCACTAATAGTGGGGAGCTTCTAATTTCCATACGGCCATGTTGACCCCCTTAGCTCAGAGCCACCAGAATGGGCAGCTGGGGAGGGGGCACCATCATCACTATGAGTGGGGAGCTTCCCATTTCCATATGGCCATGTTGACCCCCTTAGCTCAGGGCCGCCAGAAAGGACAGCTGAGGGGTACCACAGGCCAAGGCTGCCAGGTGTGGCTGGGGTAGGCAGAACTCTGACTTAAGGCTCAACTCCTGTCTAGGTTATTATAATGCTCTTCACAAAGAAAGTGCCATTGTGTGTGAGCCCTCATGTAGAAAAGGTTCAGAATTTCCATTGAGATTCCCTCTCTGACATTTAGGATATGTAGCAAACTTCCATTTAATTTTAAACATTGAAGGACTTCCTGGTTTTCTTTTCGCTATGACTGTGGCTCAATTCCCCTGTGGTCTAAGAATAGAATCTAGTTAATTTCAGGGTTTAACATTTGTAGACTTGATTCGTGGCCCCACCTATCATCTATTTGGGTAAAGAGTCTATGACCACTTGAAAATAATGTATTCTGCACTTATTATGGAATGTTCCCTATATGTCAATTAGGTCACATTTTTACCAACGTTTTGTCTGCTTTTTCTGTCAGATATTGAGAAAGGTATATTAAATCTTCAAACAATGCTGCTCTATTCAACGTGGCATCAGAGAATCTACAAGTGTTTTATGGCAAGAGAAACAAAAAGTATAAGAATTGAGGGGATAATTGTGACTATTCACAGATAATACGATTGTGTACATAGAAAATCCAAAACAGTCTATAAATACCCTATTAGAATTAAAATGCAATTTATAAATTTGAGATGGATTGTAGCTTCCCATTGGACAGTTTCTGAAAGAAAATGCAGAACCTGTCAATCTTGGGGTAGGATATAGGGTGCACTAACCATTTAAAAGAATTCAGTGGGACTTCATAAAAATGTGACATTTCTCCTTATCTTATGACCATAAGAAAATGAAAAAGTGAACCACAGTCTGGGAAGTAAAGATTTGCAATATACACACTGACAAAGACTTGTCAATAAAGAATTCCTGCTCATCAACCATAAAAAGTCTATTTACAAAGGAATACTTCACAAAAGATTGACTGATGGCCAATAAGAACAGGAAAGGGTGCTCTACAGTATTATTTTCAGGCACAGCAAGGCCTTTCCTAAAATGAAAACATACACACAAACCAGTATTCCCTAGATGGATGACGTCCTTATTTCTGAGGACAGCTTGAAGAACAGACTAGCATCAAAGTAAAGTGATGGAATTCCTGACACTCAGAGGATGGATAATTGACCTCAAACTACAGTACAATTTCTAGGCATCATTCAGTCCTCTGAAGGCAGACAACTTCCACGCCCCCTCCTACACCACACAGGTTGCTTCCCAACCCCTACCATAAAAGAACAAGATGAGAAACAGATAGGACTAGTAGGAAATAGCAAAAATCACATGTGGGGATTATCCTGAAACACACTGGTCACATAACTAGTGTAAGGAAGTGTAGGGAACTGACAAGGACAGAGACTCAAGAGGTACTTCTTTGGGAAATGCTGTCTGAAATACTCACAAGTTGGTACCTGCTAATGAGGGCTCTGAGCATACCCTAGGGTTTGCTCACAAGGGTCTGCAACACCATCGCTGAGGACTGAAACTCTTCAAGACCTCAAAGCTTGCCTGATTGACTATTGGACTAAGAGATTCCCATGTTCTGAAAACAGATACCAACCCATTGAAAGGTTCACCTGGGCTCTCTCGGAGGTCCTACAAGAAGCTGAACCATTCACTGAAAATCAATTACACACACACACACACACACACACACACACACACACACACACACCTGTCATTTCAGCAATTACTTAAACATTCAAGGTTCTTCCTACCTTTTCTTTTTCACATTGATATTTATACTCACATGAAATGTCATCATTTCTAATGAACACTGATGTCAAAATAGAGATCCATTGACACAATATTCACAAAATGGAACTTCCCTGCTATAATTTTCAATATAGCATTTTTTAAAGTTTATACATATTTTAGGTTTTTGGTAATTTATACAGGAGAAGATCAGCATTGAAAAACTCTGAATACTGACAATGAGGTTTAAGCCTAGAGAACAAAAATTGTCCAAATTCATAGTAATAAGGAACCAAAGGGAAAGCATGGACGCTGTAGTCGAATAATTTTACACATGTTCATCCTCTATTATTCTACTACTGAGGGGCGTGTTTTATTACCAGTATACATTCATCATTTATCTTCCACGTGCACCTGCACATGTATAATGAATTACTACAGTAGAATGAAATGTCTGGGAACTACTTGGCGGCATCTATAATGAACAATGAAATTTCGATCTTATATTTGGTGAAATTCCACTGTCTGTCCCTTTAGACAATGGACCCTAAACAGATGGGGGAATGAACCAGGAGAGACTATGGACTCTGGGAAACAAACTGAGGGCTTCAGAGGGGAGAAGGGTGGGGGATTGGGATGGGCCAGTGATGGGTATTAAGGAAGGTACATATTGCATGGAGCACTGGGTGTTATATGCAAATAATGAATCACGGAACACTACATCAAAAACTAAGGAAATACTGTATAGTGACTAACATATCATAATAAAAAATTGTTATTAGAAAAAAAATAAAGGTAAAAAAAAAACCAATACAGCTTTTCTGTCTCAAGAACAATCACAATTGAGAAAAAACTAACTTCCAATACCTAAAGCAAAACACAGACCAAGTTCCATTTCACTCCCCTTCATTCACATTCTCTGTGGGTTCTAAGCTATTTCCCTACCTTCTTTCCTGCTGAGCAGGGAGCCTCGGCTCGATCCCAGAACCCTGGGATCATAACCTGAGCCAAAAGCACATGCTTAACTGGCTGAGCCAGCCAGGAGCCCCAGCCATGTTTTTCTTAAGCAAAAGGACACTTTCTCACAATGCCTTCACATGACTTCACATGGTACGAGACACCTGCATTTGCCTCTAGGAGGTTGCAGATGAAGGCCATTGCAAACTCTCACAGTGGTTTATCAAATACAATGACCTGCCTGGTGACAGTGGAACTCTTATGAGCCCACGAGAGGGTGCTGTGACACTCAGCTGTGGCTGGGCTGGCACAGAGAACCAAATCCATTTCCCTGCCTGATGTCTGTGAGGAACAGATGCCCCCACTGTGAATGAGACCCTGTCATTGAGCTGTCCAGAGATGGCCATCCTCACGGAGGATGAGGATAAAGGACAATGCCTGAGGAGACCTCATCTGTCTCTTTTATCTTTTCATATTTTCGACAGTGGACAAATCACTGCCTAGAAGTACCCAACTACCTTAGTCTCATCTGTGAATGACCAAGAGGTTTTACAAAACACTTAAGATTTTGACCTCACAAATGCCCACAACCACTTACCATAGGGATTCAACATTAAGCAAAGATACTGTTCGTTGGAAGAGAGGTCCTGCCCACTGTTGTTTCTCACTTATATGCTCATCTTCCTTACCTCATGGTAACATAACCACCTTGATTCCTGCTTCCGTCTTCAGGAAGGCTGAGGTGACTTGAAGGGCATTACCCTGACATCGTTTTTCTTAGCAATAAGATGTGGACATTTCCCTAGTCCTACACACCCAAAGTTGAATCGGAATCAGGATTGAGGAGGCTGATGAGAGTTGAAGGTGTTTTCCTGTACACGATGGTTTATTACCAATAAGGATGGGTCAGAGTCCTCGAAATTCCAGAAACTTTTCATTAATGCTTCCTACTCGTGAAAGATGATGTACATTGGTCTTTCCCTGTACAGTGTGGTGACTCAGAGAAAAGTGCTTAGCCCTTTCGTCAGACTTCCACGAGCAATTTGGGGCTGGCTTCCATATTCAGAAAGGATGATGTTAGGGCTAAGAGGGTTCCTGTACACTGTTATTTCTTTCAGATAAGTGTATGGCATTTTTGTTACATTGCCAGAGCCACTTAGCGCCGGGCTTGCCAGCCTCCTGGGGAAGAACCCTAACCCGAGGTCGGCCCCCGAGGGGCCCCTCCCAAGGAGCCTGGCACCACAATGCCAGGGATTTGGGACCCCCGAGCCCCAGTGCTGGACTCTGCCACCCCGCAAGCACCCAGGCTGCTACGGGCGTTGCCAGTCATTCAAGAAGGGAGAACGGGCAAGGCCCTCCGATCCCCCTGTGACCTTCAAAGGCCCCCCGTGCAAAAACTCTGGCTCCCTCGCTCCTGCTTCCCAGCGCCCTAACCTCGGCCCACCCGTACTCTCGTGGCAGAGCTGGCGGATTGGGCCTGCGGGCTTCCTGGGGGCTAACCCTATGCCATGTCGCCCCCAAAGGGCCCCTCCCAAGTGGCCTGATGCTGCATGCCAGGGATTGGGGACCCCCAAGTCCCACCGCCGGACGCACCGTGCCGCCCTGCCGCCACATGGGGCACGAGGGGCGTCACCAGTCCTTCAGGGCGACAGAACGGGCAGGACCCTGCAAGCCTCCTGTGACCTTCGAAGGCACCCCAAGCCAAAGCGTAAATGCTCTGGCCCACGCCCCCACTCGCCAGCTACCTCACCTCAACCCACACCTCCATTCACCGCACATGGGCGGAACGAGCCTGCCAGCCTCCTGGGGGCTAACCCTAACCCTAGGTCTGCCACCGAGGGGCCCGTCCCAAGGGGCCTGAGGCTGCAACGCCGGGTATTAGGGAGCCCCAATCCCCAGCACCAGAGTCTCCCTGCCGCCCCATCACCACCCGGGCCGCTAGGGGTGCCGCTGGTCATTCAGGGCGGTAGAACGGGCAGGGCCCTCTGAGCCCGTGGCGAACTTCGAAGGCCCCCCCCATCCAAAATGCTTGAGCCCACGCTCCTGCTCCTCAGCGCCCTCACCTCGGCCCGCCCCTCCGCTCGCCACAGAGCCGGCGGATGAGGCCTGCACTCCTCCTGGGGGCTACGCAGAACCCTAGGTTGTCCCCTGAGGTGCCCCTCCGAAGGGGCCTGGCACCGCAATGCCTGGGATTGGGGACCCCCGAGCCCCAGCGCCGGACTCACCGTGTCGCCCCCCCCCGCCACCCAGGCCGCTAGGAGCACCATCGGTCATTCAGGGAGGGAGAACGGGCAGATTCCTCCGAGCCCCTGATGACATTCAAAGGCCCCCCTGTGCCAAAACGCTTGGGCCCATGCTCCCGCTCGCCTGCGCCCTCACCTCGGTCCGCCCCTCCGCTCGCTGTAGAGCCAGTGGATCTGGACTGCAGGCCTCCTGGGTGTTACCCTAACCATTGGTGGGCCCCCGAGGGGCCCATCCCAGGTTCCTATTGCCGCAACACCAGGGATTGGGGACTCCTGAGCCCAAGCGCCTGACTCACCCTCCTGCCCTACCGCCACCTGGGCCGCTAGGGGCGCCGCCGTTCATTCAGGGAGGGAGAACAGGCAGGGCCCTCCGAGCAACCTGCGACCTTCGAAGGCCCCCCGCACCAAAACGCTTGGCCCCACGCTCCCGCTGGCCAGCGCCCTTACCTCGGCCCTCCCCTCCACTCGCCGCACAGCTGGCGGATCGGGTCTGTGGGCCTTCTGGGGGCTAACCCTAAACCTATGTCGGCCCCCTAGTGGCCCCTCCCAAGGGGCCTGGTGCCGCAACGATGGGGAAAGGGGACTCCTGAGCCCCAGCACCGGACTCACCATGCCCCCCACTGCCACCCGGGTCACTAGGGGCACCGCCGGTCATTCAGGGCGGGAGAATGGGCAGGGCCCTCCGAGCCACCGGTGACATTTGAAGGCCCCCCGTGCCAAAATGCTTCGGCCCACGCTTCTGCTCACCAGTGCCCTCACCTCGGCCAGCCCCTCCGCAAGCCGCACAACCAGCGGATCGGGCCTGGCAGCCTACTGGGGTCTAACCCTAACCCTAGGTTGGCTGTCGAGGGGCCCCTCCAAAGGGGTCTGGCACCAACACGCCAGGGATTGGGGACCCCCGAGCACCAGCGCCGGACTCACCCTGCTGCCCTGCCGAGACCTGGCCCGCTAGGTTCGCCATCCTCATTCAGAGTGGGAGAACTTGCAGGGCCCTCCGTGCCCCCTGCGACCTTCGAAGGCAACCCACGCCAAAACGCTAGGGCCCACGCTCCCGCTCACCATTGCCCTCACCTGGGACCCACCCTCCGCTCGCCACACAGCCGTCAGATCGGGCCTGCCAGCCTCCTGGGGGTTAACCCTAACCCTAGTTCAGCCCCTGAGGAGCCCCTCCCAAGGGGACTGGCGCCATCACGCCGGGGATTGGGGACAATCTAGCCCCAGTGCTGGACTTTCACTGCCACCCGGTCGCCACCCGGGCTGCTAGGGGCACCGCCAGTCCTTCGGGGCAGGAGAAGGGGCAGGGCCTTCCAAGCCCCCCGTGACCTTCGAAGGCCCCCTGCGCCAAAACGCTTGGGCCCACGCTCCCGCTCACCATTGCCCTCACCTCAGCCTGCCCCTCCGCTCGAACACACAGCTGGCGGACAGGGCCTGCTGGGCTCCTGGGGGCTAACCCTAAACCTAGGTCGGCCCCCGAGGGGCCCTTTCCAAGGGTCCTGGCTCCGCCACGCCGGGGATTGGGGACACACGAGCATGAGCACCAGACTCACCCAGCCGCCCCGCCGCCACCCGGGCTTCTAGGGGCGCCGCCACTCATTCAGGGCGGGAGAAGGGGCATGGATCTCTGAGCCCCCGGTGACTTTCGAAGGCCCCCCGCGCCAAAACGCTTGGGCCCACGCTCCCGCTCGCCAGCGCCCTCACCTCTGCCCACCACTCCTCTCGCCGCACAGCCGACAGAATGGGGCTGCCGGCCTCCTTTGGGCTAACCCTAACCCTAGGTAGGCCCCCAAGGTACCACTCCCAAGTGCCTGGCGACGCCACGCTGGGGATTGGGGACCCACGAGCCCTAGCTCCAGACTCACCCTGCCGCCCCGCCATGACCCGGCCCACTAGGGGCAACGTCCTCACAGGGCGAGAGAATAGGCAGGGCCCTCTGAGCCTCCGGTGACCTTCGAAGGCTCCCCGTGCCAAAACGCTTGGGCCCTCACTCCCGCTCGCCAGCGCATTCACGTCAGCCCGCCCTTCCGCTCCATGCACAGCCAGCGGATCAGGCCGCCGGACTCCTGGGGGTAACCCTAAAGCTAGGCAGGACCCAGAGGGGCCCCTCCCAAGGGGCCTGGCGCCACCAAGCCTGAGACTAGGACCATAGGCCCCATCGCCAGACTCACCCTGCCTCCCTGCTGCCACTCCGGCCACTAGGGGCGCCGCTGGTCATTCAGGGCACAAGAATGGACAGGGTCCTCCGAGCCACTGGCGACCTTCGAAGGCTCTCCGTGCCAAAACCCGGGTGCCCACGCTCCCGCTCCCCAGCGCCCTCACCTCAGCCCGCCCCTCTGCTCCCTGCACAGAGGGCGGATCCGGCATGCCGGCCTTGAGTGGGCTAACCCTAACCTTAGGTCGGCCCTCCAGGGTCCCTCCCAAGGATTCTGTTGCCTATACGCCAGGGATCTGGGACCCCAAGCCCCAGAACCAGACTCATGCTGCCACAACGCCGCCACCCAGGCCACTAGGGGCGCCGCCGCTCATGCAGGGCGGGAGAACGGACAGGGCCCTGGAGAAACCAGCGACATTTGAAGCCTCCCGCGCCAAAATGCAGGGGCCCACGCTCCCGCTCACCAGCGCCTTTACCTCGACCCGCCCACCTCTCGCAGCCCAGCCAGAGGATTGGGCCTGCCGGGTTCCTGGGTGTTAACTCTAACCCTAGGTCAGCCCACGAGGAGCCCCTCCCAAGAGGCCTGGCCCTACAATGCTGGGGATTGGGGATCCCTGAGCCACAGCTCAGGACTCACCCTGCAGCCCCACCGCCAACGGAGCCGCTAGGGGCGCCGCTGGTTATTCAGGGCAGGAGAAAGGGCAGGGCCCTCCGAGCCATGGCAACATTCAAAGGCCCAGGACGCCAAAACGCTGGGGCACAGCTCCCGCTCGCCATCGCCCTCAACTCGGCCTGCATCTCCACTCCTCGCACAGCCGGCGGATCGGGCCTGCCGGCCTCCTGGGAGCTCACCCTAACCCTAGGACGGCCCCGAGGGTCGCTTCCTAAGGGGCCTGGCGCCGCAACGCCGGGGATTGGGAACCCCCAAGCCCCAGCACTGGATGCACCCTGCAGCCCTGCCCCACACGTACCGCTAGGGGCGCCGCCATTCATTCAGGGTGGGAGAACGGGCAGGGCCCTTCGAACCCCCGCCAACCTTCGAAGGCGCCCCGAACCAAAACGCTTGGGCCCGGGCTCATGTTCACCAGCACCCTCACCTCGGCCCAACTCTCCGCTTGACGCACAGGCGGTGTATCGGGCCTGCTGGCCTCCTGGGGGCTAACCCTAACTGTAGGTCGGGCACGGAGGGGCCCTTCCCAAGTGGCCTGGCGCCACAACGCCGGGAATGGGGACCCCAACCCAAGTGCCGGTCTCACCCTGCTGCCCTTCAGGCACCGGAGCCTCTAGGGGCCCCGCCGGTCATTGAGAGCGGGAGAACGGGCAGGTCCCTCCGAGCCCCCACTGACCTTCGAAGGCCCCCCACACTAAAACGCTTGGGCTCATGCTCAGTCTCGCCAGCGCCCTCACCTCGGCCCAACCCTCCGCGTGCCGCACAGCCGCTGATCGGGTCCACCGGCCTCCTGGGGGCTAACCGCAACCGTAGATCGACCCCCGAGGGGCCCCTCCCAAGGGATCTGGCGCCGCAACGCTGGGGATTGGGGACCCCCGAGCCTCAGCACTGGACTCACCCTGCCACCCAGCCGCCACCCGGGGGCTTGGGGTGGTGCCGTTCATTCAGGGCGGGAGCACGGGCAGGGCCCTCCAAGACACGGCGACCTTCAAAGGCCCCCCGCGCCAAAACACCCGGGCCCACGCTCCCGCTCACCAGTGCCCTCACCTCGGTCCGCCACTCCAGTCTCCACACGGCTGGCGAATAGGGCCTGCCGGCATCCTAGGGGCTAAACCTAACCCTAGGTCAGCCTCCGAGGGGCCCCTCCCAAGGGGCCTGGCACCGCAACGCGGTGGACTGGGGACCCCCGAGCCCTATGCCCGGACTTCCATGCCGCCCCGCCGCCACCTGGGCTGCTAGGGGCGCCGCCGGTCATTCAGGGAGGAGAATGGGCAGGGCCTGCCGAGTCCCCGGAGACATTCGAAGGCCCCCGGTGCCAAAACGCTTGGGCCCAGGCTCTTGCTCGCCAGCGCCCTCACCTCGGCCCGCCCCTCCGCTCCACGCACAGCGGGCGGATCCCGCCTGCCGGCCTCCCGGGTGCTAACCCTAACCCTAGGTCGGCCACCCAGGGGCCCCTCCCAAGGGTCCTGGTGCCGCTTCGCCGGGGATCGGGAACCTCAAGCCCCAGAGCCACACTCACCCTACCGCAACGCCGCCACCCAGGCCGCTAGGAGCACTGCGGGTCATTCAGGGCGAGAGAAGGGGCAGGGCCTTCCGAGCCCCCGGTGGCCTTCAAAGGCTCCCCGTGCCAAAACGCTGGTGCCCACGTTCCCGCTCCCCAACGCCCTCACCTCGGCCCCGCCCTCCGCTCCCCGGACAGTGGCCGGATCCCACCTGCCGGCCTCCTGGGGGCTAACCCTAACCCTAGGTCAGCCACCCAGGGGCCCCTCCCAAGGGTCCTGGTGCCGCTACACTGGGGATCAGGGACCCCAAGACCCAGAGCCAGACTCACCCTGCCGCCACGTCGCCACCCGGGACGCTAGTGGCGCCGCCCGTCATTCAGGGCGGGAGAAGGGACAGGGCCCTGGAGAAACCGGCGATATTTGAAGCCTCCTGCGCCAAAATGCAGGGGCCCACGCTCCCGATCGCCAGCGCCTTTACCTCGGGCCGCCCACCTCTCGCCGCCCAGCCAGAGGATTGGGCCTGCTGGCCTCCTGGGTGCTAACTCTAAACCTAGGTCCGCCCACGAGGAGCCCCTCCCAAGAGGCCTGGCCCCACAACGCTGGGGATTGGGGATCCACGAGCCGCAGCATGGACTCACCCTGCCGCTCCACCGCCAAGGGAGCTGCTAAGGGCGCCGCTGGTTCTTCAGGGCAGGAGAACGGGCAGGGCCCTTTGAGCCATGGCAACAGTCGAAGGCCCAGGGCGCCAAAACGCTGGGGACCACGCTCCCGCTCTGCATCACCCTCAACTCGGCCCACACCACCGCTCTTCGCAGAGCCAGCGACTCGGGCCTGCCGGCCTCCTGGGAGCTCACCCTAACCCTAGGACAGCCCCTGAAGGTCCCTTCCTAAGGGGCCTGGCGCCGCAACGCCAGGGATTGGGGGCCCCCAAGCCCCAGCGCCGGATGCACACTGCCACCCCAACCCACACAGGCCGCTAGGGGCGCCGCCATTCATTCAGGGTGGGAGAACTGGCAGGGCCCTCCGAACCCCTGCCGACCTTCGAAGGCGCACAGAACCAAAACGATTGTGCCCAGGCTCAGGTTCACCAGCACCCTCACCTCGGCCCAACTCTCCGCTCGACGCACAGGTGGTGTATCGGGCCTGCGGGGCTCCTGGAGGCTAACCCTAACCATAGGTCGGCCACCGAGGGGCACTTCCCAAGGGGCCTGGCGTCGCAACGCTGGGGATGGGGACCCCGAGCTCATGTGCCGCACTCACCCTGCTGCCCTTCACCCACCCGAGCCGCTAGAGGCCCCGCCGGTCAATCAGGGCAAGAGATCGGGCAGGGCCCTCCGAGTCCACACTGACCTTTGAAGGCTCCCCGCGCAAAAACGTTGGCTCCCAGGATCCTGCTCGCCAGCGCCCTCGCCTAGGCCCACCCCACTGCTTGCTTCAGAGCCGGTGGATAGGGCCTGCCGGGCTCCTGGCAGCTAACCAAAACCCTAGGTCGTCCCTGAGGGGACATCCCAAGCGGCCTGGCTCTGCAATGCTGGGGATTGGTGACTCAGAGCCCCAGAGCCGGACCACCCTGCCGCACTGTCCCCACCTGGGCCGTTAGGGGCGCCGCGGGTCATAGAGGGCGAGAGAAGGGCAGGGCCTTCTGAGTCCCCAGTGACCTTCAAAGGCTCCCCGTGCCAAAACGCTGGTGCCCACGCTCCCGCTCCCCAGGGCCTTCACCTCGGGCCGCACCTCAGCTCGCCGCACAGTGTGCGGTTGGGCCTGACGGTCCCCTGGGGGCTAACCCTAACCCTAGGTCGGCCCCCCAGGGGCCCCTCCCAAGGCTTTTGGTGCCACTACGCCAGGGATCTGGAACCCCAAGCCCCAAATCCAGACTCACCCTCCCACAACGCTGCCACCCGGGCCGCGAGGGGCGCCGCCGGTCATTCAGGGCGGGAGAACTGACAGGGCCCTGGAGAAACCGGCGACATTTGAAGCCTCCCACCCCAAAATGCAGGGGCCCACAATCCCGCACCCCAGCGCCTTTACCTCGGCCCGCCCACCTCTCACCGCCCAGCCAGAGGATCTGGCCTGCCGGCCTTATGGGGGCTAACTCTAACCCTGGGTCGGCCCACGAGGAGCCCCTCCCAAGGGGCCTGGCACCACAACGCCGGGGATTGGGGATCCCCGAGCCGCAGCCTGGGATTCACCCTGCCGCCCCACCGCCAACGGAGCCGCTAGGGGCCTTGCTGGTTCTTCAGGGCAGGAGAAAGGGCAGGGCCCTCCGAGCCATGGCAACATTCAAAGGCCCAGGACACCAAAACGCTGGGGCACAGCTCCCGCTCGCCATCGCCCTCAACTCGGCCTGCATCTCCACTCCTCGCACAGCCGGCGGATCGGGCCTGCCGGCCTCCTGGGAGCTCACCCTAACCCTAGGACGGCCCCGAGGGTCGCTTCCTAAGGGGCCTGGCGCCGCAACGCCGGGGATTGGGAACCCCCAAGCCCCAGCACTGGATGCACCCTGCAGCCCTGCCCCACACGTACCGCTAGGGGCGCCGCCATTCATTCAGGGTGGGAGAACGGGCAGGGCCCTTCGAACCCCCGCCAACCTTCGAAGGCGCCCCGAACCAAAACGCTTGGGCCCGGGCTCATGTTCACCAGCACCCTCACCTCGGCCCAACTCTCCGCTTGACGCACAGGCGGTGTATCGGGCCTGCTGGCCTCCTGGGGGCTAACCCTAACTGTAGGTCGGGCACGGAGGGGCCCTTCCCAAGTGGCCTGGCGCCACAACGCCGGGAATGGGGACCCCAACCCAAGTGCCGGTCTCACCCTGCTGCCCTTCAGGCACCGGAGCCTCTAGGGGCCCCGCCGGTCATTGAGAGCGGGAGAACGGGCAGGTCCCTCCGAGCCCCCACTGACCTTCGAAGGCCCCCCACACTAAAACGCTTGGGCTCATGCTCAGTCTCGCCAGCGCCCTCACCTCGGCCCAACCCTCCGCGTGCCGCACAGCCGCTGATCGGGTCCACCGGCCTCCTGGGGGCTAACCGCAACCGTAGATCGACCCCCGAGGGGCCCCTCCCAAGGGATCTGGCGCCGCAACGCTGGGGATTGGGGACCCCCGAGCCTCAGCACTGGACTCACCCTGCCACCCAGCCGCCACCCGGGGGCTTGGGGTGGTGCCGTTCATTCAGGGCGGGAGCACGGGCAGGGCCCTCCAAGACACGGCGACCTTCAAAGGCCCCCCGCGCCAAAACACCCGGGCCCACGCTCCCGCTCACCAGTGCCCTCACCTCGGTCCGCCACTCCAGTCTCCACACGGCTGGCGAATAGGGCCTGCCGGCATCCTAGGGGCTAAACCTAACCCTAGGTCAGCCTCCGAGGGGCCCCTCCCAAGGGGCCTGGCACCGCAACGCGGTGGACTGGGGACCCCCGAGCCCTATGCCCGGACTTCCATGCCGCCCCGCCGCCACCTGGGCTGCTAGGGGCGCCGCCGGTCATTCAGGGAGGAGAATGGGCAGGGCCTGCCGAGTCCCCGGAGACATTCGAAGGCCCCCGGTGCCAAAACGCTTGGGCCCAGGCTCTTGCTCGCCAGCGCCCTCACCTCGGCCCGCCCCTCCGCTCCACGCACAGCGGGCGGATCCCGCCTGCCGGCCTCCCGGGTGCTAACCCTAACCCTAGGTCGGCCACCCAGGGGCCCCTCCCAAGGGTCCTGGTGCCGCTTCGCCGGGGATCGGGAACCTCAAGCCCCAGAGCCACACTCACCCTACCGCAACGCCGCCACCCAGGCCGCTAGGAGCACTGCGGGTCATTCAGGGCGAGAGAAGGGGCAGGGCCTTCCGAGCCCCCGGTGGCCTTCAAAGGCTCCCCGTGCCAAAACGCTGGTGCCCACGTTCCCGCTCCCCAACGCCCTCACCTCGGCCCCGCCCTCCGCTCCCCGGACAGTGGCCGGATCCCACCTGCCGGCCTCCTGGGGGCTAACCCTAACCCTAGGTCAGCCACCCAGGGGCCCCTCCCAAGGGTCCTGGTGCCGCTACACTGGGGATCAGGGACCCCAAGACCCAGAGCCAGACTCACCCTGCCGCCACGTCGCCACCCGGGACGCTAGTGGCGCCGCCCGTCATTCAGGGCGGGAGAAGGGACAGGGCCCTGGAGAAACCGGCGATATTTGAAGCCTCCTGCGCCAAAATGCAGGGGCCCACGCTCCCGATCGCCAGCGCCTTTACCTCGGGCCGCCCACCTCTCGCCGCCCAGCCAGAGGATTGGGCCTGCTGGCCTCCTGGGTGCTAACTCTAAACCTAGGTCCGCCCACGAGGAGCCCCTCCCAAGAGGCCTGGCCCCACAACGCTGGGGATTGGGGATCCACGAGCCGCAGCATGGACTCACCCTGCCGCTCCACCGCCAAGGGAGCTGCTAAGGGCGCCGCTGGTTCTTCAGGGCAGGAGAACGGGCAGGGCCCTTTGAGCCATGGCAACAGTCGAAGGCCCAGGGCGCTAAAACGCTGGGGACCACGCTCCCGCTCTGCATCACCCTCAACTCGGCCCACACCACCGCTCTTCGCAGAGCCAGCGACTCGGGCCTGCCGGCCTCCTGGGAGCTCACCCTAACCCTAGGACAGCCCCTGAAGGTCCCTTCCTAAGGGGCCTGGCGCCGCAACGCCAGGGATTGGGGGCCCCCAAGCCCCAGCGCCGGATGCACACTGCCACCCCAACCCACACAGGCCGCTAGGGGCGCCGCCATTCATTCAGGGTGGGAGAACTGGCAGGGCCCTCCGAACCCCTGCCGACCTTCGAAGGCGCACAGAACCAAAACGATTGTGCCCAGGCTCAGGTTCACCAGCACCCTCACCTCGGCCCAACTCTCCGCTCGACGCACAGGTGGTGTATCGGGCCTGCGGGGCTCCTGGAGGCTAACCCTAACCATAGGTCGGCCACCGAGGGGCACTTCCCAAGGGGCCTGGCGTCGCAACGCTGGGGATGGGGACCCCGAGCTCATGTGCCGCACTCACCCTGCTGCCCTTCACCCACCCGAGCCGCTAGAGGCCCCGCCGGTCAATCAGGGCAAGAGATCGGGCAGGGCCCTCCGAGTCCACACTGACCTTTGAAGGCTCCCCGCGCAAAAACGTTGGCTCCCAGGATCCTGCTCGCCAGCGCCCTCGCCTAGTCCCACCCCACTGCTTGCTTCAGAGCCGGTGGATAGGGCCTGCCGGGCTCCTGGCAGCTAACCAAAACCCTAGGTCGTCCCTGAGGGGACATCCCAAGCGGCCTGGCTCTGCAATGCTGGGGATTGGTGACTCAGAGCCCCAGAGCCGGACCACCCTGCCGCACTGTCCCCACCTGGGCCGCTAGGGGCGCCGCGGGTCATAGAGGGCGAGAGAAGGGCAGGGCCTTCTGAGTCCCCAGTGACCTTCAAAGGCTCCCCGTGCCAAAACGCTGGTGCCCACGCTCCCGCTCCCCAGGGCCTTCACCTCGGGCCGCACCTCAGCTCGCCGCACAGTGTGCGGTTGGGCCTGACGGTCCCCTGGGGGCTAACCCTAACCCTAGGTCGGCCCCCCAGGGGCCCCTCCCAAGGCTTTTGGTGCCACTACGCCAGGGATCTGGAACCCCAAGCCCCAAATCCAGACTCACCCTCCCACAACGCTGCCACCCGGGCCGCGAGGGGCGCCGCCGGTCATTCAGGGCGGGAGAACTGACAGGGCCCTGGAGAAACCGGCGACATTTGAAGCCTCCCACCCCAAAATGCAGGGGCCCACAATCCCGCACCCCAGCGCCTTTACCTCGGCCCGCCCACCTCTCACCGCCCAGCCAGAGGATCTGGCCTGCCGGCCTTATGGGGGCTAACTCTAACCCTGGGTCGGCCCACGAGGAGCCCCTCCCAAGGGGCCTGGCACCACAACGCCGGGGATTGGGGATCCCCGAGCCGCAGCCTGGGATTCACCCTGCCGCCCCACCGCCAACGGAGCCGCTAGGGGCCTTGCTGGTTCTTCAGGGCAGGAGAAAGGGCAGGGCCCTCCGAGCCATGGCAACATTCAAAGGCCCAGGACGCCAAAACGCTGGGGCCCAGCTCCCGCTCGCCATCGCCCTCAACTCGGCCTGCATCTCCACTCCTCGCACAGCCGGCGGATCGGGCCTGCCAGCCTCCTGGGCGCTAACCCTAACCCTAGGACGGCCCCGAGGGTCGCTTCCTAAGGGGCCTGGCGCCACAACGCCGGGGATTGGGAACCCCCAAGCCCCAGCGCTGGATGCACCCTGCCGCCCTGCCCCACAAATGCCGCTAGGGGCACCGCCATTCATTCAGGGTGGGAGAACGGGCAGGGCCCTTCGGACCCCGCTGACCTTCGAAGGCACCCCGAACCAAAACGCTTGGGCCCGGGCTCATGTTCACCAGCACCCTCACCTCGGCCCAACTCTCCGCTCGACGCACAGGCGGTGTATCGGGCCTGCTGGCCTCCTGGGGGCTAACCCTAACTGTAGGTCGGCCACGGAGGGGCCCTTCCCAAGTGGCCTGGCGCCACAACGCCGGGAATGGGGACCCCAACCCAAGTGCCGGTCTCACTCTGCTGCCCTTCAGGCACCGGAGCCTCTAGGGGCCCCGCCGGTCATTGAGAGCGGGAGAACGGGCAGGTCCCTCCGAGCCCCCACTGACCTTCGAAGGCCCCCCTGCACTAAAACGCTTGGGCTCATGCTCAGTCTCGCCAGCGCCCTCACCTCGGCCCAACCCTCCGTGTGCTGCACAGCCGGTGATCGGGTCCACCGGCCTCCTGGGGGCTAACCGCAACCCTAGATCGACCCCCGAGGGTCCCCTCCCAAGGGATCTGGTGCCGCAATGCTGGGGATTGGGGACCCCCGAGCCTCAGCACTGGACTCACCCTGCCACCCAGCCGCCACCCGGGGGCTTGGGGTGGTGCCGTTCATTCAGGGCGGGAGCACGGGCAGGGCCCTCCAAGACACGGCGACCTTCAAAGGCCCCCCGCGCCAAAACACCCGGGCCCACGCTCCCGCTCACCAGTGCCCTCACCTCGGTCCGCCACTCCAGTCTCCACACGGCTGGCGAATAGGGCCTGCCGGCATCCTAGGGGCTAAACCTAACCCTAGGTCAGCCTCCGAGGGGCCCCTCCCAAGGGGCCTGGCACCGCAACGCGGTGGACTGGGGACCCCCGAGCCCTATGCCCGGACTTCCATGCCGCCCCGCCGCCACCTGGGCTGCTAGGGGCGCCGCCGGTCATTCAGGGAGGAGAATGGGCAGGGCCTGCCGAGTCCCCGGAGACATTCGAAGGCCCCCGGTGCCAAAACGCTTGGGCCCAGGCTCTTGCTCGCCAGCGCCCTCACCTCGGCCCGCCCCTCCGCTCCACGCACAGCGGGCGGATCCCGCCTGCCGGCCTCCCGGGTGCTAACCCTAACCCTAGGTCGGCCACCCAGGGGCCCCTCCCAAGGGTCCTGGTGCCGCTTCGCCGGGGATCGGGAACCTCAAGCCCCAGAGCCACACTCACCCTACCGCAACGCCGCCACCCAGGCCGCTAGGAGCACTGCGGGTCATTCAGGGCGAGAGAAGGGGCAGGGCCTTCCGAGCCCCCGGTGGCCTTCAAAGGCTCCCCGTGCCAAAACGCTGGTGCCCACGTTCCCGCTCCCCAACGCCCTCACCTCGGCCCCGCCCTCCGCTCCCCGGACAGTGGCCGGATCCCACCTGCCGGCCTCCTGGGGGCTAACCCTAACCCTAGGTCAGCCACCCAGGGGCCCCTCCCAAGGGTCCTGGTGCCGCTACACTGGGGATCAGGGACCCCAAGACCCAGAGCCAGACTCACCCTGCCGCCACATCGCCACCCGGGACGCTAGTGGCGCCGCCCGTCATTCAGGGCGGGAGAAGGGACAGGGCCCTGGAGAAACCGGCGATATTTGAAGCCTCCTGCGCCAAAATGCAGGGGCCCACGCTCCCGATCGCCAGCGCCTTTACCTCGGGCCGCCCACCTCTCGCCGCCCAGCCAGAGGATTGGGCCTGCTGGCCTCCTGGGTGCTAACTCTAAACCTAGGTCCGCCCACGAGGAGCCCCTCCCAAGAGGCCTGGCCCCACAACGCTGGGGATTGGGGATCCACGAGCCGCAGCATGGACTCACCCTGCCGCTCCACCGCCAAGGGAGCTGCTAAGGGCGCCGCTGGTTCTTCAGGGCAGGAGAACGGGCAGGGCCCTTTGAGCCATGGCAACAGTCGAAGGCCCAGGGCGCCAAAACGCTGGGGACCACGCTCCCGCTCTGCATCACCCTCAACTCGGCCCACACCACCGCTCTTCGCAGAGCCAGCGACTCGGGCCTGCCGGCCTCCTGGGAGCTCACCCTAACCCTAGGACAGCCCCTGAAGGTCCCTTCCTAAGGGGCCTGGCGCCGCAACGCCAGGGATTGGGGGCCCCCAAGCCCCAGCGCCGGATGCACACTGCCACCCCAACCCACACAGGCCGCTAGGGGCGCCGCCATTCATTCAGGGTGGGAGAACTGGCAGGGCCCTCCGAACCCCTGCCGACCTTCGAAGGCGCACAGAACCAAAACGATTGTGCCCAGGCTCAGGTTCACCAGCACCCTCACCTCGGCCCAACTCTCCGCTCGACGCACAGGTGGTGTATCGGGCCTGCGGGGCTCCTGGAGGCTAACCCTAACCATAGGTCGGCCACCGAGGGGCACTTCCCAAGGGGCCTGGCGTCGCAACGCTGGGGATGGGGACCCCGAGCTCATGTGCCGCACTCACCCTGCTGCCCTTCACCCACCCGAGCCGCTAGAGGCCCCGCCGGTCAATCAGGGCAAGAGATCGGGCAGGGCCCTCCGAGTCCACACTGACCTTTGAAGGCTCCCCGCGCAAAAACGTTGGCTCCCAGGATCCTGCTCGCCAGCGCCCTCGCCTAGTCCCACCCCACTGCTTGCTTCAGAGCCGGTGGATAGGGCCTGCCGGGCTCCTGGCAGCTAACCAAAACCCTAGGTCGTCCCTGAGGGGACATCCCAAGCGGCCTGGCTCTGCAATGCTGGGGATTGGTGACTCAGAGCCCCAGAGCCGGACCACCCTGCCGCACTGTCCCCACCTGGGCCGCTAGGGGCGCCGCGGGTCATAGAGGGCGAGAGAAGGGCAGGGCCTTCTGAGTCCCCAGTGACCTTCAAAGGCTCCCCGTGCCAAAACGCTGGTGCCCACGCTCCCGCTCCCCAGGGCCTTCACCTCGGGCCGCACCTCAGCTCGCCGCACAGTGTGCGGTTGGGCCTGACGGTCCCCTGGGGGCTA
Organism: Ursus americanus; assembly: GCF_024610735.1. Classification (NCBI taxonomy): domain Eukaryota; kingdom Metazoa; phylum Chordata; class Mammalia; order Carnivora; family Ursidae; genus Ursus; species Ursus americanus. Next base: position 548,485 of record NC_142137.1, read on the forward strand.
ACCCTAACCCTAGGTCGGCCCCCCAGGGGCCCCTCCCAAGGCTTTTGGTGCCACTACGCCAGGGATCTGGAACCCCAAGCCCCAAATCCAGACTCACCCTCCCACAACGCTGCCACCCGGGCCGCGAGGGGCGCCGCCGGTCATTCAGGGCGGGAGAACTGACAGGGCCCTGGAGAAACCGGCGACATTTGAAGCCTCCCACCCCAAAATGCAGGGGCCCACAATCCCGCACCCCAGCGCCTTTACCTCGGCCCGCCCACCTCTCACCGCCCAGCCAGAGGATCTGGCCTGCCGGCCTTATGGGGGCTAACTCTAACCCTGGGTCGGCCCACGAGGAGCCCCTCCCAAGGGGCCTGGCACCACAACGCCGGGGATTGGGGATCCCCGAGCCGCAGCCTGGGATTCACCCTGCCGCCCCACCGCCAACGGAGCCGCTAGGGGCCTTGCTGGTTCTTCAGGGCAGGAGAAAGGGCAGGGCCCTCCGAGCCATGGCAACATTCAAAGGCCCAGGACGCCAAAACGCTGGGGCCCAGCTCCCGCTCGCCATCGCCCTCAACTCGGCCTGCATCTCCACTCCTCGCACAGCCGGCGGATCGGACCTGCCAGCCTCCTGGGCGCTAACCCTAACCCTAGGACGGCCCCGAGGGTCGCTTCCTAAGGGGCCTGGCGCCACAACGCCGGGGATTGGGAACCCCCAAGCCCCAGCGCTGGATGCACCCTGCCGCCCTGCCCCACAAATGCCGCTAGGGGCACCGCCATTCATTCAGGGTGGGAGAACGGGCAGGGCCCTTCGGACCCCGCTGACCTTCGAAGGCACCCCGAACCAAAACGCTTGGGCCCGGGCTCATGTTCACCAGCACCCTCACCTCGGCCCAACTCTCCGCTCGACGCACAGGCGGTGTATCGGGCCTGCTGGCCTCCTGGGGGCTAACCCTAACTGTAGGTCGGCCACGGAGGGGCCCTTCCCAAGTGGCCTGGCGCCACAACGCCGGGAATGGGGACCCCAACCCAAGTGCCGGTCTCACTCTGCTGCCCTTCAGGCACCGGAGCCTGTAGGGGCCCCGCCGGTCATTGAGAGCGGGAGAACGGGCAGGTCCCTCCGAGCCCCCACTGACCTTCGAAGGCCCCCCTGCACTAAAACGCTTGGGCTCATGCTCAGTCTTGCCAGCGCCCTCACCTCGGCCCAACCCTCCGTGTGCTGCACAGCCGGTGATCGGGTCCACCGGCCTCCTGGGGGCTAACCGCAACCCTAGATCGACCCCCGAGGGTCCCCTCCCAAGGGATCTGGTGCCGCAATGCTGGGGATTGGGGACCCCCGAGCCTCAGCACTGGACTCACCCTGCCACCCAGCCGCCACCCGGGGGCTTGGGGTGGTGCCGTTCATTCAGGGCGGGAGCACGGGCAGGGCCCTCCAAGACACGGCGACCTTCAAAGGCCCCCCGCGCCAAAACACCCGGGCCCACGCTCCCGCTCACCAGTGCCCTCACCTCGGTCCGCCACTCCAGTCTCCACACGGCTGGGGAATAGGGCCTGCCGGCATCCTAGGGGCTAAACCTAACCCTAGGTCAGCCTCCGAGGGGCCCCTCCCAAGGGGCCTGGCGCCGCAACGCGGTGGACTGGGGACCCCCGAGCCCTATGCCCGGACTTCCATGCCGCCCCGCCGCCACCTGGGCTGCTAGGGGCGCCGCCGGTCATTCAGGGAGGAGAATGGGCAGGGCCCGCCGAGTCCCCGGAGACATTCGAAGGCCCCCGGTGCCAAAACGCTTGGGCCCAGGCTCTTGCTCGCCAGCGCCCTCACCTCGGCCCGCCCCTCCGCTACACGCACAGCGGGCGGATCCCGCCTGCCGGCCTCCCGGGTGCTAACCCTAACCCTAGGTCGGCCACCCAGAAAGGCCCCTCCCAAGGGTCCTGGTGCCGCTTCGCCGGGGATCGGGAACCTCAAGCCCCAGAGCCACACTCACCCTACCGCAACGCCGCCACCCAGGCCGCTAGGAGCACTGCGGGTCATTCAGGGCGAGAGAAGGGGCAGGGCCTTCCGAGCCCCCGGTGGCCTTCAAAGGCTCCCCATGCCAAAACGCTGGTGCCCACGCTCCCGCTCCCCAATGCCCTCACCTCGGCCCCGCCCTCCGCTCCCAGGACAGTGGCCGGATCCCACCTGCCGGCCTCCTGGGGGCTAACCCTAACCCTAGGTCAGCCACCCAGGGGCCCCTCCCAAGGGTCCTGGTGCCGCTACACTGGGGATCAGGGACCCCAAGACCCAGAGCCACACTCACCCTGCCACCACGTCGCCACCCGGGACGCTAGTGGCGCCGCCCGTCATTCACGGCGGGAGAAGGGACAGGGCCCTGGAGAAACCGGCGATATTTGAAGCCTCCTGCGCCAAAATGCAGGTGCCCACGCTCCTGATCGCCAGCGCCTTTACCTCGGGGTGCCCACCTCTCGCCGCCCAGCCAGAGGATTGGGCCTCCTGGCCTCCTGGGTGCTAACTCTAAACCTAGTTCCGCCTACGAGGAGCCCCTCCCAAGAGGCCTGGCCCCACAACGCTGGGGATTGGGGATCCACGAGCCGCAGCATGGACTCACCCTGCCGCTCCACCGCCAAGGGAGCTGCTAAGGGCGCCGCTGGTTCTTCAGGGCAGGAGAACGGGCAGGGCCCTTTGAGCCATGACAACAGTCGAAGGCCCAGGGCGCCAAAACGCTGGGGACCACGCTCCCGCTCTGCATCACCCTCAACTCGGCCCGCACCCCCGCTCTTCGCAGAGCCAGCGACTCGGGCCTGCCGGCCTCCTGGGAGCTCACCCTAACCCTAGGACAGCCCCTGAAGTTCCCTTCCTAAGGGGCCTGGCGCCGCAACGCCAGGGATTGGGGGCCCCCAAGCCCCAGCGCCGGATGCACGCTGCCACCCCAACCCACACAGGCCGCTAGGGGCGCCGCCATTCATTCAGGGTGGGAGAACTGGCAGGGCCCTCCGAACCCCAGCCGACCTTCGAAGGCGCACCGAAACAAAACGCTTGGGCCCAGGCTCATGTTCACCAGCACCCTCACCTCGGCCCAACTCTCCGCTCGACGCACAGGTGGTGTATCGGGCCTGCGGGGCTCCTGGAGGCTAACCCTAACCATAGGTCGGCCACCGAGGGGCACTTCCCAAGGGGCCTGGCGTCGCAACGCTGGGGATGGGGACCCCGAGCTCATGTGCCGCACTCACCCTGCTGCCCTTCAGCCACCCGAGCTGCTAGAGGCCCCGCCCGTCAATCAGGGCAAGAGATCGGGCAGGGCCCTCCGAGCCCACGCTGACCTTTGAAGGCTCCCCGCGCAAAAACGTTGGCTCCCAGGATCCTGCTCGCCAGCGCCCTCACCTAGGCCCACCCCACCGCTTGCTTCAGAGCCGGTGGATAGGGCCTGCCGGGCTCCTGGCAGCTAACCAAAACCCTAGGTCGGCCCTGAGGGGACATCCCAAGCGGCCTGGCTCTGCAATGCTGGGGATTGGTGACTCAGAGCCCCAGAGCCGGACTCACCCTGCCGCACTGTCCCCACCTGGGCCGCTAGGGGCGCCGCGGGTCATAGAGGGTGAGAGAAGGGCAGGGCCTTCTGAGTACCCGGTGACCTTCAAAGGCTCCCTGTGCCAAAACGCTGGTGCCCACGCTCCCGCTCCCCAGCGCCTTCACTTCGGGCCGCACCTCAGCTCGCCGCACAGTGTGCGGTTGGGCCTGACGGTCTCCTGGGGGCTAACCCTAACCCTAGGTCGGCCCCCCAGGGGCCCCTCCCAAGGCTTTTGGTGCCACTACGCCAGGGATCTGGAACCCCAAGCCCCAAAGCCAGACTCACCCTCCCACAACGCTGCCACCCGGGCCGCGAGGGGCGCCGCCGGTCATTCAGGGCGGGAGAACTGACAGGGCCCTGGAGAAACCGGCGACATTTGAAGCCTCCCACCCCAAAATGCAGGGGCCCACAATCCCGCACCCCAGCGCCTTTACCTCGGCCCGCCCACCTCTCACCGCCCAGCCAGAGGATCTGGCCTGCCGGCCTTATGGGGGCTAACTCTAACCCTGGGTCGGCCCACGAGGAGCCCCTCCCAAGGGGCCTGGCACCACAACGCCGGGGATTGGGGATCCCCGAGCCGCAGCCTGGGATTCACCCTGCCGCCCCACCGCCAACGGAGCCGCTAGGGGCCTTGCTGGTTCTTCAGGGCAGGAGAAAGGGCAGGGCCCTCCGAGCCATGGCAACATTCAAAGGCCCAGGACGCCAAAACGCTGGGGCCCAGCTCCCGCTCGCCATCGCCCTCAACTCGGCCTGCATCTCCACTCCTCGCACAGCCGGCGGATCGGGCCTGCCGGCCTCCTGGGCGCTAACCCTAACCCTAGGATGGCCCCGAGGGTCGCTTCCTAAGGGGCCTGGCGCCACAACGCCGGGGATTTGGAACCCCCAAGCCCCAGCGCTGGATGCACCCTGCCGCCCTGCCCCACAGGTGCCGCTAGGGGCACCGCCATTCATTCAGGGTTGAAGAACGGGCAGGGCCCTTCGGACCCCCGCCGACCTTCGAAGGCACCCCGAACCAAAATGCTTGGGCCCGGGCTCATGTTCACCAGCACCCTCACCTCGGCCCAACTCTCCGCTCGACGCACAGGCGGTGTATCGGGCCTGCTGGCCTCCTGGGGGCTAACCCTAACTGTAGGTCGGCCACGGAGGGGCCCTTCCCAAGTGGCCTGGCGCCACAACGCCGGGAATGGGGACCCCAACCCAAGTGCCGGTCTCACTCTGCTGCCCTTCAGGCACCGGAGCCTGTAGGGGCCCCGCCGGTCATTCAGAGCGGGAGAACGGGCAGGTCCCTCCGAGCCCCCACTGACCTTCGAAGGCCCCCCTGCACTAAAACGCTTGGGCTCATGCTCAGTCTCGCCAGCGCCCTCACCTCGGCCCAACCCTCCGCGTGCCGCACAGCCGCTGATCGGGTCCACCGGCCTCCTGGGGGCTAACCGCAACCCTAGATCGACCCCCGAGGGTCCCCTCCCAAGGGATCGGCGCCGCAACGGTGGGGATTGGGGACCCCCGAGCCTCAGCACTGGACTCACCCTGCCACCCAGCTGCCACCCGTGGGCTTGGGGTGGTGCCGTTCATTCAGGGCGGGAGCACGGGCAGGGCCCTCCAACACATGGCGACCTTCAAAGGCCCCCCGCGCCAAAACACCCGGGCCCACGCTCCCGCTCACCAGTGCCCTCACCTCGGTCCGCCACTCCAGTCTCCACACGGCTGGGGAATAGGGCCTGCCGGCATCCTAGGGTCTAAACCTAACCCTAGGTCAGCCTCCGAGGGGCCCCTCCCAAGGGGCCTGGCGCCGCAACGCGGTGGACTGGGGACCCCCGAGCCCTATGCCCGGACTTCCATGCCGCCCCGCCGCCACCTGGGCTGCTAGGGGCGCCGCCGGTCATTCAGGGAGGAGAATGGGCAGGGCCCGCCGAGTCCCCGGAGACATTCGAAGGCCCCCGGTGCCAAAACGCTTGGGCCCAGGCTCTTGCTCGCCAGCGCCCTCACCTCGGCCCGCCCCTCCGCTCCACGCACAGCGGGCGGATCCCGCCTGCCGGCCTCCCGGGTGCTAACCCTAACCCTAGGTCGGCCACCCAGGGGCCCCTCCCAAGGGTCCTGGTGCCGCTTCGCCGGGGATCGGGAACCTCAAGCCCCAGAGCCACACTCACCCTACCGCAACGCCGCCACCCAGGCCGCTAGGAGCACTGCGGGTCATTCAGGGCGAGAGAAGGGGCAGGGCCTTCCGAGCCCCCGGTGGCCTTCAAAGGCTCCCCGTGCCAAAACGCTGGTGCCCACGCTCCCGCTCCCCAACGCCCTCACCTCGGCCCCGCCCTCCGCTCCCCGGACAGTGGCCGGATCCCACCTGCCGGCCTCCTGGGGGCTAACCCTAACCCTAGGTCAGCCACCCAGGGGCCCCTCCCAAGGGTCCTGGTGCCACTACACTGGGGATCAGGGACCCCAAGACCCAGAGCCAGACTCACCCTGCCGCCACGTCGCCACCCGAGACGCTAGTGGCGCCGCCCGTCATTCAGGGCGGGAGAAGGGACAGGGCCCTGGAGAAACCGGCGATATTTGAAGCCTACTGCGCCAAATGCAGGGGCCCACGCTCCCGATCGCCAGCACCTTTACCTCGGGCCGCCCACCTCTCGCCGCCCAGCCAGAGGATTTGGCCTGCTGGCCTCCTGGGTGCTAACTCTAAACCTAGGTCCGCCCACGAGGAGCCCCTCCCAAGAGGCCTGGCCCCACAACGCTGGGGATTGGGGATCCACGAGCCGCAGCATGGACTCACCCTGCCGCTCCACCTCCAAGGGAGCTGCTAAGGGCGCCGCTGGCTCTTCAGGGCAGGAGAAGGGGCAGGGCCCTTTGAGCCATGGCAACAGTCGAAGTCCCAGGGCGCCAAAACGCTGGGGACCATGCTCCCGCTCTGCATCACCCTCAACTCGGCCTGCACCTCCGCTCTTCGCAGAGCCAGCGACTCGGGCCTGCCGGCCTCCTGGGAGCTCACCCTAACCCTAGGACAGCCCCTGAAGGTCCCTTCCTAAGGGGCCTGGCGCTGCAACGCCGGGGATTGGGGGCCCCCAAGCCCCAGCGCCGGATGCATGCTACCACCCCAACCCACACAGGCCGCTAGGGGCGCCGCCATTCATTCAGGGTGGGAGAACTGGCAGGGCCCTCTGAACCCCTGCCGACCTTCGAAGGCGCACCGAACCAAAACGCTTGGGCCCAGGCTCATGTTCACCAGCACCCTCACCTCGGCCCAACTCTCCCCTCGATGCACAGGTGGTGTATCGGGCCTGCGGGGCTCCTGGAGGCTAACCCTAAAGATAGGTCGGCCACCGAGGGGCACTTCCCAAGGGGCCTGGCGTCGCAACGCTGGGGATGGGGACCCCGAGCTCATGTGCCGCACTCACCCTGCTGCCCTTCAGCCACCGGAGCCGCTAGAGGCCCCGCCGGTCAATCAGGGCAAGAGATCGGGCAGGGCCCTCCGAGCCCACGCTGACCTTTGAAGGCTCCCCGCGCAAAAACGTTAGCTCCCAGGATCCTACTCGCCAGCGCCCTCACCTAGGCCCACCCCACCGCTTGCTTCAGAGCTGGTGGAGAGGGCCTGCCGGGCTCCTGGCAGCTAACCAAAACCCTAGGTCGGCCCTGAGGGGACATCGCAAGCGGCCTGGCTCTGCAATGCTGGGGATTGGTGACTCAGAGCCCCAGAGCCGGACTCACCCTGCCGCACTGTCCCCACCTGGGCCGCTAGGGGCGCCGCGGGTCATAGAGGGCGAGAGAAGGGCAGGGCCTTCTGAGTCCCCGGTGACCTTCAAAGGCTCCCCGTGCCAAAACGCTGGTGCCCACACTCCCGCTCCCCAGCGCCTTCACCTCGGGCCGCACCTCAGCTCGCCGCACAGTGTGCGGTTGGGCCTGACGGTCTCCTGGGGGCTAACCCTAACCCTAGGTCGGCCCCCCAGGGGCCCCTCCCAAGGCTTTTGGTGCCACTACACCAGGGATCTGGAACCCCAAGCCCCAAAGCCAGACTCACCCTCCCACAACGCTGCCACCCGGGCCGCGAGGAGCGCCGCCGGTCATTCAGGGCGGGAGAACTGACAGGGCCCTGGAGAAATCGGCGACATTTGAAGCCTCCCGCGCCAAATTGCAGGGGCCCACAATCCCACTCCCCAGCGCCTTTACCTCGGCCCGCCCACCTCTCGCCGCCCATCCAGAGGATCGGGCCTGCCGGCCTCACGGGGGCTAACTCTAACCCTAGGTCGGCCCATGAGGAGCCCCTCCCAAGGTGCCTGGCACCGCAACGCTGGAGATTGGGGATCCCCGAGCCGCAGCGTGGGATTCACCCTGCCACCCCACCGCCAACGGAGCCGCTTGGGGCGTTGCTGGTTATTCAGGGCAGGAGAACGGGCACGGCCCTCCGACCCATGGCAACATTCGAAGGCCCAGGACACCAAAACGCTGGGGACCATGCTCCCGCTTGCCATTGGCCTCAACTGAGCCCACATCTCCACTCCTTGCACAGCTGGCGGATGGGGCCTGCCGGCCTCCTGGGCGCTAATCCTAACCCTAGGACGGCCCCTGAGGGTCCTTTCCTAAGGGGCCTGGCACCGTAACGCCAAGGATTGGGAACCCCCAAGCCCCAGCGGTGGATGCACCCTGCCGCCCCGCCCCACACGGGGCGCTAGGGGCACCGCCATTCATTCAGGGTGGGAGAACGGGCAGGGCCCTTCGAACGCCCACCCACCTGCGAAGGCGCCCTGAATCAAAACGCTTGGGCTCAGGCTCATGTTCACCAGCACCCTCACCTCGCCCACCTCTCCCCTCGACGCACAGGTGGTGTATCGGGCCTGCTGGCCTCCTGAGGGCTAACCCTAACTGTAGGTCGGCCATGGAGGGGCCCTTCCCAAGTGGCCTGGCGCCACAACGCCGGGAATGGAGACCCCAACCCAAGTGCCGGTCTCAACCTATTGCCCTTCAGGCCCCGGAGCCTCTAGGGGCCCCACCGGTCATTCAGAGCGGGAGAACGGGCAGGTCCTTCCGAGCCCCCACCTACTTTCGAAGGCGCCCCGCACCAAAACACTTGGGCTCATGCTCAGTCTCGCCAGCGCCCTCACCTCGGCCCAACCCTCCGCGTGCTGCACAGCCGCTGATCGGGTCCACCGGCTTCCTGGGGGCTAACCGTAACCCTAGATCGACCCCCGAGGGCCCCTCCCAAGGGTCCTGGCACCGCAACACCGGGGATTGTGGATCCCTGAGCCCCAGCGCCGGACTCACCCTGCCACCCTGCCGCCACCCAGGCCACGAGGGGTGCCGCCGGTCATTCAGGGCGGGAGAACGGGTAGGGCCCTCCGAGCCCCCACCTACATTTGAAGGCACCCCGAATCAAAACGCTTGGGCCCAGGCTCATGTTCACCAGCACCCTCAACTCGGCCCGCACCTCCGCTCCTTGCACAGCCGGCGACTCGGGCCTGCCGGCCTCCTGGGCGCTAACTAGAACCCTAGGACGGCCCCTGAGGGTCCCTTCCTAAGGGGCCTGGCACCGCAACGCCGGGCATTGGGTACCCCCAAGCCCCAGCGCCAGATGCACGCTGCCGCCCCGCCCCACAAGGGCCGCTAGTGGCGCCGCCATTCATTCAGGGAGGGAGAACTGGCAGGGCCCTCCGAACCCCCGCTGACCTTCGAAGGCGCCCAGAACCAAAACGCTTGGGTCCAGGCTCATGTTCACCAGCACCCTCACTTCGGCCCAACTGTCCTCTCGATGCACAGGTGGTGTATCTGGCCTGCGTGGCTCCTGGGGGCTAACCCTAACCATAGGTCGGCCCCCGAGGGGCCCTTCCCCAGGGGCCTGGCGTCGCAACGCTGGGGATGGGGACCCCGTGCCCAAGTGCCGGACTCACCCTGCTGCCCTTCAGCCACCCAAGCCGCTAGGGGACCACGGGTCAATCAGGACAAGAGAACGGGCAGGGACCTCCGAGCCCGCGCTGACCTTCAAAGGCCCCACGTGCAAAAACCTTGGCTCCCATGCTCCTGCTCCCAGCGCCCTCACCTCGGCCCGCCCCTCCACATGATTCAGAGCCGGTGGATAGGGCCTGCCAGGCTCCTGGGGGCTAACCAAAACCCTAGGTCGGCCCCGTGGGGCACATCCCTAGGGGCCTGGCTCTGCAACGCTGGGGACTGGTGACTCAGAGCCCCAGAGCCCGACTCACCCTGCCGCACTATCACCACCTGGGCCGCTAGGGGCGCCGCCGGTCATTCAGGGAGAGAGAAGGGGCAGGGACTTCTGAGCCCATGGTGACCTTCAAAGGCTCCCCGCACCAAAACGCTGGTGCCCACGCTCCCACTCCCCAGCGCCCTCACCTCGGCCCGCCCTTCTACTCGCCACACAGCGGGCAGATAGGGCCTGCTGGCCTCCTGGGGGCTAATCCGAACCCTAGGTCGGCCCCCCAGGGGCCCCTCCCAAGGGTCCTGGTGCCGCTACACCAGGGATCGGGGACCCCAAGCACCAGAGCCAGACACACCCTGCCGCAACCCCTCCACCCACGCCACAAGGGGCGCCGCCAGTCATTCACGGCGGGAGAAGGGACAGGGCCCTGGAGAAACCGGAGACATCTGAAGCCTCCCGCGCCAAAATGCAGGGGCCCAGGCTCCCGCTCGCCAGCGCCTTTACCTATGCCCACCAACCTCTCGCTGCCCAGCCAGAGGATTGGGCCTGCCGGCCTCCTGGGTGCTAACTCTAACCCTAGGTCGGCCCACGAGGAGCCCCTCCCAAGGGGCCTGGGCCCGCAACGCTGGGGATTGGGGATCCCCGAGCCGCAGCGCGGGACTCACCCTGCCGCCCCACTGCCAACGGAGCCGCTAGGGGCGTCGCTGGTTATTCAGGGCAGGAGAAAGGGCAGGGCCCTCCGAGCCATGGCAACATTCGAAGGCCCAGGGCGCCAAAATGCTGGGGACCACCCTCCTGCTGGCCATCGCCCTCAACCTGGTCCACACCTCCGCTCCTCGCACAGCCGGCGACTCGGGCCTGCCGGCCTCCTGGGCGCTAACCCTAACCCTAGGACAGCCCCTGAAGCTCACTTCCTAAGGGGCCTGGAGCCGCAACGCCGGGGATTGGGGACCCCCAGGCCCCAGCGCCGGATGCACGGTGCCGCCCCGCCCCACACGGGCCGCTAGGGGCGCCGCCATTCATTCAGGGTGGGAGAACTGGAGGGCCCTCCGAACCCCTGCCGACATTCGAAGGCGCACCGAACCAAAACCCTCGGGCCCAGGCTCATGTTCACCAGCACCCTCACCTCGGCCCAGCTCTCCCCTCGACGCACAGGTGGTGTATCGGGCCTGCGGGGCTCCAGGAGGCTAACCCTAACCATAGATCGGTCCCCGAGGGGCCCTTCCCAAGGGGCCTGGCGTCGCAATGCTGGGGATGGGGACCCCGAGCCCATGTGCCGGACTCACCCTGCTGCCCTTCAGCCACCCGAGCCGCTAGAGGCCCCGCCGGTCAATCAGGGCAGGAGATCGGGCAGGGCCCTCCGAGCCCACGCTGACCTTTGAAGGCTCCCCGCGCAAAAACGTTGGCTCCCAGGATCCTGCTCGCCAGCGCCCTCACCTCGGCCCGCCCCTCCGCTTGCTTCAGAGCCGGTGGATAGAGCCTGCCGGGCTCCTGGCAGCTAACCAAAACCCTAGGTCGGCCCTGTGAGGACATCCCAAGCAGCCTGGCTCTGCAACGCTGGGGATTGGTGACTCAGAGCCCCAGAGCCAGACTCACCCTGCCGCACTCTCCCCACCCAGGCCGCTAGGGGCGCCGCCGGTCATAGAGGGCGAGAGAAGGGCAGGGCCTTCCAAGCCACCAGTGACCTCCAAAGGCTCCCCGCGCCAAAACGCTGGTGCCCACGCTCCCGCTCCCCAGTGCCCTCACCTCGGCCCACACCTCTGCTCGCCTCACAGCGTGCGGATTGGGCCTCACGGTCTCCTTGGGGCTAACCCTAACCCGAGGTCGGCCCCCCAGGGGCCCCTCCCAAGTGTCCTGGTGCCACTACGCCGGGGATCTGGGACCCCAAGCCCCAGAGCCAGACTCACCCTCCCACAACGCTGCCACCCGAAAGCTAGGGGCGCCGCCAGTCATTCAGGGCGGGAGAACTGACAGGGCCCTGGAGAAACTGGCGACATTTGAAGCCTCCCGCGCCAAATTGCAGGGGCCCACAATCCCACTCCCCAGCGCCTTTACCTCAGCCCGCCCACCTCTCGCCGCCCATCCAGAGGATCGGGCCTGCCGGCCTCACGGGGGCTAACTCTAACCCTAGGTCGGCCCATGAGGAGCCCCTCCCAAGGTGCCTGGCACCGCAACGCTGGAGATTGGGGATCCTCGAGCCGCAGCGTGGGATTCACCCTGCCACCCCACCGCCAACGGAGCCGCTAGGGGCGTCGCTGGTTATTCAGGGCAGAAGAACGGGCACGGCCCTCCGACCCATGGCAACATTCGAAGGCCCAGGACACCAAAACGCTGGGGACCATGCTCCCGCTTGCCATTGGCCTCAACTGGGCCCGCATCTCCACTCCTCGCACAGCTGGCGGATGGGGCCTGCCGGCCTCCTGGGCGCTAATCCTAACCCTAGGACGGCCCCTGAGGGTCCTTTCCTAAGGGGCCTGGCACCGCAACGCCAAGGATTGGGAACCCCCAAGCCCCAGCGCTGGATGCACCCTGCCGCCCCGCCCCACACGGGGCGCTAGGGGCGCCGCCATTCATTCAGGGTGGGAGAACGGGCAGGGCCCTTCGAACGCCCACCCACCTGCGAAGGCGCCCTGAACCAAAACGCTTGGGCCCAGGCTCATGTTCACCAGCACCCTCAGCTCACCCAACTCTCCCCTCGACGCACAGGTGGTGTATCGGGCCTGCTGGCCTCCTGAGGGCTAACCCTAACTGTAGGTCGGCCACGGAGGGGCCCTTCCCAAGTGGCCTGGCACCACAACGCCGGGAATGGAGACCCCAACCCAAGTGCCGGTCTCAACCTGCTGCCCTTCAGGCCCCGGAGCCTCTAGGGGCCCCACCGGTCATTCAGAGCGGGAGAACGGGCAGGTCCTTCCGAGCCCCCACCTACTTTCGAAGGCGCCCCGCACCAAAACACTTGGGCTCATGCTCAGTCTCGCCAGCGCCCTCACCTCGGCCCAACCCTCCGCGTGCTGCACAGCCGCTGATCGGGTCCACCGGCTTCCTGGGGGCTAACCGTAACCCTAGATCGACCCCCGAGGGCCCCTCCCAAGGGTCCTGGCACCGCAACACCGGGGATTGTGGACCCCTGAGCCCCAGCGCCGGACTCACCCTGCCACCCTGTCGCCACCCAGGCCGCGAGGGGTGCCGCCGGTCATTCAGGGCTGGAGAACGGGTAGGGCCCTCCGAGCCCCCACCTACATTTGAAGGCACCCCGAATCAAAACGCTTGGGCCCAGGCTCATGTTCACCAGCACCCTCATCTCGGCCCGCACCTCCGCTCCTTGCACAGCCGGCGACTCGGGCCTCCCGGCCTCCTGGGCGCTAACTAGAACCCTAGGACGGCCCCTGAGGGTCCCTTCCTAAGGGGCCTGGCACCGCAACGCCGGGCATTGGGTACCCTCAAGCCCCAGCGCCGGATGCACGCTGCCGCCCCGCCCCACACGGGCCACTAGTGGCGCCGCCATTCATTCGGGGAGGGAGAACTGGCAGGGCCCTCCGAACCCCCGCTGACCTTCGAAGGCGCCCAGAACCAAAACGCTTGGGTCCAGGCTCATGTTCACCAGCACCCTCACTTCGGCCCAACTGTCCTCTCGATGCACAGGTGGTGTATCGGGCCTGCGTGGCTCCTGGGGGCTAACCCTAACCATAGGTCGGCCCCCGAGGGGCCCTTCCCCAGGGGCCTGGCGTCGCAACGCTGGGGATGGGGACCCCGTGCCCAAGTGCCGGACTCACCCTGCTGCCCTTCAGCCACCCAAGCCGCTAGGGGACCACGGGTCAATCAGGACAAGAGAACGGGCAGGGACCTCCGAGCCCGCGCTGACCTTCAAAGGCCCCACGTGCAAAAACCTTGGCTCCCATGCTCCTGCTCCCAGCGCCCTCACCTCGGCCCGCCCCTCCACATGATTCAGAGCCGGTGGATAGGGCCTGCCAGGCTCCTGGGGGCTAACCAAAACCCTAGGTCGGCCCCGTGGGGCACATCCCTAGGGGCCTGGCTCTGCAACACTGGGGATTGGTGACTCAGAGCCCCAGAGCCCGACTCACCCTGCCGCACTATCGCCACCTGGGCCGCTAGGGGCGCCGCCGGTCATTCAGGGAGAGAGAAGGGGCAGGGACTTCTGAGCCCATGGTGACCTTCAAAGGCTCCCCGCACCAAAACGCTGGTGCCCACGCTCCCACTCCCCAGCGCCCTCACCTCGGCCCGCCCTTCTACTCGCCACACAGCGGGCAGATAGGGCCTGCTGGCCTCCTGGGGGCTAATCCGAACCCTAGGTCGGCCCCCCAGGGGCCCCTCCCAAGGGTCCTGGTGCCGCTACACCAGGGATCGGGGACCCCAAGCCCCAGAGCCAGATTCACCCTGCCGCAACCCCACCACCCACGCCACAAGGGGCGCCGCCAGTCATTCACAGCGGGAGAAGGGACAGGGCCCTGGAGAAACCGGAGACATCTGAAGCCTCCCGCGCCAAAATGCAGGGGCCCAGGCTCCCGCTCGCCAGCGCCTTTACCTATGCCCACCCACCTCTCGCCGCCCAGCCAGAGGATTGGGCCTGCCGGCCTCCTGGGTGCTAACTCTAACCCTAGGTCGGCCCACGAGGAGCCCCTCCCAAGGGGCCTGGCCCAGCAACGCTGGGGATTGGGGATCCCCGAGCCGCAGCGCGGGACTCACCCTGCCGCCCCACTGCCAACGGAGCCGCTAGGGGCGTCGCTGGTTATTCAGGGCAGGAGAAAGGGCAGGGCCCTCCGAGCCATGGCAACATTCGAAGGCCCAGGGCGCCAAAATGCTGGGGACCACCCTCCTGCTGGCCATCGCCCTCAACCTGGCCCGCACCTCCGCTCCTTGCACAGCCGGCGACTCGGGCCTGCCGGCCTCCTGGGCGCTAACCCTAACCCTAGGACAGCCCCTGAAGCTCCCTTCCTAAGGGGCCTGGAGCCTCAACGCCGGGGATTGGGGATCCCCAGGCCCCAGCGCTGGATGCACGCTGCCGCCCCGCCCCACACGGGCCGCTAGGGGCGCCGCCATTCATTCAGGGTGGGAGAACTGGAGGGCCCTCCGAACCCCTGCCGACATTCGAAGGCGCACCGAACCAAAACCCTCGGGCCCAGGCTCATGTTCACCAGCACCCTCACCTCGGCCCAGCTCTCCCCTCGACGCACAGGTGGTGTATCGGGCCTGCGGGGCTCCAGGAGGCTAACCCTAACCATAGATCGGTCCCCGAGGGGCCCTTCCCAAGGGGCCTGGCGTCGCAACGCTGGGGATGGGGACCCCGAGCCCATGTGCCGGACTCACCCTGCTGCCCTTCAGCCACCCGAGCCGCTAGAGGCCCCGCCGGTCAATCAGGGCAGGAGATCGGGCAGGGCCCTCCGAGCCCACGCTGACCTTTGAAGGCTCCCCGCGCAAAAACGTTGGCTCCCAGGATCCTGCTCGCCAGCGCCCTCACCTCGGCCCGCCCCTCCGCTTGCTTCAGAGCCGGTGGATAGGGCCTGCCGGGCTCCTGGCAGCTAACCAAAACCCTAGGTCGGCCCTGAGGGGACATCCCAAGTGGACTGGCTCTGCTACGCTGGGGATTGGTGAGTCAGAGCCCCAGAGCCAGACTCACCCTGCCGCACTGTCCCCACCCAGGCCGCTAGGGGCACCGCTGGTCATAGAGGGTGAGAGAAAGTCAGGGCCTTCCAAGCCACCAAGTGACCTCCAAAGGCTCCCCGCGCCAAAACGCTGGTGCCCACGCTCCCACTCCCCAGTGCCCTCACCTCGGCCCACACCTCTGCTCGCCTCACAGCGTGCGGATTGGGCCTCACGGTCTCCTTGGGGCTAACCCTAACCCTAGGTCGGCCCCCCAGGGGCCCCTCCCAAGGGTCCTGGTGCCCGTACGCCTGGGATCTGGGACCCGAAGCCCCGGAGCCAGACTCACCCTCCCACAACGCTGCCACCCGGGCCGCGAGGGGCGCCGGTCATTCAGGGCGGGAGAACTGACAGGGCCCTAAGGAAACCAGCAACATTTGAAGACTCCCGCGCCAAAATGCAGGGACCCATGCTTCTGCTCGCCAGAGCCTTTACCTGGGCCCGCGCACCTCTCACCGCCCAGGCATAGGATTGGGCCTGCCGGCCTCCTGGGTGCTAACTCTAACCCTAGGTCGGCCCAGGAGGAGCCCCTCTCAAGGGGCCTGGCGCCGCAACAGTGGGGATTGGGGACCTCAAGGCTCAGCACAGGACTCACCCTGGCGCCCAGCCACCACCCGGGGGCTTGGGATGCTGCCGTTCATTCAGGGTGGGAGAATGGGCAGGGCTCTCTGAGACAGGGCGACCTTCAAAGGCCCACCGCGCCAAAACGCCTGGGTCCACGCTTCCGCTCGCCAGCGCCCTCACCTCGGACCGCGTCTCCGCACACCGCACAGCCAGCGGATCAGGCCTGCTGGCCTCCTGGGGGCTAACCCTAAGCATAGGTCGGCCCCCGAGGGGCCCTTCCCAAGGGGCCTGGCATCGCAACGCCGGGGATTGGGGACCCACAAGCCCCAGCACCGGATGCACCCTGCCGCCCCGCCTCAGACGGGCCGCTAGGGGCGCCGCCATTCACTCATGGTGGGAGAACTGGCAGGGCCCTCCGAACCCCCGCCCACCTTCGAAGGCGCCGGGAACCAAAACGCTTGGGCCCAGGCTCATGTTCACCAGCACTCTCACCTCGGCCCAGCTCTCCCCTCGACGCACAGGTGGTGTATTGGGCCTGCGGGGCTCCAGGAGGCTAACCCTAACCATAGGTCGGCCCCCGAGGGGCCCTTCCCAAGGGGCCTGGCGTCGCAACGCTCGGTATGGGGACCCCGAGCCCATGTGCCGGACTCACCCTGTTGCCCTTCAGCCACCCGAGCCGCTAGAAGCCCCGCCAGTCAATCAGGGCAGGAGATCGGGCAGGGCCCTCCGAGCCCACGCTGACCTTTGAAGGCTCCCCGCGCAAAAACGTTGGCTCCCAGAATACTGCTCACCAGCGCCCTCACCTTGGCCCGCCCCTCCGCTTGCTTCAGAGCCGGTGGATAGGGCCTGCCGGGCTCCTGGCAGCTAACCAAAACCCTAGGTCAGCCCTGTGGGGACATCCCAAGAGTCCTAGCTCTGCAACGCTGGGGATTGGTGAGTCAGAGCCCCAGAGCCAGACTCACCCTGCCGCATTGTCCCCACCCAGGCCGCTAGGGGCGCCGCCGGTCATAGAGGGTGAGAGAAGGGCAGGGCCTTCCAAGCCACCAGTGACCTTCAAAGGCTCCCCGCGCCAAAACGCTGGTGCCCACGCTCCCACTCCCCAGTGCCCTCACCTCAGCCCACACCTCTGCTCACCTCACAGCGTGCCGATTAGGCCTCACGGTCTCCTTGGGGTAACCCTAACCCTACGTCGGCCCCCCAGGGGCCCCTCCCAAGGGTCCTGGTGCCACTACACCGGGGATCTGGGACCCCAAGCCCCAGAGCCAGACTCACCCTCCCACAACGCTGCCACCCGGGCCACTAGGGGCACCGCCAGTCATTTAGGGCGGGAGAACTGACAGGGCCCTGGAGAAACCAGCAACATTTGAAGCCTCCTGCGCCAAAATACAGGGACCCATGCTTCTGCTCGCCAGAGCCTTTACCTGGGCCCACGCACCTCTCGCCGCCCAGCCAGAGGATTGGGCCTGCCGGCCTCCTGGGTGCTAACTCTAACCCTAGGTCGGCCCAGGAGGAGCCCCTCCCAAGGGGCCTGACTCCGCAACAGTGGGGATTGGGGACCCCAAGGCTCAGCACAGGACTCACCCTGGCGCCCAGCCACCACCCGGGGGCTTGGGGTGCTGCCGTTCATTCAGGGTGGGAGAATGGGCAGGGCGCTCTGAGATACGGCGACCTTCAAAGGCCCACCGCGCCAAAACGCCCGGGCCCACGCTCACGCTCGCCAGTGCCCTCACCTCGGACCACGTCTCCGCACACCGCACAGCCAGCCGATCAGGCCTGCTGGCCTCCTGGGGGCTAACCCTAAGCATAGGTCGGCCCCCGAGGGGCCCTTCCCAAGGGGCCTGGCATCGCAACGCCAGGGATTGGGGACCCACAAGCCCCAGCACTGGATGCACCCTGCCGCCCCGCCTCAGACGGGCCGCCAGGGGCGCCGCCATTCACTCATGGTGGGAGAACTGCCAGGGCCCTCCGAACCCCCGCCCACCTTCGAAGGCGCCCCGAACCAAAACGCTTGGGCCCAGGCTCATGTTCACCAGCACCCTCACCTTAACCCAACTCTCCGCTCGACGCCCAGGTGGTGTACCGGGACTGCTGGCCTCCTGGGGGCTAAACCTAACTGTAGGTCGGCCCCCGAGGGGCCCTTCCCAAGTGGCCTTGTGCCGCAACGCCGGGGATGGGGACCCCAAGCCCAAGTGTGGACTCACCCTGCTGCCCTTCATCCACCCCTGCCGCTAGGGCCCCCACCGGTCATTCTGAGCGGGAGAACGGGCAGGTCCTCGGAGCCCCCGCAGACACTAACTCTTTGCTCATGCTCAGTCTCGCCAGCTGATCAGGTCCACCGGCCTCCTGGGGTTAACCATAACCCTACATGATCCCCAAGGGTCCCCTCCCAAGGGGCTTGGCGATGCAACGCCGGGGATTGGGGACCCCAAACCTCAGCACCTGACTCACCCTGCTGCCCAGCCGCCACCCGGGGGCCTGGGGTGTTGCCGTTCATTCAGGTCGGGAGAACAGGCAGGGCCCTTGGAGACACAGCGACCTTCGAAGGCCCCCCCCGCGCAAAAACACCCAGGCCCACCCTCCCACTCACCAGCGCCCTCTCCTCGGTCCGCCACTCCACTCTCCACACAGCTGGCGAATAGGGCCTGCTGGCCTCCTGGGGGCTAAACCTAACCCTAGGTTGCACCAGAGGGGCCTCTCCCAAGGGGCCTGGCGCCACAACGCCGGGGATTGGGGACCCCCAAGCCCCAGCGCCAGATGCACGCTGCTGCTCCGCCCCACACGGGCCGCTAGGGGCGCCACCGTTCATTCAGGGTGGGAGAAGGGGCAGGGATCTCCGAGCCCCCACCTATGTTCCAAGTCTCCCCGAATCAAAACACTTGGGCCCAGGCTCATGTTCACCAGCACCCTCAACTCGGCCCGCACCTCCGCTCCTCGCACAGCCAGCGACTCGGGCCTGCCGGCCTCCTGGGCGCTAACCCTAACCCTAGGACGGCCCCTGAGGGTCTCATCCTAAGAGGCCTGGAGCCACAACGCCTGGGATTGGGGACCCCCAAGCCCCAGTGCCGGATGCACGCTGCCGCTCCACCCCACACGGGCCGCTAGGGGCGCCGCCATTCATTCAAAGTGGGAGAACTGGCAGGGCCCTCTGAACCCCCGCCGACCTTCAAAGGCGCCCAGAACAAAAACGCTTGGGCCCAGGCTCATGTTCACCAGCACCCTCACCTCGGCCCAACTCTCCGCTCGATGCACAGGTGGTGTATCCGGCCTGCGTGGCTCCTGGGGGCTAACCCTAACCATAGGTCGGCCCCCGAGGGGCCCTTCCCAAGGGGCCTGGCGTCACAACGCTGGGGATGGGGACCCCGTGTTCAAGTGCCGGACTCACCCTGCTGCCCTTCAGGCACCCAAGCCACTAGGGGACCACCGGTCAATCAGGACAGGAGAACGGGCAGGGACCTCCGAGCCCCCGCTGACCTTCGAAGGCCCCCCACGCAAAAACGTGGGCTCCCAAGCTCCCGCTCCCCAGCACCCTCACCTTGGCCCGCCCCTCCACTCCATGCACAGCGGGCGGATCGGGCCTGCCGGCCTCCTGGGGGCTAACGCTAACCCTAGGTCGGACCCCATGGGGCCCCTCCCAAGGGTCCTCGTGCCGCAACGCTTGGGATTGGGGACCCCCGAGCCCCAGCCAGGACTCACTTTGCCGACCCGCCGCCACCCGGGCTGCTAGGGGCGCCGCCGTTCATTCAGGGTGGGAGAACGGGCAAGGCCCTCCTAGCCCCCAGAGACCTTCAGAGGCCCCCCGCGCCAAAATTCTTGGGCTCACATTCCAGCACGCCGGCGCCTTCACCTTGATCCAGGCCTCCGCTACCACACAGATGGTGGATCATGCCTGCTGGACTCCTGGTTGCTAACACTAACCCTAGGACGGCCCAGAGGGGCCACTCCCAAAGGGCCTTGCGCTACAACACACGGCATTGGGGACCCCCAAACCGCAGTGCCAGACTCACACTGCCACCCCGCCACCACCCGGGCTGCTAGGGGCTCCACTGGTCATTCAGGGCGGGAGAAAGGGCAGGGCCCTCCGAGCCTCTAGCGACGTTAAAAGGCCCCCGGCGCCAAAACACTGGATACCATACTCCCACTCGCCAGCACCCTCACCTCGGCCCACTCCTCCGCTCACCACACAGCCGGCGCATCAGTCCTGCTGGCCTACTGGGGTCTAACCCTAACCCTAAACCCTAACGCCTAACCTTAAACCCTAAACCTTAACCCCTAACCTAAACCTAACCCTAACCCCTAATCCTTACCCTAACCCTAACCTAACCCTAAACCTAACACTAACCCGGACCCTAACCCATACTCTAACCCTAACTCTAACCCGTACCCTAACCCTAACCCTAACCTGTACCCTAACCCTAACCATAACCCTAACACGTACTCTAACCCGTACCCTTAACCCGTACCCTAACCTTAACCATAAACTGTACCCTAACCTGTAACTTAAACCATACCCTAAACCTAACCGTAACCCTAACAAGTACCCTAACCCGAACCCTAACCTTAACCCTAAATCCTGACCTTAACCCATACCCTAACTCGTACCATAACCCGTACCCTAACCCTACCCGAAACCTAACCCTAACCCATACCCTAACTGTAACCCTAAACCCTAAACCGTAACCCGTACCCTAACCCTAACCAGTACCTTTACCTTAACCTTAACCTATACCCTAACCCGTCCCTTATCCCTAACTCAGACACTAACCCATACCCTAACCCTAACCCGTACCCTATACCTATCCCTAACACGTTCCCTAACCCGTACCCTAACCCTAAACCTACACCGTAACCTAACCTGTACCATAACCCTAAACTGTACCCTAACCCTAATCCGTACCCTAAACCATACACAAATCGGTACGCCAACACTTACCCTAAACCGTACCCTAACCTGTACCCTAAACTGTACCCTAATGCGCACCCTAACCCGTACCCTAACCCTAACCCGTACCCTAAACCTAACCCGTACTCCAACCCTAACCCTAACCCTAAACCCAAACCCTAAACCCTAACCCATACCCTAAACCCTAATTTGTACCCTAACCCATAACCTCCAACCTGTAACCCCTAAACCCAACCCTAATCAGTACCCTCTCCTTACCCTATCCCTAACCCCTACCCTCACCCATACCCTAACCGTAACCCATACCCTAACCTTAACCCATACCCTAATCCGTACCCTAACCCCAGGGATTGGGTACACCTGAGCCCCACCACGGGACTCAGCCTGCCACCCCTCAGGAAACCATGCCCCTTGGGGCGCCACAGAGCATCCCCTGCATGAGAACTGGTAGGGCCCCCCTGAGCCCTCAGTGATCCTCGGCGACCCCCTACACCCCAACCCTGAGGCCCACGCTCATCCCGCCCCACGCCTTCCCTTCAGCTTGCCACTGAGCTCGTCGCAGAGCCGGCAGATCAGGCCTGCCGGGTTCCTGGGACCTAGACCTGACCCTAGTTCGGCTGGGTAGGGCCCCTCCCCTGGGGCCCGGTGCCACAGCCCCAGGGACTGGGGACACCTGACTCCCATTGCAGGACAAAGCCTGCCAGCCCGCAGGAAACCGTGCCCCTTGGGAGGCTGTGGAGCATTCAGGGTGAGAGAACCAGGAGGGCCCCCAGAGCCCCCGGCGAACTTCGGCGATCCCTAAACACAACCTTGAAGCCCATGCTCACCCCACCCCGCACCCTCACCTCAGCCCGCGGCAGAGCTCACCACATAGTGGGCAGATCTGGCCTGCGGGGTTCCTGGGCCCCAACCATAACCCTAGTTCATCTGTGGAGGGGCCCCTCCCCAGGAGCCTGGAGCCACAGTTGCGGGGACTCAGTACACCTGAGCCCCACAGCAGGACTCAGTCTGCCACCCTCCAGGAAACCGTGCACCTTGGGAGGCCATAGAACATTCAGGGCGGGAGAACCAGGAGGGCCCTCCTGAGCCACCAGCGAACATCGGCGGCCACCCGCACCCCAACCCTGAGGCCCACGCTCACCCTCCCCACACCCTCACCTAAGCCTGTGTAGCTCGACATACAGCCAGCAGATTGGGCCTGAGGGGCTCCTGGGGCCTAACGCTAGCCCTAGCCTGGCCGCAGGTTTGGGGGTCTCCCCAGGAGCCTTACACCGCAGACCTGGGGAATTGGGATATCTGTGCCCCACCGCAGGACTCAGCTTGCCACCCGACAGGAAAACGTGCCCCTTGGGGCTCTACGGAGCCTACAGGGCACGAGAACTTGGGGAGGCCCCCGGAGCCCATCCCTACCTTTGGCAGCCCCCCCCCGTTCCCCAACCCTGAGGCCCATTCCCACCCTCGCCCATGGCCTCCTCTCAGCCCTCCACAGAGCTCGCCGCACAGCTTGCAGATTGTCCCTGCTGGGCTCCTGGACCCTAACCCTTACCCTAGGTTGGCCACAGAGGGGTCCCTCCCTAGGGTCCTGGCACCACACTCCGGGGGATTGGGGACACCCAAGCCCCACCGTAGGACTCAGCCTGCAGCCCACAGTTAACTCCACCATTTTGGGGAACAACAGAGCATTCAGGGCAAGAGAATTGGGGCACCCGCTGAGAGCCCCTTCAGGTGTACCCCGAACTTTGTGGGCCCTTCCAGATGAAACCCCAAGGCTCACACTCACCGGCCATTGTGCCGTCATGTCACTCGGCCGGGGAGTTCTCTGAGCACTGGGCAGTTCGGACCTGCTGTCTCTTGAGGCCTAACCTAACCCTGGGTCCTCAGCTGAGGGTCCCTCCCTGTTTGCCTGCCTCCAAGGCACCAGGCATTGGGCTCACCTCTGCACGACTAGAGGAATCAGCCTGCCCCACGGCAGGAAACTGTCCATTTGGGGCTGTAGAAAGGATTCATTGGAAAATCGGAGGGCCCCCCTCAGCCCATCCCAGGCAACCCCCACTTTCAGAGATCTCCCCGGATCCAATTAGTAGCTTCACACTGACCTTTAAACTTGCTCTCCATGGAGATCTTTTGAAATTCTCCACACTTGCAACCAATGGCATCATCCAGCTTCAGAGACTTACCCAGCTTTAGGTCTTGAGATGGATTAAAATGGGAAGTCCCTTCACTGATGACGACGTACTGGTGACCAAAAGATACATGCAGAAATGCTTCATATCACTTGGCTTTAGGGAAATGCAAATCTAAACCCCTATAAATGCCATATAACACGAGGCTGAATATCTAAAAATAAGAAGACATGAAACTATACATGTTGGAGAGGATGTGGAGAAATGGGAACCCTCTTACACCCCTATACGAATGCAGTCCGGTACAACCACTATTGAAAATGGTACAGAGTTTCCTCAAGAAGTTATAAATATAGCTACCCTATGTCCCAGGAATTGCACTACTGGGTATTTACCCCAAAGAGACAGAGGTAGTGAAGAAGGGACACATGCACCCCAGTGTTCATAGCAGCAATATCCATAATAGACAAACTGTGGAAGGAGTGCAGATGAGCATGGATAGATGAATGGATAAAGAAGATGTGGATCATATATATAATGGAATATTACTCAGCCATCAGAAAGGATGAATACTTACCATCACACCGACCTGGGTGGAGCTGGAGGGTATTATGCTGAGTGGAATAAGTCAATGAAAGAAAGACAATGATCATATGCTTTCACTCCTATGTGGAATATCAGAAACAAGGAAGAAGACCATAGGGGAAGGAAGGGAAAATAGAATGGGAAGTCATCAGAGAGGGAGAAAACCCATGATAGACTCATAACTATCGCAAGAAACTGATGAATGTGGGAGGAGAAGTTGGGGGGGATGTAACTGGGTGAGTAGCATTAAGGAGGTCACACGATACAATGAGCACTGGGTGTTACACACAACTGAAAATTTATTGAAGACTACATTTGAAACTGTAAGTTGGCTAACTGAATTTAAATTAAAGAACAAAAGACTTCGAATAAACAATCCTAAACATTTGTATGGAACCACTAAAGATTCCGAACAGCCAGTGCAATGTGGAAAAGAAAAACAAAGCTGGAGGACTCACAATTTCAGATTTCACGTTATACTACAAAGCTGCAGTCATCCTAACAAGACAGTACGGCACAAAAATAGACACAGCGACCAAAGGAACAGGATACAAGTTCAGACAGAAACCCACAATTATGTGGTCCATGAATCTTCCACAAAGCAAGCAACGATATCAAAAGGGAAAAGGACATTCTCTACAACTAATGGTGTTGGGAAAACTAGACAGCTACGCACAAAAGAATGAAATTAGACTGCTTTCTTACACAATAAAGACAAACACAAAACAGTTTCAAGACCTCAATATGAGACCTGAATCCATAAAAATCCTACAGGAGGGAAGACAGTAACTTCTTGACATGGACCATACCAACGTTTTTCTAGACTGTGACCTGAGGCAAAGGAAATGAAAGCAAAAATAAACTATTGGGAATACAGCAAAATAAAAAGTTTCCACACGGCAGAAGAACAATGAAAATGTAAAAATAATAAGACAACCTACTCAAATGGAGAAGATATTTGCAAAGATCATATGCAATAAAGGGATAGTGTCCAAAACATATACAACTGATACTACTCGACCCCCCAAAAAACAAATAATCCAGTTAAAAAATAGGCAGAGGACATGGACAGACATTTCTCCAAAGAAGAAATACAAATGGCCAACAGTCCCGTGAAAAGATGTTCACCATCACCCATCATCAGGAAAATGTAAATCCAAAGGACAATGAGGTAATATCTCAAACCTGTCAGAATGGCTAACATCAAAAGCACAACAAAGAGCAGGTGTTGGGAGGATGTGGATAAAGGGGAATCCTCGCAAACTGTGGGTGGGAATGCAAACTGTGGTGGCCACCGTGGAAAACAGTATGAAGGTTCCTCAAAAAATTAAATATAGAACTACCCTACGATCCAACAATCACACTACTCGTATTTACCCAAAGAATAGGAAAAGAGTAACTTAAAAGGATACGTGCACCCCTATGTTTCTTGCACCATTATTTACAATATCACAATATGGAAGCAACCCAAGTGTCTGTAGAAAAATTGACAAATGAGAGGATAGATGTGAGTATTCACACACACACACACACACACACACACACACACACACACACACACACTGGAGTATTACTCGGCTTGAAAAAGAATGAAACCTTGCCATTTGCAGACACATGGATGGAGCTAGAGAGTATTATCCTAACTAAAATCAGTCAGTCAGAGAAAGACAAATCCCATACGATGTCACTCTAATGGGGAATTTAAGAAACAAACAAAAATAAATAACTAAAAGAGAAAAAGGAGACACACCAAAATACAAACTCTTAACAATAGAGAAGAAACGGATGGTTACCAGAGAGGAGGTGGATAGAGGGATGAGTGAAATAGATGAAGGGGATTAAGAGGACGCTTTTCTTGATGACCACTGAGTAATATATAGAATTACTGAATCACTCTATTGTACACCTGAAACGAATGTAACACTGTATGTTAGCTCTACTGGAATTAAAATAAATTTTAAACAAGATTTTTCTTTCAGGAACCTCTTTGAAAAAGCTTTTCCTGTGCAATGTGCATAAGCCCTACTTGGGAGGATTCACTCTACAATAATTATTCACTCCATGCCTCAAATTCAGATTTCACTGAGTTCTTACCATGGATTCCAGCCCACGGAAGCCATGGTCCTTTTCAGTCCAGGCTCAGCACCTATGCATTCAAGATTGGAAGTAGAGACACATGTCACTTCACAGTCCAGAAAGCTATTATTGTTTCTGTTTCAGTGTGAGAGAGTCACAGACTTTGGGACAGGTTTCCGAGCAGGTTTATTATGGATCCTGGATCTCTACTTCAATGTTCATTGTCTGGATCCATTTGGGTAATAGGTTCCCTATGGATGGGCTTGCTTCCAAGCACATACATGGAAGATGCAAATGTGAATGGGCTTGGTGCGGGACAGGAAGAAGACCAAAAACAGACAAGGGTCCGACCTCTCCCCTGATCCAGGAACTGCTACGGGAGAGGGTACGGGAGGTAGAATCCATGCAAAACTCCAAGGTCACCAGCTGAACACAGGAGGCATAAGTCAAGGGATCTGGAGATGCAGGGGTTGAAGGCTGCTCTGAGCTACCTCTGGGAGGAAGGGAGGGAAGGAATGAGAAGGAGACACTGCCTACCCCTGGCCCATGCCACCTGCCCACCAACATGCATCAGTCTATGAGCTGCCACAGCCTGGGCTCAGGATGGGCTGGCTCGGGTTCCACAATCCTCACTGGGACAGCTGGCCCCAGGGCTCAGAGACATGCTGAGGGAGATGAGAGGGAAAGCTGCCCCACCCAGGTCATCCCCTCCTTGACCAGACAGCACTTCAGAACTGCTAAAAAAGAAAAAACCCACTAACGGGGTTGAAAGACATGCCATGGATGAATTAAGGCATAGAGATATGTAAAATAACATTCATTTTTAAGTTCAGAGCTGTCATCTCAGGAAGTGGGGAGAGCTTCCCTGAAGAAGACTGAGGGGAGGGCAGGCCATGCTGAAGAGGGAGACATGGCTCTACTGATTGGGGACCAGCAGCCCCCTTCCAGGGCAGGGCATCATCCTCGCATCACAGGAGATCCATGGAAGTGTTCCATCAGGGCCAGATATTTGTCTCAAGAAGGCTACCCTGGCATCGGACTGCACAGGGCACGAGGGACAAGGGCCAGATGGAGGACGGACAATACGCCGGAGGCCATGGGGCAAGAGCAGAGGCACATGACCTTGAAGATGATGATGAAAAGCAGGAGGTGGCTGCATTGAGCTGGCCCGAAAGTACCATGGGAGCAGTGCCCACAGCTACACTGACTGGGTGCCTTCTGTGCCCGGTGTGGCTGACTTTTTGTGCTCCAGACTAGTCCTGACCACAACTCTAGGAAGTGTGCACCACCCCCGGCAGCCTCTCCCCTTGCAGCTGTTAGGAATCATGGTCACAGACCCTGGTCAGCTTTCCTGGAAACCAAGCAGTGGCTCCCCCTCACGCTGCACCACTGGTGGTGGTCCAGTGCAACCCTCGTGCCTGGCCAGACACTGATGTCTACCTGTCTCCACACAAATCCACAGACAGGAGGGTGTCCCTGAATTCCACAGCACCTGATGAGACAGATCCATAGAACCCAACACCAAGTGGGACACTCGGGACCTCACCTATGGTCATGGAGCTCACCATACCTTATTTCTGTCACTTCCCACAGAAAGCCTGGTTCTGATCCCCCACAATACCATACATCCTGGTTGCTGACCTGGGGTCATGCCATGAACCCACATGGCACCTTTCTTTAAGTGAAGGCTATGCCTACACCTCCTAGAAAATATTTCTAATGAAGTACAAGTCCATCAGGATTATGGTGTGAACGGTAGCACACAGCCTGCATGGTAGTAGTCAGTAATTCTAACAAGGGTTATCCCCACCCCCCATCTCATAAAACCTTCCTCCTGCCCACTGAACTCATGGTCTGCCCACAGAAAACCCTCCAGGAAACAAACCTTTCATCTGAATGCTCTCTTCACCTTCTGCTTCAAATCTTGTCCAACCACAATGATATGAAACTAGAAATCAGTCTCAAGAAAAAAATGGGACAGTCAAAAATAGGTGGAGATTTTTGGGGCCTGGGTGGCTCAGTCGTTAAGGATGTGCTTTCAGCTCAGGTCGTGATCCCAGGATCCTGGGATCTAGCCCCGAATCAGGCTCCTTGCTCAGTGGGAAGCCCGCTTCTCCCTCTCCCACCCCGCTGCTTGCGTTCCCTCTCTCGCTGTCTCACTCTCTGTCAGATACTTAAATAATCTTAAAAAAATATGTGGAGATTTAACAACATGCTACTGAACCAACAGTCAAAGAAGAAATCAAAAAAATTTTAGAAGTACCTTGACACTGATGAAAAAGACAACCTATAAAAACTTATGGGATGCAGCAAAAGTAGCTTTATGGGGGATATTCATAGAAATTCAAGTCTTCATCAATCCATGAGAATGCTCTCCAATAAACAACCTGATTTATGTGGTAAAGAATTAAAAAAAAAAAAAACAACCAACAAAGCCCCAAATTAGTAGAAATAAGGAAATAACAAAAAGGAAGGCATAAATAAATCCAACAGAGATGAAAAAGACAAAAAAAAAAAAAACAATGAAAATGAGAGCTGCCTTTTTTGGAAAGAAAAACAAACTGACAAACTTAGCTAGACTCACCAAGAAAGACAGAGGACTCGAATACAATCAGGAAAGAAAGATAATGGATTCCTGTATCATATCAAAATCAAAAGAACTCTTCAACTTTGGACACAATAACTTCTTGCAAGCCACATCTCTAAAGGCAAAGGAAATAAAAGCAAAAATGAATTATTGGCACTTCATCAGGATAAAAACTTCTGCTCGGCAAAGCAAACGATCAACAAAACAAAAAGGCAACCTATGGAATTGAAGAAGATATCTGCAAATGATATTACAGATAAAGGGCTGGTATCCAAGATCTATAAAGAACTCCTCAAACTCGACACCCAAAAAATGGGCAGAAGACACAAAGAGATTCTTCTCCAGAGAAGACATACAAATGGCCAACAGACACATGAAAAAA
Organism: Ursus americanus; assembly: GCF_024610735.1. Classification (NCBI taxonomy): domain Eukaryota; kingdom Metazoa; phylum Chordata; class Mammalia; order Carnivora; family Ursidae; genus Ursus; species Ursus americanus. The sequence goes on from NC_142137.1 coordinate 577,035, forward strand.
TGCTCCACATCACTTGCCATCAGGCAAATACAAATCAAAACGACAATGAGATACCACCTTACACCAGTTAGAATGGTTAAAATTAACAAGGCAGGGGGCACCTGGGTGGAACACCGGTTAAGCGTCTGCCTTCAGCTCAGGGCATGATCCTGGCGTTATGGGATCGAGTCCCACAACAGGCTCTCTGCTGTGAGCCTGCTTCTTCCTCTCCCACTCCCCCTACTTTGGTTCCCTCTCTCGCTGGCTGTCTCTATCTCTGTTGAATAAATAAATAAATTCTTAAAAAAAAAGGAGGGCACTTGTCATAATGAGCACTAGGTGTTATATGCAAACAATGAATCATGGAACACTACATCAAAAACAAATGAAGTACTGTAGGGTGAATAACAATTTTAAAAAAAGAGAAAGATATGAAATCCATACAGAAAAACTGGCACAATTTGCAAATGACATGAAATCTCGAAAGATTCCACAAAAAAAACCCGTTAGAATAAAAAAATTCAAGAAAGCTGCAGGATATAAAGTCAATATGCAGAGACCTGTTGTCATTATTTTTTTCAAATTTTATTTATTTATTTGACAGGAAGAGAAAAAGCACGAACAGGGGGAGTGTCAGAAAGAGGGAAAAGCAGACCCTTGCTAAGCAGGGAGCCCAACACGGGGCTCGATCCCAGAACTCTGGGATCATGACCTGAGCTGAAGGTAGACGCTTCCATTATGGAGCCACCCAGATGACCCAACTTCTTGCATTTCTGTATACTGATGACACACTTTCGCAAAGAGAAATTAAAAAAGCAACGCCATTTACAATTCCATAAAAAAAATCTAGGAATAAAAGTAACCAAGAATGAGAAAGACATAGTACACTCAACACATGGCAGAAAAGAAATGAAAAATATGTGTGTCGAGGGGGGCAGAATGTATGGGTCAAAGATTTGGAAGGCAACACAAACAAATGGTAGCATACGCCATGCTCCTTAACTGGAAGAGTTAATTATGTGAACATGTCCATCGTACCCAAAGCAATCGACAGATGTGATGAAATGCCTATCTGAATTCCTGTGTCATTATTCAAGGAAATAGAAAACAGTCCTCAAACTTATATGGAATCACAAAAGACACCAAATCCACAAAGCAACCTGGAGAAAGAGGTGCAGTCAACACACTCCTGGATTTCAAGCAGGATTATAAAGCTGTTGTCATCAAAACAGGATGGTACTGGCATAAACACAGACACCAGGTCAGTGGAACAGTACAGAAAGCTCAGAAACTTACCCACATGTAGATGATCCTAACTTACGACACAGCAGCAGAAGATATGCCATGAGGGAAGGACTGTCTCTTCAGTGAGCGGTAACAGGCAAATGGACACTAAATGCAGAAGAATATAACTGGGTCACTTTCTTACACCACACACAAAATTTTTAATGGATGAATGATTTGAACATAAGACCTGAATCCATAAACCTCCAAGAAGACACAGGTACTAAGTCTCTCGACATTGGTTTTGGCAAAGAGTCTTCAGATCGGACACCAAATGCAAAGGCAACAAAAGCAAAAATAAACAAGTGGAACAACATTAAACTGAAATCTTCCACACAGCAACAGAAACCAGCAAAAACTTAAAAGGCCACTGACCCAATAAGAAAAAAATATCTGCGAATCATATGTGTGAGAAGAGGCTAATATCCAAAATACACACAACACTCATGCAAATCAAAACAAAAAAAAAACTATATAAAAAATGGGAGGAATATGTGAATAGATACTTTCCAAAGATGGCACACAGGTGCCAACAGACAGAAAAAGTTGTTCGACATCACTAATCATCGTCAGAGAAACATCAGTCAAACCCACAATCGGCTATCCTCTCACAACTGTTGGAACAGCAATTGTCCCAGAGACAGACACCAGGTGGGGTCAAGGGTGTGCAGACGAGGAGACACTGTGCACTGTTGGTGGGAATGGAAATTGGTGCAGCCACTGTGACAAACGGTATGGAGGTTCCTGAAAAAATAAATACAACTACCCCATGACTCAGTAATGGCTCTATTGAGTATTGATTTGAAGAACACAAAAATGCTGCCTCAAAAAGACAGATGCACTCCCACGTTCACTGCAGCATTATTCACAAGAACCAGACATGGAAACACAGACCTTGGGGGCCTTATGCCAAGTAACTCAGACACAGAAAGACCAATACCAGATTCTCTCATGTACATTCCACGTGGAATAAACAAATACTGAACGCATAGATACTGAGAGCAGGTTGGTAGGTGCCAGATTTGGGGATGGGGTGGTAGAAACGGGTGAAGGTGGTCAAAGTCTCAATGTTTGAGTGAGAAAATCCTACAGTCATGAAATGTTCTGTCAGGCATGGAGACTAAAACTAATCCCGCAGCATGGGGTATAGGTTTCCCTGCTCTTTGAAAGTACAGGGCTTCTGAGAAACCTTGCACAGCAGAAATGGTGTCAAGAAGGAATGACCATTAATTTAAACGAACAATTAGACAGTGTGCTCAGACTCCAAAATTCCTTCTCTTTGGCTTTTCATAGGCCTCAGCACACAAGTTTCTAACAGAGGCCCAGCATAAATGAAGATGAAGCACAGCAGAAGCTTACAGACACAATTCAAAGTGCTGGTGGCTGGATGCGGAGAGCGGTTCCCAGAGGAAGGAGCTGGTTGGGGTGCACGCCGCCTCTGTTGTGCTTCTCCCCAAAACAGATGCTGAACACGATTCTCACTGTTCACCTTTTTCATAAGAGGGAAATCCTCTTCAGGTCTCTTCCTCTTACTGAAGCTGGGTAATAACATAGTTCTTTCAAGAAAGCCCAGTGTCTTACTGTGAACGTTTAAAAAGTGGGGTATACTTGTACTTGAGCATTGCTGAGGGAGGAGATGTGAAAGGTTCTCCCAGACACAAACCTCAGCAGATCCACCGGGAAAGGCACCTTCCTCAGCATGCAGAACACGGACTACCTCCTACCCCCTGAGAAACCCTCTCCTTCCTCTCGATCAGGACAACCCACAACACCTGAGAGTTACCCCAATTCCTCTGTTCTCCTGCTCCTAATAGTTATCCCATCAGCAAATCCTGTGAGCTCCATCTTCAAAATGGACCCAGAATAGTTCTAACCACTCCATCCAAGGCCACCTGTCTGGTCCCAATTGCCTGAGTTCCTGGAAAAGCTTCGTCATTGACCTGCCTTGCCATCTTCAACCCTCTGTCATCTGTTCTCAACACTGTAGCCAGGATGGCCCAGTGAAACAGCATCTCAAGGGGTTATAGCCCTGGAATAGCTTTCTGTCACACTCTTTCACCTCTCTGAGCTCATGTCCTAAGCTGTCTCCTGTGGCCACAGGGTCTTCTTGTTGCTCCTGGACATAACAGGAATTCTCCTGCCCCAGAGACTTTGCACATGCTTTCCCTTCTCTTCAGAATGCTCTTCATGTGTTCTCACTCACCTTTCGAGAAGTGTGAATTGGAGTGACAGGGACAGAAGATGAGGCTGTGTGTTGGGTGAGGCTGGTGGCCCAGAAGAAGGTTCTCTGCCAGCTCTCCGCCTGTGCCTCACTTGTCCTCAACCAGGAACTTGCACACAGCCCTCACCTGCCACAACTCTCATCCAGGAGACCAACATCCACCCCTGGAGCCCACCCTGCCCACACCCTGCTGCAGAATGCATTCAGCTCTCCTCTGAGACCCCTGTCAGCTTTACCCAGACCTGGAACTCCCCTGTCTCCTGCAAAGCTCCCGGATTCCTCCTCTTCTTCCAAAATAACACTGGCGCAAGGCTTTCATGAGAAAGCTATAATGCTAACTAATGAAAGGTTCACACCTACTTTCCCCTTCTGTTGCCTTTCTCTCCACCTTCTTTCCTACCTGTGCAAACTGTAACATACCAGTGGAACATGAACATGCTCTGAGATCTGAATCTTTCATTGCAGCTTTCTGAGGACTCCTTATGTGATAAGAAACTAGTGTATCCTACAACAGGGTGTTTTCCATCTATCCTCTATAGAATAGTACAGCCCAAATCACTACAATTTTACCTCACTCTTCATGAAGCAGAACACTTTTTTGCTTTCTTCTCTTACTTATATTCCAGTTAGTTCACATGCCATGGAATATTCGCTTCAGGGGTAGGATTTAGTGATTCCTCATCTGCATACAGTACCCAGTGCTCATCACAAGTGCCCTCCTTAATACCCCTCACCCATTTAACTCTTCCTCCCATGTCCCTGTCCTGCAGCAACACTCAGTTTCTTCTCCAAGGTTGAGTCTATTTCCTTGTTTGCCTCTCTCATCACCCCTCAACTCTGTTCATCTATTTTCTGTCTGAAATTCCACAAGTGTGAGAGATAGGATATTTGTCTTTCCTCACTGATTTTGCTTAGCTTAATATACTCTAGATCCATCCACATCCTTGCAAATGGTAAGATTTCATTCTTTTTGAAGCTGGGTCATAATCCATTATATATATATGTATCCCACATCTGCTTTATCCAATCATCAGTGCATGGACTTTGGGTTTCTCTCCATAGTTTGGCTACTGTGGACATTGGTGCTATAAACATCATAGTGCATGTTCCCCCTTTGAATCTGCATTTCTGTATCCTTTGGGTAAATACCTAGGAGAGCAATTGCTGGATCATGTGGTTGTTCAATGTTTAACTTTTTGAGGAACCCCCACACTGTTTCCCAGACTGGCTGCACAACTTTGCATTCCCACCAATAGGATGGGAGGGTTCCCCTTTAAGCAGAACATTATCTGCCGGCAATTTCATAAGAGGAAACAAAACCTCTGGGAGATGCACCCAGGGTCAGGCAAGCAGTTGCAGACTTCACCCCAAGGCTCCTGACGCCAAGCCCCTTGAAGCCACCAGCATGCCACTATTCAAAAGAATTCCCAGACTCTCCTTCTGACTCCACCGCCAAAGAAACTACAGAGAGAATATGGCACCTCAAAATATTGAGATAATACATTTAGTAAAACTAGAAAGTCAAGCTCAACTTTTAAACAGGAATAGGCCGCCTTGGATAATTTTCAATTTTCCCACCACCCTAATTTTAACTCTTCTGATGAATAAACTAATCAATGATGAAACATCACCTTTGTCAAATGACATCATCCAAGTCTGTATCAGATGAAAAAAAGCCACCTAACCCTAGATGCTGGCCACTCAACCATATCTTAGGCCCAACTGAATAAACACTGTTAGATGAAGGAAGAAATTAGATGTTACAAACAGGCACAGAGTGAATCTCACCTCCCCTTTCTAATAAAAGAGGGTTCTTAGGAAACAGATGGTCAAAATACATTTGTAAGCAATAAATGGACAGAGAAATTGTGATTCCCTGCAAAGTTCTACCAGCACGGAAACTAAGTAATTCTTGCACCAAACCCAGAATGCTGACAGCTACTTCAATTTTACTTTGTGGCTCCACTAGAGAAAATAGAAAAGCCCAGGAGGTTTTGGGATAATGAGAGGTTTTACCTCCAGCCCTGACATAGTTAGGACATTTTGCTAAACATACCTGTGCTTTCTCTAAACACTGGCGTCCTGTGACAAGCTGCCTCGCTGACTCTGATGCTGACCTTCAAAACCTCGGGTGTCTTGGAGCCAGAGCAAGAAGTGCTGTCAGCTGGGAGAAGAAGGCACCTCTGACCTAAAGCCTGCACACCTGCTTTGGTTTCTGGGCGAAGGGGCAACACATACTTGTTGTTTAGCAGTAATTATCTTCATTCTCAATAGACCAATGAGCTTGCCTTTTCTGGAAGGCAGACTTACTCTTCTAAAGAAACCCTCAATTCGTCTATTCCCAATGCAACTAGAGTGAAACATTTATTTCTCACTTAAATAGAAAACACTGTTATTGTCGACACTGCGTGAATGAACTTTTAAAAACATTTTAGAGAGAAAGGAAGAGACCTTTATTCAAACCCAAGTCAGGACAACTGTCTGGGAGACACAATCTTCACCAAGAAGGGAGTGCTCCGGGGAAGGAACATTTGGGGCAGGCTTATATATTTTTTTCTGTTTTGTTTTACATACAGAGTTACACACCACAATGAGGATCTTCTTAGATCCAGAAAGTGACAGATTCTTTCTTATGTTTTCAGTATGTACATGTCAGTATGACCTTAATCTTATGGGAGCCAAAGAGGTTCTTTATTTTTTCTTATATTTATGTTGGCATTTTTTGGTTATTGTTTTCTCCTCGAAGCAGATGTACAACATGTGCTTGGGGTAGAAATAGGGCCCATGCTTTGAGGTTTTTGCCCAGCCATTTTGAGCTGGTAAAATGTTGAAGGATAGCTTCCCTGGGAGCCCAGGATCAGGGCCCAAAGATGATATAAGATAAAAATTCCTTTTATCATTGTAATTACTCCTAAATGGAGGAATTTGAGACAAAAACACCTTTCACAAGAGTACCAAGAAATCAAAATGATACCCACAAAAGCCTGCCTGCTCCATGGTCAGCACAGGTAACAGAAATGTTCACAGTCTCTGGACTCCTGCCCTTCTCCTGCCCAAATCGCTGAAGCACACAGACCACTTAAAATCAGAATTGTAGAACTGCTAGACACCTTAGAGATGTCTGGCACCATTCCCTTGGACTGCAGAATAAAACACAGTAGCTCGTTGTCACAAACTAATTTCAACATGAAGTGCCCCCTGGATGCCCTAAGTTCTTTCTCTGCAAATGTTGACTAATGTAAGTCACAGTCATACCATATAAACACTACGATGGCTGTGAAGTCATCATAGATAAGACAATATTTTAGCCATGTTTATAAGCATTGGCTCCTGTTGTAAAGAGGCTGAGCTGAGTGTTTTTAAACACTATTTCAGACCAGTTTTACAGCACCCTCTGAACATACCAGAGCCTGAATCGACTAAAAAAGATAGTTGTTTTCAGTAACTTTAATACCAGAAAAATATTATACTGTCTCTATCCCTAAGGATCTTTGAGTATCTTACCCAGAGGTCCTCCACTGAGATAATGATCTTAATGATCACCATGGGCAGAGGTGAAAAGGCCCGCTGAATTTGTTCCAGTTGTCCACATGACAAGAAAATCCTGATACTTGATAGGTTTCCAGATCGAGAAGACCAGAGATAAGAGGGAAATAGTACCCTGTATGGAACAACAAGGGATTTGGAGTCAATTTGGGGATCCCACTTAGGTTTCTGACACTAAAATCCTCTGTGACTCATATCATCCGAGTCCCTGTCTAACCACCTGAAAATGTGCCTAAAAATATCTATACCTAGTTTGAAGTTTAAGAGGCAGAATGCTACAAAGAGCCAGTATGATGTCTCTCAAGATCAGGTGCTCAGGAAGCCAAAATTGCTATTGGGTCTATTTCTTTTCCAGAAGAAAGAACACATGTTGAATCCACATTCCTAATAGATGACTCACCAGATGATTTTCAAACCTGAAGGAAGGACAAGAAGTCACTCTTGTGTCATAGTTCACTCAGAAATCATGTTGGACTGGTGAGTATGATACGATAGCAACGTCATCACTAAGAGTGGGGAGCTTCTAATTTCCATACGGCCATGTTGACCCCCTTAGCTCAGAGCCACCAAAAAAGGGCAGCTGGGAAGGGGGCACCGTCATCACTATGAGTGGGGAGCTTCCCATTTCCATATGGCCATGTTGACCCCCTTAGCTCAGGGCCACCAGAAAGGACAGCTGAGGGGGACCACAGGCCAATGCGGCCAGGTGTGGCTGGGGCAGGCAGAACTCTGACTTAAGGCTCAACTCCTATCTAGATTATTATAATGCTCTTCACAAATAAAGTATCATTGTGTGTGAGCCCTCATGTAGAAAAGGTTCAGAATTTCCATTGAGATTCCCTCTCTGACATTTAGGATATGTAGAAAAGTTCCATTTAATTTTAAACATTGAAGGACTTCTTGGTTTTCTTTTCTCTATGACTGTGGCTCAATTCCCCTGTGGTCTAAGAATAGAATCTAGTTAATTTCAGGGTTTAACATTTGTAGACTTGATTCGTGGCCCCACCTATCATCTATTTGGGTAAAGAGTCTATGACCACTTGAAAATAATGTATTCTGCACTTATTATGGAATGTTCCCTATATGTCAATTAGGTCACATTTTTTACCAATGTTTTGTCTGCTTTTTCTGTCAGATATTGAGAAAGGTATATTAAAATCTTCAAACAATGCTGCTCTATTCAACGGTGCATCGGAGAATTTACCAGTGTTAGAAGGCAAGAAAAACAAAAAGTATAAGAATTGAGGGGATAATTGTGATTATTCACAGATAATACGATTGTGTACATAGAAAATCCAAAACAGTCTATAAATACCCTATTAGAATTAAAAATGCAATTTATAAATTTGAGATGGATTGTAGCTTCCCATTGGACAGTTTCTGAAAGAAAACGTAGAACCTGTCAATCTTTGGGTAGGACATAGGGTGCACTAACCATTTAAAAGAATTCAGTGGGACTTCATAAAAATGTGACATTTCTCCTTATCTTATGACCATAAGAAAATGAAAAAGTGAACCGCATTCTGGGAAGTAAAGATTTGCAATACACACACTGACAAAGACTTGTCAATAAAGAATTCCTGCTCATCAACCATAGAAAGTCTATTTATAAACGAATATTTCACAAAAGATTGACTGATGGCCAATAAGAACAGGAAAGGGTGCTCTGCAGTATTATTTTCAGGAACAGCAAGGCCTTTCCTAAAATGAAAACATACACACAAACCAGTATTCCCTAGATGGATGACGTCCTTATTTCTGAGGAAGCTTGAAGAACAGACTAGCATCAAAGTAAAGTGATGGAATTCCTGACACTCAGAGGGTGGACAATTGACCTCAAACTACAGTACAATTTCTAGGCATCATTCGGTTCTCTGAAGGCAGACAACTACCACACCCCTTCCTACACCACACAGGTTGCTTCCCAACCCCTACCATAAAAGAAGAAGATGAGAAACAGATAGGACTAGTAGGAAATAACAAAACTCACATGTGGGGATTATCCTGAAACACACTGATCACATAACTAGTGTAAGGAAGTGTAGGGAACTGACAAGGACAGAGACTCAAGAGGTACTTCTTTGGGAAATGCTGTCTGACATCGTCACACCGTGGTACCAGCTAATGAGGGCTCTGAGCATACCCTAGGGTTTGCTCACAAGGGTCTGCAACACCATCGCTGAGGACTGAAACTCTTCAAGACCTCAAAGCTTGCCTGATTGACTATTGGACTAAGAGATTCCCATGTTCTGAAAACAGATACCAACCCATTGAAAGGTTCACCTGGGCTCTCTCGGAGGTCCTACAAGAAGCTGAACCATTCACTGAAAATCAATTACACACACACACACACACACACACACACACACACACACACACACCTGTCATTTCACCAATTACTTAAACATTCAAGGTTCTTCCTACCTTTTCTTTTACACATTGATATTTATACTCCCATGAAATGTCATCATTTCTAATGAACACTGATGTCAAAATAGAGATCCATTGACACAATATTCACAAAATTGAACTTCCCTGCTGTAATTTTCAATATAGCATTTTTTAAAGTTCATACATATTTTAGGTTTTTGGTAACTTTTACAGGAGAAGATCAGCATTGAAAAACTCTGAATACTGACAATGAGGTTTAGGCCTAGAGAACAAAAATTGTCCAATTTCATAGATAATAAGGAACCAAAGGGAAAGCATGGAAGCTGTAGTCGAATAATTTTACACATGTGCATCCTCTATTATTCTACTACTGAGGGGCGTGTTTTATTACCAGTATACATGCATCAATTGTCTTCCACGTGCACCTGCACAGGTATAATGAATTACTACAGTAGAATGAAATGTCTGGGAACTACTTGGCGGCATCTATAATGAACAATGAAATGTCGATCTTATATTTGGTGAACTTCCACTGTCTGTCCCTTTAGACAATGGACCCTAAACAGAAGGGGGAATGAACCACGAGAGACTATGGACTCTGGGAAACAAACTGAGGGCTTCAGAGGGGAGAGGGGTGGGGGATTGGGATGGGCCAGTGATGGGTATTAAGGAAGGTACATATTGCATGGAGCACTGGGTGTTATATGCAAATAATGAATCAGGGAACACTACATCAAAAACTAAGGAAATACTGTATAGTGACTAACATATCAAAATAAAAAATTATTATTAGAAAAAAATTAAAGGTAAAAAAAAAAACCAATACAGCTTTTCAGTTTCAAGAACAATCACAATTGAGAAAAAACTAACTTCCAATCCCTAAAGCAAAACACAGACCAAGTTCCATCTCACTCCCCTTTATTCACATTCTCTGTGGGTTTTAAGCTATTTCCCTACCTCCTTTCCTGCTGAGCAGGGAGCCCGGGCTCGATCCCAGAACCCTGGGATCATAACCTGAGCCAAAGGCACATGCTTAACTGGCTGAGTCAGCCAGGAGCCCCAGTCATGTTTTCCTTAAGCAAAAGGACACTTTCTCACAATGCCTTCACATGACTTCACATGGTACCAGAGACCTGCATTTGCTTCTAGGAGGTTGCAGATGAAGGCCATTGCAAACTCTCACAGTGGTTTATCAAATACAATGACCTGCCTGGTGACAGTGAAACTCTTATGAGCCCACGAGAGGGTGCTGTGACACTCAGCTGTGGCTGGGCTGGCACAGAGAACCAAATCCATTTCCCTGCCTGATGTCTGTGAGGAACAGATGCCCCCACTGTGAATGAGACCCTGCCACTGAGCTGTCCAGAGATGGCCATCCTCACAGAGGATGAGGATAAAGGACAATGCCTGAGGAGACCTCATCTGTCTCTTTTATCTTTTCATATTTTTGACAGTGGACAAATCACTGCCTAGGAGTCCCCAACTACCTTAGTCTCATCTGTGAATGACCAAGAGGTTTTACAAAACACTTAAGATTTTGACCTCACAAATGCCCACAACCACTTACCATAGGGATTCAACATTAAGCAAAGATACTGTTCGTTGGAAGAGAGGTCCTGCCCACTGTTGTTTCTCACTTATATGCTCATCTTCCTTACCTCATGGTAACATAACCACCTTGATTCCTGCTTCCGTCTTCAGGAAGGCTGAGGTGACTTGAAGGGCATTACCCTGACATCGTTTTTCTTAGCAATAAGATGTGGACATTTCCCTAGTCCTACACACCCAAAGTTGAATCGGAATCAGGATTGAGGAGGCTGATGAGAGTTGAAGGTGTTTTCCTGTACACGATGGTTTATTACCAATAAGGATGGGTCAGAGTCCTCGAAATTCCAGAACGTTTTCATTAATGCTTCCTACTCGTGAAAGATGATGTACATTGGTCTTTCCCTGTACAGTGTGGTAACTCAGAGAAAAGTGCTTAGCCCTTTCGTCAGACTTCCACGAGCACTTTGGGGTTGGCTTCCATATTCACAAAGGATGATGTTAGGGCTAAGAGGGTTCCTGTACACTGTTATTTCTTTCAGATAAGTGTATGGCATTTTTGTTACATTGTCAGAGCCTCTTAGGGCCGGGCTTGCCGGCCTCCTGTGGAAGAACCCTAACCCGAGGTCGGCCCCCGAGGGGCCCCTCCCAAGGAGCCTGGCACCACAATGCCGGGGATTTGGGACCCCCGAGCCCCAGTGCTGGACTCACTCTGCCACCCCGCAAGCACCCAGGGCGCTACGGGTGTTGCCAGTCATTCAAGAAGGGAGAACGGGCAAGGCCCTCCGAACCCCCTGTGACCTTCAAAGGCCCCTGTGCAAAAACTCTGGCTCCTTCGCTCCTGCTCCCCAGCGCCCTAACCTCGGCCCACCCCTCCTCTCGCTGCAGAGCTGGCGGACCGGGCCTGCGGGCTTCCTGGGGGCTAACCCTATGCCAAGTTGCCCCCGAAGGGCCCCTCCCAAGTGGCCTGGCGCTGCATGCCAGGGATTGGGGACCCCCAAGTCCCACCGCCGGATGCACCGTGCCACCCTGCTGCCACATGGGGCACTAGGGGCGTCACCAGTCCTTCAGGGCGACAGAACGGGCAGGACCCTCCAAGCCTCCTGCGACCTTCGAAGGCACCCCAAGCCAAAGCGTAAATGCTCTGGCCCATGCCCCCACTCGCCAGCTACCTCACCTCAACCCACACCTCCATTCACCGCACATGGGCGGAACGAGCCTGGCAGCCTCCTGGGGGCTAACCCTAACCCTAGGTCTGCCACCGAGGGGCCCGTCCCAAGGGGCCTGAGGCTGCAACGCCGGGTATTAGGGAGCCCTGATCCCCAGCGCCGGAGTCTCCCTGCCGCCCCATCACCACCCGGGCCGCTAGGGGTGCCGCTGGTCATTCAGGGCGGTAGAACGGGCAGGGCCCTCTGAACCCGTGGCGAACTTCGAAGGCCCCCCCATCCAAAACGCTCGAGCCCACGCTCCTGCTCCTCAGCGCCCTCACCTCGGCCCACCCCTCCGCTCGCCACAGAGCCGGCGGATGAGGCCTGCACTCCTCCTGGTGGCTGCACAGAACCCTAGGTTGTCCCCTTAGGTGCCCCTCCGAAGGGGCCTGGCACCGCAATGCCTGGGATTGGGGACCCCCGAGCCCCAGCGCCGGACTCACCATGTCGCCCCCCCGCCACCCGGGCCGCTAGGAGCACCGTCGGTCATTCAGGGAGGGAGAACGGGCAGATTCCTCCGAGCCCCTGGTGACATTCGAAGGCCCCCCGTGCCAAAATGCTTGGGCCCATGCTCCCGCTCGCCTGCGCCCTCACCTCGGTCCGCCCCTCCACTCGCTGTAGAGCCAGTGGATCTGGACTGCAGCCCTCCTGGGTGTTACCCTAACCATTGGTGGGCCCCCGAGGGGCCCATCCAGGTTCCTATTGCCGCAACACCAGGGATTGGGGAATCCCGAGCCCAAGCGCCGGACTCACCCTCCCGCCCTACCGCCACCTGGGCCGCTAGGGGCGCCGCCGTTCATTCAGGGAGGGAGAACAGGCAGGGCCCTCCTAGCGACCTGCGACCTTCGAAGGCCCCCCGCACCAAAACGCTTGGCCCCACGCTCCCGCTGGCCAGCGCCCTTACCTCGGCCCTCCCCTCCGCTCGCCGCACAGCTGGCGGATCGGGCCTGTGGGCCTTCTGGGGGCTAACCCTAAACCTATGTCGGCCCCCTAGTGGCCCCTCCCAAGGGGCCTGGTGCCGCAACGACGGGGAAAGGGGACTCCTGAGCCCCAGCGCTGGACTCACCATGCCCCCCGCTGCCACCCGGGTCACTATGGGCACCGCCGGTCATTCAGGGCGGGAGAATGGGCAGGGCCATCCGAGCCACCGGTGACATTTGAAGGCCCCCCGTGCCAAAATGCTTCGGCCCACGCTTCTGCTCACCAGTGCCCTCACCTTGGCCAGCCCCTCCGCAAGCCGCACAACCAGCAGATCGGGCCTGGCGGCCTCCTGGGGTCTAACCCTAACCCTAGGTTGGCTGTCAAGGGGCCCCTCCGAAGGGGTCTGGCACCAACACGCTGGGGATTGGGGACCCCCGAACACCAACGCCGGACTCACCCTGCTGCCCTGCCGAGACCCGGCCCGCTAGGGTCGCCATCCTCATTCAGAGTGGGAGAACTTGCAGGGCCCTCCGTGCCCCCTGCGACCTTCGAAGGCAACCCACGCCAAAATGCTAGGGCCCATGCTCCCGCTCACCATTGCCCTCACCTGGGACCCACCCTCCGCTCGCCACACAGCCGTCAGATCGGGCCTGCCAGCCTCCTGGGGGCTAACCCTAACCCTAGTTCAGCCCCTGAGGAGCCCCTCCCAAGGGGACTGGCGCCATCACGCCGGGGATTGGGGACAATCCAGCCCCAGTGCTGGACTTTCACTGCCACCCCGCCGCCACCCGGGTTGCTAGGGGCGCTGCCGGTCCTTCGGGGCAGGAGAAGGGGTAGGGCCCTCTGAGCCCCCCGTGACCTTCGAAGGCCCCCTGTGCCAAAAGGCTTGGGCCCACGCTCCCGCTCACCATTGCCCTCACCTCAGCCCGCCCCTCCGCTCGAACACACAGCTGGCGGATAGGGCCTGCTGGGCTCCTGGGGGCTAACCCTAAACCTAGGTCGGCCCCCGAGGGGCCCTTTCCAAGGGTCCTGGCTCCACCACGCCGGGGATTGGGGACCCACGAGCATGAGCACCAGACTCACCCAGCCGCCCCGCCGCCACCCGGGCTGCTAGGGGCACCGCCACTCATTCAGGGCGGGAGAAGGGGCATGGATCTCTGAGCCCCCGGCGACTTTCGAAGGCCCCCCACGCCAAAACGCTTGGGCCCACGCTCCCGCTCGCCAGCACCCTCACCTCTGCCCACCACTCCTCTCGCCGCACAGCCAGCAGAATGGGCCTGCCGGCCTCCTTTGGGCTAACCCTAACCCTAGGTAGGCCCCCAAGGTACCACTCCCAAGTGCCTGGCGACACCACGCTGGGGATTGGGGACCCATGAGCCCTAGCACCAGACTCACCCTGCCACCCCGCCATGACCCGGCCCGGTAGGGGCAACGTCCTCACAGGGCGAGAGAATAGGCAGGGCCCTCTGAGCCCCCGGTGACCTTCGAAGGCTCCCCGCGCCAAAACGCTTGGGCCCACACTCCCGCTCGCCAGCGCATTCACGTCGGCCCGCCCCTCCGCTCAATGCACAGCCAGCGGATCAGGCCGCCGGACTCCTGGGGGTAACCCTAAAGCTAGGCAGGAACCAGAGGGGCCCCTCCCAAGGGGCCTGGTGCCACCAAGCCTGGGACTAGGACCATAGGCCCCATCGCCAGACTCACCCTGCCTCCCTGCTGCCACTCGGGCCACTAGGGGCGCCGCTGGTCATTCAGGGCGCAAGAAAGGACAGGGTCCTCCGAGCCACTGGCGACCTTCGAAGGCTCTCCGCGCCAAAACCCTGGTGCCCACGCTCCCGCTCGCCAGCGCCCTCACCTTGGCCCGCCCCTCTGCTCCCTGCACAGAGGGCGGATCCGGCCTGCCGGCCTTGTGTGGGCTAACCCTAACCATAGGTCGGCCCTCCAGGGTCCCTCCCAAGGATTCTGGTGCCTATACGCCAGGGATCTGGGACCCCAAGCCCCAGAACCAGACTCACGCTGCCGCAACGCCGCCACCCGGGCCGCTAGGGGCGTGGCCGCTCATTCAGGGCGGGAGAACGGACAGGGCCCTGGAGAAACCGGCGACATTTGAAGCCTCCCGCGCCAAAATGCAGGGGCCCATGCTCCCACTCACCAGCGCCTTTACCTCGGCCCGCCCACCTCTTGCCGCCCAGCCAGAGGATTGGGCCTGCTGGCCTCCTGGGTGCTAACTCTGACCCTAGGTCGGCCCATGAGAAGCCCCTCCCAAGAGGCCTGGCCCTACAATGCTGGGGATTGGGGATCCCTGAGCCGCAGCTCAGGACTCACCCTGCAGCCCCACTGCCAATGGAGCCGCTAGGGGCGCCGCTGGTTATTCAGGGCAGGAGAATGGGCAGGGCCCTTCGAGACATGGCAACATTCGAAGGCCCAGGGTGCCAAAACGCTGGGGCCCACGCTCCCGCTCTGCATCCCCCTCAACTCAGCCCACACCTCCACTCCTCGCACAGCCGGCGGATCGGGCCTGCCAGCCTCCTGGGCACTAACCCTAACCCTAGGACGGCCCCTGAGGGTCCCTTCCTAAGGAGTCTTGCAGCGCAATGCCGGGGATTGGCGACCCCCAAGCCCCAGGGCCGAGTGCACCCTGCCACCCTGCCCCACAGGGCCCGCTAGGGGTGCCGCCATTCATTCTGGGTGGGAGAACTGGCAGGGGCCTCCGAACCCCCGCCCACCTTCGATGGCGCCCAGAACCAAAATGCTTGTGCCCAGGCTCATGTTCACCAGCGTCCTCACCTCGGCCCAACTCTCCGCTCCACGCACAGGCGGTGTATAGGGCCTGCCAGCCTCCTGGGTGCTAACCGTAACTGTAGGTCGGCCCCCGAGGGGCCCTTCTCAAGTGGCCTGGCGCCCCAACGCCGGGGATGGGGCAACTGAGCCCAAGTGCTGGACTCACCCTGCTGCCCTTCAGCCACCTGAGCCACTAGGGGCCCCGCTGGTCATTCAGAGCGGGTGAATGGGCAGGTCCCTCCAAGCCACCACCGACCTTCGAAGGCCCCCCACGCTAAAACGCTTGGGCTCATGCTCAGGCTCGCCAGCGCCCTCACCTCGGCCCACCCTGCCGTGTGCCGCACAGACGCTGATCGGGTCCACCGGTCTCCGGGGGGCTAACTGTAACCCTAGATCGACCCCCGAGGGGCCCATCCCAAGGGGCCTGGCGTTGCAACGCCGGGGATTGGGGACCCTGAGCCTCAGCACCCGACTCACCCTGCCACCCAGCCGCCACCCAGGGGCTTGGGGTGCTGCCATTCAATCAGGGCGGGAGAACGGGCAGGGCCCTCCGAGACACGGTGAACTTCGAATCCCCCCCGCTCAAAACGCCCGAGCCCACGCTCCCAAACACCAGTGCCCTCACCTGGGTCCGCCACTCCACTCTCCACACAGCTGGCGAATAGGACCTGCCGAGATCCTAGGGGGTAAACCTAAACCTAAGTTGTCATCCAAGGGGCCCCTCCCAAGGGGCCTGGCGCCGCATCGCTGGGGATTGGAGATACCTGAGCCGCAGGGCCTGACTCACCCTGCCACCCCTCACGACCCGGGCTGCTAGGGGCGCCGCCGTTCGTGCAGGGTGGGAGAACGGGCAGAGCCCTTTGAACCCCCGCCGACCTTTGAAGGTGTTCTGAACCAAAACGCTTGGGCCCAGGCTCATGATCACCAGCATCCTCACCTTGGCCCAACTCTCCCCTTGATTCAGACCCATTGGATAGGGCCTGCCGGGCTCTTGGTTCTAATGAAAACCCTAGGTCGGCCCCGTGGGGCACATCCCAAGGGGCCTGGCTCTGCAACGCTGGGGATTGGTGACTCAGACCCCAGAGCCAGACTCACCCTGCCGCACTGTCGCCACCCGGGCCTCTAGGGGCACCGCCGGTCATTCAGGGCGAGAGAAGGGAAGGGCCTTCGGAGTCCCCGGTGACCTTCAAAGGCTCACCTCGCCAAAATGCTGGTGCCCACGCTCCCGCTCCCCAGCGCCCTCACCTCGGCCCGCCCCTCCGTTTGCTGCAGAGCCAGTGGATAGTGCCTGCCGGGCTCCTGGGGGCTAACTGAAAACCTAGGTCAGCCCTGTGGGGCACATCCCAAGGGTTCTGGCTCTGCAATGCTTGGGATTGGTGACTCAGAGCCCCAGAGCCGGACTCACCCTTCCACACTGTCGCCGCCTGGGCAGCTAGGGGTGCCGCCGGTCATTCAGAGTGAGAGAAGTGGCAGGTCCTTCCGAGTTCCCGGTGACCTTCAAAGGCTCCTGGAGCCAAAACACTGGTGCCCATGCTTCCACTCCCCAGCGCCCTCACCTCGGCCCGCCCCTCCGCTCCACGCACAGCAGGCGGATCGGGCCTGCCAGCCACCTGGGGGCTAACCCTAACCCTAGGTCGGACCCGAGGGGCCCCTCCCAAGGGGCCTGACGCCACAATGCCGGGGATTGGGGACCCCAAGCCTCAGCACCTGACTCACCTGCCGCCCAGCCGACAATCGGGGGCTTGGGGTACTGCCGTTCATTCAGGGCAGGAGAACGGGCAGGGCCCTCCGAGACATGGGGACCTTCAAAGGCCCCCCAGGCCAAAACGCCCAGGCCCACCCTCCCACTCACCAGCGCCCTCACCTAGGTCTGCCACTCTGCTCTCCACACAGCTGGCGAATAGGGCCTGTTTGCCTCCTAGGGGCTAAACCTAACTCTAGGTTGGCCCCCGAAGGGCCCCTCCCAAGGGGCCTGGTGCCGCAACGCCAGGGATTGGGGACCCCCAAGCCCCAGCGCACGATGCACCCTGCGCCCCTCCCCACCTGGGCCGCTAGGGGCGCCGCTGTTCATTCACCTTGGAAGGATGGACAGGGCCCTCCGAATCCCCGCCAATTTTCAAAGGCGCCCCAAATCAAAACACTTGGGCCCAGGCTCATATTCACCAGCACCCTCACCTCAGCCCAACTCTCTTCTCGATGCCCAGGTGGTGTATCGGGCTTGCCAGCCTCCTGGGGGCTAACCCTAACCATAGTTCGGCCCCCGAGGGGCACTTCCCAGGGGCCTGGTGTCACAACGCTGCGGATGGGGACCCCGAGCCCAAGTGCCGGTCTCACCCTGCTGCCCTTCAGCCACCCGAGCCGCTAGAGACCACTGGTCAATCAGGGTGGGAGAATGGGCAGGGCCCCCGGAATCCCCGCTGACCTTCAAAGACCCCCCGCGCAAAAAAATTGGCTCCATTCCTCCTGCTCCCCAGCGCCCTCAGCCCGGCCAGCCCCTCCGCTTGCTGCAGAGCCAGTGGATAGTGCCTGCCAGGCTCCTGGGGGCTAACTGAAATCCTAGGTAGGACCCGTGGGGCACAACCCAAGGGGCCTGGCTCTGCAACGCTGGGGATTGGTGACTCAGAGCCACAGAGCCAGACTCACCCTGCAGCACCATCACCACCCGGGCCGCTTGGGGCGCCGCCGCTCATTCAGGGCGGGAGAAGGGACAGGGACCTGGAGAAACTGGCGATATTTGAAGCCTCCTGCGCCAAAATGCAGGGGCCCAAGCTCCCGATCGCCAGCGCCTTTACCTCGGGCCGCCCACCTCTCGCCGCCCAGCCAGAGGATTGGGCCTGCTGGCCTCCTGGGTGCTAACTCTAAACCTAGGTCCGCCCACGAGGAGCCCCTCCCAAGAGGCCTGGCCCCGCAACGCTGGGGATTGGGGATCCCCGAGCCGCAGCATGGACTCACCCTGCCGCTCCACCGCCAAGGGAGCTGCTAAGGGCGCCGCTGCTTATTCAGGGAAGGAGAACGGGCAGGGCCCTTTGAGCCATGGCATCAGTCAAACGCCCAGGGCGCCAAAACGCTGGGGCCCACGCTCCCGCTCGCCATCGCCCTCAACTCGGCCTGCATCTCCACTCCTCGCACAGCCGGCAGATAGGGCCTGCAGGCCTCCTGGGCGCTAACCCTAACCCTAGGACGGCCCCGAGGGTCGCTTCCTAAGGGGCCTGGTGCCCCAACGCCGGGGATTGGGAACCCCCAAGCCCCAGCGCTGGATGCACCCTGCCGCCCCGCCCCACACGTGCCGCTAGGGGCGCCGCCATTCATTCAGGGTGGGAGAACGGGCAGGGCCCTTCGAACCCCCGCTGACCTTCGAAGGCGCCCCGAACCAAAAGGCTTGGGCCCGGGCTCATGTTCACCAGCACACTCACCTCGGCCCAACTCTCCGCTCGATGCACAGGCGGTGTATCGGGCCTGCTGGCCTCCTGGGGGCTAACCCTAACTGTAGGTCGGCCACAGAGGGGCCCTTCCCAAGTGGCCTGGCGCCACAACGCCGGGAATACGGACCCGAACCCAAGTGCCGGACTCACCCTGCTGCCCTTCAGGCACCGGAGCCTCTAGGGGCCCCACCGGTCACTCAGAGCGGGAGAACGGACAGGTCCCTCCGAGCCCCCATCGACCTTCGAAGGCCCCCCACACTAAAACGCTTGGGCTCACGCTCCCTCTCGCCACGACCTCACCTCGGCCTAACCCTCCACGTGCCACACAGCCGCAGATCGGGTCCACCGGCCTCCTGGGGGCTAACCGTAACCCTAGATAGACCCCCGAGGGGCCCCTCCCAAGGGATCTGGCGCCGCAACGCTGGGGATTGGGGACCCCCGAGCCTCAGCACTGGACTCACCCTGCCACCCAGCCGCCACCCGGGGGCTGGGGTGGTGCCGTTCATTCAGGGCGGGAGCACGGGCAGGGCCCTCCAAGACACAGCGACCTTCAAAGGCCCCCCGCGCCAAAACACCCGGGCCCACGCTCCCGCTCACCAGTGCCCTCACCTCGGTCCGCCACTCCAGTCTCCACACAGCTGGCAAATAGGGCCTGCCGGCATCCTAGGGGCTAAACCTAACCCTACGTCAGCCTCCGAGGGGCCCCTCCCAAGGGGCCTGGCGCCGCAACGCGGTGGACTGGGGACCCCCGAGCCCTATGCCCGGACTTACATGCCGCCCCGCCGCCACCTGGGCTGCTAGGGGCGCCGCCAGTCATTCAGGGAGGAGAATGGGCAGGGCCCGCCGAGTCCCCGGAGACATTCGAAGGCCCCCGGTGCCAAAACGCTTGGGCCCAGGCTCTTGCTCGCCAGCGCCCTCACCTTGGCCTGCCCCTCCGCTCCACGCACAGCAGGCGGATCCCGCCTGCCGGCCTCCCGGGTGCTAACCCTAACCCTAGGTCGGCCACCCAGGGGCCCTTCCAAGGATCCTGGTGCCGCTTCGCCGGGGATCGGGAACCTCAAGCCCCAGAGCCACACTCACCCTACCGCAACGCCGCCACCCAGGCAGCTAGGAGCACTGCGGGTCATTCAGGGCGAGAGAAGGGGCAGGGCCTTCCGAGCCCCCGGTGCCCTTCAAAGGCTCCCCGTGGCCAAACACTGGTGCCCACGCTCCCGCTCCCCAACGCCCTCACCTCGGACCCGCCCTCCGCTCCCCGGACAGTGGCCGGATCCCACCAACCGGCCTCCTGAGGGCTAACCCTAACCCTAGGTCAGCCACCCAGGGGCCCCTCCCAAGGGTCCTGGTGCCGCTACACTGGGGATCAGGGACCCCAAGACCCAGAGCCAGAATCACCCTGCCGCAACGTCGCCACCCGGGCGCTAGTGGCGCCGCCCGTCATTCAGGGCGGGAGAAGGGACAGGGCCCTTGAGAAACTGGCGATATTTGAAGCCTCCTGCACCAAAATGCAGGGGCCCAGGCTCCCGATCGCCAGCGCCTTTACCTCGGGCCGCCCACCTCTCGCCGCCCAGCCAGAGGATTGGGCCTGCTGGCCTCCTGGGTGCTAACTCTAAACCTAGGTCCGCCCACGAGGAGCCCCTCCCAAGAGGCGTGGCCCCGCCACGCTGGGAATTGGGGATCCCCGAGCCGCAGCATGGACTCACCCTGCCGCTCCACCGCCAAGGGAGCTGCTAAGGGCGCCGCTGGTTATTCAGGGCAAGAGAACGGGCAGGGCCATTTGAGCCATGGCAACAGTCGAAGGCCCAGGGCGCCAAAACGCTGGGGACCACGCTCCCGCTCTGCATCACCCTCAACTCGGCCCGCACCTCCGCTCTTCGCAGAGCCAGCGACTCGGGCCTGCCAGCCTCCTGGGAGCTAAGCCTAACCATAGGACAGCCCCTGAAGGTCCCTTCCTAAGGGGCCTGGCGCCGCAACGCCAGGGATGGGAACCCCCAAGCCCCAGCGCCGGATGCACGCTGCCACCCCAACCCATACAAGCCGCTAGGGGTGCCGCCATTTATTCAGGGTGGGAGGACGGGCAGGGCCCTTCGAACACCCGCCGACCTTCGAAGGCGCCCCGAACCAAAAGGCTTGGGCTCGGGCTCATGTTCACCAGAACCCTCACCTCGGCCCAACTCTCCGCTCGACGCACAGGCGGTGTATCGGGCCTGCTGGCCTCCTGGAGGCTAACCCTAACCATAGGTCGGCCACCGAGGGGCCCTTCCCAAGGGGCCTGGCGTCGCAACGCTGGGGATGGGGACCCCGAGCTCACGTGCCGCACTCACCCTGCTGCCCTTCAGCCACCCGAGCCACTAGAGGCCCCGCCGGTCAATCAGGGCAACAGATCGGGCAGGGCCCTCCGAGCCCACGCTGACCTTTGAAGGCTCCCCGCGCAAAAACGTTGGCTCCCAGGATCCTGCTCGCCAGCGCCCTCACCTCGGCCCGCCCCTCCGCTTGCTTCAGAGCCGGTGGATAGGGCCTGCCGGGCTCCTGGCAGCTAACCAAAACCCTAGGTCGGGCCTGAGGGGACATCGCAAGCAGCCTGGCTCTGCAATGCTGGGGATTGGTGACTCAGAGCCCCAGAGCCATACTCACCCTGCCGCACTGTCCCCCCTGGGCCGCTAGAGGCGCCGCGGGTCATAGAGGGCGAGAGAAGGGCAGGGCCTTCTGAGTCCCCGGTGACCTTCAAAGGCTCCCCGTGCCAACACGCTGGTGCCCACAGTCCGGCTCCCCAGCGCCTTCACCTCGGGCCGCACCTCAGCTCGCCGCACAGTGTGCGGTTGGGCCTGACGGTCTCCTGGGGGCTAACCCTAACCCTAGGTCAGCCACCCAGGGGCCACTCCCAAGGGTCCTGGTGCCGCTACACTGGGGATCAGGGACCCCAAGACCCAGAGCCAGACTCACCCTGCCGCAACGTTGCCACCCGGGCCGCTAGTGGCGCCGCCCGTCATTCAGGGCGGGAGAACTGACAGGGCAATGGAGAAACCGGCGATATTTGAAGCCTCCTGCGCCAAAATGCAGGGGCCCACGCTCCCGATCGCCAGCGCCTTTACCTCGGGCCGCCCACCTCTCGCCGCCCAGCCAGAGGATTGGGCCTGCTGGCCTCCTGGGTGCTAACTCTAAACCTAGGTCCGCCCACGAGGAGCCCCTCCTAAGAGGTCTGGCCCCGCAACGCTGGGGATTGGGGATCCCCGAGCCGCAGCATGGACTCACCCTGCCGCTCCACCGCCAAGGGAGCTGCTAAGGGCGCCGCTGGTTCTTCAGGGCAGGAGAACGGGCAGGGCCCTTTGAGCCATGGCAACAGTCGAAGGCCCAGGGCGCCAAAACGCTGGGGACCACGCTCCCGCTCTGCATCACCCTCAACTCGGCCCGCACCTCCGCTCTTCGCAGAGCCAGCGACTCGGGCCTGCCGGCCTCCTGGGAGCTCACCCTAACCCTAGGACAGCCCCTGAAGGTCCCTTCCTAAGGCGCCTGGCGCCGCAACGCCAGGGATTGGGGGCCCCCAAGCCCCAGCGCCGGATGCACGCTGCCACCCCAACCCACACAGGCCGCTAGGGGCGCCGCCATTCACTCATGGTGGGAGAACTGCCAGGGCCCTCCGAACCCCCGCCCACCTTCGAAGGCGCCCGGAACCAAAACGCTTGGGCCCAGGCTCATGTTCACCAGCACTCTCACCTCGGCCCAGCTCTCCCGTCGACGCACAGGTGGTGTATCGGGCCTGCGGGGCTCCAGGAGGCTAACCCTAACCATAGGTCGGCCCCGAGGGGCCCTTCCCAAGGGGCCTGGCGTCGCAACGCTCGGTATGGGGACCCCGAGCGCATGTGCTGGACTCACCCTGCTGCCCTTCAGCCACCCGAGCCGCTAGAGGCCCCGCTGGTCAATCAGGGCAGGAGATCGGGCAGGGCCCTCCGAGCCCACGCTGACCTTTGAAGGCTCCCCGCGCAAAAACGTTGGCTCCCAGAAT
This sequence comes from Ursus americanus, assembly GCF_024610735.1. Taxonomy (NCBI): domain Eukaryota; kingdom Metazoa; phylum Chordata; class Mammalia; order Carnivora; family Ursidae; genus Ursus; species Ursus americanus. Next base: position 600,330 of record NC_142137.1, read on the forward strand.
ACTGCTCACCAGCGCCCTCACCTCGGCCCGCCCCTCCGCTTGCTTCAGAGCCGGTGGATAGGGCCTGCCGTGCTCCTGGCAGCTAACCAAAACCCTAGGTCAGCCTTGTGGGGACATCCCAAGCGTCCTAGCTCTGCAACGCTGGGGATTGGTGACTCAGAGCCCCAGAGCCAGACTCACCCTGCCGCACTGTCCCCACCCAGGCCGCTAGGGGCGCCGCCGGTCATAGAGGGTGAGAGAAGGGCAGGGCCTTCCAAGCCACCAGTGACCTTCAAAGGCTCCCCGCGCCAAAACGCTGCTGCCCACGCTCCCGCTCCCCAGTGCCCTCACCTCAGCCCACACCTCTGCTCACCTCACAGCGTGCCAATTAGGCCTCACGGTCTCCTTGGGGTAACCCTAACCCTACGTCGGCCCCCCAGGGGCCCCTCCCAAGGGTCCTGGTGCCACTACGCCGGGGATCTGGGACCCCAAGCCCCAGAGCCAGACTCACCCTCCCACAACGCTGCCACCCGGGCCACTAGGGGCGCCGCCAGTCATTTAGGGCGGGAGAACTGACAGGGCCCTGGAGAAACCAGCAACATTTGAAGCCTCCTGCGCCAAAATACAGGGACCCATGCTTCTGCTCGCCAGAGCCTTTACCTGGGCCCGCGCACCTCTCGCCGCCCAGCCAGAGGATTGGGCCTGCCGGCCTCCTGGGTGCTAACTCTAACCCTAGGTCGGCCCAGGAGGAGCCCCTCCCAAGGGGCCTGACTCCGCAACAGTGGGGATTGGGGACCCCAAGGCTCAGCACAGGACTCACCCTGGCACCCAGCCACCACCCGGGGGCTTGGGGTGCTGCCGTTCATTCAGGGTGGGAGAATGGGCAGGGCGCTCTGAGACACGGCGACCTTCAAAGGCCCACCGCGCCAAAACGCCCGGGCCCACGCTCCCGCTCGCCAGTGCCCTCACCTCGGACCACGTCTCCGCACACCGCACAGCCAGCCGATCAGGCCTTCTGGCCTCCTGGGGGCTAACCCTAAGCATAGGTCGGCCCCCGAGGGGCCCTTCCCAAGGGGCCTGGCATCGCAACGCCAGGGATTGGGGACCCACAAGCCCCAGCACAGGATGCACCCTGCCGCCCCGCCTCAGACGGGCCGCCAGGGGCGCCGCCATTCACTCATGGTGGGAGAACTGCCAGGGCCCTCCGAACCCCCGCCCACCTTCGAAGGCGCCCCGAACCAAAACGCTTGGGCCCAGGCTCATGTTCACCAGCACCCTCACCTTAACCCAACTCTCCGCTCGACGCCCAGGTGGTGTACCGGGACTGCTGGCCTCCTGGGGGCTAAACCTAACTGTAGGTCGGCCCCCCGAGGGGCCCTTCCCAAGTGGCCTTGTGCCGCAACGCCGGGGATGGGGACCCCAAGCCCAAGTGTGGACTCACCCTGCTGCCCTTCATCCACCCCTGCCGCTAGGGGCCCCACCGGTCATTCCGAGTGGGAGAACGGGCAGGTCCTCGGAGCGCCTGCAGACACTAACTCTTTGCTCATGCTCAGTCTCGCCAGTGCCCTCACCTCGTCCCAAACCTCCGCGTGCCGCACAGCAGCTGATCAGGTCCACCGGCCTCCTGGGGTTAACCATAACCCTACATGATCCCCAAGGGTCCCCTCCCAAGGGGCTTGGCGACGCAACGCCGGGGATTGGGGACCCCGAACCTCAGCACCTGACTCACCCTGCTGCCCAGCCGCCACCCGGGGGCCTGGGGTGTTGCCGTTCATTCAGGTCGGGAGAACAGGCAGGGCCCTTGGAGACACAGCGACCTTCGAAGGCCCCCCCCGCGCAAAAACACCCAGGCCCACCCTCCCACTCACCAGCGCCCTCTCCTCGGTCCGCCACTCCACTCTCCACACAGCTGGCGAATAGGGCCTGCTGGCCTCCTGGGGGCTAAACCTAACCCTAGGTTGCACCAGAGGGGCCTCTCCCAAGGGGCCTGGCGCCACAACGCCGGGGATTGGGGACCCCCAAGCCCCAGCGCCAGATGCACGCTGCTGCTCCGCCCCACACGGGCCGCTAGGGGCGCCACCGTTCATTCAGGGTGGGAGAAGGGGCAGGGATCTCCGAGCCCCCACCTATGTTCCAAGTCTCCCCGAATCAAAACACTTGGGCCCAGGCTCATGTTCACCAGCACCCTCAACTCGGCCTGCACTTCCGCTCCTCGCACAGCCAGCGACTCGGGCCTGCCGGCCTCCTGGGCGCTAACCCTAACCCTAGGACGGCCCCTGAGGGTCTCATCCTAAGAGGCCTGGAGCCACAACGCCTGGGATTGGGGACCCCTAAGCCCCAGCGCCGGATGCACGCTGCCGCTCCACCCCACACGGGGCGCTAGGGGCGCCGCCATTCATTCAGACTGGGAGAACTGGCAGGGCCCTCTGAACCCCCGCCGACCTTCAAAGGCGCCCAGAACAAAAACGCTTGGGCCCAGGCTCATGTTCACCAGCACCCTCACCTCGGCCCAACTCTCCGCTCGATGCACAGGTGGTGTATCCGGCCTGCGTGGCTCCTGGGGGCTAACCCTAACCATAGGTCGGCCCCCGAGGGGCCCTTCCCAAGGGGCCTGGCGTCACAACGCTGGGGATGGGGACCCCGTGTTCAAGTGCCGGACTCACCCTGCTGCCCTTCAGGCACCCAAGCCACTAGGGGACCACCGGTCAATCAGGACAGGAGAACGGGCAGGGACCTCCGAGCCCCCGCTGACCTTCGAAGGCCCCCCACGCAAAAACGTGGGCTCCCAAGCTCCCGCTCCCCAGCACCCTCACCTTGGCCCGCCCCTCCACTCCATGCACAGCGGGCGGATCGGGCCTGCCGGCCTCCTGGGGGCTAACGCTAACCCTAGGTCGGACCCCATGGGGCCCCTCCCAAGGGTCCTCGTGCCGCAACGCTTGGGATTGGGGACCCCCGAGCCCCAGCCAGGACTCACTTTGCCGACCCGCCGCCACCCGGGCTGCTAGGGGCGCCGCCGTTCATTCAGGGTGGGAGAACGGGCAAGGCCCTCCTAGCCCCCAGAGACCTTCAGAGGCCCCCCGCGCCAAAATTCTTGGGCTCACATTCCAGCACGCCGGCGCCTTCACCTTGATCCAGGCCTCCGCTACCACACAGATGGTGGATCATGCCTGCTGGACTCCTGGTTGCTAACACTAACCCTAGGACGGCCCAGAGGGGCCACTCCCAAAGGGCCTTGCGCTACAACACACGGCATTGGGAACCCCCAAACCGCAGTGCCAGACTCACACTGCCACCCCGCCACCACCCGGGCTGCTAGGGGCTCCACTGGTCATTCAGGGCGGGAGAAAGGGCAGGGCCCTCCGAGCCTCTAGCGACGTTAAAAGGCCCCCGGCGCCAAAACACTGGATACCATACTCCCACTCGCCAGCACCCTCACCTCGGCCCACTCCTCCGCTCGCCGCACAGCCGGCGCATCAGTCCTGCTGGCCTACTGGGGTCTAACCCTAACCCTAAACCCTAACGCCTAACCTTAAACCCTAAACCTTAACCCCTAACTTAAACCTAACCCTAACCCCTAATCCTTACCCTAACCCTAACCTAACCCTAAACCTAACACTAACCCGGACCCTAACCCATACTCTAACCCTAACTCTAACCCGTACCCTAACCCTAACCCTAACCTGTACCCTAACCCTAACCATAACCCTAACACGTACTCTAACCCGTACCCTTAACCCGTACCCTAACCTTAACCGTAAACTGTACCCTAACCTGTAACTTAAACCATACCCTAAACCTAACCGTAACCCTAACAAGTACCCTAACCCGAACCCTAACCTTAACCCTAAATCCTGACCTTAACCCATACCCTAACTCGTACCATAACCCGTACCCTAACCCTACGCGAAACCTAACCCTAACCCATACCCTAACTGTAACCCTAAACCCTAAACCGTAACCCGTACCCTAACCCTAACCAGTACCTTTACCTTAACCTTAACCCATACCCTAACCCGTACCATAACCCATACCCTAACCCGTCCCTTATCCCTAACTCAGACACTAACCCATACCCTAACCCTAACCCGTACCCTATACCTATCCCTAACACGTTCCCTAACCCGTACCCTAACCCTAAACCTACACCGTAACCTAACCTGTACCATAACCCTAAACTGTACCCTAACCCTAATCCGTACCCTAAACCATACACAAATCGGTACGCCAACACTTACCCTAAACCGTACCCTAACCTGTACCCTAAACTGTACCCTAATGCGCACCCTAACCCGTACCCTAACCCTAACCCGTACCCTAAACCTAACCCGTACTCCAACCCTAACCCTAACCCTAAACCGAAACCCTAAACCCTAACCCATACCCTAAACCCTAATCTGTACCCTAACCCATAACCTCCAACCTGTAACCCCTAAACCCAACCCTAATCAGTACCCTCTCCTTACCCTATCCCTAACCCCTACCCTCACCCATACCCTAACCGTAACCCATACCCTAACCTTAACCCATACCCTAATCCGTACCCTAACCCCAGGGATTGGGTACACCTGAGCCCCACCACGGGACTCAGCCTGCCACCCCTCAGGAAACCATGCCCCTTGGGGCGCCACAGAGCATCCCCTGCATGAGAACTGGTAGGGCCCCCCTGAGCCCCCAGTGATCCTCGGCGACCCCCTACACCCCAACCCTGAGGCCCACGCTCATCCCGCCCCACGCCTTCCCTTCAGCTTGCCACTGAGCTCGTCGCAGAGCCGGCAGATCAGGCCTGCCGGGTTCCTGGGACCTAGACCTGACCCTAGTTCGGCTGGGTAGGGCCCCTCCCCTGGGGCCCGGTGCCGCAGCCCCAGGGACTGGGGACACCTGAGTCCCATTGCAGGACAAAGCCTGCCAGCCCGCAGGAAACCGTGCCCCTTGGGAGGCTGTGGAGCATTCAGGGTGGGAGAACCAGGAGGGCCCCCAGAGCCCCCGGCGAACTTCGGCGATCCCTAAACTCAACCTTGAAGCCCATGCTCACCCCACCCCGCACCCTCACCTCAGCCCGCGGCAGAGCTCACCACATAGTGGGCAGATCTGGCCTGCGGGGTTCCTGGGCCCCAACCATAACCCTAGTTCATCTGTGGAGGGGCCACTCCCCAGGAGCCTGGAGCCACAGTTGCGGGGACTCAGTACACCTGAGCCCCACAGCAGGACTCAGTCTGCCACCCTCCAGGAAACCGTGCACCTTGGGAGGCCATAGAACATTCAGGGCGGGAGAACCAGGAGGGCCCTCCTGAGCCACCAGCGAACATCGGCGGCCACCCGCACCCCAACCCTGAGGCCCACGCTCACCCTCCCCACACCCTCACCTAAGCCTGTGTAGCTCGACATACAGCCAGCAGATTGGGCCTGAGGGGCTCCTGGGGCCTAACGCTAGCCCTAGCCTGGCCGCAGGTTTGGGGGTCTCCCCAGGAGCCTTACACCGCAGACCTGGGGAATTGGGATATCTGTGCCCCACCGCAGGACTCAGCTTGCCACCCGACAGGAAAACGTGCCCCTTGGGGCTCTACGGAGCCTACAGGGCACGAGAACTTGGGGAGGCCCCCGGAGCCCATCCCTACCTTTGGCAGCCCCCCCCCGTTCCCCAACCCTGAGGCCCATTCTCACCCTCGCCCATGGCCTCCTCTCAGCCCTCCACAGAGCTCGCCGCACAGCTTGCAGATTGTCCCTGCCGGGCTCCTGGACCCTAACCCTTACCCTAGGTTGGCCACAGAGGGGTCCCTCCCTAGGGTCCTGGCACCACACTCCGGGGGATTGGGGACACCCAAGCCCCACCGTAGGACTCAGCCTGCAGCCCACAGTTAACTCCACCATTTTGGGGAACAACAGAGCATTCAGGGCAAGAGAATTGGGGCACCCGCTGAGAGCCCCTTCAGGTGTACCCCGAACTTTGTGGGCCCTTCCAGATGAAACCCCAAGGCTCACACTCACCGGCCATTGTGCCGTCATGTCACTCGGCCGGGGAGTTCTCTGAGCACTGGGCAGTTCGGACCTGCTGTCTCTTGAGGCCTAATCTAACCCTGGGTCCTCAGCTGAGGGTCCCTCCCCGTTTGCCTGCCTCCAAGGCACCAGGCATTGGGCTCACCTCTGCACGACTAGAGGAATCAGCCTGCCCCACGGCAGGAAACTGTCCATTTGGGGCTGTAGAAAGGATTCATTGGAAAATCGGAGGGCCCCCCTCAGCCCATCCCAGGCAACCCCCACTTTCAGAGATCTCCCCGGATCCAATTAGTAGCTTCACACTGACCTTTAAACTTGCTCTCCATGGAGATCTTTTGAAATTCTCCACACTTCCAACCAATGGCATCATCCAGCTTCAGAGCCTTACCCAGCTTTAGGTCTTGAGATGGATTAAAATGGGAAGTCCCTTCACTGATGACGACGTACTGGTGACCAAAAGATACATGCAGAAATGCTTCATATCACTTGGCTTTAGGGAAATGCAAATCTAAACCCCTATAAATGCCATATAACACGAGGCTGAATATCTAAAAATAAGAAGACATGAAACTATACATGTTGGAGAGGATGTGGAGAAATGGGAACCCTCTTACACCCCTATACGAATGCAGTCCGGTACAACCACTATTGAAAATGGTACAGAGTTTCCTCAAGAAGTTATAAATATAGCTACCCTATGTCCCAGGAATTGCACTACTGGGTATTTACCCCAAAGAGACAGAGGTAGTGAAGAAGGGACACATGCACCCCAGTGTTCATAGCAGCAATATCCATAATAGACAAGCTGTGGAAGGAGTGCAGATGACCATGGATAGATGAATGGATAAAGAAGATGTGGATCATATATATAATGGAATATTACTCAGCCATCAGAAAGGATGAATACTTACCATCACACCGACCTGGGTGGAGCTGGAGGGTATTATGCTGAGTGGAATAAGTCAATGAAAGAAAGACAATGATCATATGCTTTCACTCCTATGTGGAATATCAGAAACAAGGAAGAAGACCATAGGGGAAGGAAGGGAAAATAGAATGGGAAGTCATCAGAGAGGGAGAAAACCCATGATAGACTCATAACTATCGCAAGAAACTGATGAATGTGGGAGGAGAAGTTGGGGGGGGATGTAACTGGGTGAGTAGCATTAAGGAGGTCACACGATACAATGAGCACTGGGTGTTACACACAACTGAAAATTTATTGAAGACTACATTTGAAACTAATGATGTACTGTAAGTTGGCTAACTGAATTTAAATTAAAGAACAAAAGACTTCGAATAAACAATCCTAAACATTTGTATGGAACCACTAAAGATTCCGAACAGCCAGTGCAATGTGGAAAAGAAAAACAAAGCTGGAGGACTCACAATTTCAGATTTCACGTTATACTACAAAGCTGCAGTCATCCTAACAAGACAGTACGGCACAAAAATAGACACAGCGACCAAAGGAACAGGATACAAGTTCAGACAGAAACCCACAATTATGTGGTCCGTGAATCTTCCACAAAGCAAGCAACGATATCAAAAGGGAAAAGGACATTCTCTACAACTAATGGTGTTGGGAAAACTAGACAGCTACGCACAAAAGAATGAAATTAGACTGCTTTCTTACACAATAAAGACAAACACAAAACAGTTTCAAGACCTCAATATGAGACCTGAATCCATAAAAATCCTACAGGAGGGAAGACAGTAACTTCTTGACATGGACCATACCAACGTTTTTCTAGACTGTGACCTGAGGCAAAGGAAATGAAAGCAAAAATAAACTATTGGGAATACAGCAAAATAAAAAGTTTCCACACGGCAGAAGAACAATGAAAACGTAAAAATAATAAGACAACCTACTCAAATGGAGAAGATATTTGCAAAGATCATATGCAATAAAGGGATAGTGTCCAAAACATATACAACTGATACTACTCGACCCCCCAAAAAACAAATAATCCAGTTAAAAAATAGGCAGAGGACATGGACAGACATTTCTCCAAAGAAGAAATACAAATGGCCAACAGTCCCGTGAAAAGATGTTCACCATCACCCATCATCAGGAAAATGTAAATCCAAAGGACAATGAGGTAATATCTCAAACCTGTCAGAATGGCTAACATCAAAAGCACAACAAAGAGCAGGTGTTGGGAGGATGTGGATAAAGGGGAATCCTCGCAAACTGTGGGTGGGAATGCAAACTGTGGTGGCCACCGTGGAAAACAGTATGAAGGTTCCTCAAAAAATTAAATATAGAACTACCCTACGATCCAACAATCACACTACTCGTATTTACCCAAAGAATAGGAAAAGAGTAACTTAAAAGGATACGTGCACCCCTATGTTTCTTGCACCATTATTTACAATATCACAATATGGAAGCAACCCAAGTGTCTGTAGAAAAATTG